>NC_141699.1:581803117-582430412 GCF_964263255.1 Lissotriton vulgaris | reverse complement strand
TACTATTCCAACTCCAGTGAGTGCAAAAGTAGAGTAAGAGTTGGGTAGTCTAGGAGTAAAAATTACTATTCCCACTCTAGTGAGTGCAACAGTAAAGTAAATGCTGCATAGCTGAGGGGAAATTACTATTGCCACTCCAGTGACTGCAAATGTAGGGAAAGTGTTGGATAGCGGGGATGAAAAAATTACTATTTCCACTCCATTGAGTGCAACCGTAAGGAAAGTGCTGGATAGTAAATGGGTAAAAATTACTATTCCTCTCCAGTGAATAGGGAAAGTGTTGGTTAGCAGAGGGGTAAGAATTACTATGCCCACTGCAATAAGTGCAACAGTAGATAAAGTGTTGGATAGCGAAGGAAAAGAAATTACTACCACCACTCCAGTGAGTGCAACAGTAGGAAAAGTGTTGGATAGCGGACGGATAAAATGTACTATTAACACTTGAGTCAGTTAAAAAATAAAGACAAAAGGCGCGCGTGGCTAACAGCATGGCCATGTAGCTGCACTTTTATGGGGCTCCGCTGGCTCCGGTCCTAATCCTGCTATAATCCTGTTCCTTCTTGCCTTTTTTCGACTGTGCCGGTGGTCGGTGAGCACGGGCAAGTACTGGTGTGCCAGAGAGGGAGTTTTGTGCTACTTTACTGGCTGTCATCTGGGCCTTTTCGGCGCGACTGTCGGCGTGCGGCTCCCAAGATGGCGGCTGGGGCGGACTGACAGAGGCTGTGGGCCGGTGCTGGGGAGCCCTTTGTCTGATCTGCCTGTGACGGAATTGGGAGACCGTGGATTGTGGACAGTGGGTTCTGCCTTGCCCCCCCTGCCGCGGGGACATGGCTGACAGTTTCTGACTGCACGAGGGGTCCCGCTGCTGGTGTGGTGGGGCCTGAAGACATAGGAGTTCCTTTCGCCGGACTCAGGATGGAGATCTGTGCCCAAGGGGATCACTGTTGAGGACTGCAGGTGTTGCCTTGAGCCCGTGTGGTGGTATCTCCGGGCCCGGAGTTTCCGACCAAGCTCCAACGTGAGGCAGCGGTGAGTGGCACATTGTGATTGAGTGCACGCCGCTTGGCCGTGGTGAGCGGTGGTGGCACCATGTACCACCCGGTTTCCACCATGCAGCAGTGCATTTGGGGATTGAAGGCTGCCTTGTGGGCTCCTTTTTTGGGGTCTGTGCCTGCTGAATGATGAGGGCTTGAATATCCCCATAGTCTATTGGAGATATACCCGGGGCCCCAATACCCGGCTAATTTGGAGATTTTCTACTGGGTCCCCCGCAGGTATCCGGGCAGATGGTGGGCGGGGCAAGGCTGTGCCCCTTCCAGCATTGGGGGTAAAAGGTGGCAGAGGGCCAGTCATGTGGTGGAGTGATTCCTGGGGGTGCATCCATCACCACTCTTTCAACCTCAAGCACAGCAATGTCTGAACTCTTTGGGATGTGCCATGAGTGGGTTGTTGAACCCTGATCTTTTTGATCTATCCTGTGGGACAGCGAGGCATCAGAGACTGTGGTTCTACTTGGTGGGGGTTCTACAGTCTGGGAAGTGATGTCACCTCCCCTACACTGGTTTGCTTGCTGTGCTAGACATGAAGTGGACGTGGCTGGGACTTACTACAACGCCATGGTCCTGATGTTGGTGCAGTGCCGGGCTGGGACCCCCCCCCCCCTTCCCCCGGAGCCTAATCCACAGGAGGCAAGAGACAACGGACTGCATATAGTTCCGCCACAAAGGCAAAAGACAAGGAGCCCAGGGCGGCCAAACAGGGGAAGCTGGACCTCATTGTGAAAGTCATTTCTGCACCCGTGGGGGCAGAGGGAGGCCTGCCCCCCGCCCAGATATGGATGAGATCCTGCAGGCGATCTGTGCCTCTCGAGAAAGCCTGGAGGCCAAGATGGCGGAGGTACAGACGGAAGTTTCCTTTCTGCGCCAAGACCTGCGCAAGGTTTCCGAGAGAGTGACTGAAGTTGAACAACGTGTCTCAGAGCTCGAGGACACCTCGCGGACCACGCGTAAAGAAGTAACTGATTTTCAGGCAGCAGTGAAGGACACAGCCTGGGGAGTCGATGACACCGAAATCAGGGCCAGCAGAAACAATCAGTGCTTTATAGGTTTTCCAGAAAACACAGATCGCTCAGATCCAGGACATTTCCTTTTGACTTTTCTTAAGGATGCCCTTCCTAAAGGCGCAATTCTCCTCGTGCTTTGTCCTGGAAAGGGCGCATAGGATGCCTCGGCCATTGATAGCTCAATTCTTAAATTTTCAGGACAGGGATCTAATCCTCAGGGAGTTACGGAAGAAGGGTGAGATCAAATATGAGAACACCATAATGATGATGTTCCCTGACTATTCGCGAGATGTTCAAAAACAACGGCACACCTTTAACCCCTTAAAAGTGAAACTCTGTGCCCTTGGGATCCAGTATATGTTACTGTTCCCTGGCAAACTTAAAGTTATTTTTCAGGGTACCACACAGTTATTCCAGACACCAGAGGAGGCATGGTCCTTGATTGATGAGCGGCCTCAACTACGATGTCGGTCAGCTTCTCCTGCTCTCCTGTCCCCTACTAAGCAACCCAGCCCCGGTTGAGAGTGGCCTCAAGTAAAGCGAGGGAGATACATTTCTCAAGCGCCAAACTTCCGTCTGGGCTACACCAGGGAGATCCCTAAGGCTCAGGGATCAGAAAGCTACTATATCAGACGCGGACGATGACACAGCCCTGGAATGCACGTCGAGAACTTCTCAGAGGTCCAGTGGCAATGAAGCCTCTGATCAATCGGAAAAGCACAACACCCGGATTTCGGACGATACACATCCTATTCTAGGGAATATTCAGCAATTGGAGACTTCGGGCTTGGGCCCACCTGGGGGGACTCTTGCACCTTGCAACTTCTAAATAATGCCGAGGAGGAATGATGCGGTGGGGACAGAGGCCCTCCTAGAGACGCTGTATTATCCCCAAGGTTTAGAGGATATTTGGACCCTTTGCTGCGAGGAAGGGAAGTATACAGTTGGTTATTCTTTTTCGTAGTGCCATATAGTTGAGTGTGTGGTTACAGACCTCTGGGTGCTTTACCTGCACTAGTGTTGTCATGTTGACGAGATTGGGGTGGTCGGGGTACCTGCAGAGTGTGGGGAGGAAGACACGATGGATACTGTTAACTGTTCTGGACTGTGTGCTTGGGGTGAAGGGGGGTTAGTTCTGTTTTGGAAATTTGCATGAATGCTGACATTGAAGTGAACTGATATTGCACAGGTGGTGTTGGGGGGTTTAGATGGGAGTGGAAAGCTCTAACTTATCTTGTACAATGGCTATCAATGGGTACTCAGTGCTGACGTGGAATGTCAATGGACTAGGAAATAAAATCAAAAGGGGGTTAGTTTCGAAATATATTAAAAGGCTTAAACTAGACATCATACTATTACAGGAAACTCACCTCATGGGGCCACACTGCTCTCTCCTGGGGAGGAGACTATACATTACCTTGGCACACGCAGGATTCACCAGAGGATCGAGGGGAGTAGCGATTCTAGTCAAGCGGTCACCCCCCCTTCTGGGTCACTCGACGGTGGGAGGATCCAGAGGGCACATACGTGGCAGTCCAGGGGACTTGGAATCACAAATGTTGGTTAATTGTCGGTGTCAGTGCTTCAGCAGTCTGGCCCTGCGACACACCTCATAGGAGGCGACGTCAATGATGTAAGCGATCCCACCTTAGATCGTACACTGACGGGACCGAGGCAACAGGAGGCCACTGCCTTGGCTAAGTTCCAGGCGGCCCTCGGGCTCACTGACCTTTGGAGGCACCATCATCCATCCACACGTACATACTCCTACTTTTTCTGGGGCCCACAGGGTGTTTTATAGGCTAGACTATCATTTTGCCCCAGCTGGTGTGATTGACCGGATAGAGGAGACGGATTATTTAGCCAGGGGAATCTCAGATCATTCACTGCTGTACCTGCAGGTGGGGGGGAAGATGGCAAATTCAGGGCACGACATGGAGCCTGAACGCTAGGGCACTACGGGATGATACAGTTGCTGCAAAAATTGGGGTGGCCACTGACCTCTATTTTAAGGAAAATGAGGGCTACGTGCAATCAGCTGTCACTCTCTGGGAGGCCTTTAAGACTGTGACACTTGATAGGGCCCAAAATATTATAGCCCACAAAAAAAAGACGGGAACTTCAGGAGACACTGGTGCTGGAAGGCAGGCTGTTGGAACTTGAAAAAGGGAGTACCCCTCCCTTGAGTGAACATACCCTTCATCAAACAGATATTATTAAACAGGAATGTCAAGCGCTCGTTACTAAAGAGACCCGAGCGCATCAACTCGCAGTCCAACATTGACTGTATGAGACTGGAGATCGAGTGGGACATTGTGGAGGCATTTGCTCGATACTAATCAAAGCTTTATACAGCCCAGACTCAAGCCACCAAAACACAAATAGCTCAATACCTTAAGAAGGTTGAGCTCCCCAGTTTGGCCTCCGATGAGAAGGATAGGCTCGACGAGGAAATCACTCTGGCAGAGGTCACGGAGGCCATTGGCCGACTAAAAGCAGGGAAAACTCTGGGCCCAAATGGCCTTCTGGGGGATTTTTTTTAAAGCATACAGTTCCCTACTGGCTCCACACCTGCTTAAGGTGTTTCTGGCCTCTAAAGAGGAGGGGTCTTCCCAGCAGATCTTAGACAAGCGACGGTGGTGGTGATTCCTAAAGAGGGGAAACCCCCGGATGATTGTGGGTCATATCGACCCATTTTGCTTTTAAATATTGAAACTAAGATCCTGGCCACTGTTCTGGCGACACGCCTTGTGTCCGGTATCGCTTCCCTGATAAATGGAGACCAAACAGCTTCATGCCGAAACATGCCACACGTTACAGCCTACGACGAGTAACCAACTGGATGTATGTGGTTAGGGACCGAGGGGAGGCTCATTTGCTGCTCTCCCTAGACGTGCAAAAGGCGTTTGACACCATCCATTGGCCCTTCATGAGACACACTTTAGAGATATTTGGCTTTTGCTCTGGATTCCAGGAAAGGGTGGCCTTGTTATACAATGCACCTGTGGCCAGGGTTAGGGCCAAAGGTGCTTTTTCAGAGAACTGGCCAATTCAGCAGGGGACTAGGCAGGGTTACCCGCTATCCCCCTACTGTTTGCACTTAATTTGGAACCCCTGGTCGGTGTCGTTAGGGTCTCCCCAGGGCTGGGTGGCTTCGTAGGTGATTCCTGACAGATAGCCGAGGAAAGCATATCAAATCAAATCAAAACAAGCTTTATTCGGTATATAAATATATGACCGTGAAAGCATACTACATATATTAAAAAAAGCAACCATCATAACATTTGGGGGAGAATACAATGATGTCACAGATTTACACAGGAGCATATTTCATCATGAATGTAAGCAACGGTATCCTTAAAAAACTTTCAAAAATACATAAAGTGGATTATACAGAGCTTCACTGAACTCAATAAAATACATACAAATTTAATTTAAAAATCAAGGCAATAGCAGCACAATATTTATAAAAGCCTGGAATCAAAATGTGTGATAAAAGATTTATAAGGAAAATTCAGGCTTATCAGATACGTAATTTAGCGATTCCAGATAAGTTAATTGCCATCTGGGTAAAGAGGATCACTGCATTACATATCAATGAATTTTCCAAATTGCAAACATGAAAAGGCAGACTTATAAAAATACAATTTGTTTGATATAAAAAGGGGTCTTAAAATCGATTTTCTGATGTCCCTGTAAAAGTTACAAAAAAGTATAAAATGCAAAGTACTCCGAGTGCTTATATCATCGCACGGGCATTTAGGTAAATTTCGGCTCCACTTTCTCATCTCTGGGAATGCTACTTGGAAGTGGAGTGTGCCCAGCCTTAATCACGCCAAGTGGAATCTGTGCTGTACATTTCTAGTAAAAATGAGATATGGTTGTATGCCAAAGAGAAGTGGTCCTTCGCAGTATGATTTAACGCCTGATTTTATACTAAGTTCAGTTAACCTCTTAGTTTCTCTGCTTTCAGGAGTCTCCTCTTGAGCTCAATCTTACTATAAATCTGAATACTCACAGGATCTTTAAAATGAGTTACCATATTGCCCTCAGCCATAAGTCTAAGAATGTAATGCAACCAGGGTATGTTCCTATGGTGGTCTAATGTGAGGCAACTAAAATTATTTCTTTAGTGAAATGAGCTACTTCTTTGGTGAAAATTCTGTGCCACAATACAAAGGCCGCTATGCTAATCAGGTCACTTATATACGGTGTATCTAGCTCCTTATGAACTATATAGGTCGCTGTCGAACTGGGCACAGATAAAACCTGTCTCAGGAATTTATTCTCGAGAGTTTGTAATGGGGAGATATCTGCAATACCCCAAAGTGCTCCTCGGTAGCACATTGCTGTGATGCACTTACTCCCATATAGCTTTAATATTTCATGTATGGGCTTATTCCTTATTTTTATGTTAGTTGCAGTTCCAAACTCGTTGGCCTGTCTCCTCGGGCACTCAGGTGGTGGCTGAAATCTCAGCTAAATTCAAAATTAAGATTCTTCACTCCTTTATGAGTTTAAATCATGTATGGGTTTATTCATTGATTCATTCATTGAGGAAGCCTGCTGATTCCTCATATTGATCTTTACTTGCAGGTTGTGTCGAGCTGTTTGACCAGTGTACGCGCTGTTGTTTTGCTGTTGTATAAATGAAAACCTCTGTGGCGTCTTTCTGTATGTTACGCGCAATGTTCGTGCTATTGAACGCTTAGTTTTCTATTGAGTCTTGCGTGTGTTCGAAACTTGCTCCATGCTATCTTATTTCGAATCTCTGTGGTGTCTTGAACTTCTACGCAAATAAGCGCTATAATATTAAGTTATCAGCAGGCTTCCTTAATTATATATAAAACATAAGAGGTGATATGGGGATAATATGCGGTATACGAGTAGAACGGTAGACGGCACAAAAGGTCAAAGATCATGCATGCTACGAGCCACGTTAACTTTTTAGGTGAGCGCCATAGAGCAACTCAATGTAAAGCCAGTCAGCTTTAGAAAGGTGTAGGCACACTCCACATGGTCTCACAAACATTTGAACAAACATTATTATTTTCCAGAGTTAACCCCTGACGAAGGCGCGAATGCGCCGAAATGCATTGGGAACAGCCATGATTATGTGAAAATTGATGTTTTATGAGAAAATACCAAGCATCATATTGTAAATATGGAGTGATTGGATGTGAAGGCAACATCAATGAATGAATGAATAAACCCATACATGATTTAAACTCATAAAGGAGTGAAGAATCTTAATTTTGAATTTAGCTGAGATTTCAGCCACCACCCGAGTGCCCGAGAAGACAGGCCAATGAGTTTGGAACTGCGACTAACATAGATTTAAGAATACACCCCTGAGTAGGGAGTGATTCCTTAGAGCACGGATTACAAGAAGCAAACATTTTTTTTAAAAAGAGCAGTGCGCGACCAATCATAATAAGATACTTATTCCATATTTTCTCAGAAAATCTGAGAATCGCCTCACTAGATCTCAAGAACTTCAATTTGCAATGATTTACATGTGCAGCACATGGAACGCATATCATTATATGCAGATGATATTTTGCTTTATGTGACGATGCTCCCTCAAATCCTGCAAATAGTTGAAGACTATGGGTACCACTCAGGATATAGGATTAACTGGACCAAGTCCACCCTATACCCAGTTTAAAATGGTAATGCTCCTGCAGTTGCTCTACTTATTGGAAAATACTTACATTAAGATTCCGTATCTAATATTTAATGGCATTGATAGTGAGCTACACTTACTCCTCTATGACGGGGTCCATCCACATATTGCACTTTCTACACTGCAGTGGAATCCTTATAATGGGAGGTTGGCTCTGCCAGACATTAGGTCCTATTATAGAGCGGCTCACCTTATTGCCATTAATGAATGGATTCATGCATCTGGGGATCATCCGACATATTGGCTCAAAAGGCTGCCGTTTAGAGACTGTACTCATCTTTACTATCATTATGAAGGTAAGGGATGTAGTAGACTACTCCAAGCGACCTGCCAATTCACAACCCACGTCTATATTTTTTTTAAATGTACTTCAAATATTAACATAATTAAATACTAATTAAAGAAATAGTATTAAATAGAAATACATCCAATAAAAATGTATTAACTTCCCACACATTTACCCTATAATCCCCACAACACATAGCTAAAATAAAACTGTAAAAAAATGAATTGCACAATTAAAACTTATTTTAAAAAACATAATTACTACTAAACAATTAATTAAAAAGTAAGTAACATGTATTTAATACCTACCCTTTACCCCTTTAAAAGTAAAACCACACACAAAAAATAAACAATTACCCTAAATAAATATCAATTAATTAATTAATGTTAATTAACAACTATTTATTAATTAATTAAACACAAATTACTTTCCAACATTTACCACTATAAACCCAACAACAAACACCTAAAAGTAATTACCCAATTTCCATATTTAATTTACAATTAATTAATTAATATAAATTAGTATCTAATTATTAATTAATTAAACATAAATTACTTCCTGCCCTTTACCCCCATAAACCCCACAACTCACAACTAAAATTATTTACACAATTGCCATAATTCATTTTAAGTAAATAAATTAATATCAATTAACAACTAATTTTTATTTAATCAAAAATAAATTACTTCCCACCCTTTACCCTTATGAACCCAAAAACATGCACCTAAACTAATTACACAGTTACCATAATTGATTAATAATTAATGCATTAATATAAAGTAATAACCGGTTATTAATTAATTAATATTACATTATTTTACACAATTAACAATAGAAAATCTCAATTAAATAAATATTAATAAACAAAAAATAATCATTAATTTAGTATAATTAAATTACTCCCGACCCTATTCCCCTATAAACCCACAACCAACTATAGAACAAAAAAACACAAAATTCAATTAAAATAAAATGAATAACTACTAAATACTAGGGCGTTCGTTTTGCCTCAGTGCGAGCGTGGAGTGAAGAGAAGACAGCCAAGAGGACAGCCGGGGTAGGGCACGGAAGTGGAGGAGTGCTTCCGTGCCAAGGGGTTGCAGCCGACAACAGTGAGAGCCATTGTCTTATGGCACCGTTCCCCTTTGACTTGGGGGGGTCAATGTACCATGAGGGTTGCCATGAGCCCATCTAAGCCTGTTGACTGTCTGCTCTGCAATGAACTAGGACATACCTCCTGGAGGGAAGTGGGGATCTGCTCGCACATGTGGAGATTGGGACTGCCTGAGTGGGTGTGCCTGACCACATGGTCAGGGGTGACCAAGCAGGATGGTCAGAAGGACACTGAGCCTTAAAGAGTGGCCTAGGTCCTTGCCAGGAAGAGACACTGCAAAGGGCGCTGTAAACCTGCTCCTGAGCTTCAGCAGTCCAAAAGAAGGCTGAACCTGAGGGGAGGCTCTGATGGGAAAGATGTGGCCTAACCGGGGAACCGGTCTAAGCTGACCAATTGGCAGCAAGATGGCGTTGCACAGAAAGAGTGTCCTATTCTCGTGGTTCCTTGGCGGCAGTCTGAGGCCTAGGCAGCTGGTGACACCTCTGGAACTCACTGGATTTATTGGGAGACTGGCCTCCTGTATAGTGAGCCTAAGGTTACTGAACTGGGATCTGCCCATGTTTTGATGGAACCCCAGTATTTCAGAGCCTACTTGTTGGGTTTGGCTCATGATGCGCTGCTGTCATGTTATTTGGGGCAGGGCAAGACCATTGATAGGCTTGCCGCCCACTTCTATTGGCCTCAGGTGAGGAAGGTGTCATGCACGCACCTTTTTGCCTCAGAAGTGTCCTGGATCCACGAAGCTATGCACCCTGCCTTCCCCCTGCCACTCCCCGGGAATCAGAAATATTAACTAATCCCCAAAGAGTGACCACGGAGAACACAGGGGAACAAAACAAGGGTAGGAAGGGGGAACAAAAGAATGGCACTTCAAGGTCTTCTTCCACTTCAGGTGCGTTCTGGCTCGTGGTAAAGATCGCTGTAGTGAAATATAAAAGAGATAAGTGAAAACTAATCCCTCCCCCCAACTACCTTACAATAATGTATGATAATTCCTATAGGTTACCTTCTGATGTGTTAGGAGGAACTGATAGCGAACACAGGAATACTGCCAAAAGCTCTGTGAACCATATGAATGTGCCTTGTACATAGACTCTGTACTATAAACAAAAAGATAGCAGCTCAAGTAATTGTCCCAACACGGGATTGACACAGATATCGCTACTCCACTAGACACTCACCAAAATAATGAAATGTTGACTCTCAACAGCTGTCCACAAACGGTATCCCAGTAAAGAGGACACTAACAGCTAAGGAACTCAAATGAAATAATCCCTGTCAATGACGAGGAACAGAACTTCCTACACAGAGGAAAATGACGAGGAACAGAACTTCCTACACCGAGGAAAACCGCACAAAACAACAGCGGTAACATAAACGGAAACCAAAGTACTCGGGGAGCAAGCGGTTTCTAGACTCACACGCACAGCGATGATCCCGCAAGACGCAGCAATCACCTAGCTCCTCGGACGCCACTGGAAACCCGGAACGAACAGGAAACCAACCTAGGCTAATCGCGAAGCACTTCCGTAAGGTCTGGGGCGGGCTTAAAAGCCTAGAACACTACCTCTCTGCGCATGCGCTATACTGACGCATGCGTCCTGGCTCATACCATCGGATTCTGCCAACCAACGCCAACCACGGTACGCCGTGTCAATACTTGCAACCTGTGATAATAGGGATGTTGTTTACGATGGTGTTCTCTGACACCTTCTTGAATCGTCCTGCAACCAGCAGGCATGACAGAACACCCCTCCTACAACGCCCCCCACCGGTTTGGGTTTGTGAGGGAATCGTCTATGAAAAGCTCGTAACAGACGAGGAGCGTGTATTTGACTAGCAGGTTCCCACGACCTCTCTTCTACTCCAAACCCTTTCCAATGTATCAAATACTGGAGACGACGCCTTACTCTCCTAGAGTCCAAAATAGCCCCTACCTCGTATTCATCCTCATTATCAATCACAGAGGGAAGAGGAGTCGATGGAAGACGAGTATTGGGCTGCACAGGTTTTAGCAGAGAAATATGGAAAACAGGATGTATTTTCATAGAAGGGGGTAAATCCAATTTCAATGCTACAGGATTGATGACTTTGAGAACGGAAAAAGGGCCGATAAATTTAGGTTTGAATTTACAGGTACCTCTCAGAGAAAGATGTTTTGTGGATAACCACACCTTATCGTGTTGTTGATAAGTGGGTCCTTTATGTCTGTGTGCGTCTGCAGCCTTCTTGTAATCTGTTTTGGCTTTGTCAAGGTTGTTATGAATAGTGGAATGTACTATCTGTAACTGTGAGACTAAATCCTGAACAGCCGGGATGGAAAAGGTCTCAATGGAGAAAAAGGAAGGACTTTGGGATGAAAACCATAAGAGGCAAAAAATGGAGTAAACAGTGTGGAAAAGTGATGACTATTATTGTAAGACAGCTCTGCCAACCAAATCAATTCATCCCACTCTTTTTGGTCTTGTAGGAGTTGACACCGTATGAATTGTTCGAGGCTTTGATTTACTCTTTCAGTTTGTCCGTCTGTCTGCGGATGATGACTAGAGGACAGACGGACTTCAATTTGCATGGTTTTACATAACTGTTTCCAGAATTTAGATATGAACTGAGAGCCTCTGTCAGTGATCAGTACAGACGGTAATCCGTGGAGTCTCACTATATGTTGTAGAAAAATACCAGCCAGGGCAAGAGAAGTGGGTAGACCCTTCAATGGGATGAAATGAGCCGACTTGGTGAACATGTCTACAACCACTAAAAGAGTGGTATTGCCTCTTGGTGTCGGAGGTAACTCCACAATGAAATCCATTGAAACAGACTGCCAGGGAGCTACAGGTGTAGGCAGGGGAAGTAATAAACCCACCAAGCCTTCATGCGAGGATTTACCCTGAGCACAGATATGACATGTCTGCACATAATGTTGTATATCTTTGCTCATATGAGGCCACCAACAGTGTCTTTTGACCAACTCTAAGGTTCTTTTGTATCCTGGATGCCCGGCCACCCCATGTGAATGACACCATTCCATCACCTGTTGTTGAAGGGATAATGTAGGGATAAACAACCCTCCCTGAATGTAATGAAGGTCATTTTTCACCACGGACTGATGTTGGTGTGATATGTCGCGATGGATAGCTTCTTGTTGAGCATTCTTCACCCCTCTGATGAATTCTTCCTCAGAGGTCAAGGCTCCCATTATTCTTTGGGGGGCAATGATACAGGGAGGTGTCTCATCACCAAGGATTGGTTCGAACCCCAGGCGTGATAAGGCATCTGCCTTACCATTTTGTTTGCCGGCTCTAAAGTGTATGGTAAAGTCATATTCATTAAAGAACTGTGTCCATCGTAACTGTCGCATGGACAAAGCTCTAGCCGATTTCAAGTATTGTAGATTTCGGTGGTCTGTCAAGACAGTAACTGTGTGATTTGTACCTAAGAGGTATTGTCTCCATTCTTCCAATACCTTCTTAATGGCTAAGAGTTCCCTTTCGCCCACAGCGTAATTCACTTCAGCTGGGGTTAATTTATGCGAATAATAGGCCACAGGATGCAATTCACCAGTGTCACTATCTGCCTGTGATAATATCCCTCCTACAGCTACTTGAGAGGCATCTACCTCCACTATATAGGGACTAGAAGGATCAGGGTGCTTGAGAATAGGAGCTTGTGTAAATGCAGTCTTGAGAATATTGAAAGCCTTGTCAGCTTCCTCTGACCAGACGAAGGGAACTCCCTTTCTCAACAAACGGGTGATTGGAGCCACTAAATCTGAAAACTGGTGGATAAAGCGCCTATAAAAATTTGAAAATCCAATGAATTGTTGTATTTCTTTTACATTCTTGGGTGGTGGCCACTCTAAGACGGCTCTGACCTTTTGGGGATCCATACGTAAACCTGATGCAGACACAATGAACCCCAGAAAAGCAACCTGGTGACGATGGAAGAAACATTTATCCAATTTACAAAATAGATCATTGTTCTGTAATTGACGTAACACCGATTTAACATGGCCAATATGTTCCTCCAGGGTTTTAGAATATATGAGGAGATCGTCGATATAAGCTATGACGTGTTTGTCAAGGTACTCCTTCAGCACCTCATTGATGAAATACTGAAATGCTGAAGGAGCATTGCAAAGCCCAAAGGGCATCACCAAGTACTCATACAGCCCGAATTTGGTGCAAAATGCTGTCTTCCACTCATCGCCCTCTCTGACACGAACCAAGTGGTAAGCCCCACGCAGATCTAATTTCGTGAACCATTGGGCATCCTTCACCTGGTCGAGCAGAGAAGCGATGAGTGGTAATGGGTACTTGTTCTTGATTGTGATATTGTTTAATGAGCGGTAGTCAATGCAACAACGCAAACCCCCTTCCCTCTTAGGGATAAAAAACAAAGCTGAAGAAGCAGGAGATCTGGACAGTCGAATAAACCCAAGATCTAACATATTGTCGAGGTACTCTCTTAAATACACATTCTCTTTCTCTGTAAGAGAGTATACTCTGCTGGTAGGTATACGTGCTCCGGGCTGCAAATCAATTCTGCAGTCGTATACTCTATGGGGGGGTAAACTGGTGGCTTGTTTCTGGTCAAAGACTGCTTGGTATTCTTGGTATACAGAAGGAAGCGTCTCATCTGGTTGTTCTACCAAATCATTTTCAGTATGAGTGTTTGATATCACCGAAATGGTGTTTTGTATGGGATATTCAGTAATATCAGACGAGCATACAGGAAGAGACAAGGAGTTACAAGTTGCAGGTGATTCGGTATTCTTGGGAAAAGTGATACAGGTAGTATGCCAATCAATGTGAGGATTGTGGAGGCGTAACCATGGAAGACCTAAAACTACTGGAAACTGGGGGGATTCAATCAAATCAAAAGTTATAGTTTCCCAATGTGCAGGTTTAATGTGTAGCTCAATGGGAAGACTGGAATGTGTAATGGGTCCAGATTTTAGAGGACTCCCATCTATGGTGTATACTTCTTCAGGGTCTTTTTTACTCACTGTTAGGACAGCATTAGCAAGGGCCCATTCATTGTCCATAAAATTACCCGAGGCCCCGGAGTCTATCATAACAGCTTGCGTAATAGATTGCGATAACCAGGACAATCTAGCTGTAATATAAAAATGTCCTTCATTGTTCATCAATGAGGAGACCATGTGAACTATAGGACCCGGCGGTAAGGTCTCTGTTACCTTAGGGTCTGCTAGTTTTCCGACTTACGGGATGTCTTAGGTTTAATGGGACATTCTCTCAAGAAGTGCCCTGCCTTGCCACAATATAGACACAATCTATTAGTCCTGCGTCTTTGTTTTTCTGCCTCACTCAAAGGCCCTTTTAGACTCCCTATTTGCATAGGCTCGGGTTCTTCTGATTTGGCTTCTGTTTCCAGTTTCTTTTCTCTTTGGCTGAATCTGGGATAATCATATCGCACTCTATCTTTTTTCCTTTCCCCTAATCTATGGTCTAGTTTGACTACCAAATCTATTAATTCAGGACAAGTGGCAGGGGGATCAACAACGTGGGCCAACTCGTCTTTGAGTTCATCTCTTAAACCCTTGTAAAAAAGAGCACTACGTTTATTAGCTGGCCAGTCTGCCTCTACTACTAATCTATTAAATGCAGAGATGTATGTAATCAGGTCTTTTGAACCTTGTTTCAAATTTAGTAGCTCCGTATCAGCAGCGTGAGTAAACGTATGTTTGTCAAACATTTTACGCAGTTCTCTGCGAAAAGCATCATAATCTAACAACATGGGGTCATCCTTCTCTATTAGGGGAATTGTCCAATTAGATGCGGAGCCACCTAAATATGATAGCACAAAAGCCACCTTTGCCTGGTCGTTGGGAAAGCAAGCAGCCTTACATAAGAAATGTAGTTGACACTGTGTCAGAAAGGCAGCACATTTAGAGGGATCTCCGTAGAAGCGTTCTGGGGGTGCCAAGGGAATAGTATGAGGTGTAACTACCTGCACTACTGGGGTTGAATTACCGGCGCCTGCCCTTTCGCCTCCCTGTATACTTAACGCCTCTAACCTGTCAGCAATACTTTGGGTCTCTCTTTGAAGATTCCCTACCATGTTAGCCACGTCCTGTAAAGTGAGATCCATGACACCTGGGAGACAATTTAATAAAAGGCTTCGCGTTCTGTCATGCACGCACCTTTTTGCCTCAGAAGTGTCCTGGATCCACGAAGCTATGCACCCTGCCTTCCCCCTGCCACTCCCCGGGAATCAGAAATATTAACTAATCCCCAAAGAGTGACCACGGAGAACACAGGGGAACAAAACAAGGGTAGGAAGGGGGAACAAAAGAATGGCACTTCAAGGTCTTCTTCCACTTCAGGTGCGTTCTGGCTCGTGGTAAAGATCGCTGTAGTGAAATATAAAAGAGATAAGTGAAAACTAATCCCTCCCCCCAACTACCTTACAATAATGTATGATAATTCCTATAGGTTACCTTCTGATGTGTTAGGAGGAACTGATAGCGAACACAGGAATACTGCCAAAAGCTCTGTGAACCATATGAATGTGCCTTGTACATAGACTCTGTACTATAAACAAAAAGATAGCAGCTCAAGTAATTGTCCCAACACAGGATTGACACAGATATCGCTACTCCACTAGACACTCACCAAAATAATGAAATGTTGACTCTCAACAGCTGTCCACAAACGGTATCCCAGTAAAGAGGACACTAACAGCTAAGGAACTCAAATGAAATGATCCCTGTCAATGACGAGGAACAGAACTTCCTACACAGAGGAAAATGACGAGGAACAGAACTTCCTACACCGAGGAAAACCGCACAAAACAACAGCGGTAACATAAACGGAAACCAAAGTACTCGGGGAGCAAGCGGTTTCTAGACTCACACGCACAGCGATGATCCTGCAAGACGCAGCAATCACCTAGCTCCTCGGACGCCACTGGAAACCCGGAACGAACAGGAAACCAACCTAGGCTAATCGCGAAGCACTTCCGTAAGGTCTGGGGCGGGCTTAAAAGCCTAGAACACTACCTCTCTGCGCATGCGCTATACTGACGCATGCGTCCTGGCTCATGCCATCGGATTCTGCCAACCAACGCCAACCACGGTACGCCGTGTCAATACTTGCAACCTGTGATAATAGGGATGTTGTTTACAATGGTGTTCTCTGACACCTTCTTGAATCGTCCTGCAACCAGCAGGCATGACAGAAGGTCTCAGATGTGTTCTGTCGGTCTTCTCCAGCCCGCCAGGCAAGGGGCAAGACAGGAGGGAGGTGTAAGGCCCCCCCACAACTGTTTCCTGTTGTAGGCACCCCTTTTGAGCGCATGGGCATCAACATTGTGGGGCCTCTGGATCCCAAGATGGCCATGGGCAATAGGTTTATCTTGGCCTTGGTGGACCATGCCACCGGCTACCCAGAAGTGATCCCCCAGAGGACGGTGATGGCACCAGCGGAGGCCCGGGCACTGTTTGGGATCTTTATCTGTGTGGCTTTCCCCAAGGAGGTTATCTTTGATTGGAGAATTAACTTCATGTTGTCATACATGAAGACCATGTGGAAGGAGTGTGAGGTGACCTACAAGTTCTCCACAACCTACCACCTCTAAACCAATGGGTTGATTGAGAGATTCAACCTTATTGTGAAGGGCATGATTATGGGTCTTTCAGACCCAATGAGTCATGAGTGGGATATCCTACTATCCTGTCTTTTGTTTGCCTACGTAGAGGTTCAGCAGAAGGGGTTGGCTTCAGCTCATTTTCGAGCGACCTCTGACCCTGCTCGCAGGCAGGTCACTCCCCACGCCACCACACGGCCGCCAGCTGCCTCGTACCTGCTCCCTGCCGCCCGCCTGTTTCCCCGCCGTTTCCCGCTCTTTCCTGCCGCTGCGTCCCTGTGGCCCTGCCCCCCTGCTCCCCATTGACCACCCCACTCCCGCCTCCCAGCTGCTCCTCCCTCCCTCTCCCCCTCTTAAGGAGGCCGTGCAGTGGCGTAGAAGCGACCTCTGACCCTGGTTGCAGGCAGGTTACTCCCCACTCCACCACATGGCCGCCAGCTACCTCGTACCTGCTCCCTGCCGCCCGCCTGTTTTCCTGCCATTTCCCGCTCCTTCCAGCCACTGCGTCCCTGCAGTCCTGCCCCCCGCTCCCCATTGGCCACCCAGCTCCTGCCTCCCAGCTGCTCCTCCCTCCCTATCCCCCTCTTATGGAGGCCGCGCGCAGCCCGTCTGCACCCGTCCTCGCCTGGACCGCGCCCAGCACCAGAACCCCTGGACCCCGCGAATGCCACAACACCAGACTCCGCTACGATGCCAGCAGCCTCTATGCACTCAACGCCGACCGAAACACATCTGCTTCCAAGCCGCCCCAAACAGACCTTTCTCCTGCCACACCTACAGCTTCACCTGCGACAGAACCAGCAAACCTCCAAGGACTGGACCCAACCACCTCCGATGCACACTCCTCAACACCCGCTCCGCAAGCAAACACGCCGTCGAGCTCTGGGATCTGCTCGACACCTCCACACAAGACGTGGCCTTTCTGACGAGACCTGGTGGAACGACTCCTCGGTGCCCGACATCGCCATAGCCATCCCGGACGGCTACAAGATTACCCGCAGGGATCCCACCAACGGAATCGGAGGAGGAATAGCCATCGTCCACAAGTCCACCTTCAATGTTGCCACCCACGCAGACGACACCCTCAACACCGCCGAACACCTGCACTTTCGGATCCACACCGACCCCAACACCACCCTCAGAGGAACACTCATCTACAGACCCCCGGACCCCGAGCTCAATTCAGCTACTCCATCGCCGACCTCTCCAGCACCCATGCACTCACCTCCATGGACTACATCCTCCTCAGGGACCTGAATTTCCACCTCGAGAACAACAATGACACCAACTCCGCCACCCTGATCAACAGCCTCGCTAACCTCGGCCTCAGACAACTCGTCACCTCACCCACCCATGCCGCTGGACACATGCTGGACCCCGTCTTCTCCACAGGCACCCACGTCACCTTCGACCACACCACCGAACTCCACTGGACCGACCTCTGCTGCATCTATTTCACCTTCAATAAACCAACCACGCACCACCGCACCCAAAAGCTACCTCGCCGCTGCTGGAGCAAAGTCACCGAAGACCAGCTGATCACCACCCTTGCTCAAAACCCCCCCACCGACCCCACCAACCCAGGCACCTCAGCCTGCAACCTCAGACAGTGGATCGATGACTGCGCCAACACCCTCGCCCCACTAAAGAAACCCTCCAACAACCACACCAGCAAGAGAGCCACCTGGTTTACCGACGAGCTGCAGACCTCCAAACGTGCATGCCGGAAACTGGAGAAGATATGGCTTCACAAACGCACTCCGGACAACCACGCAGCCCACAAGGACCCAACCCGCAGACCTCACCACCTCATCAGATTAGCCAAGAGATCCTCCTTCAAAGATCGCCTAGATAACAACGCACACGACAGCAAAGCGCTCTTCAGCATCGTAAAGGAAATCTCCAACCCAACGCCAACGACACACCGCCCTCACAAGAACTGTGCAACTCACCGTCCACCTTCTTCCACCGCAAGATCGCTGACATCCATGACAGCTTCAACACCATGACCGCCCCGACTACGCCAGACCCCACCTCCCCTGTGAACACCACCAGCACCAACTACCTGGCCTCCTGGTCCAACGTCAACGACGAAGAGACACGCAAGGTCATGAACTCCATCCACTCAGGATCTCCGTCAGACCCGTGCCCACACCATGTATTCAAGAAAGCAGACGCTGCCATCGAACCCCAACTACGGAAGGTCATCAACATCTCCTTCAAAATAGTGACATTCCCGGAAAACTGGAAACACACCAAAATCAACGCCCTTCTCAAGAAGCCCAAGGCGGACCCCAAGGACCTCAAGAACTTCCAGGCCATCTCCCTGCTCCCGTTCCCGGTGAAGGTCATCAAGAAAATCGCCAACATGCAACTGGCCCGCCACCTGGAAGACAACAACATCTTGGACCCGGCCCAGTCCGGGTTCAGACGAAACCACAGTACAGAGACAGCCCTCATCGCCGCCACAGACGACATCAGGCGCCAACTAGACAACGGCGAAACATCAGCCCTCATCCTCCTGGACCTGTCAGCCGCCTTTGACACGGTCTGCCATCGTACTCTAAAGACACGCCTCCTAGAAGCGGGAATCCAAGAGAAGGCCCTTGACTGGACTATGTCCTTCCTCTCCGGCAGAACCCAGAATGTCCGCCTCCCGCCCTTCCGATCCTAGGCCACTGAAATCATCTGCGGCGTCCCCCAGGGCTCATCCTTCAGCCCGATGCTGCTTAACCTCTACATGGCCCCCTTCGCACAAGTGGCCCACCAACACAACCTCAACATCATCTCCTACGCTGACGACACCCAGCTCATCCTCTCCCTGACCAAGGACCCGCACACCACCAAAACCAACCTCCACGAGGGAATGAAGGCCATCGCTGACTGGATGAGGAACAGCCGTCTGAAGCTGAACTCGGACAAGACAGAGGTACTCATCCTCGGACCCACCCCCTCAGATGGGGACGACTCCTGGTGGCCGACCACACTGGGAACAGCACCGACACCCACCGACCATGCACGCAACCTAGGATTCATCCTCGACTCCTCCCTCTCCATGTCTAAATAGGTCAACGCCATCTCCTCCTACTGCTACAACACCCTCCGCATGCTCTGCAGATCTACAAGTGGATCCCAACCGAAACAAGAACGGTGACACAGGCCCTCATCAGCAGCAAACTGGACTACAGCAACGCACTCTATGCAGGAATCCCAGCCAAACACCTACGACGACTACAACGCATCCAAAACGCCTCCGCTTGACTGATTGTCAATGTCCCCTGCCATAGCCACATCAACCCCCACCTGAGAGACCTACACTGGCACCCCATCGACAAGAGGATCCCCTTCAAGCTCCTCACCCACGCACACAAAGCACTCCACAACGCCGGACCAGCCTACCTGAACAGCAGACTCCGCTTCTACACCCAAACCTGCCAGCTCCGCTCCGCCAGCATCGCCCTCGCCGCTGTCCCCCGCATCCAACGAACAACCGCCGGCAGCAGATCCTTCTCCTACCTTGCCGCCAAGACCTGGAACACCCTCCATACCCACCTACGGCAGACCCAAGACCTACTCGCCTTCAGAAAACTCCTCAAGACCTGGCTCTTCGAGCAGTAGGGGCACCCCCTCCCCTCAGCGCCTTGAGACCCTCAAGGGTAAGTAGCTCACTTTACAAGTACTCTGATTGATTGATTGATTGATTTGATTTTCTGTATGGGCACCTTGGGAGAGGTCCTCTCAGTTTGGTGAGAAAGGGCTGGGACCAAGCTCCCAGGAAGCCGACCCAGTATGTTTTCAGTTATGTCCTGGCCTTCCGTATTCAAACGGCCTGTTTTAGGTAGTTGGCCCAGGCGAACCTGGAAGACAGCCAGGAGGAAATAGTTGATAGCATGACCAGAAGGACACGCCGGTTGAGTTTCAGCCTGGCCAGAAAGTCTGGGTCATGGTCCCCTTAGAGCCTCATGCTCTAAAGAACAAGTGGTCCCGGCCATTTGAGGCGAAGGAGCACACAAGTGACGTCACCTATCTGGTAGACTTGCAAAATCCTTGGAATCCTTTGCAGGTCCTGCAAGTGAATTGCATCAAGCCACATTTTGAGAGGACTGAGTTGACCATGCTGTTGGTCACGGATGATGGGAAGGAAACTGAGACAGAACCTCTCCCATACCTCCTGCCGTCTTAAGATCAGGATGGGTCAGTAGAGGGGGTTAGTCTCTCCTCTACTCTGGCCCAGGAACAACAGGGAGACTGCCACCAATTGTTGAAGAAGTTTTCTCCCTTATTCTTGCTCACCCCCAGGGTCACCCATTGATGCATTCATGATAGTGATACGGGGAATAGTTTGCATGTTAAGGATAAAGCTTACGGGTTGTTGGACAAGGTAAGGTCTGAGAAGAGGTTTCCAAGATCCTAGATATTAGGGTGATATAGCACTCCACAGCCCTTGGTCTAGTTTTTGGTATTAGTGCCCAAGGCTGCTCCCCCGGTGTGGCACCTGATATCTGATTCTGTGTGGACTATTGTGGGCTCAATGCTATCATTCGGACTGATGCGCACCCTATTCCCAGAGTGGATGAACTCGTTAATAAGCTAAGGGTGGCCAAGCTCTACAGTACCTTTGATCTTACATCTGGTTACTGGGAGGTTACCATAACTGACAGGGCACAAGAGAGGTCTGTCTTCTCAACACCAGAAGGACATTTCCAGTTTCGGATTATGCTCTTTGAATTGAAGAATGCACCTGCCACCTTTCAGAGGTTGGTCAACCAGGTCCTCTCCGGGGGGACTGGAGAACTTCAGTGCCACCTACTTTGACAGCATTGTGGTTTTCAGCTCAAGTTGGGAGGATCACTTGGATCACTTCCGGGAGATACTGAGGGCACTGCAGCATGCTGCACTTACTTTCAAGGCAGTAAGTGCCAGATAGGGAAGGTGTTATATTTTCATCTATGCCATGCATTCTCCTCATTGTGTAATTTCCTCTGCTGCCCTGCCAGAGTGATTGTTATGTAATTAGAATGTTTCTGTGCATGGTATGAGAGAGTGTCAGTTGAATGCGTGGGCTGATGAGCTAGGATGCTGCTCCCGGTGGGGCTTCCTTACTTCCATCATTCCTTGTAACATGACTCTCCTACCTTAAGAATAAACCTGATCATGTTTCACCCATACTTGTGGCTACCCTAGATCATCCTTTATCACAATGGCGAGGAACGCCCTGGAAGTCCCAACGGTGTCTCTTTTCATCAGACCACTTGAAGTCTTTTCAAGTTAGAAGGGGGAGGCCTGCTTCCCTCATTGCTAGTACCAAAGAATTTAGCAGCTGAAATTTATTTGAACACAGTTGATCCCTGAAGCCATCTGCAGCGTTTCACAAGGAGATATCCTGCTTAATTAATGCTGGCAGATCGGGCTGTTGATGGTGGTATTATTGTTTACTAGCAGCGCTGATGATGACTCAGCCTGCAGTGTTTTACAGTCAATTTCTTAAAGACTGTACTTTAAACATGAGTGTTACACTATACATCTTAACATCCTATTCTCTGTTAAAGAAGGAATTGTTTACGATTGGGAAAGCCAGGTAATGCAGCAAGCGATACTTGTAACCAGCAGGGTGTGCAATTTGCTACTATATTGTTACATGCGGTTAATAATCTTTATGGCACTCAAATAGTAAGTACTTTCACTGGTTCGAATGTTTGGATGGGAACGAAATTACACTATGTTTGCAGGAGTTAGAATTTCCTGTCATGGTGCTTTGACCTAAACGTTTACCATTTCTTTTGCACCAAGCAAGAGCATGGGACATTTACTCTGGATTTCTAACCTCCAGCTCGATGAATTCCTTACGTGACTGAATCTGTGCGGCATTCCTTGTAGCATTGCGCTGGCCATCTTTTGGATTTCATGACATGCAGCAGAAGCGCGTGTACTGATTCGTGGGAGTACGTGCTGTGGGTCGATAGATGCAACAGCTCAAATGCTGGAACATGCTCTGCTGCTTCAAAGGGGAAACTGGAAACAAACTAATCTGCGTACGTTGGAACCAAATTTCAATTAAGGGCCTGATTACGATGTCGGTTGGAATTATGATGCTTCCTAACACTATTCGAAAAGTCTAACATTGACTTCACTGGGAGCCTGTGTTCAGACCGACAACACAAACTCCCATTGAAAAAAGGGGTGGTTTCGGAAAACCTTGAACCCTGTCGCGGGCACCCCATGGTGCCGGTCACACCATACTTTATTCTACAGGAGGGTCCCTTGGGTACCCTCACAGCACCCAACCAGAGGCCTCAGGATGAAGGGGTGCCTGTTAGGGGACACAAAGTCAGTCTCTGACAGCCTTTTCGTGTTAGACGGTCCGAGTCAGAAAGGCTGTCCTAATCCGACATCATAATATGCGGGTCAGAAATGTGGTCCATAGAGCTGCACAATTCAGCTTCGACCAATTTGGAGCTTCCAAATGCTTGTCAGAACTGATTCGGAATGACCGAACGGTTGCCTTTCCATCATAATTGGTCGGTCGGAAATGTTTCAGACCGACCAATTACGCTGGCTTACGACATGGTTTATGACAATCCGAATGCCGTTCGGAGCCTTTCTGACCGACAGCATAATCAGGCCCTAAGTCTTTGAAGCATTTTACAACTGATGTCGAACTCTAATTAGGTCCCATTCTTAAGGTAAAGCACGGTCTTGTGAGGCCACCGGAAATATTGTGAGTTGATGTTATGTTATGTTATGTAATGTAATGTTATGTTATGTTATGTTACGAGGGTATTTGTATAGTTCACGTAAACCGACAGGTTTGTTGATGCTGGGGAGATTCAGGGGGGAACAGTTAAGCAGGGTAACAGCTAATTATAGGTTGATTGCCCCGTCACTGACATGCTGAAGTTTCAGCATTCTTTTCCGAGGTTTCATGGCTACCGATGTTGTTAGGCTCATCCGTTTCCCTGGTTCCCCAGGCGTGATCTATTGACTCAAAAGGTACTACTCAGGCCTCGTTTGTGCGCCATCTGGCCACATATTGCACAGTTGCACCTGAGTCATCTAGGAGGAGCAGTAAAATGAATACAACTTTGCTTGAGGAGTATAGCTGCTTAACCTAGCAAGTGCACAGAGTTCTCACGCTGATGCACACAGCCTGGACATTGTTCCTATATTGAATGCTATTTCCTTTACATATCGTGTGTAGTGCCTTGTTAGTATGTTTCTGAGTGCTATTCATGAGATAATGCCTAATTATTTATGCTATGCTGACCGGATGTATTTGAGATGCAAAGTTCAAATGCAAAAAGAACAATTGATGGACAGAATGCAGAACAATGTCATACATTCACCCCAGTACAGAGATCTGGGCCTAAATCCATTGTTTTTTTGCTGACCATGCCATTCCAGTTTGGACCCAGCCATATGCAAATCAGTCTTGACCCTGCGTCAATGGAAACAGTCCAGCCTGAACTGCCAGGCCAGGTCTCCCTGGACTGGAAACAAACATCCTAGGCCAGGTTTCAGGCTTTCAGCCCTCATCAGCCAGGATAGTTTGACTTCAGTGGCATGGAGAACACGGGACGCACGTCTGGCATACCCATCACACTCGGGATGACAAATGCAAAAAGAACAATTGATAGACAGAATGCAAAACAATGTTGTACATACACCCCAGTACAGAGATCTGGGCCTAAATCCATCGTTTTTTTGCTCACCATGCCATTCCAATTTGGACCCCTGTGCAAATCAGTCTTAACCCGGCGCCCAATGGGAACAGTCCAGCATGAACTGCCATCCCAGGTCCTCCCTGGACTGCAAACAAGCATCCTAGGACTGATTTCATGCTTTCAGCCCTCATCAACCAGGTTAGCTTGATTCCAGTGGCATGGAGAGCACGGGACCCACATCTGGGCATACCTGTTCCACTCTGGGTGACAAATGCAAAAATAACAATTGATGGACAGAATGCAGAAGAATGTTATACGTTCACCCCAGTACACGGCCTAAATTCATAATTTTTTTGCTCACCATGCCTTTCCAGTTTAGACCCAACCATATGCAAATCAGTCTTGACCCTGCCCCCAATGGGAACAGTCCACCCTGAACTGCCAGGCCAGGTCCTCCCTGGACTGGAAACAACCATCCCAGATGTGGGTCTCAGGCTCACTGTGCCACTGGATTCAAGCTATCCTGGCTGATGAGGGTTGAAACCCCGAAACCAGTCCTAGGATGCTTGTTTCCAGTCCAGGGAGGACCTGGCTTGGCAGTTCGGGCTGGACTGTTCCCATTAGGCATAGGGTCAAGACTGATTTGCAAATGGCCAGGTCTAAACTGGGGTGGCATGGGGAGCAAAAGAATGATGGATTTAACCCAGATCTCTTGACTGGGGGTAAATGTTTTGATTTGTTCTGCATCCCATCCATCAATCGTGTGTCTTTTGCTTTCTCACCCTAAGTGCGCCGGGTATGCCCAGACGTGGGTCCCAGGCTCACTGTGCCACTGGATTTAAGCAATCCTGGCTGATGAGGGGTGAAACCCTGAAACCGCCCTTTGGATGCTTGTTTCAGGTCCAGGGAGGACCTGACTTAGCAGTTCGGCGTGGACTGTTCCCATGAGGCACAGGTTCAAGACTGGTTTTTATATGGCCAGGTCTAAACTGGGGTGGCATGGTGAGCAAAAGAATGATGGATTTAACCCAGATCTCTTGACTGGGGGGATGTTTTATTTGTTCTGCATTCCGTCCATCAATTGTGTGTCTTTTGAAATGCCAAGTTAGCATATTTATTTTGCTATACAGAATTGCTGCCTGCCTGTGTTGTTAAAGACATGTTAGCATATTTTCGAGTACTATTCTTGGATTCATACCGTATAGGGTGTGAGTGTTGCAACTGGTGCAAATTATACTTTCTTTTATTTGCTGTGGGACTATTGTTTTTCATCCATATGCTTTGTACTTTTAGTTGAGCTGGGGCATAATTAGTGCATTCCAATCAATTGTTACGGTTCTTGGTGATGGGGCAGAGATCTTGCAACCCATACAATACTTACATTCATGTTTCATGATGATGGACATTTTCATTACTAAAATCATTCTTACATTTACCTGTTACTGGGTATATTGGTTATAACCCCAAACTTTACTTATGTTTCATGGTGGTGGGGCAGGGATCTTATAACCCAAACCATACTTATAGTTACATTTCACAGTGGTAGGCATTTGTGTTATGCTCAAATTGTGTTTACAGTAACATTTTGTGGCATATGTGTTGCACCCACAGGAGAATATACTTTGCACTTTAATATTGGGCAAGTGTATGTTGCCCGTAGTGCAACCTTGTGTGTGGGGCATATGTGTTGCACCCGCAGGGGCATACATTTTACACTTAAATATTGAACAAGTGTACACCACCCGTAGGGGCACACGTATTGCACCTTTGTGTATGGGGCATATGTGTTGCACCTTCAGGGACATATATTTTGCACTTTAATATTGGGCAAGTGTATGGCACCCGTAAGGGCATACATATTGCACCCATAAACTATGCTACAGAGTCGGTGACTCTATATTTAGATATCACTTTTGTTGCTCCCCCATATTTTATTGTATGTGAAAGGGGGAGAGTGTGGGTGTTTCTTCTGAATGATGTTTATATGTGTTAGTCTTATCCTAGTATCACTGTTCTCTTCTCCGGTCCTTTTGTTTTTATGTACTGCGTGATTGAATTTGAACTTCCTTTCTTTGTTTTCATTTTTATGGATGATGTGTATTACTGTCTTATTTGCATTTATATTGTCTATATTTTCAATAAAGAAGGGAGGTGTGTGGTATCCTCATCTTTGCCATGTATTCTCCTTTAAGTGTTATGTCCCCTACTGCTCAGCCAAAGTGTCTGTGAAGTAATTAGAATGCTGGTGAGTGCATGATGGTATGAGAGAGTGTCAGTTGAATGCGTGGGCTGAGCAGCAAAGATGCTGCTCCTGGTGGGACTTCCTTAATTTCATCATTACCGGTAACCTGTGACTCCTTCCTTACGAATAAGCCTGATCCTGTTTCATGCATACTACTGGTTACCCTGCATCATCATTTACTACACAAGGGACTGTGGTCTGAGAACCTTTTTAGGTCTCAACGGCTACTACTGTGGATTGTCAAAGGCAACAGCACCATTGTCACCCCATTGACGAAGCTGACTTCGATGAAGCCCATTAGGTTTAATGGGGTAATCCTATAACCCTCAGAACCTGGGCGGGTAATTAAACAAACAATAATGGTTCTGTTGTGAGGAAGAATTCAATTAAACAAGGTAATTAATACATCAATGTACTTATATGCCCCACGGGGGGTACATACGTAGTAGACAAATAAATGAACACTTACCCAAATGATGAGAAAGTAAATCTTTAGTATTCAACTTTCTCATAGATCTTTAACCAAACAAAGCATTAGGTATGCTGTCCAATATACAAAAAGACATACAGTGAATACAACAAATAGTGTGGATCGTGGATTGTGATTGACAGTTACAGGTCACACAACATGTATACAAAAAAATGAATTTTTCAAGCTATCAACTGTAATCACAATAGTCTTTCGGAAATAAATGGTTTCTTTTGTTCCTATTAGACTTTGTACAGTCGGATATATAGCAAAGTACGTCGAAGTTTCGACCCTAGTGGTGATGCGCTGACTATGTGCATCTGGGGCGGGTCTTCATCAGGACTGGTAATGGGTTGGACAGCTTATAAATGTAAATGAAAAATGGTCAGGACCTTCCATGGGTCAGTGGAAAAACACAAGGTGAGGGGTACCCTTACTGTGCTCACCTTATTGTTAGGTGTATGATTCCTCTGTTCTTTTACTGCTTCTGGTGCTTGTCAGCCAACAAGGCCATGGGATGCTGTAGGTTCACTGGTTCTATAATTAATGTATGGTAGAGACCTTAGTGCATACATAATTAATGTGGTGTTTCTTTTAATATCTCTAATGAGAGTCTCATCATACCTTATTTCGTCGAATCTTCTACACCAGCCGGTGGGAAGATCTACGGGTCTGGTATGCCTTGGCGATTGCCTACAGGAGTGATGGGTAAGGTCTTAGAATTGTCATCAGTTAAGGCATGTTAATGGGTGACTGGTTCAGCGCAAGGTGATATTAGTCAATTATTCTCTGCGTTTGTTTATACTTACCACAGTAATTGTGTGTGCCCCGTGTAACTCGACTACTTGCTCTTCTGTCTTACCCCGCGCTCCGTTTGTGAATAAGTGGCGATATTCGGTGTAATTAGTGATTGTTGTGGGCTGGAACCCTTACGTGCCTTATGTGAGTCATACGACATGTACAACGTAGGACTAAAGTCGAAACGGTGGCCAAAATGGCGTTATGTGCACTGCTCTAAAAATACCATGTGGCACTATCCAAAAAGGCGAGTGCGGAGTAACAATACCTCTTTGAACTAAATTAAGACCCGGAATAAGTCAGTGAAGCACGATATGTTTTTTTGCTCCTGGGGTAACGCACTACAATAGTTCTACGAATTGTGCTGGTTGTCAAAATATTGATGCGACTGAGGCTCTTGACCTCCTAATGGCCTAACGGGATTGTTCGGTGTTAATCACCGTGCAGAAAAAAAGAGACGTGGTGGTTTTGGATTTTAACGTGGTGTTTTAAAATAACGTCAAGGATTCACATGCGGTGCTGTTGAAACACCTATTTTAGAAAAAGGAAGAGACGCGGTGGTTTAAAATTAACGTGGTGTTTTAATATAAAGGCAAAGAATTTGTCTGAGTTATCTAAGCAGATGCATCAAAAAGAGAAGGGTGGTCAGGATATTGAACTTACTCAAGCATGTCTGGAAGAACGTCCGTCTCCTACGAGTCCTCGGTGTGAATGCCGAACCAAGCTCACTGACGCATCTTACTTGACATGCGCCGGGAGCAGGTGGCGTGCGTGTGAAACGTGTGTTCTGGGCTAAGGCTATTGGCCGTGTGTCAGCTGCGTATGTGATTGAAGATAAACAATGGTCTCTTCTGCTAATATTGTTGTATATATTAATTGAACTGGTATGCAGATCCATCTACATGGGGATGCTTTTATTTAATTAGGTGGGATGTTGAGGGAATTCTATTGAAGGGAAAAATACGGGGAACTTGATTGGAACGAGATCATATTATAAAGATAATCCGGAATTGATAGATCTTATTTCTATTACTCACATTATTATTTAATTTGAACACACTCAAAGTCTATATATACCTATGTACATTGGCATATATGAAACGTGAGCGTTCAAGTTGTACATATTTCCATACCTAAAATGAGTATGAGGGTTTCATTCCTATACAGTCATATACTCTACTGGCACATATTTATATTGGCCTATGCAATCAGAACATTTTGCATTTTCGCTGTACCTGTTTGAAACAATCATAATTGTATACTTAGTCAGCATTTCTTTATTTTGACATGTATCATAAAAACGTTTGCATTTCTAAATACAAATCCTACATGTGAATATTACATGGTGGTACCTGCTTGAGTGTTAAATCTCTCCTATTCCTATCGGTACAGATATGTGTTGTGGTATTGTAACAATCATAATTATATACTTTGTCAGCATCTCTTCATTTTGGCATGTATCATACTCCTATTACTACCGGTACAGACATGCGTAGTGGTATTGTATGGACATTACAGATGTGATGGTTCCTTATTGGTAATGCCACCAGACCACTAAGTATCATCTTAGATGACCAAGTGTAAATCTCTTGATGTCTGGTTGCTGTATGGTATAGGTTCAGCAGAACCAGTACTGTGATGGACGTCTTAATGTCTGGTTGCAAAGTGATGTAGGTTGGTAGAGCTAGGACTTTGTCAAGGTTATAGTCTACTCATTTGGACATAGGTTTATTCCTGTTCATTGAGACTATAGATTGTGGCTTCAGTGGTGTGTATCCAACGGCATTCCTTGAAGTTAAGTAGGTTAGTGATGTTGCCGCCTCTTTGGTGAAGGATCACCTTTTCCAATACCGTTCTTTCAATCTGATCTGGCGTGTGCCCCAATGTGGTGTAGTGTTCCACCAGTGGGGCTCCTTGTACTTTGCACTTGATTCTTCTTTGGTGTTGTAGAATTATATTTTTAATCTTCTGAGTGGTCTGGCCTATATAAATGAATTGACATGGGCATCTTATTGCATAAATGACGTTTTGGCTATTGCAATTTGTGAAGAGATTCAGGGTGTATGTTTTTCCTCGATGGGAGATCTTGTTGCCTGTTATTGCATATTTGCAGGCTTTGCAGTTGCCACATCTTTGATGCCCAGTGATGGGCGGAAGACCCAACTGTGACCTTGTGTCTGGTGGAGTTAGTGGGTCTAATAATGAAGAAATTACGTGGTCCTTGACATTCTTAGATCTTTTGAAGGTGAACATAGGTGCTTCTGGTATCCCAATCTCTGAGCCTACCAAGTTCCAATATTTTCTGATTATTTTGTTGTTGTCATGGCTTCTTGTGTTAAAGGTGGTCACACATATCAGCCTGTCCATTTCTTTGTTTTTCGGTTGCATTTCTAGCAATGTTTCCGTTGGTCTGTACCAGGCTCTTTTCCTGGATCTGTTAAGGAGTCCTTTGGGATATCCTCTGTCTCTAAGTTTGGAGATCAATTGGTCACTTTCCTTGAAATAATCATTTCTTCTTGTGCAGTTCCTGAAGACCTGCAGAAATTGTCGGTATGGTAGGTTGTCCTTCAAGTTCCTGGGGTGGTGTGAGTTGTATCGTAGTAATGTGTTTCAGTCCGTTGGCTACTTGAATAGATTCATTATTATTTTTCCATCTTCTGTTTCCAGGGTGAGATCTAGGAAAGGGATGCATTCATTGCTGTGTGCCAAAGAGAACGGAATGTCTGTTGAACAGGTATTGAGCCATTCGATGAATTGCTAGAGTGTTTCCTCCGTTCCTGTCCAGATCATTATGATATTGTCAATGTATCGGTTCCAAGATGTTACATTGCCTTTGTACGGATTATGGTCTGGATACATGTGTTGGTGTTCAAAATTGTTCATGTACAGATTAGCTAAACTGGGTGAGAATCCGGTCCCCTTAGCCACTCCTCTACATTGATAGTAAAAAATGTTTTGGAATATGAAGTAGTTTTTGGTCATCGCAATCGTGAGTAATTGAATTAAGATTCAGTAGGGATCCAATGGGGTGTGGGACGGGTATCCAGTACTTTTCTCATAAGAACACGCACAATTGTGACAGAGCACAGGAACATTCAGGCGACACTCACTGGTAGCATTGGGATCTCTGAAGCTGTCCACCTTGCCAAGGATGTGGGTCAGGTCCACCTGCAAGGCCAAAACATGGTACATTGCTCTGTGAATGCTGAACAGGTACGCTGTCTACATATGAAGCACAGTATATTGACTTAACAAATGCCCGGTATTGTCTGTACGATGGACATGTAGCATAAGGCAAAGTTGGAATGCCCTAATGATGGACAAATGTATGCCATGTTGCAGTGTTTTCAGGTAATTACAGGCACATCATTGATCAGGTGCACAGAGTGCAGACAAGATACAAGAAATGCCTTTCTTGCTACATGGTGCAAGGTTGGCTAACTTTGTTGGCTATTTGAACAGTCCAATTTGACTGACCACAATATGCATAGTATGAAATTGCTGGGGGCTTCTGAAATTAATACATGATCTGAACAATCCTACACACATCAGACTGTAGCCATGCTTGTTTGTCTTCTTCACTTAGCTCCTTACTTGTGACCAGTGCACTTCAAATGGTCAGTGATCATTCGAGCACTGTACAGGCTCATGAAGGAATTCTGATCATTTTTCGTAATATGCACGTATGTGTAACAATTTTGGGGGGAAAGCAAACATCCTATTCAACCTGTGGCCTGATGAGATGTGAGTGTGCTCCTCTGCAACATACATGGTGAGGGATCCCCACAGTTTGAAATCAGTAATTGCCTAGCAATTGGGGTAACAATACTCCCTGCATAGTCCTGCAAAACATATTGGCCTCCCCTGCACTGCATGGTCTGTTTTGGCTATTGTAATGCCACTGTGAACAGGCCCATGTGGCATGTTCTGTTTATTTAACTGAGTTAGCCGTATCATGCCATAGTAACCCAAATAAAATCTGGGCCTTTCTGCTGAAAAAGCATTTAAAGATGTTTGCAAAAGCCATACAGCTACAAGCTCTTGGAATATATTGATTCCTCATAGGCCCACCAACTTCAATCCCCATGTTATCTAGGAGATCTGCCTCCCAGCTAAGCACATCTGCTCATCGGTGTTTAAGTTGGTGAACGTTTTGCTTGACATTAAAGACACGGCTCATGTGGGACCACACCTTCTTCCAACGCTCCCACCTCTGCCTTGTAGGGTAGCCCTGGCTCACCCTACCTCCACTGCCCATCATGTTTGGAAGGTAGTGTACCAACTGCAACTGCAGGCCACCAAACTCCTTTTCTGACAGATTATTGTCTCTGCCCATGCCTGATATATCCTTACCCAAACTACCCACCCTAAATGAAAACACCACAAAACATGACCCTTCCCTCTACCCCAAAGTCTACAAACACCTAAGTGGACAAACACCTGACAATACAGTGCACAAAACAATACAAAATACAATTACAATACACAAATAACTGTTTACCTACAGAACAGGAGGAGAGACACCAACCCCTCCTAACCACGCTGTCTCTCTCCTCCCTAGCCCCCTCCAACTGCTCTACCATCCGAAGGGAGCGTGTTAAATAAATGCGCAAGGTAATTTCCAGGACACCATCCAAAAACGCTCACTTTGCTCGAGCCACTGCCATGATCACTTGGCCACTCGCTGTACACGATTTACTACATTCGTACAGTCCGCCACAGTCACCCTGATCACTATGCCGCCTAAGTTAATTTCACACCGCGATGAGTGTATTACAAACAAACAATTATTTAGTAGGCACAGTCACTGACAGAAATAGCGCTAAAAGTCTTCAAAAGACTCAACACGTATCCACCACGTTATGAAAATACATGCATGTTTCACCACCTGTAAGCATGCTATAGTTCGTTGCATGAGTTTGGAAAGTACAAGAGAGAGTTGACATTGCCATATTTGTTAACCGGTCTTCTAAAGTATTGCCATTTTTTAGTTGTTTAAAAATCTATCAATGGATAGATATGTTAAGCAGATTTCTGCTTGGTGTGTGTCCCCCCAAGACCCCCCTCCCTGTGTGTGTGTTGCAAACCTTTGTGCTTACTCATTACAGGTACTATAAGACCTCCAATACAGAGAAACAGGTCAATAACCCTATTTCTTCCGTTTTTTAAGAGCACATTATCTATACTCTTTCACGTTATTTCACTAACGGTCCTGATGAATGCCCGTAAGTCCTAAACCCAGGCAACTGTGGCAGAAACATGTCAACCAATTTTTAACCACCCCTCACTACCGTTGATTTTTCAATACTCTCAGTGCACCTATTACTCATAATCCAGTTCGTAAGATGCACTATTATAGAGTTTACCAGACCCAAAACCAGACAAAATAAAAATTTCGAGTTTCTGGCTTTTGCGTTTTTTTAAAATCCCCCATCACTGGCTCACTACTGCATCAACCTTGGGTAAGAACCTCCTGGTGGAGGCTGCATAACCTGATCGACCTAATGATTATGCACACACGTGATCCATACGCGGAGAACCAAGATATACCGCTTCAGATACCATCATACCCATCACGGGCATGAGGGTCTTTTATACAGGGACATCCTCCGTTTTTCCTGCATACCTAAGGTTGTGCAGGACAAGTGATCCTTTCCCCTTTGATTAGTAGAGAGACCAACAACACCAAAATATAGTACAATTCACCAGAGCACACTCCAAACACCTCCAACATCCAACACATTACATTGCTTGAGACATTGCATCATTTCCTGGGTGGATCTGCCATGTTTCCTACTGAAGAGAAAGGAGGGGTTTGGCCCTGTGGGAAAGAGGGTAGGTAGGGCCTATTATAATGCCAAAAAGAAGGGGATTTACCTATGCCTCTATGTACACAATTACAACAACATTTAATGTTCAGCAAGGAGAAAACCACATGAATTAGTTAACTCAGACATTTAATTTATGTCATTTACTTTTGAAATTTGTCTGTTTTGGCTTTTTAAGACAAGAAAAGATACATAATCAACTTCACATTGAGCAAAACATAATTTTTGCAAGGGAAAAGCAAGAAAAAAGGATATATACAATTAATGTGTAGAAACAAGTAAACCTATCGTAATAATGTGCATACAAATTGTTCTCAGTGAATGTCTGACAAAATATCGAAATCCACAATATCGATGTACAAAAATATCGGAACAAATATATCGAAATCAAAAATATCGGGTTCCTATACTTAACTAGATATATACACAAATATCGATTTTTAAATATCGATATACAAAAACATCGTTCACTGTGATATCGACTACATTAATATCGGAATATAAAAATATCGCTTTCTACAAAAAATAATGACATTAACAAAAATATCGACTTCAAATATATCGTGCACATAAATATCGGATTATAAACTGTATCGACTTTTTATAAGCATTTCTTAACATAATTAATTAACGCTTTATATGTTTTCACATCAAAATAAACATACAATACTTTCATTTATACTATAGACACACTATAAATTCATCAAATATTTACTATTGGTATAATTATATCACCTACACATATAAAAATATTCTATGCTAGTTTGTATACTTTTATAATTATTTTTGGTTTTTCAATTCTAATACAAAGTAATCACAACTGAAATTCAAATATACTAACTAACCAATCACAACCCTCATTTTTTAAATGAACCAATAGCAAAGTAATTACTACTGACACTCCCCTATATAAGCAATGAAAATGTAAGCACAAACTACTTGCCAAAAGTCACTGAAGGAGATTCATCTCTATCCGAATTGCTGCACAACAACTAGAAGAACCAGACTATCAACCTACTATTACATCTTCTAAGTAAGTAAATAAAATAGAAACAGCATTATTTGCTAATACTACTTACTTACCTGCTAAATACCCAGTGCCCCTTTGCTATTCATACTACTTAACATGCTAAATAATGATATAAAAATATTTTTTTTAGATACTACCACTACTGATTATTCTACTCAAAATAAGTGTGAACAAAGCATAGGAATACAGATTCTAAAAACTATGTAAGTAATTTCACATTGTTTCATTATGTGCACATTAATCTAAACACACAGAAATAATGACTTTTGCACACCATCTTTCTATTTTTCTGTAGATTCTACTACTGAAAACTGAACTACTACTGAACTAAGGACATCAGTACTATTTCTACAATACTTTTTACTAAGTAAGTAAATAAAATAGAAACTGCATTATTTGCTACTACTACTTAATTACCTGCTAAATACCCAGTACCCCTTTGCTATTCATTGTAGTTAACATGCTAAATAATTATATACAACTATTTTTTTAAGATACTACGACTACTGAATATTCTACTCAAAATAACTGTGAACAAAGCATAGGAATACAGATTCAAAAAACTATGTAAGTAATTTCACATTATTTCATTATGTGCACATAAATCTAAACACACAGAAATAATCATTTGTGCCCCACATATTTCTTTTTTTCTATAGATTCTACTACTAAAAACTGCACTACTACTGAACTAAGGACATCAGTACTATTTCTACAATACTTTTTGCTAAGTAAGTACATAAAATAGAAACTGCATAATTTGCTACTACTAATTATTTACCTGCTAAATACCCAGTGCCCCTTTGCTATTCATACTACTTAACATGCTAAATAATTATATAAAACTATTTTTTTAGATACTACGACTACTGAATATTCTAATCAAACTAACTGTGAACAAAGCATAGGAATACAGATTCGAATAACTATGTAAGTAATGTCACATTGTTTCATTATGTGCACAAAAATCTAAACACACAGAAATAATCAGTTGTGCTCCACATATTTTTATTTTTCTGTAGATTCGACTACTGAAAACTGCACTACTAATGAACTAAGGACATCAGTACTATTTCTAGAATACATTTTACTAAGTAAGTATTATGCAACTGAAATAAATGTGGAAAAACCATACAAACATTTATAACTGTTCTAATTATTTTCTATTATATATTGTTTATTTACAGAGCAAACACGGCGAATAGATATACAGACATCATACAGAACTTCACATTCTAAATAATACTGATACAAATTACAAAGTAAGTATATTTAAGAACATATTTACCAGATAATGTTTTAAATAACCTACCAACATGGTGATTAAGCTAACACACATGTTCCTTATTTTTTTAAGATAACACTACAAACTACTCTCCAGAAGCTGAAGAAACAATTATACTGCCAAATACCAACCTTAAAAAATATGTAAGTATCCTCACAATGTGAATCATGAAGATACACTTTTGTAGTAGAAATGAGCTCTAACATTGCAAATGTACCTAAACATTAATTAATACTATACTACTTTCATGTTTCTCATAACAGCTACAACAACATCACAACCATTTATCCCCAACTAAAGAAGCAAGAAACTCCTAAGTTTTGCTGTACATTCTAAAACACGTAAGTATAAACATTCCTACTTATCACTAACATAGATTATTTATCACATTTAATTTGACATTAACTATTATGTATATATGTTTTATAGATATACAAAGTACAAAATGACCGAAGGAGCCGAATTTGTGACCAGCCAAAAAGGAAAACGATTACTATGCTACATGGGTTACACGTACACACAAGAAAAGCAATATGGCATGAAAGTTAATTGGAAATGTTATAAATATTATTCGAACAAGTGCTATGAAAGAGAAACAACTAGAGAAGCTACAGTACTATATACTAGGGAACACAATCATCCACCTAATATTACTGAAATAGAAGTTAGAACAGCTTTGGAAAATATAAAAGAAGCCAGTACAGGTTCCCAAAAGCAAACAAATGTCATTTTAAAAGAAGCCATTCCTAAAATCCCCAAAACAGCCACAACCCAAATGCCAAATATCCTGTCCTTAAAAAGAACTATAGCACGAACTAAAAAAGCTACAACTGCTACAACACCATCTCCCAGAACATATCAGGATATAAATTTAACTGCAAACCAAATAATAACTTTAAATAAACAACCATTTATAGTTTATGACAACGAAAACAATGACAAAAGGCTTATAATTTTTGGTACCAATATGAATGTAGTTAAACTGCAGCAAAGCCAATATTGGATGATGGATGGAACATTTAACATCTGTCCCAAACCATTTTTCCAATTATACACAATACATGGTCTCTACCACAACTGCAACATCCCTTTGCTATATGCACTATTGCCAAACAAAAACAATTCAACATATATGGAATTATTAAATATCATAAAACAAAAAACGAATGATTTTTCTCCAGAAAAAATCATTCTTGATTTTGAGCATGCAATGCTCTCAACTATTCTAAAAATCTACCCCCATACCTGCATTCAAGGCTGCTATTATCATTTCAACCAGTGTTTATGGAGACACCTTCAAAAAACTACCCTAAGTGTCGAATATGCTACAAATTCATCATTTGCTTTCCAAATCAAAAAACTCATTGCACTTGCCTATGTCCCTGCAACAGATGTAGCTGAACATTACAACATTATAGACAGTCCATTCTACAAACAAAACGAAGCTAGATTAAGTCCTTTTCTCGATTACTTTGAAGACACCTGGGTAGGCAGACTCCACAGATCTGGCCACAGACGAAATCCAAAATTCCTCATACCTTGGTGGAACGTGTACAATAGTACCCTTAACGGAGAATCAAAAACTAACAATGCTGTGGAAGGTTGGCACAATGCATTTGTACAATCAACTGGCAGAACCAAACCTACTCTAGAAAAATTCATTAAATGCCTACAGAAAGAACAGAGCTATCAAGAATTTAGAATGGACCAATCTGTAACAGAACTTGTCCCAAAAACATCCAAGCAAAATAAACAAATGCACAAGTACCTGGAAGAACAAGTTAAACTTTACCCTAATACAAAAGGCATAGAATACCTAAACATCATAGCCAAAACACTACTGTAAATAATTCTCAAACTGTTATAAAACACCAAAAGTATCACCTAAGTATGCAAAAATATGTAACGTGAGCTTCTAAAGTATTTAATGTATGCAATATATAAAGATATTATTATAATATATGCACACATTAAAACTAAATAACAAGTTAAAAACAATTCCATAATAAATAAGACATTACCCACCCACACAAAAATAGAAAACAATGACTTACCAATTATGTTGTCAATCCAATAACGTCCTTCTCCACCAAAGTAATCCAGGTAGTGCAAAATTAACCCCCAAAAAAATGTAAAAAATACAACTGTTCCAAAATTAAGAAATCCACGTGGTCCTTAGCCATCGAATAACCATAAAAAACCCGAAAAAGTAGAAAAATAGAAAGAATCGCTCCTGGAAACCCGAAAAATGTAAAGAAGTGTTTGTAAATCAGTGTTGAATGAAACAAACAAACACTTCCTTAAAAAAAAAACGGAACTTCCAATGTAGCGTACACCTATGACAAAAACATAGAAAACAGACATTCCCACCCACATTAATTAGCTAGTAATTAGATACCAACATATTAACATTGATGATTTAATTTTAGATATACCCTAAAAGACAAAAATTCACTCTATAAATAAATAGTTAACTAACTAACACGACGTGTATATACCATACGTAAATATCTGTTTTCAAAATCTAAAACATAACTCCCTCACATTCAACAACACTAAATATAAGGTCACTAGTCTAAAAACATCATAAAAATACACATAAAACATATAAAATGAACCTTACCTGAAGCGGCGTGAAGTGTCTCCCAACCGCGATCAGCCCTTCTTCCAAATAACCCAAAACGACCTAACCCGGTTACAAAATAAAGCACACAAATGCAATAAAATAGTCCCAAGTTTAAAATATAATATCTATACTGAACCAAATATGTTAAAAAAATATATTATTTTATGTTATTGGAAAAAAATATTTTCTTTAATCCTACAATGATTTCATTAACAAAAATGTACATGAATGTAATAATTAAAGATTATGAAAACAATATTGTTTATGTTAACAATGTCTAGAAATATAAGTACATTGTCACAAAAGAAAAAAATGTAAAAAAGTGTAAAAAATGTGTGACTTATATTATAAAAATTTGATCTCCACAAATGAAGCAGAAAAAAGCTTAATTGAAAAATACTTGTGATATTTATATTTTTTTCTGACATAACAATATGTAAAAGAGATAATAAAGAATGTTAATTTCTGTAAAAAAGAATTACAAAATAATAATGCTTCTGTATAGTTGTTTATGATTGTGTTTATAAAAAGTTTTTTTAAAAGGAAATGTAAATAAAAAAATTGTATGAAAAAATATTTTATTTTTGAAACATAAATAAAGTAAATGTTTCTACAATCATGTTGAACAATTTGTATCATTATCTTACTAGAAAGTATCAATCTGATTAATAATTTTTCACTGTATATTAAATGTGAGTATATGTTGGACTCTAATAATGTAATGATTCATATACCAAATCCAGTGTACATTAAATTAGAGTAGGTGCTGCACACTAATGACATAATAATTAATATTCCTACTGCATTCTACATTAAATTTTAATATGTACTGGACACTAATTAATTATAAAATAATATTCCAACTGCAGTCTACAGTAAATTAGAGTTGGTGTAATGTTATATATTTCTAATTTCCTTTAATTGATTGAATGTAAAATAATTATATTTTTACCCTGTACAACTGTACACCAAAAACACAAAACTGACCCTGAACCCTACAAATACCCCTTGACCCAAAAACAGAAAACTGACCCTGAACCCAAGAAATACTCCTTTACCCAAAAACTGAAAACTAACCCAGAACCCCAAAAAAAAACTTTTACCTAAAAACTGAAAACTGGCCCTGAACCCAACAAATACCCCTTTACCCAAAAACTGAAAACTGACCCTGAACCCAACAAATACCCCTTTACCCAAAAACTAAAAACTGACCCTGAACCCAACAAATACCCCTTTACCCAAAAACTGAAAACTGACCCTGAACCCTAAATATACCCCTTTACCCAAAAACTTAAAACTGACCCTGAACCCTAAAAAAAAAACCCTTTACCCAAAAACTGAAAACTGACCCTGAACCCAAAAAATACCCCTTTACCCAAAAACTGAAAACTGACCCTGAACCCAACAAATACCCCTGTACCCAAAAACTGAAAAGTGACCCTGAACCCTAAAAAAAACCCTTTACCCAAATACTGAAAACTGACCCTGAACCCAACAAATACCCCTTTACCCAAAAACTGAAAACTGACCCTGAACCCTAAAAATACCCCTTTATCCAAAAACTGAAAACTGACCCAGAACCCAACAAATACCCCTTTACCCAAAAACTAAAAACTGACCCTGAACCCAGCAAATACCCCTTTACCCAAAAACTAAAAACTGACCCTGAACCCAACAAATACCCCTTTACCCAAAAACTAAAAACTGACCCTGAACCCAACAAATACCCCTTTACCCAAAAACTGAAAACTGACCCTGAACCCAACAAATACCCCTTTACCCAAAAACTGAAAACTGACCCTGAACCCAACAAATACCCCTTTACCCAAAAACTGAAAACTGACCCTGAACCCTAAAAATACCCCTTTACCCAAAAACTTAAAACTGACCCTGAACCCTAAAAATACCCCTTTACCCAAAAACTGAAAACTGACCCTGAACCCAAAAAATACCCCTTTACCCAAAAACTGAAAACTGACCCTGAACCCAACAAATACCCCTGTACCCAAAAACTGAAAACTGACCCTGAACCCTAAAAAAACCCCTTTACCCAAATACTGAAAACTGACCCTGAACCCAACAAATACCCCTTTACCCAAAAACTGAAAACTGACCCAGAACCCAACAAATACCCCTTTACCCAAAAACTAAAAACTGACCCTGAACCCAACAAATACCCCTTTACCCAAAAACTAAAAACTGACCCTGAAACCAACTAAGCATGGGCGAATTTTGAGAATCTCGCGTTCGCGAATTTTGCGGATTTGCGAACTCGCAATCCGCAAAATCCGCGAATTCTCGCAAATTTGCGGATTTTTTATTTTTTTTGTGTTCGCGCGGGTTTCTGCCAGTTCGCGAGGGTTTTGTACAATTTCGCAAACGTGAACTTACCTGTCGGGTCGCAAGTTTTGCGAACTTGTTGTTTCTACGTGTCCAGCCTGTTTGGGACACTCTTCTTCATCACTGCCACTCTCTGTCACCACTGCCACTCTCTGACTACTCATGCCACCCTCTGGCCCACACATGCCACCCTCTGTTTCATCACAGCACCCTCTGGTTGTCCAGTGTACATTATTGTGGCAAAGCAAAGCACACCTTCCCTGCCTCAAGTGACCTGAATTAATTTGGGGCTGATTAATGTGTCACAGAATATTTTTTTAGCTGGCACCTGCTTCCTTAGTGCTTCCTGATTAGTGATCTTTTGCACTTGCTAAGTGCTTTCATTGTTGCAAAATTAGTTACAACACCTGCCCTGCCCCACCTGACAATAATGAATTAGGGGCTGATTAATGTGTCACTGGATTTGAACTTTCAGCCTGGCTCCTGCTTGTCTCCCTTAGCTGTAATTCAGGACCTTTGTGGCATATGTGTAACTATTCTGAGGGTCAGAGCAGGGTCACATAATAGTTGCAAGTAGGCAATTGAACTCTGGAGGGGCCCCTCAGGAAGCACTACAGGAAATGGCTACTAATGATGAGCTTGAACTTTTGAACCTGGTAAGTAGTTTCAGTTTTGCTAAGATCGTATTTCTGCAATTTAGCGCTTATTCGCGGGGCGCGAAGTTGAACTGGGAAGCTGCGAACTCACGCGAACAGTGCGAGCAAGCCATAAAATCCGCTGCTCGCGGAATTGCGGATTTTGCGGGAAATTTGCGAATCTCGCGGATTGCGAATTTACCAAAAATCCGCAAAATCCGCGAGCGGAACGGATTTTCCGCCCATACTTAACAAATACCCCTTTACCCAAAAACTGAAAACTGACCCTGAACCCTAAAAATACCCCTTTATCCAAAAACTGAAAACTGACCCAGAACCCAACAAATACCCCTTTACCCAAAAACTAAAAACTGACCCTGAACCCAACAAATACCCCTTTACCCAAAAACTAAAAACTGACCCTGAACCCAACAAATACCCCTTTACCCAAAAACTAAAAACTGACCCTGAAACCAACAAATACCCCTTTACCCAAAAACTGAAAACTGACCCTGAACCCAACAAATACCCCTTTACCCAAAAACTAAAAACTGACCCTGAACCCAACAAATACCCCTTTACCCAAAAACTGAAAACTGACCCTGAACCCAACAAATACCCCTTTACCCAAAAACTGAAAACTGACCCTGAACCCAACAAATACCCCTTTACCCAAAAACTGAAAACTGACCCTGAACCCAACAAATACCCCTTTACCCAAAAACTGAAAACTAACCCTGAACCCAAAAAATACCCCTTTACCCAAAAACAGAAAACTGACCCTGAACCCAACAAATACCCCTTTACCCAAAAACTGAAAACTGACCCTGAACCCTAAAAATACCCCTTTACCCAAAAACTGAAAACTACCCAATAACTCTCAACAAAATCCTTTACCCAATATTAATTATTATTATTTAATTACCAATTAATAATTAATTAACAATAACGTAAATATATGAACTCATTAGCTGTAATAAAAGAATTTAAATAATAATTATAAGTTTTCAAAATTTAATTAACACAAAAATAAATTATATACTTTTAAATAATTCACATAATTAATATAATTAAGTAATTATAATTAATTAATTACCAATAAATTAGTAATTAATAATATGTACTATATGATCTTAAATAATTAACTAATTATTTTACATTAATTACCAATTAGGTATAAATTAGAAATATAGAATAACATATAATAATTAATTAATTATTATTATATTACTTCCCACCCTTATCCCCTATAAACCCAATAACCCGCTCCTAAACCTAGATATGTTTTAAAGAAAAATTATTTTTATAAAATGTAAATTAACACAAATAAAAATAATATATGTTAAAATAATTAACCTCATTAATATAATTAACTAATTATTATTAATTAATTCCCAATTAATTAGTAATTAATAATATGGACTATATGATCTTAATTAATTAACTAATTAATTAAAATTAATTACCAATTAGGTATAATTTAGGAATATTGAATAACATATATTAATTAATTAATTATTATTAAATTACTTCCCACCCGTATCCCCTATAAACCCAATAACCCGCTCCTAAACCTAGATATGTTTTAAAAATATATATTTTTTATAAATTTTAAATTAACACAAAAAAAATTATATATGTTAAAATAATTAACCACATTAATATAATTAATTAATTATTATTAATTAATTACCAATTAATTAGTAATTAATAATATGGACTATATGATCTTAATTAATTAACTAATTAATGAAAAATATTTACCAATTAGGTATAATTTAGGAACATTGAATAACATATATTAATTAATTAATTATTATTAAATTACTTCCTACCCTTATCCCCTAAAAACCCAATAACCCGCTCCTAAACCTAGATATGTTTTTTGAAAAAAATAATTTTTAAAATATTTTTTTTTAAGGATACACCTTTTTTACTACATTTTATGTACAATTATTTTACTTTTTCCTATACTTTTAATTATTTCCATTAGTACACGATATTTTGTATTGTCGATATTTTGTCAAACGATATTATTGTTTTCGATATTTTTTTTTACTTACCTATTCCGATATTTTTGTATCCGATATTTTTGCTTCCCTATATTTGTGACCTTCGATATTTTTACTTCGATATTTTGTCTTTCCGATTTTTTTTTTTCGATATTTTGTCTGATTACTGTTCTCAGTGATAAACAGTTATCTCAAAAACAGTAAAGAAAAACACTGTCATCAAGTCATATAAAGAATATCAATTCAGGGGGTAAGTCTTATTCACTACCAGCCCGACTTCCTGCCACAATGTTATTACAACAGTTCATTTTATGTGAGCACAGGAATGGAAACCCAAAAATCAATTTGGACAAACACAATGACTTAATGCCGACGCGTTTCGAATCCCAATGTCATAATCATCGGATTCTCATCAGGGCGTGGAATTTTATTCGCAGATACTGTTTAGAGAGAAGAGAGGGGATTTAATTTAGAGAGATGGACCTCACATAGAGAGTGAAAATAGCTTTTTCCAATTAATGCATCCAGTGATGCAGCATACCTTATGCGACCAATGGTTTGTGGTCACTAAGTCTTTTTAGAGAAAGGTCATCATGTACCGTGGATGTTGACCTGCAAGGGAGCGACATTGCTGTGATCAGTAATTACACTCTAATTTTGGGCTGGCACAACTGTGTGGTTGTGGTTTGAGCCAAAAAATTTTACCTTCGAATCTGATGCGTCCGCTCAGAACTCGAGGAAGAAGAGGAGTGCGATTTCAATCCCAATGTTCTGTCCCTTTAAATAATCTACAAACAGAAATTGTTGTATAGTCTTAGCGAGAAAGTATTTTTGGTGATATTAGAAAGCCCAAGGTAAAAAATGAATAGCTTACTTTTCTTCGTTAATTTGATATGAAGAAGAATTGTTTCCATGAGGTGTCCTGTGAAAGGAACAAGCGGAAAGCCTATGATTGGCATGTGCGTAAAATTACACAAGAGTAAAAATTAGCTGGCTGCCGTGGGGTGTCTTACCGTGGATTTGGACCCTCGGTGCGTTGTCTTAAACGTCTAGTTTGAGGGAAGAATTATTATCATGTGCCGGAATGAATCCTGAAACAGACCAACAAGTGAGTGAATAACTGGTTGGTCCCTCGTGCAGACAACCGCGTATGTATGCACAAACGTAAAAGCGGGTCTCACCGTTAGTAATCCGTTTAGGGCGGTGTCTTTCAAAAATGAAGCAAGAGCAGCAGCCCGCTGCCGCGAGTGGAATTCAATGAGTAACACCAAGTGGTCATGTGGGACCAGGGGCCAATCAAGGTGTACGAGGGCTTTAGACCATGTCGCTATGAATTGTGGGATTTGTAGTTTATATTCAAGGGAACTATTTGTTAGAAAAATGGGATGAACCAATTATATTCTGTTGACTTCGCTTAACACATTTAGCCCATTATTCACGCTGTTAAATTTCATGATGAGATACGCCTCTTTGCGTAGAAGTGCAGCCTCAATATCTTGTGAATAATGTTTAGGATCCACCGATGTGAGGACTGTCCATTTGAAATCATTTTCCCCATGGTTGTGACTCATAAAATGATCTACCATGGGTGCAGAGGTTACTTTTTTCTTTATTCTAGAGCGATGTTGTGTGATCCGTACATTTACTGATTGACTGGTTTTGCCTATGTACACTCTGTTGCAGGGACATACCACGGCATAGATGACATTCTTAGTTCTGCAATTTGTGAACATCTCATGCTTCCATTTGACCCCGTCATGGTCAAATGTGTTGCCTTCCAACGTGGTCGAACACGATACACAATTGCCACACTTGTGGTGCCCACTTATAGGTTTAAGGTTCCACTGCGATATCAAATCGCTCTTTTGTTTTGGAATGTGGCTGTCTGCTCTAATCAAATATTGTCCAATGCTTTTATTTTTGCGCATGGCGAAAATGGGTTTCTTTAAAGGATGTTCCAAATCTTCCAATAAATGCCAATTTTTCAGAATAATGCGTTTAAACTGATTTGTGTGTGATCCATAAGTCGTGACACACACCAGTTCATTCAATTCATTTCTTTCTTTTTTCTGAAGAAGATTCTCCCTCGGGGTGAATCTGGCACGTTTTTTTGAATGTTTAAGAAGTTTTTTCGGGTAACCCCTTTTAGCCATTTCAACTCAAAAATTTGTTGCATGTTGTTCAAAGTCTGCCATTTCCGTGCAGTTTCTCCTTATTCTTAACATTTGCCCGAAAGGAAGATTTTCCTTCAAGCACTGTGGGTGCGAGCTTTTAAAATGAAGGATGGTGTTCCTATCCAGGGCTTTTTTGTGTAAGGTTGTTGTTAGGATGTCGTCGCGGACGCCTACTGTGATATCCAGAAAAGTCATTTTACTTTTGCTTGATTCTATAGAGAAACTGATGTCTCTATGCCTTGAGTTTAGCCAATTGTGGAACTGGTCAAGTTCAGTCTGGCTCCCCTGCCACAGGAGCCAGACGTCGTCAATGTATCTAAGCCATTGGCTTATATGGCCAACAAATGGATTATTGTTATATATGAATCTCTGTTCATATTGTGCCATATAGAGTACCGCCATCTCAGGTGCGTATGGACAGCCCATAGCAATGCCTTTTATTTGGACAAAGAACGCATTTTCAAACTTGAAATAGTTGCTGCGTAACCTGATCTCAGCTAATGACAGGATGAATGAGGTGGGAACCCTGTGCGGTCTTTCCCGTTGTTCAAGATATATTTCTAGGACCTGCAACGCCTCATCTTGAGGGATTTGAGTGTAAAGTGAAGTGACGTCTAGGGTCACCATCATCTGGGTAGCTTCATTGAATGGTTGTCCCTCTATCCTGTTGATGAAATCAGTTGTATCCCTGAGATACGACTTGACCTGCGGTAAAAAAGGTTTTAAGAAAAAATCTATGTATTTGGAGACCGGTTCAAGTGCAGAATCACACCCCGACACAATTGGTCGGCCTGGTGGTGTTTTCTCATTCTTATGAATTTTTGGTAAAAAATAAAGAACTGGCGTCCTTGGTGATTTTTTATTCAAAAATTCGAATTCCTTGGGGCCTAAGAACCCATCCTCAAGTCCTACCTTTGTAATACTTGCAATTTTGTCTTGGATGGCATTGACAGGGTCTTCTTTAACTGGTCTGTACCAATCTCGATTGCTAACATGCGTTGTGCCTTCCTCTAGATACATAGTGCGGGGCCAGATGACAACTGCCCCGCCTTTGTCCGCTTGTTTGATTAGAATGGACGTGTCTGATTTGAGATCCTGAATGGCGGATGTTAACCCTTTGGTCATATTTTTATGTACAAAACTTTTTTGTTTTTCAAGTTTAGAGAGGGAGGAGAGGACGGCTTGTTCGAAGGCCATCACTTGTTTAGGAATATTTTGGGTCGGAGTAAACCTGGACTTAACTCTTAGCCCTGTGGTTTCCTGATTGGACATCACTTCGGCATCAGCGAAGAATACCTTCAACCTAATCTTACGACAAAAGTCCAATGCCTCTAATTTCAGTTGGGTAAAGTCCGTTCTTTTGTTAGGAACAAATTTGAGGCCCAGGGACAAGAGTGTTACTTCATCCTGAGTGAGCTGTCTGTTTGAAAGATTGACTATGGTTGATTTTTCTAACTCTTGTAGGTTTTGTTGCGAGTTCGCATCTCCCATGGTTGCTTGAAGCGGACCCGTGACTGTCCACCTCTGCCTAAAAAAGGAGATGATACTGCAGCCCCTCGTCTTTTGGAATTGTCTTGTCGAGACTCAGATGACGAGTCAGACGATGTTATGTCCGAAATAGTGAGGAACCTATTCCTTGATCTGCCTTGGAATGATGTTAAGGCCCCCCTTGATTCACCTGATGTGTAGAAATCTTCTTTCAGGAACGGATATACTTGTTCCAATTTGAACGATTTAGAGTCCCTTTCAAATTGTGATGCTTTTATATTAAGTGTGTTATCCTTGAAAATCTGTATTTCTTTTTCAATCTTATCTAAGAGAATCTTGGCTTCAGTTACCGTTTGATTGTCAGATATAGTCTTAATTAGCTCTTCAATTTCTTTTTCTTCTTGGCTGCAGATGCGTTGGGCTGTCTCTATAGTATGGACCATGAGGTCCCTACTGCATTTGGTGTTAATCTGACTAAAACCCTTTTTGTAATCTGCGTCCTCGGTGAAGATCACCGGGATGTTCTTCACCTGGAGCCCGCAGGGAATTGTCCCAGCTTTAAGATGTTTAAGCAAGAAGTGGCCGTGTAATTCGGTTCGTATGTGTTTTTTTTGGAGACGGGTCAATTTGTCTGCCTCATTTTGTTGTTTGGCTGAGGTGCTCAAAGTTATATTTGAAAAAGGGGATGATTCAATGAGACTCTGTATATGGCTCTCCGTGAAGGACAGCGTATCTTTCTCTGCCATGCTATGCAGGAGACGTGTCCCCTGCAATAGAATTAATCAATTTTTTGATAAGGAAGACACGCAGTGTCAATCCCTACCCACTCGGGTAAAAACCCGCGCTTGAGTGAAGAGAAAGGAGGGGTTTGGCCCTGTGGGAAAGAGGGTAGGTAGGGCCTATTATAATGCCAAAAGGAAGGGGATGTACCTATGCCTCTATGTACACAATTACAACAACATTTAATGTTCAGCAAGGAGAAAACCACATGAATTAGTTAACTCAGACATTTAATTTATGTCATTTACTTTTGAAATTTGTCTGTTTTGGCTTTTTAAGACAAGAAAAGATACATAATCAACTTCACATTGAGCAAAACATAATTTTTGCAAGGGAAAAGCAAGAAAAAACGATATATACAATTAATGTGTAGAAACAAGTAAACCTATCGTAATAATGTGCATACAAATTGTTCTCTGTGATAAGCAGTTATCTCAAAAACAGTAAAGAAAAACACTGTCATCAAGTCATATAAAGAATATCAATTCAGGGGGTAAGTCTTATTCACTACCAGCCCGACTTCCTGCCACAATGTTATTACAACAGTTCATTTTATGTGAGCAGAGGAATGGAAACCCAAAAATCAATTTGGACAAACACAATGACTTAATGCCGACGCGTTTCGAATCCCAATGTCATAATCATCGGATTCTCATCAGGGCGTGGAATTTTATCCGCAGATACTGTTCAGAGAGAAGAGAGGGGATTTAATTTAGAGAGATGGACCTCACATAGAGAGTGAAAATAGCTTTTTCCAATTAATGCATCCAGTGATGCAGCATACCTTATGCGACCAATGGTTTGTGGTCACTAAGTCTTTTTAGAGAAAGGTCATCATGTACCGTGGATGTCGACCTGCAAGGGAGCGACATTGCTGTGATCAGTAATTACACTCTAATTGTGGGCTGGCACAACTGTGTGGTTGTGGTTTGAGCCAAAAAATTTTACCTTCGAAACTGATGCGTCCGCTCAGAACTCGAGGAAGAAGAGGAGTGCGATTTCAATCCCAATGTTTTGTCCCTTTAAATAATCTACAAACAGAAATTGTTGTATAGTCTTAGCGAGAAAGTATTTTTGGTGATATTAGAAAGCCCAAGGTAAAAAATGAATAGCTTACTTTTCTTCGTTAATTTGATATGAAGAAGAATTGTTTCCGTGAGGTGTCCTGTGAAAGGAACAAGCAGAAAGCCTATGATTGGCATGTGCGTAAAATTACACAAAGGTAAAAATTAGCTGGCTGCCGTGGGGTGTCTTACCGTGGATTTGGACCCTCGGTGCGTTGTCTTAAACGTCTAGTTTGAGGGAAGAATTATTATCATGTGCCGGAATGAATCCTGAAACAGACCAACAAGTGAGTGAATAACTGGTTGGTCCCTCGTGCAGACAACCGCGTATGTATGCGCAAACGTAAAAGCGGGTCTCACCGTTAGTAATCCGTTTAGCGCGGTGTCTTTCAAAAATGAAGCAAGAGCAGCAACCCGCTGCCGCGAGTGGAATTCAATGAGTAACACCAAGTGGTCACGTGGGACCAGGGGCCAATCAAGGTGTGCGAGGGCTTTAGACCATGTCGCTATGAATTGTGGGATTTGTAGTTTATATTCAAGGGAACAATTTGTTAGAAAAATGGAATGAACCAATTATATTCTGTTGACTTCGCTTAACACATTTAGCCCATTATTCACGCTGTTAAATTTCATGATGAGATACGCCTCTTTGCGTAGCAGTGCAGCCTCAATATCTTGCGAATAATGTTTAGGATCCACCGATGTGAGGACTGTCCATTTGAAATCATTTTCCCCATGGTTGTGACTCATAAAATTATCTACCATGGGTGCAGAGGTTACTTTTTTCTTTATTCTAGAGCGATGTTGTGTGATCCGTACATTTACTGATTGACTGGTTTTGCCTATGTACACTCTGTTGCAGGGACATACCACGGCATAGATGACATTCTTAGTTCTGCAATTTGTGAACATCTCATGCTTCCATTTGACCCCGTCATGGTCAAATGTGTTGCCTTCCAACGTGGTCGAACACGATACACAATTGCCACACTTGTGGTGCCCACTTATAGGTTTAAGGTTCCACTGCGATATCAAATCGCTCTTTTGTTTTGGAATGTGGCTGTCTGCTCTAATCAAATATTGTCCAATGCTTTTATTTTTGCGCATGGCGAAAATGGGTTTCTTTAAAGGATGTTCCAAATCTTCCAATAAATGCCAATTTTTCAGAATAATGCGTTTAAACTGATTTGTGCGTGATCCATAAGTTGTGACACACACCAGTTCATTCAATTCATTTCTTTCTTTTTTCTGAAGAAGATTCTTCCTCGGGGTGAATCTGGCACGTTTTTTTGAATGTTTAAGAAGTTTTTTCGGGTAACCCCTTTTAGCCATTTCAACGCAAAAATGTGTTGCATGTTGTTCAAAGTCTGCCATTTCCGTGCAGTTTCTCCTTATTCTTAACATTTGCCCGAAAGGAAGATTTTCCTTCAAGCACTGTGGGTGCGAGCTTTTAAAATGAAGGATGGTATTCCTATCCGTGGCTTTTTTGTGTAAGGTTGTTGTTAGGATGTCGTCACGGACGCCTACTGTAATGTCCAGAAAAGTCATTTTACTTTTGCTTGATTCTATAGAGAAACTGATGTCTCTATGCCTTGAGTTTAGCCAATTGTGGAACTGGTCAAGTTCAGTCTGGCTCCCCTGCCACAGGAGCCAGATGTCGTCAATGTATCAAAGCCATTGGCTTATATGGCCAACAAATGGATTATTGTTATATATGAATCTCTGTTCATATTCTGCCATATAGAGTACCGCCATCTCAGGTGCGTATGGACAGCCCATAGCAATGCCTTTTATTTGGACAAAGAACGCATTTTCAAACTTGAAATAGTTGCTGCGTAATGTGATCTCAGCTAATGACAGGATGAATGAGGTGGGAACCCTGTGCGGTCTTTCCCATTGTTCAAGATATATTTCTAGGACCTGCAACGCCTCATCTTGAGGGATTTGAGTGTAAAGTGAAGTGACGTCAAGGGTCACCATCATCTGGGTAGCTTCATTGAATGGTTGTCCCTCTATCCTGTTGATGAAATCAGTTGTATCCCTGAGATACGAATTGACCTGCGGTAAAAAAGGTTTTAAGAAAAAATCTATATATTTGGAGACCGGTTCAAGTGCAGAATCGCACCACGACACAATTGGTCGGCCTGGTGGTGTTTTCTCATTCTTATGAATTTTTGGTAAAAAATAAAGAACTGGCGTCCTTGGTGATTTTTTTATTCAAAAATTCGAATTCCTTGGGGCCTAAGAACCCATCCTCAAGTCCTACCTTTGTAATACTTGCAATTTTGTCTTGTATGGCATTGACAGAGTCTTCTTTAACTGGTCTGAACCAATCTCGATTGCTAACATGCGTTGTGCCTTCCTCTAGATACATAGTGCGGGGCCAGATGACAACTGCCCCGCCTTTGTCCGCTTGTTTGATTAGAATGGACGTGTCTGATTTGAGATCCTGAATGGCGGATGTTAACCCTTTGGTCATATTTTTATGTACAAAACTTTTTTGTTTTTCAAGTTTAGAGAGGGAGGAGAGGACGGCTTGTTCGAAGGCCATCACTTGTTTAGGAATATTTTGGGTCGGAGTAAACCTGGACTTAACTCTTAGCCCTGTGGTTTCCTGATTGGACATCACTTCGGCATCAGCGAAGAATACCTTCAACCTAATCTTACGACAAAAGTCCAATGCCTCTAATTTCAGTTTGGTAAATTCCGTTCTTTTGTTAGGAACAAATTTGAGGCCCAGGGACAAGAGTGTTACTTCATCCTGAGTGAGCTGTCTGTTTGAAAGATTGACTATGGTTGATTTTTCTAACTCTTGTAGGTTTTGTTGCGAGTTCGCATCTCCCATGGTTGTTTGAAGCAGACCCGTGACTGTCCGCCTCTGCCTAAAAAAGGAGATGATACTGCCGCCCCTCGTCTTTTGGAATTGCCTTGTCGAGACTCAGACGACGAGTCAGACGATGTTATGTCCGAAAAAGTGAGGAACCTATTCCTTGATCTGCCTTGGAATGTTGTTAAGGCCCCCCTTGATTCACCTGATGTGTAGAAATCTTCTTTCAGGAACGGATATACTTGTTCCAATTTGAACGATTTAGAGTCCCTTTCAAATTGTGATGCTTTTATATTAAGTGTGTTATCCTTGAAACTAACGGTGAGACCCGCTTTTACGTGTGCGCATACATACGCGGTTGTTTGCACGAGGGACCAACCAGTTATTCACTCACTTGTTGGTCTGTTTCAGGATTCATTCCGGCACATGATAATAATTATTCCCTCAAACTAGACGTTTAAGACAACGCACCGAGGGTCCAAATCCATGGTAAGACACCCCACGGCAGCCAGCTAATTTTTACTTTTGTGTAATTTTACGCACATGCCAATCATAGGCTTTCCGCTTGTTCCTTTCACAGGACACCTCACGGAAACAATTCTTCTTCATATCAAATTAACGAAGAAAAGTAAGCTATTAATTTTTTACCTTGGGCTTTCTAATATCACCAAAAATACTTTCTCGCTAAGACTATACAACAATTTCTGTTTGTAGATTATTTAAAGGGACAGAACATTGGGATTGAAATCGCACTCCTCTTCTTCCTCGAGTTCTGAGCGGACGCATCAGATTCGAAGGTAATTTTTTTTGGCTCAAACCACAACCACACAGTTGTGCCAGCCCACAATTAGAGTGTAACTACTGATCACAGCAATGTCGCTCCCTTGCAGGTCGACATCCACGGTACATGATGACCTTTCTCTAAAAAGACTTAGTGACCACAAACCATTGGTCGCATAAGGTATGCTGCATCACTGGATGCATTAATTGGAAAAAGCTATTTTCACTCTCTATGTGAGGTCCATCTCTCTAAATTAAATCCCCTCTCTTCTCTCTAAACAGTATCTGCGGATAAAATTCCACGCCCTGATGAGAATCCGATGATTATGACATTGGGATTCGAAACGCGTCGGCATTAAGTCATTGTGTTTGTCCAAATTGATTTTTGGGTTTCCATTCCTGTGCTCACATAAAATGAACTGTTGTAATAACATTGTGGCAGGAAGTCAGGCTGGTAGTGAATAAGACTTACCCCCTGAATTGATATTCTTTATATGATTTGATGACAGTGTTTGTCTTTACTGTTTTTGAGATAACTGTTTATCACTGAGAACAATTTGTATGCACATTATTACGATAGGTTTACTTGTTTCTACACATTAATTGTATATATCGTTTTTTCTTGCTTTTCCCTTGCAAAAATTATGTTTTGCTCAATGTGAAGTTGATTATGTATCTTTTCTTGTCTTAAAAAGCCAAAACAGACAAATTTCAAAAGTAAATGACATAAATTAAATGTCTGAGTTAACTAATTCATGTGGTTTTCTCCTTGCTGAACATTAAATGCTGTTGTAATTCTGTACATAGAGGCATAGGTAAATCCCCTTCTTTTTGGCATTATAATAGGCCCTACCTACCCTCTTTCCCACAGGGCCAAACCCCTCCTTTCTCTTCAATCAAGCGCAGGTTTTTACCCGAGTGGGTAGGGATTGACACTGCGTGTCTTCCTTATCAAAAAATTGATTAATTCTATTGCAGGGGACACGTCTCCTGCATAGCATGGCAGAGAAAGATACGCTGTCCTTCATGGAGAGTCATATACAGAGTCTCATTGAATCATCCCCTTTTTCCAATATAACTTTGAGCACCTCAGCCAAACAACAAAATGAGGCAGACAAATTGACCCGTCTCCAATAAAAACACATACGAACCGAATTACACGGCCACTTCTTGCTTAAACATCTTAAAGCTGGGACAATTCCTTGGGGGCTCTAGGTGAAGAACATCCCGGTGATCTTCACCGAGGACGCAGATTACAAAAAGGGTTTTAGTCAGATTAACACCAAATGCAGTAGGGACCTCATGGTCCATACTATAGAGACAGCCCAACACATCTGCAGCCAAGAAGAAAAAGAAATTGAAGAGCTAATTAAGACTATATCTGACAATCAAACGGTAACTGAAGCCAAGATTCTCTTAGATAAGATTGAAAAAGAAATACAGCTTTTCAAGGATAACACACTTAATATAAAAGCATCACAATTTGAAAGGGACTCTAAATCGTTCAAATTGGAACAAGTATATCCGTTCCTGAAAGAAGATTTCTACACATCAGGTGAATCAAGGGGGGCCTTAACATCATTCCAAGGCAGATCAAGGAATAGGTTCCTCACTTTTTCGGACACAACATCGTCTGACTCGTCGTCTGAGTCTCGACAAGACAATTCCAAAAGACGAGGGGCTGCAGTATCATCTCCTTTTTTAGGCAGAGGCGGACAGTCACGGGTCACCTTCAAGCAACCATGGGAGATGCGAACTCACAACAAAACCTACAAGAGTTAGACAAATCAACCATAGTCAATCTTTCAAACAGACAGCTCACTCAGGATGAAGTAACACTCTTGTCCCTGGGCCTCAAATTTGTTCCTAACAAAAGAACGGACTTTACCCAACTGAAATTAGAGGCATTGGACTTTTGTCGTAAGATTAGGTTGAAGGTATTCTTCGCTGATGCCGAAGTGATGTCCAATCAGGAAACCACAGGGCTAAGAGTTAAGTCCAGGTTTACTCCGACCCAAAATATTCCTAAACAAGTGATGGCCTTCGAACAAGCCGTCCTCTTCTCCCTCTCTAAACTTGAAAAACAAAAAAGTTTTGTACATAAAAATATGACCAAAGGGTTAACATTCGCCATTCAGGATCTCAAATCAGACACATCCATTCTAATCAAACAAGCGGACAAAGGCGGGGCAGTTGTCATCTGGCCCCGCACTATGTATCTAGAGGAAGGCACAACGCATGTTAGCAATCGAGATTGGTACAGACCAGTTAAAGAGGACCCTGTCAATGCCATACAAGACAAAATTGCAAGAATTACAAAGGTAGGACTTGAGGATGGGTTCTTAGGCCCCAAGGAATTAGAATTTTTGAATAAAAAATCACCAAGGACGCCAGTTCTTTATTTTTTACCAAAAATTCATAAGAATGAGAAAACACCACCAGGCCGACCAATTGTGTCGGGGTGCAATTCTGCACTTGAACCGGTCTCCAAATACATAGATTTTTTCTTAAAACCTTTTTTACCGCAGGTCAAGTCGTATCTCAGGGATACAACTGATGTCATCAACAGGATAGAGGGACAACCATTCAATGAAGCTACCCAGATGATGGTGACCCTTGACGTCACTTCACTTTACACTCAAATCCCTCAAGATGAGGCGTTGCAGGTCCTAGAAATATATCTTGAACAACGGGAAAGACCGCACAGGGTTCCCACCTCATTCATCCTGTCATTAGCTGAGATCACGTTACGCAGCAACTATTTCAAGTTTGAAAATGCGTTCTTTGTCCAAATAAAAGGCATTGCTATGGGCTGTCCATACGCACCTGAGATGGCGGTACTCTATATGGCACAATATGAACAGAGATTCATATATAACAATAATCAATTTGTTGGCCATATAAGCCAATGGCTTAGATACATTGACGACGTCTGGCTCCTCTGGCAGGGGAGCCAGACTGAACTTGACCAGTTCCACAATTGGCTAAACTCAAGGCATAGAGACATCAGTTTCTCTATAGAATCAAGCAAAAGTAAAATGACTTTTCTGGACATCACAGTAGGCGTCCGCGACGACATCCTAACAACAACCTTACACAAAAAAGCCACGGATAGGAATACCATCCTTCATTTTAAAAGCTCGCACCCACAGTGCTTGAAGGAAAATCTTCCTTTTGGGCAAATGTTAAGAATAAGGAGAAACTGCACGGAAATGGCAGACTTTGAACAACATGCAACAAATGTTTGCGTTGAAATGGCTAAAAGGGGTTACCCGAAAAAACTTCTTAAACATTCAAAAAAACGTGCCAGATTCACCCCGAGGGAGAATCTTCTTCAGAAAAAAGAAAGAAATGAATTGAATGAACTGGTGTGTGTCACGACTTATGGATCACACACAAATCAGTTTAAACGCATTATTCTGAAAAATTGGCATTTATTCGAAGATTTGGAACATCCTTTAAAGAAACCGATTTTCGCCATGCGCAAAAATAAAAGCATTGGACAATATTTGATTAGAGCAGACAGCCACATTCCAAAACAAAAGAGCGATTTCATATCGCAGTGGAACCTTAAACCTATAAGTGGGCACCACAAGTGTGGCAATTGTGTATCGTGTTCGACCACGTGGGAAGGCAACACATTTGACCATGACGGGGTCATATGGAAGCATGAGATGTTCACAAATTGCAGAACTAAGAATGTCATCTATGCCGTGGTATGTCCCTGCAACAGAGTGTACATAGGCAAAACCAGTCAATCAGTAAATGTACGGATCACACAACATCGCTCTAGAATAAAGAAAAAAGTAACCTCTGCACCCATGGTAGATCATTTTATGAGTCACAACCATGGGGAAAATGATTTCAAATGGACAGTCCTCACATCGGTGGATCCTAAACATTATTCACAAGATATTGAGGCTGCACTTCTACGCAAAGAGGCGTATCTCATCATGAAATTTAACAGCGTGAATAATGGGCTAAATGTGTTAAGCGAAGTCAACAGAATATAATTGGTTCATCCCATTTTTCTAACAAATTGTTCCCTTGAATATAAACTACAAATCCCACAATTCATAGCGACATGGTCTAAAGCCCTCGTACACCTTGATTGGCCCCTGGTCCCACATGACCACTTGGTGTTACTCATTGAATTCCACTCGCGGCAGCGGGCTGCTGCTCTTGCTTCATTTTTGAAAGACACCGCCCTAAACGGATTACTAACGGTGAGACCCGCTTTTACGTTTGTGCATACATACGCGGTTGTCTGCACGAGGGACCAACCAGTTATTCACTCACTTGTTGGTCTGTTTCAGGATTCATTCCGGCACATGATAATAATTCTTCCCTCAAACTAGACGTTTAAGACAACGCACCGAGGGTCCAAATCCACGGTAAGACACCCCACGGCAGCCAGCTAATTTTTACTTTTGTGTAATTTTACGCACATGCCAATCATAGGCTTTCCGCTTGTTCCTTTCACAGGACACCTCACGGAAACAATTCTTCTTCATATCAAATTAACGAAGAAAAGTAAGCTATTCATTTTTTACCTTGGGCTTTCTAATATCACCAAAAATACTTTCTCCCTAAGACTATACAACAATTTCTGTTTGTAGATTATTTAAAGGGACAGAACATTGGGATTGAAATCGCACTCCTCTTCTTCCTCGAGTTCTGAGCGGACGCATCAGATTCAAAGGTAAATTTTTTTGGCTCAAACCACAACCACACAGTTGTGCCAGCCCACAATTAGAGTGTAATTACTGATCACAGCAATGTCGCTCCCTTGCAGGTCGACATCCACGGTACATGATGACCTTTCTCTAAAAAGACTTAGTGACCACAAACCATTGGTCGCATAAGGTATGCTGCATCACTGGATGCATTAATTGGAAAAAGCTATTTTCACTCTCTATGTGAGGTCCATGTCTCTAAATTAAATCCCCTCTCTTCTCTCTAAACAGTATCTGCGGATAAAATTCCACGCCCTGATGAGAATCCGATGATTATGACATTGGGATTCGAAACGCGTCGGCATTAAGTCATTGTGGTTGTCCAAATTGATTTTTGGGTTTCCATTCCTGTGCTCACATAAAATGAACTGTTGTAATAACATTGTGGCAGGAAGTCGGGCTGGTAGTGAATAAGACTTACCCCCTGAATTGATATTCTTTATATGACTTGATGACAGTGTTTTTCTTTACTGTTTTTGAGATAACTGTTTATCACTGAGAACAATTTGTATGCACATTATTACGATAGGTTTACTTGTTTCTACACATTAATTGTATATATCGTTTTTTCTTGCTTTTCCCTTGCAAAAATTATGTTTTGCTCAATGTGAAGTTGATTATGTATCTTTTCTTGTCTTAAAAAGCCAAAACAGACAAATTTCAAAAGTAAATGACATAAATTAAATGTCTGAGTTAACTAATTCATGTGGTTTTCTCCTTGCTGAACATTAAATGCTGTTGTAATTCTATACATAGAGGCATAGGTAAATCCCCTTCTTTTTGGCATTATAATAGGCCCTACCTACCCTCTTCCCCACAGGGCCAAACCCCTCCTTTCTCTTCAATCAAGCGCGGGTTTTTACCCGAGTGGGTAGGGATTGACACTGCGTGTCTTCCTTATCAAAAAATTGATTAATTCTATTGCAGGGGACACGTCTCCTGCATAGCATGGCAGAGAAAGATACGCTGTCCTTCACGGAGAGCCATATACAGAGTCTCATTGAATCATCCCCTTTTTCCAATATAACTTTGAGCACCTCAGCCAAACAACAAAATGAGGCAGACAAATTGACCCGTCTCCAATAAAAACACATACGAACCGAATTACACGGCCACTTCTTGCTTAAACATCTTAAAGCTGGGACAATTCCTTGGGGGCTCTAGGTGAAGAACATCCCGGTGATCTTCACCAAGGACGCAGATTACAAAAAGGGTTTTAGTCAGATTAACACCAAATGCAGTAGGGACCTCATGGTCCATACTAGAGAGACAGCCCAACGCATCTGCAGCCAAGAAGAAAAAGAAATTGAAGAGCTAATTAAGACTATATCTGACAATCAAACGGTAACTGAAGCCAAGATTCTCTTAGATAAGATTGAAAAAGAAATACAGCTTTTCAAGGATAACACACTTAATATAAAAGCATCACAATTTGAAAGGGACTCTAAATCGTTCAAATTGGAACAAGTATATCCATTCCTGAAAGAAGATTTCTACACATCAGGTGAATCAAGGGGGGCCTTAACATCATTTCAAGGCAGATCAAGGAATAGGTTCCTCACTTTTTCGGACACAACATCGTCTGACTCGTCGTCTGAGTCTCGACAAGACAATTCCAAAAGACGAGGGGCTGCAGTATCATCTCCTTTTTTAGGCAGAGGCGGACAGTCACGGGTCCACTTCAAGCAACCATGGGAGATGCGAACTCGCAACAAAACCTACAAGAGTTAGAAAAATCAACCATAGTCGATCTTTCAAACAGACAGCTCACTCTGGATGAAGTAACACTCTTGTCCCTGGGCCTCAAATTTGTTCCTAACAAAAGAACGGACTTTACCCAACTGAAATTAGAGGCATTGGACTTTTGTCGTAAGATTAGGTTGAAGGTATTCTTCGCTGATGCCGAAGTGATGTCCAATCAGGAAACCACAGAGCTAAGAGTTAAGTCCAGGTTTACTCCGACCCAAAATATTCCTAAGCAAGTGATGGTCTTCGAACAAGCCGTCCTCTCCTCCCTCTCTAAACTTGAAAAACAAAAAAGTTTTGTACATAAAAATATGACCAAAGGGTTAACATCCGCCATTCAGGATCTCAAATCAGACGCGTCCATTCTAATCAAACAAGCGGACAAAGGCGGGGCAGTTGTCATCTGGCCCCGCACTATGTATCTAGAGGAAGGCACAACGCATGTTAGCAATCGAGATTGGTACAGACCAGTTAAAGAAGACCCTGTCAATGCCATACAAGACAAAATTGCAAGTATTACAAAGGTAGGACTTGAGGATGGGTTCTTAGGCCCCAAGGAATTAGAATTTTTGAATAAAAAATCACCAAGGACGCCAGTTCTTTATTTTTTACCAAAAATTCATAAGAATGAGAAAACACCACCAGGCCGACCAATTGTGTCGGGGTGCAATTCTGCACTTGAACCGGTCTCCAAATACATAGATTTTTTCTTAAAACCTTTTTTACCACAGGTCAAGTCGTATCTCAGGGATACAACTGATTTCATCAACAGGATAGAGGGACAACCATTCAATGAAGCTACCCAGATGATGGTGACCCTTGACGTCACTTCACTTTACACTCAAATCCCTCAAGATGAGGCGTTGCAGGTCCTAGAAATATATCTTGAACAACGGGAAAGACCGCACAGGGTTCCCACCTCATTCATCCTGTCATTAGCTGAGATCACGTTACGCAGCAACTATTTCAAGTTTGAAAATGCGTTCTTTGTCCAAATAAAAGGCATTGCTATGGGCTGTCCATACGCACCTGAGATGGCGGTACTCTATATGGCACAATATGAACAGAGATTCATATATAACAATAATCCATTTGTTGGCCATATAAGCCAATGGCTTAGATACATTGACGACGTCTGGCTCCTGTGGCAGGGGAGCCAGACTGAACTTGACCAGTTCCACAATTGGCTAAACTCAAGGCATAGAGACATCAGTTTCTCTATAGAATCAAGCAAAAGTAAAATGACTTTTCTGGACATCACAGTAGGCGTCCGCGACGACATCCTACCAACAACCTTACACAAAAAAGCCACGGATAGGAATACCATCCTTCATTTTAAAAGCTCGCACCCACAGTGCTTGAAGGAAAATCTTCCTTTTGGGCAAATGTTAAGAATAAGGAGAAACTGCACGGAAATGGCAGACTTTGAACAACATGCAACAAATGTTTGCGTTGAAATGGCTAAAAGGGGTTACCCGAAAAAACTTCTTAAACATTCAAAAAAACGTGCCAGATTCACCCCGAGGGAGAATCTTCTTCAGAAAAAAGAAAGAAATGAATTGAATGAACTGGTGTGTGTCACGACTTATGGATCACACATAAATCAGTTTAAACGCATTATTCTGAAAAATTGGCATTTATTGGAAGATTTGGAACATCCTTTAAAGAAACCCATTTTCGCCATGCGCAAAAATAAAAGCATTGGACAATATTTGATTAGAGCAGACAGCCACATTCCAAAACAAAAGAGCGATTTGATATCGCAGTGGAACCTTAAACCTATAAGTGGGCACCACAAGTGTGGCAATTGTGTATCGTGTTCGACCACGTGGGAAGGCAACACATTTGACCATGACGGGGTCAAATGGAAGCATGAGATGTTCACAAATTTCAGAACTAAGAATGTCATCTATGCCGTGGTATGTCCCTGCAACAGAGTGTACATAGGCAAAACCAGTCAATCAGTAAATGTACGGATCACACAACATCGCTCTAGAATAAAGAAAAAAGTAACCTCTGCACCCATGGTAGATCATTTTATGAGTCACAACCATGGGGAAAATGATTTCAAATGGACAGTCCTCACATCGGTGGATCCTAAACATTATTCACAAGATATTGAGGCTGCACTTCTACGCAAAGAGGCGTATCTCATCATGAAATTTAACAGCGTGAATAATGGGCTAAATGTGTTAAGCGAAGTCAACAGAATATAATTGGTTCATCCCATTTTTCTAACAAATTGTTCCCTTGAATATAAACTACAAATCCCACAATTCATAGCGACATGGTCTAAAGCCCTCGTACACCTTGATTGGCCCCTGGTCCCACATGACCACTTGGTGTTACTCATTTAATTCCACTCGCAGCAGCGGGCTGCTGCTCTTGCTTCATTTTTGAAAGACACCGCGCTAAACTGATTATTAACGGTGAGACCTGCTTTTACGTTTGTGCATACATACGCGGTTGTCTGCACGAGGGACCAACCAGTTATTCACTCACTTGTTGGTCTGTTTCAGGATTCATTCCGGCACATGATAATAATTCTTCCCTCAAACTAGACGTTTAAGACAACGCACCGAGGGTCCAAATCCACGGTAAGACACCCCACGGCAGCCAGCTAATTTTTACTTTTGTGTAATTTTACGCACATGCCAATCATAGGCTTTCCGCTTGTTCCTTTCACAGGACACCTCAAGGAAACAATTCTTCTTCATATCAAATTAACGAAGAAAAGTAAGCTATTCATTTTTTACCTTGGGCTTTCTAATATCACCAAAAATACTTTCTCGCTAAGACTGTACAACAATTTCTGTTTGTAGATTATTTAAAGGGACAGAACATTGGGATTGAAATCGCACTCCTCTTCTTCCTCGAGTTCTGAGCGGACGCATCAGATTCGAAGGTAAAATTTTTGGGCTCAAAACACAACCACACAATTGTGCCAGCCCACAATTAGAGTGTAATTACTGATCACAGCAATGTCGCTCCCTTGCAGGTCGACATCCACGGTACATGATGACCTTTCTCTAAAAAGACTTAGTGACCACAAACCATTGGTCGCATAAGGTATTCTGCATAACTGGATGCATTAATTGGAAAAAGCTATTTTCACTCTCTATGTGAGGTCCATCTCTCTAAATTAAATCCCCTCTCTTCTCTCTAAACAGTATCTGCGGATAAAATTCCACGCCCTGATGAGAATCCGATGATTATGACATTGGGATTCGAAACGCGTCGGCATTAAGTCATTGTGTTTGTCCAAATTGATTTTTGGGTTTCCATTCCTGTGCTCACATAAAATGAACTGTTGTGATAACATTGTGGCTGGAAGTCGGGCTGGTAGTGAATAAGACTTACCCCCTGAATTGATATTCTTTATATGACTTGATGACAGTGTTTTTCTTTACTGTTTTTGAGATAACTGTTTATCACTGAGAACAATTTGTATGCACATTATTACGATAGGTTTACTTGTTTCTACACATTAATTGTATATATCGTTTTTTCTTCTTTTCCCTTGCAAACATTATGTTTTGCTCAATGTGAAGTTGATTATGTATCTTTTCTTGTCTTAAAAAGCCAAAACAGACAAATTTCAAAAGTAAATGACATAAATTAAATGTCTGAGTTAACTAATTCATGTGGTTTTCTCCTTGCTGAACATTAAATGCTGTTGTAATTGTGTACATAGAGGCATATGTAAATCCCCTTCTTTTTGGCATTATAATAGGCCCTACCTACCCTCTTTCCCACAGGGCCAAACCCCTCCTTTCTCTTCAATCAAGCGCGGGTTTTTACCCGAGTGGGTAGGGATTGACACTGCATGTCTTCCTTATCAAAAAATTGATTAATTCTATTGCAGGGGACACGTCTCCTGCATAGCATGGCAGAGAAAGATACGCTGTCCTTCACGGAGAGCAATATACAGAGTCTCATTGAATCATCCCCTTTTTCCAATATAACTTTGAGCACCTCAGCCAAACAACAAAATGAGGCAGACAAATTGACCCGTCTCCAATAAAAACACATACGAACCGAATTACACGGCCACTTCTTGCTTAAACATCTTAAAGCTGGGACAATTCCTTGGGGGCTCTAGGTGAAGAACATCCCGGTGATCTTCACCGAGGACGCAGATTACAAAAAGGGTTTTAGTCAGATTAACACCAAATGCAGTAGGGACCTCATGGTCCATACTATAGAGACAGCCCAACGCATCTGCAGCCAAGAAGAAAAAGAAATTGAAGAGCTAATTAAGACTATATCTGACAATCAAACGGTAACTGAAGCCAAGATTCTCTTAGATAAGATTGAAAAAGAAATACAGCTTTTCAAGGATAACACACTTAATATAAAAGCATCACAATTTGAAAGGGACTCTAAATCGTTCAAATTGGAACAAGTATATCCGTTCCTGAAAGAAGATTTCTACACATCAGGTGAATCAAGGGGGGCCTTAACATCATTCCAAGGCAGATCAAGGAATAGGTTCCTCACTTTTTCGGACACAACATCGTCTGACTCGTCGTCTGAGTCTCGACAAGACAATTCCAAAAGACGAGGGGCTGCAGTATCATCTCCTTTTTTAGGCAGAGGCGGACAGTCACGGGTCCGCTTCAAGCAACCATGGGAGATGCGAACTCGCAACAAAACCTACAAGAGTTAGAAAAATCAACCATAGTCAATCTTTCAAACAGACAGCTCACTCAGGATGAAGTAACACTCTTGTCCCTGGGCCTCAAATTTGTTCCTAACAAAAGAACGGACTTTACCCAACTGAAATTAGAGGCATTGGACTTTTGTCGTAAGATTAGGTTGAAGGTATTCTTCGCTGATGCCGAAGTGATGTCCAATCAGGAAACCACAGGGCTAAGAGTTAAGTCCAGGTTTACTCCGACCCAAAATATTCCTAAACAAGTGATGGCCTTCGAACAAGCCGTCCTCTCCTCCCTCTCTAAACTTGAAAAACAAAAAAGTTTTGTACATAAAAATATGACCAAAGGGTTAACATCCGCCATTCAGGATCTCAAATCAGACACGTCCATTCTAATCAAACAAGCGGACAAAGGCGGGGCAGTTGTCATCTGGCCCCGCACTATGTATCTAGAGGAAGGCACAACGCATGTTAGCAATCGAGATTGGTACAGACCAGTTAAAGAAGACCCTGTCAATGCCATACAAGACAAAATTGCAAGTATTACAAAGGTAGGACTTGAGGATGGGTTCTTAGGCCCCAAGGAATTAGAATTTTTGAATAAAAAATCACCAAGGACGCCAGTTCTTTATTTTTTACCAAAAATTCATAAGAATGAGAAAACACCACCAGGCCGACCAATTGTGTCGGGGTGCAATTCTGCACTTGAACCGGTCTCCAAATACATAGATTTTTTCTTAAAACCTTTTTTACCGCAGGTCAAGTCGTATCTCAGGGATACAACTGATTTCATCAACAGGATAGAGGGACAACCATTCAATGAAGCTACCCAGATGATGGTGACCCTTGATGTCACTTCACTTTACACTCAAATCCCTCAAGATGAGGCGTTGCAGGTCCTAGAAATATATCTTGAACAACGGGAAAGACCGCACAGGGTTCCCACCTCATTAATCCTGTCATTAGCTGAGATCACGTTACGCAGCAACTATTTCAAGTTTGAAAATGCGTTTTTTGTCCAAATAAAAGGCATTGCTATGGGCTGTCCATACGCACCTGAGATGGCGGTACTCTATATGGCACAATATGAACAGAGATTCATATATAACAATAATCCATTTGTTGGCCATATAAGCCAATGGCTTAGATACATTGACGACGTCTGGCTCCTGTGGCAGGGGAGCCAGACTGAACTTGACCAGTTCCACAATTGGCTAAACTCAAGGCATAGAGACATCAGTTTCTCTATAGAATCAAGCAAAAGTAAAATGACTTTTCTGGACATCACAGTAGGCGTCCGCGACGACATCCTAACAACAACCTTACACAAAAAAGCCACGGATAGGAATACCATCCTTCATTTTAAAAGCTCGCACCCACAGTGCTTGAAGGAAAATCTTCCTTTCGGGCAAATGTTAAGAATAAGGAGAAACTGCACGGAAATGGCAGACTTTGAACAACATGCAACAAATTTTTGCGTTGAAATGGCTAAAAGGGGTTACCCGAAAAAACTTCTTAAACATTCAAAAAAACGTGCCAGATTCACCCCGAGGGAGAATCTTCTTCAGAAAAAAGAAAGAAATGAATTGAATGAACTGGTGTGTGTCACGACTTATGGATCACACACAAATCAGTTTAAACGCATTATTCTGAAAAATTGGCATTTATTGGAAGATTTGGAACATCCTTTAAAGAAACCCATTTTCGCCATGCGCAAAAATAAAAGCATTGGACAATATTTGATTAGAGCAGACAGCCACATTCCAAAACAAAAGAGCGATTTGATATCGCAGTGGAACCTTAAACCTATAAGTGGGCACCACAAGTGTGGCAATTGTGTATCGTGTTCGAACACGTTGGAAGGCAACACATTTGACCATGACGGGGTCAAATGGAAGCATGAGATGTTCACAAATTGCAGAACTAAGAATGTCATCTATGCCGTGGTATGTCCCTGCAACAGAGTGTACATAGGCAAAACCAGTCAATCAGTAAATGTACGGATCACACAACATCGCTCTAGAATAAAGAAAAAAGTAACCTCTGCACCCATGGTAGATCATTTTATGAGTCACAACCATGGGGAAAATGATTTCAAATGGACAGTCCTCACATCGGTGGATACTAAACATTATTCACAAGATATTGAGGCTGCACTTCTACGCAAAGAGGCGTATCTCATCATGAAATTTAACAGCGTGAATAATGGGCTAAATGTGTTAAGCGAAGTCAACAGAATATAATTGGTTCATCCCATTTTTCTAACAAATAGTTCCCTTGAATATAAACTACAAATCCCACAATTCATAGCGACATGGTCTAAAGCCCTCGTACACCTTGATTGGCCCCTGGTCCCACATGACCACTTGGTGTTACTCATTGAATTCCACTCGGGCAGCGGGCTGCTGCTCTTGCTTCATTTTTGAAAGACACCGCGCTAAACGGATTACTAACGGTGAGACCCGCTTTTACGTTTGCGCATACATACGCGGTTGTCTGCACGAGGGACCAACCAGTTATTCACTCACTTGTTGGTCTGTTTCAGGATTCATTCCGGCACATGATAATAATTCTTCCCTCAAACTAGACGTTTAAGACAACGCACCGAGGGTCCAAATCCACGGTAAGACACCCCACGGCAGCCAGCTAATTTTTACTTTTGTGTAATTTTACGCACATGCCAATCATAGGCTTTCCGCTTGTTCCTTTCACAGGACACCTCACGGAAACAATTCTTCTTCATATCAAATTAACGAAGAAAAGTAAGCTATTCATTTTTTACCTTGGGCTTTCTAATATCACCAAAAATACTTTCTCGCTAAGACTATACAACAATTTCTGTTTGTAGATTATTTAAAGGGACAGAACATTGGGATTGAAATCGCACTCCTCTTCTTCCTCGAGTTCTGAGCGGACGCATCAGATTCGAAGGTAAAATTTTTGGGCTCAAACCACAACCACACAGTTGTGCCAGCCCACAATTAGAGTGTAATTACTGATCACAGCAATGTCGCTCCCTTGCAGGTCGACATCCACGGTACATGATGACCTTTCTCTAAAAAGACTTAGTGACCACAAACCATTGGTCGCATAAGGTATGCTGCATCACTGGATGCATTAATTGATAAAAGCTATTTTCATTCTCTATGTGAGGTCCATCTCCCTAAATTAAATACCCTCTCTTCTCTCTAAACAGTATCTGCGGATAAAATTCCACGCCCTGATGAGAATTCGATGATTATGACATTGGGATTCGAAACGCGTCGGCATTAAGTCATTGTGGTTGTCCAAATTGATTTTTGGGTTTCCATTCCTGTGCTCACATAAAATGAACTGTTGTAATAACATTGTGGCAGGAAGTCGGGCTTGTAGTGAATAAGACTTACCCCCTGAATTGATATTCTTTATATGACTTGATGACAGGGTTTTTCTTTACTGTTTTTGAGATAACTGTTTATCACTGAGAACAATTTGTATGCACATTATTACGATAGGTTTACTTGTTTCTACACATTAATTGTATATATCGTTTTTTCTTGCTTTTCCCTTGCAAAAATTATGTTTTGCTCAATGTGAAGTTGATTATGTATCTTTTCTTGTCTTAAAAAGCCAAAACAGACAAATTTCAAAAGTAAATGACATAAATTAAATGTCTGAGTTAACTAATTCATGTGGTTTTCTCCTTGCTGAACATTATCCGCCCGATTCATGAAGGCTAAATCGGCTCGCAAAGGGCCGGATTCTGAGAATCCGGCCCTTTGCGAGTGCGATTTTTGCATTTGGGATTCAGCATCCCAAAAGCAAAAATCGCTAATTGCGATGTCGCAAATGTGCGAGGAATTACATTTAAGGAATCTCTATTAGAGATTCCTTAAATGCAATTCAACATCCAATTTAAATGTGCGAATTCGCAATTTCTTGCCGCAATTTACCGCGAGGTCAGACCTCGCGGTAAATTGCGAAAACTCAGAAAAATGCATTTAAAAGCATTTTTCTGAGTTGCATGTTACACACACACATGTCCTTTGGACATGTGTGTGTGCAACACCTGTGTGAAATTTCATTTGAGGGGTGCTACAGGGTGTCCTGTGGACACCCCTGGCACCCTTCAAATCGCAATCTTATTTGCGATTAGCTAATTGCTAATCGCAAATAAGGAATACTCCCCATTCATTCCTATGGGCCTTTTGGCCCATAGGAATGAACGGCGAGTTATTCCTTATTTGCGATTAGCAATTTGCTAATCGCAAATAAGGAATCAGTAGGAATCGCATTTTATTATGCGATTCCTACATGATTACCGTTTTGCGAGTCCTTAATAGCGAATCGCTATGATTCGCTATTAGGGGCTCGCAAAACGGCCCGTTAATGAATCAGGCTGTAAATGTTGTTGTAATTGTGTACATAGAGGCATAGGTATATCCCCTTCTTTTTGGCATTATAATAGGCCCTACCTACCCTCTTTCCCACAGGGCCAAACCCCTCCTTTCTCTTCAATCAAGCGCAGGTTTTTACCCGAGTGGGTAGGGATTGACACTGCGTGTCTTCCTTATCAAAAAATTTATTAATTCTAATGCAGGGGACACGTCTCCTGCATAGCATGGCAGAGAAAGATACGCTGTCCTTCACGGAGAGCCATATACAGAGTCTCATTGAATCATCCCCTTTTTCCAATATAACTTTGAGCACCTCAGCCAAACAACAAAATGAGGCAGACAAATTGACCCGTCTCCAAAAAAAACACATACGAACCGAATTACACGGCCACTTCTTGCTTAAACATCTTAAAGCTGGGACAATTCCTTGGGGGCTCCAGGTGAAGAGCATCCCGGTGATCTTCACCGAGGACGCAGATTACAAAAAGGGTTTTAGTCAGATTAACACCAAATGCAGTAGGGACCTCATGATCCATACTATAGAGACAGCCCAACGCATCTGCAGCCAAGAAGAAAAAGAAATTGAAGAGCTAATTAAGACTATATCTGACAATCAAACGGTAACTGAAGCCAAGGTTCTCTTAGATAAGATTAAAAAAGAAATACAGCTTTTCAAGGATAACACACTTAATATAAAAGCATCACAATTTGAAAGGGACTCTAAATCGTTCAAATTGGAACAAGTATATCCGTTCCTGAAAGAAGATTTCTACACATCAGGTGAATCAAGGGGGGCCTTAACATCATTCCAAGGCAGATCAAGGAATAGGTTCCTCACTTTTTCGGACACAACATCGTCTGACTCGTCGTCTGAGTCTCGACAAGACAATTCCAAAAGACAAGGGGCTGCAGTATCATCTCCTTTTTTAGGCAGAGGCGGACAGTCACTGGTCCGCTTCAAGCAACCATGGGAGATGCGAACTCGCAACAAAACCTACAAGAGTTAGAAAAATCAACCATAGTCAATCTTTCAAACAGACAGCTCACTCAGGATGAAGTAACACTCTTGTCCCTGGGCCTCAAATTTGTTCCTAACAAAAGTGCGGACTTTACCCAACTGAAATTAGAGGCATTGGACTTTTGTCGTAAGATTAGGTTGAAGGTATTCTTCGCTGATGCCGAAGTGATGTCCAATCAGGAAACCACAGGGCTAAGAGTTAAGTCCAGGTTTACTCCGACCCAAAATATTCCTAAACAAGTGATGGACTTCGAACAAGCCGTCCTCTCCTCCCTCTCTAAACTTGAAAAACAAAAAAGTTTTGTACATAAAAATATGACCAAAGGGTTAACATCCGCCATTCAGGATCTCTAATCAGACACGTCCATTCTAATCAAACAAGCGGACAAAGGCGGGGCAGTTGTCATCTGGCCCCGCACTATGTATCTAGAGGAAGGCACAACGAATGTTAGCAATCGAGATTGGTACAGACCAGTTAAAGAAGACCCTGTCAATGCCATACAAGACAAAATTGCAAGTATTATAAAGGTAGGACTTGAGGATGGGTTCTTAGGCCCCAAGGAATTCGAATTGTTGAATAAAAAATCACCAAGGACGCCAGTTCTTTATTTTTTACCAAAAATTCATAAGAATGAGAAAACACCACCAGGCCGACCAATTGTGTCGGGGTGCGATTCTGCACTTGAACCGGTCTCCAAATACATAGATTTTTTCTTAAAACCTTTTTTACCGCAGGTCAAGTCGTATCCCAGGGATACAACTGATTTCATCAACAGGATAGAGGGACAACCATTCAATGAAGCTACCCAGATGATGGTGACCCTTGACGCCACTTCACTTTACACTCAAATCCCTCAAGATGAGGCGTTGCAGGTCCTAGAAATATATCTTGAACAACGGGAAAGACCGCACAGGGTTCCCACCTCATTCATCCTGTCATTAGCTGAGATCACGTTACGCAGCAACTATTTCAAGTTTGAAAATGCGTTCTTTGTCCAAATAAAAGGCATTGCTATGGGCTGTCCAAACGCACCTGAGATGGCGGTACTCTATATGGCACAATATGAACAGAGATTCATATATAACAATAATCCATTTGTTGGCCATATAAGCCAATGGCTTAGATACATTGACGACGTCTGGCTCCTGTGGCAGGGGAGCCAGACTGAACTTGACCAGTTCCACAATTGACTAAACTCAAGGCATAGAGACATCAGTTTCTCTATAGAATCAAGCAAAAGTAAAATGACTTTTCTGGACATCACAGTAGGCGTCCGCGACGACATCCTAACAACAACCTTACACAAAAAAGCCACGGATAGGAATACCATCCTTCATTTTAAAAGCTCGCACCCACAGTGCTTGAAGGAAAATCTTCCTTTCGGGCAAATGTTAAGAATAAGGAGAAACTGCACGGAAATGGCAGACTTTGAACAACATGCAACAAATGTTTGCGTTGAAATGGCTAAAAGGGATTACCCGAAAAAACTTCTTAAACATTCAAAAAAACGTGCCAGATTCACCCCGAGGGAGAATCTTCTTCAGAAAAAAGAAAGAAATGAATTGAATGAACTGGTGTGTGTCACGACTTATGGATCACACACAAATCAGTTTAAACGCATTATTCTGAAAAATTGGCATTTATTGGAAGATTTGGAACATCCTTTAAAGAAACCCATTTTCGCCATGCGCAAAAATAAAAGCATTGGACAATATTTGATTAGAGCAGACAGCCACATTCCAAAACAAAAGAGCGATTTGATATCGCAGTGGAACCTTAAACCTATAAGTGGGCACCACAAGTGTGGCAATTGTGTATCGTGTTCGAACACGTTGGAAGGCAACACATTTGACCATGACGGGGTCAAATGGAAGCATGAGATGTTCACAAATTGCAGAACTAAGAATGTCATCTATGCCGTGGTATGTCCCTGCAACAGAGTGTACATAGGCAAAACCAGTCAATCAGTAAATGTACGGATCACACAACATCGCTCTAGAATAAAGAAAAAAGTAACCTCTGCACCCATGGTAGATCATTTTATGAGTCACAACCATGGGGAAAATGATTTCAAATGGACAGTCCTCACATCGGTGGATACTAAACATTATTCACAAGATATTGAGGCTGCACTTCTACGCAAAGAGGCGTATCTCATCATGAAATTTAACAGCGTGAATAATGGGCTAAATGTGTTAAGCGAAGTCAACAGAATATAATTGGTTCATCCCATTTTTCTAACAAATAGTTCCCTTGAATATAAACTACAAATCCCACAATTCATAGCGACATGGTCTAAAGCCCTCGTACACCTTGATTGGCCCCTGGTCCCACATGACCACTTGGTGTTACTCATTGAATTCCACTCGGGCAGCGGGCTGCTGCTCTTGCTTCATTTTTGAAAGACACCGCGCTAAACGGATTACTAACGGTGAGACCCGCTTTTACGTTTGCGCATACATACGCGGTTGTCTGCACGAGGGACCAACCAGTTATTCACTCACTTGTTGGTCTGTTTCAGGATTCATTCCGGCACATGATAATAATTCTTCCCTCAAACTAGACGTTTAAGACAACGCACCGAGGGTCCAAATCCACGGTAAGACACCCCACGGCAGCCAGCTAATTTTTACTTTTGTGTAATTTTACGCACATGCCAATCATAGGCTTTCCGCTTGTTCCTTTCACAGGACACCTCACGGAAACAATTCTTCTTCATATCAAATTAACGAAGAAAAGTAAGCTATTCATTTTTTACCTTGGGCTTTCTAATATCACCAAAAATACTTTCTCGCTAAGACTATACAACAATTTCTGTTTGTAGATTATTTAAAGGGACAGAACATTGGGATTGAAATCGCACTCCTCTTCTTCCTCGAGTTCTGAGCGGACGCATCAGATTCGAAGGTAAAATTTTTGGGCTCAAACCACAACCACACAGTTGTGCCAGCCCACAATTAGAGTGTAATTACTGATCACAGCAATGTCGCTCCCTTGCAGGTCGACATCCACGGTACATGATGACCTTTCTCTAAAAAGACTTAGTGACCACAAACCATTGGTCGCATAAGGTATGCTGCATCACTGGATGCATTAATTGATAAAAGCTATTTTCATTCTCTATGTGAGGTCCATCTCCCTAAATTAAATACCCTCTCTTCTCTCTAAACAGTATCTGCGGATAAAATTCCACGCCCTGATGAGAATCCGATGATTATGACATTGGGATTCGAAACGCGTCGGCATTAAGTCATTGTGGTTGTCCAAATTGATTTTTGGGTTTCCATTCCTGTGCTCACATAAAATGAACTGTTGTAATAACATTGTGGCAGGAAGTCGGGCTTGTAGTGAATAAGACTTACCCCCTGAATTGATATTCTTTATATGACTTGATGACAGGGTTTTTCTTTACTGTTTTTGAGATAACTGTTTATCACTGAGAACAATTTGTATGCACATTATTACGATAGGTTTACTTGTTTCTACACATTAATTGTATATATCGTTTTTTCTTGCTTTTCCCTTGCAAAAATTATGTTTTGCTCAATGTGAAGTTGATTATGTATCTTTTCTTGTCTTAAAAAGCCAAAACAGACAAATTTCAAAAGTAAATGACATAAATTAAATGTCTGAGTTAACTAATTCATGTGGTTTTCTCCTTGCTGAACATTATCCGCCCGATTCATGAAGGCTAAATCGGCTCGCAAAGGGCCGGATTCTGAGAATCCGGCCCTTTGCGAGTGCGATTTTTGCATTTGGGATTCAGCATCCCAAAAGCAAAAATCGCTAATTGCGATGTCGCAAATGTGCGAGGAATTACATTTAAGGAATCTCTATTAGAGATTCCTTAAATGCAATTCAACATCCAATTTAAATGTGCGAATTCGCAATTTCTTGCCGCAATTTACCGCGAGGTCAGACCTCGCGGTAAATTGCGAAAACTCAGAAAAATGCATTTAAAAGCATTTTTCTGAGTTGCATGTTACACACACACATGTCCTTTGGACATGTGTGTGTGCAACACCTGTGTGAAATTTCATTTGAGGGGTGCTACAGGGTGTCCTGTGGACACCCCTGGCACCCTTCAAATCGCAATCTTATTTGCGATTAGCTAATTGCTAATCGCAAATAAGGAATACTCCCCATTCATTCCTATGGGCCTTTTGGCCCATAGGAATGAACGGCGAGTTATTCCTTATTTGCGATTAGCAATTTGCTAATCGCAAATAAGGAATCAGTAGGAATCGCATTTTATTATGCGATTCCTACATGATTACCGTTTTGCGAGTCCTTAATAGCGAATCGCTATGATTCGCTATTAGGGGCTCGCAAAACGGCCCGTTAATGAATCAGGCTGTAAATGTTGTTGTAATTGTGTACATAGAGGCATAGGTATATCCCCTTCTTTTTGGCATTATAATAGGCCCTACCTACCCTCTTTCCCACAGGGCCAAACCCCTCCTTTCTCTTCAATCAAGCGCAGGTTTTTACCCGAGTGGGTAGGGATTGACACTGCGTGTCTTCCTTATCAAAAAATTTATTAATTCTAATGCAGGGGACACGTCTCCTGCATAGCATGGCAGAGAAAGATACGCTGTCCTTCACGGAGAGCCATATACAGAGTCTCATTGAATCATCCCCTTTTTCCAATATAACTTTGAGCACCTCAGCCAAACAACAAAATGAGGCAGACAAATTGACCCGTCTCCAAAAAAAACACATACGAACCGAATTACACGGCCACTTCTTGCTTAAACATCTTAAAGCTGGGACAATTCCTTGGGGGCTCCAGGTGAAGAGCATCCCGGTGATCTTCACCGAGGACGCAGATTACAAAAAGGGTTTTAGTCAGATTAACACCAAATGCAGTAGGGACCTCATGATCCATACTATAGAGACAGCCCAACGCATCTGCAGCCAAGAAGAAAAAGAAATTGAAGAGCTAATTAAGACTATATCTGACAATCAAACGGTAACTGAAGCCAAGGTTCTCTTAGATAAGATTAAAAAAGAAATACAGCTTTTCAAGGATAACACACTTAATATAAAAGCATCACAATTTGAAAGGGACTCTAAATCGTTCAAATTGGAACAAGTATATCCGTTCCTGAAAGAAGATTTCTACACATCAGGTGAATCAAGGGGGGCCTTAACATCATTCCAAGGCAGATCAAGGAATAGGTTCCTCACTTTTTCGGACACAACATCGTCTGACTCGTCGTCTGAGTCTCGACAAGACAATTCCAAAAGACAAGGGGCTGCAGTATCATCTCCTTTTTTAGGCAGAGGCGGACAGTCACTGGTCCGCTTCAAGCAACCATGGGAGATGCGAACTCGCAACAAAACCTACAAGAGTTAGAAAAATCAGCCATAGTCAATCTTTCAAACAGACAGCTCACTCAGGATGAAGTAACACTCTTGTCCCTGGGCCTCAAATTTGTTCCTAACAAAAGTGCGGACTTTACCCAACTGAAATTAGAGGCATTGGACTTTTGTCGTAAGATTAGGTTGAAGGTATTCTTCGCTGATGCCGAAGTGATGTCCAATCAGGAAACCACAGGGCTAAGAGTTAAGTCCAGGTTTACTCCGACCCAAAATATTCCTAAACAAGTGATGGACTTCGAACAAGCCGTCCTCTCCTCCCTCTCTAAACTTGAAAAACAAAAAAGTTTTGTACATAAAAATATGACCAAAGGGTTAACATCCGCCATTCAGGATCTCTAATCAGACACGTCCATTCTAATCAAACAAGCGGACAAAGGCGGGGCAGTTGTCATCTGGCCCCGCACTATGTATCTAGAGGAAGGCACAACGAATGTTAGCAATCGAGATTGGTACAGACCAGTTAAAGAAGACCCTGTCAATGCCATACAAGACAAAATTGCAAGTATTATAAAGGTAGGACTTGAGGATGGGTTCTTAGGCCCCAAGGAATTCGAATTGTTGAATAAAAAATCACCAAGGACGCCAGTTCTTTATTTTTTACCAAAAATTCATAAGAATGAGAAAACACCACCAGGCCGACCAATTGTGTCGGGGTGCGATTCTGCACTTGAACCGGTCTCCAAATACATAGATTTTTTCTTAAAACCTTTTTTACCGCAGGTCAAGTCGTATCCCAGGGATACAACTGATTTCATCAACAGGATAGAGGGACAACCATTCAATGAAGCTACCCAGATGATGGTGACCCTTGACGCCACTTCACTTTACACTCAAATCCCTCAAGATGAGGCGTTGCAGGTCCTAGAAATATATCTTGAACAACGGGAAAGACCGCACAGGGTTCCCACCTCATTCATCCTGTCATTAGCTGAGATCACGTTACGCAGCAACTATTTCAAGTTTGAAAATGCGTTCTTTGTCCAAATAAAAGGCATTGCTATGGGCTGTCCAAACGCACCTGAGATGGCGGTACTCTATATGGCACAATATGAACAGAGATTCATATATAACAATAATCCATTTGTTGGCCATATAAGCCAATGGCTTAGATACATTGACGACGTCTGGCTCCTGTGGCAGGGGAGCCAGACTGAACTTGACCAGTTCCACAATTGACTAAACTCAAGGCATAGAGACATCAGTTTCTCTATAGAATCAAGCAAAAGTAAAATGACTTTTCTGGACATCACAGTAGGCGTCCGCGACGACATCCTAACAACAACCTTACACAAAAAAGCCACGGATAGGAATACCATCCTTCATTTTAAAAGCTCGCACCCACAGTGCTTGAAGGAAAATCTTCCTTTCGGGCAAATGTTAAGAATAAGGAGAAACTGCACGGAAATGGCAGACTTTGAACAACATGCAACAAATGTTTGCGTTGAAATGGCTAAAAGGGATTACCCGAAAAAACTTCTTAAACATTCAAAAAAACGTGCCAGATTCACCCCGAGGGAGAATCTTCTTCAGAAAAAAGAAAGAAATGAATTGAATGAACTGGTGTGTGTCACGACTTATGGATCACATACAAATCAGTTTAAACGCATTATTCTGAAAAATTGGCATTTATTGGAAGATTTGGAACATCCTTTAAAGAAACCCATTTTCGCCATGCGCAAAAATAAAAGCATTGGACAATATTTGATTAGAGCACACAGCCACATTCCAAAACAAAAGAGCGATTTGATATCGCAGTGGAACCTTAAACCTATAAGTGGGCACCACAAGTGTGGCAATTGTGTATCGTGTTCGACCACGTTGGAAGGCAACACATTTGACCATGACGGGGTCAAATGGAAGCATGAGATGTTCACAAATTGCAGAACTAAGAATGTCATCTATGCCGTGGTATGTCCCTGCAACAGAGTGTACATAGGCAAAACCAGTCAATCAGTAAATGTACGGATCACACAACATCGCTCTAGAATAAAGAAAAAAGTAACCTCTGCACCCATTGTAGATCATTTTATGAGTCACAACCATGGGGAAAATGATTTCAAATGGACAGTCCTCACATCGGTGGATCCTAAACATTATTCACAAGATATTGAGGCTGCACTTCTACGCAAAGAGGCGTATCTCATCATGAAATTTAACAGCGTGAATAATGGGCTAAATGTGTTAAGCGAAGTCAACAGAATATAATTGGTTCATCCCATTTTTCTAACAAATTGTTCCCTTGAATATAAACTACAAATCCCACAATTCATAGCGACATGGTCTAAAGCCCTCGTACACCTTGATTGGCCCCTGGTCCCACATGACCACCTGGTGTTACTCATTGAATTCCACTCGCGGCAGCGGGCTGCTGCTCTTGCTTCATTTTTGAAAGACACCGCGCTAAACGGATTACTAACGGTGAGACCCGCTTTTACGTTTGCGCATACATACGCGGTTGTCTGCACGAGGGACCAACCAGTTATTCACTCACTTGTTGGTCTGTTTCAGGATTCATTCCGGCACATGATAATAATTCTTCCCTCAAACTAGACGTTTAAGACAACGCACCGAGGGTCCAAATCCACGGTAAGACACCCCACGGCAGCCAGCTAATTTTTACTTTTGTGTAATTTTACGCACATGCCAATCATAGGCTTTCAGCTTGTTCCTTTCACAGGACACCTCACGGAAACAATTCTTCTTCATATCAAATTAACGAAGAAAAGTAAGCTATTCATTTTTTACCTTGGGCTTTCTAATATCACCAAAAATACTTTCTCGCTAAGACTATACAACAATTTCTGTTTGTAGATTATTTAAAGGGACAGAACATTGGGATTGAAATTGCACTCCTCTTCTTCCTCGAGTTCTGAGCGGACGCATCAGATTCAAAGGTAAAATGTTTGGGCTCAAACCACAAGCACACAGTTGTGCCAGCCCACAATTAGAGTGTAATTACTGATCACAGCAATGTCGCTCCCTTGCAGGTCGACATCCACGGTACATGATGACCTTTCTCTAAAAAGACTTAGTGACCACAAACCATTGGTCGCATAAGGTATGCTGCATCACTGGATGCATTAATTGGAAAAAGCTATTTTCACTCTCTATGTGAGGTCCATCTCTCTAAATTAAATCCCCTCTCTTTTCTCTAAACAGTATCTGCGGATAAAATTCCACGCCCTGATGAGAATCCGATGATTATGACATTGGGATTCGAAACGCGTCGGCATTAAGTCATTGTGGTTGTCCAAATTGATTTTTGGGTTTCCATTCCTGTGCTCACATAAAATGAACTGTTGTAATAACATTGTGGCAGGAAGTCGGGCTGGTAGTGAATAAGACTTACCCCCTGAATTGATATTCTTTATATGACTTGATGACAGTGTTTTTCTTTACTGTTTTTGAGATAACTGTTTATCACTGAGAACAATTTGTATGCACATTATTACGATAGGTTTACTTGTTTCTACACATTAATTGTATATATCGTTTTTTCTTGCTTTTCCCTTGCAAAAATTATGTTTTGCTCAATGTGAAGTTGATTATGTATCTTTTCTTGTCTTAAAAAGCCAAAACAGACAAATTTCAAAAGTAAATGACATAAATTAAATGTCTGAGTTAACTAATTCATGTGGTTTTCTCCTTGCTGAACATTAAATGTTGTTGTAATTGTGTACATAGAGGCATAGGTAAATCCCCTTCTTTTTGGCATTATAATAGGCCCTACCTACCCTCTTTCCCACAGGGCCAAACCCCTCCTTTCTCTTCAATCAAGCGCAGGTTTTTACCCGAGTGGGTAGGGATTGACACTGCGTGTCTTCCTTATCAAAAAATTGATTAATTCTATTGCAGGGGACACGTCTCCTGCATAGCATGGCAGAGAAAGATACGCTGTCCTTCACGGAGAGCCATATACAGAGTCTCATTGAATCATCCCCTTTTTCCAATATAACTTTGAGCACCTCAGCCAAACAACAAAATGAGGCAGACAAATTGAACCGTCTCCAAAAAAACACATACGAACCGAATTACACGGCCACTTCTTGCTTAAACATCTTAAAGCTGGGACAATTCCTTGGGGGCTCCAGGTGAAAAACATCCCGGTGATCTTCACCGAGGACGCAGATTACAAAAAGGGTTTTAGTCAGATTAACACCAAATGCAGTAGGGACCTCATGGTCCATACTATAGAGACAGCCCAACGCATCTGCAGCCAAGAAGAAAAAGAAATTGAAGAGCTAATTAAGACTATATCTGACAATCAAACGGTAACTGAGGCCAAGATTCTCTTAGATAAGATTGAAAAAGAAATACAGCTTTTCAAGGATAACACACTTAATTGAAAAGCATCACAATTTGAAAGGGACTCTAAATCGTTCAAATTGGAACAAGTATATCCGTTCCTGAAAGAAGATTTCTACACATTAGGTGAATCAAGGGGGGCCTTAACATCATTCCAAGGCAGATCAAGGAATAGGTTCCTCACTTTTTCGGACACAACATCGTCTGGCTCGTCGTCTGAGTCTCGACAAGACAATTCCAAAAGACGAGGGGCTGCAGTATCATCTATTTTTTTAGGCAGAGGCGGACAGTCACGGGTCCGCTTCAAGCAACCATGGGAGATGCGAACTCGCAACAAAACCTACAAGAGTTAGAAAAATCAACCATAGTCAATCTTTCAAACAGACAGCTCACTCAGGATGAAGTAACACTCTTGTCCCTGGGCCTCAAATTTGTTCCTAACAAAAGAACGAACTTTACCCAACTGAAATTAGAGGCATTGGACTTTTGTCGTAAGATTAGGTTGAAGGTATTCTTCGCTGATGCAGAAGTGATGTCCAATCAGGAAACCACAGGGCTAAGAGTTAAGTCCAGGTTTACTCCGACCGAAAATATTCCTAAACAAGTGATGGCCTTCGAACAAGCCGTCCTCTCCTCCCTCTCTAAACTTGAAAAACAAAAAAGTTTTGTACATAAAAATATGACCAAAGGGTTAACATCCGCCATTCAGGATCTCTAATCAGACACGTCCATTCTAATCAAACAAGCGGACAAAGGCGGGGCAGTTGTCATCTGGCCCCGCACTATGTATCTAGAGGAAGGCACAACGCATGTTAGCAATCGAGATTGGTACAGACCAGTTAAAGAAGACCCTGTCAATGCCATACAAGACAAAATTGCAAGTATTACAAAGGTAGGACTTGAGGATGGGTTCTTAGGCCCCAAGGAATTCGAATTTTTGAATAAAAAATCACCAAGGACGCCAGTTCTTTATTTTTTACCAAAAATTCATAAGAATGAGAAAACACCACCAGGCCGACCAATTGTGTCGGGGTGCGATTCTGCACTTGAACCGGTCTCCAAATACATAGATTTTTTCTTAAAACATTTTTTACCGCAGGTCAAGTCGTATCTCAGGGATACAACTGATTTCATCAACAGGATAGAGGGACAACCATTCAATGAAGCTACCCAGATGATGGTGACCCTTTACGTCACTTCACTTTACACTCAAATCCCTCAAGATGAGGCGTTGCAGGTCCTAGAAATATATCTTGAACAACGGGAAAGACCGCACAGGGTTCCCACCTCATTCATCCTGTCATTAGCTGAGATCACGTTACGCAGCAACTATTTCAAGTTTGAAAATGCGTTCTTTGTCCAAATAAAAGGCATTGCTATGGGCTGTCCAAATGCACCTGAGATGGCGGTACTCTATATGGCACAATATGAACAGAGATTCATATATAACAATAATCCATTTGTTGGCCATATAAGCCAATGGCTTAGATACATTGACGACGTCTGGCTCCTGTGGCAGGGGAGCCAGACTGAACTTGACCAGTTCCACAATTGACTAAACTCAAGGCATAGAGACATCAGTTTCTCTATAGAATCAAGCAAAAGTAAAATGACTTTTCTGGACATCACAGTAGGCGTCCGCGACGACATCCTAACAACAACCTTACACAAAAAAGCCACGGATAGGAATACCATCCTTCATTTTAAAAGCTCGCACCCACAGTGCTTGAAGGAAAATCTTCCTTTCGGGCAAATGTTAAGAATAAGGAGAAACTGCACGGAAATGGCAGACTTTGAACAACATGCAACAAATTTTTGCGTTGAAATGGCTAAAAGGGGTTACCCGAAAAAACTTCTTAAACATTCAAAAAAACGTGCCAGATTCACCCCGAGGGAGAATCTTCTTCAGAAAAAAGAAAGAAATGAATTGAATGAACTGGTGTGTGTCACGACTTATGGATCACACACAAATCAGTTTAAACGCATTATTCTGAAAAATTGGCATTTATTGGAAGATTTGGAACATCCTTTAAACAAACCCATTTTCGCCATGCGCAAAAATAAAAGCATTGGACAATATTTGATTAGAGCAGACAGCCACATTCCAAAACAAAAGAGCAATTTGATATCGCAGTGGAACCTTAAACCTATAAGTGGGCACCACAAGTGTGGCAATTGTGTATCGTGTTCGACCACGTTGGAAGGCAACACATTTGACCATGACGGGGTCAAATGGAAGCATGAGATGTTCACAAATTGCAGAACTAAGAATGTCATCTATGCCGTGGTATGTCCCTGCAACAGAGTGTACATAGGCAAAACCAGTCAATCAGTAAATGTACGGATCACACAAAATTGCTCTAGAATAAAGAAAAAAGTAACCTCTGCACCCATGGTAGATCATTTTATGAGTCACAACCATGGGGAAAATGATTTCAAATGGACAGTCCTCACATCGGTGGATCCTAAACATTATTCACAAGATATTGAGGCTGCACTTCTACGCAAAGAGGCGTATCTCATCATGAAATTTAACAGCGTGAATAATGGGCTAAATGTGTTAAGCGAAGTCAACAGAATATAATTGGTTCATCCCATTTTTCTAACAAATTGTTCCCTTGAATATAAACTACAAATCCCACAATTCATAGCGACATGGTCTAAAGCCCTCGCACACCTTCATTGGCCCCTGGTCCCACGTGACCACATGGTGTTACTCATTGAATTCCACTCGCGGCAGCGGGCTGCTGCTCTTGCTTCATTTTTGAAAGACACCGCACTAAACGGATTACTAACGGTGAGACCCGCTTTTACGTTTGCGCATACATACGCGGTTGTCTGCACGAGGGACCCACCAGTTATTCACTCACTTGTTGGTCTGTTTCAGGATTCATTCCGGCACATGATAATAATTCTTCCCTCAAACTAGACGTTTAAGACAACGCACCGAGGGTCCAAATCCACGGTAAGACACCCCACGGCAGCCAGCTAATTTTTACTTTTGTGTAATTTTACGCACATGCCAATCATAGGCTTTCCGCTTGTTCCTTTCACAGGACACCTCACGGAAACAATTCTTCTTCATATCAAATTAACAAAGAAAAGTAAGCTATTCATTTTTTACCTTGGGCTTTCTAATATCACCAAAAATACTTTCTCGCTAACACTATACAACAATTTCTGTTTGTAGATTATTTAAAGGGACAGAACATTGGGATTGAAATCGCACTCCTCTTCTTCCTCGAGTTCTGAGCGGACGCATCAGATTCGAAGGTAAAATTTTTTGGCTCAAACCACAACCACACAGTTGTGCCAGCCCACAATTAGAGTGTAATTACTGATCACAACAATGTCGCTTCCTTGCAGGTCGACATCCACGGTATATGATGACCTTTCTCTAAAAAGACTTAGTGACCACAAACCATTGGTAGCATAAGGTATGCTGCATCACTGAATGCATTAATTGGAAAAAGCTATTTTCACTCTCTATGTGAGGTCCATCTCTCTAAATTAAATCCCCTCTCTTCTCTCTAAACAGTATCTGCGGATAAAATTCCACGCCCTGATGAGAATCCGATGATTATGACATTGGGATTCGAAACGCGTCGGCATTAAGTCATTGTGTTTGTCCAAATTGATTTTTGGGTTTCCATTCCTGTGCTCACATAAAATGAACTGTTGTAATAACATTGTGGCAGGAAGTCGGGCTGGTAGTGAATAAGACTTACCCCTGAATTGATATTCTTTATATGACTTGATGACAGTGCTGTTCTTTACTGTTTTTGAGATAACTGTTTATCACTGAGAACAATTTGTATGCACATTATTACAATAGGTTTACTTGTTTCTACACATTAATTGTATATATCGTTTTTTCTTGCTTTTCCCTTGCAAAAATTATGTTTTGCTCAATGTGAAGTTGATTATGTATCTTTTCTTGTCTTAAAAAGCCAAAACAGACAAATTTCAAAAGTAAATGATGTAAATTAAATGTCTGAGTTAACTAATTCATGTGGTTTTCTCCTTGCTGAACATTAAATGTTGTTGTAATTGTGTACATAGAGGCATAGGTAAATTCCCTTCTTTTTGGCATGTTTCCTACTGAAGCATCACATTTCCTATTAAAGCATTGTTTTTCCATGACACATCGCCGGGGAAAAAGCCAATGCACGAGTTACTCACAACACATGACAATGCAGAATGCATTGCTTTTGCCGCTTGAAGTTGATGGGTAGCTTCTGGCCAATGCTCTTTCTACTAAAGCTTCACTTTTCAATGAAACCCTCACGTTTCATACTAAAGTGTTGTTTTTGTCAGAAGGCTTGCTAGAGAAGTGGGCAATCCATGAGTTACACACAGCACATGACAATGCACAAAGCATTGTTTTTGATGCTTTGACATTGATGCATAGCTTCCGACCGATGCTCCGGTGGAATCAGTAATGCAATGGGCCAATGCATGTGTTTTCATTTATGAAACTAGTTCTTTGTGTGTGGTATAGTGTCACTTATCTTGCTGGAATTATCTTTCCTGACATGCTTGTAGACTTGGGATGTGTTGCATGTGTATGTGCACCAGGCCTGAAATGGCGTGATTCTCTGCCTTTAGTACTGCACACTATAAGGGCGAAGCCATTGAAAGCAACTCTGGAGACACTGTCATGATGAGAAAAATAAAAGATGTTTCTCTTACTTCTAGGTTCACTGGACCACAGACTGTGAGCGTTCTCCGCAATAGTTTGAAGGGTTGCAACACTGACACCTGAGAGGGATGCACCAGAAATGTATTTATTCATTTATTTGATAGTTTTATATAGCGCTGGCTGGACCTGAAGGTGTTGGTGCACTTTACAGCAGTGGGTATTTGCATCGAGGATAGCAAGTCGGTTTAGAACATCTGATGTAGAGCACTTTAAATTGATGAACATCTGTCACCTGAGGAGCTGTGCAACACACCAGAAAAGGAGAGGACAGACCAGACCATTCCTAAGAGCCACACAGAGGGCCCATCATAAAGTGTCATAGGGACGGTGACACCAACTGACGCTGTTGAATGAAGTACACAACAAATTCTCACAAAAAAGGTGATGGTCTGCACCTGCAGTTAAAATAGACTGAAGAGGACCACACAGGGCAGGTCCCTGAACAAGATGACTGCAGACCAGGAGGAGAAGCAAATGACAGCACACTACAGGCCTTTACATTACTGACACTTACAGAAAGTGCCCTGGAATTGAATGACTGAGGGACACTTTAGCAATATGCATTGCATTGTGCAAAAAATATTTGTTAGACACTTAATTATGAATATTCGATCACTGTATGATATCACAATGCAAAAGGAAGTAGTATGCATTGAATACACCACAGGTTTCCCAACCAGGGAGAATTTCCTGTATGTATGTATGTATGTATAGGCATTTATATAGCGCACTACTTACCCGGAGGGTCCCAAGGCGCTTCGACCGCTGCGAAACCCTTCCTGGCTTCCCTGAGAGATGGTCCCTTAATGGGTATCTCCAGGGTGAGACCAGGCATCCCCGGCGGTCTGGTGGGGCCGTTAGTGAAGATGAGGCAAGCTAATGCCCAGAGTTGCCGAGTGTGATCGCTGATCAGAGTGGGCACCGAGGCGAGAGAATTATCGAGTCCGCTGACCCTGGTCCAGAAACCTGCCGCGCCGAGAATGTGGCGGGTGCATCCTAATTCGGCAAACGGGACCTCTGCCATTATGGCGGACGGTCCCTTGCCACGACAGGATGGCGGACGGACAAAGTCCGTCGGCCATCCTAATCGACCCCCAAGTGTGTGCTGCATTTATGATTGTGCAATTCTACAAATGCCCTGCTAAGAATTACACTGTGTTAATAATCTGTCACTAATGCCAGTATCTTAATGCTTAATTGGTATTTATGTTTCTTGACAGTTAACTATCTTAAAGCAGTATTGTTATTTATGTTTCCTGACTGTTAATAACCTTAATGCTGTACTGTTTTACACACTTTAGCGGACTGTTACGACACACATGAATACTCACATGTATCTCGAGCAAACGTTGTTGCATAACATGTAAAGCGATCTGATACTTTCTGGTCTAGCTAACACTATATAAAACTCAAAACTAAATAAACAAATGTAAACAGCGAAGATATGTGTGACTCCTTGCGTTCATGGTGCGGGCACTAGGACAGGCAATATTTTGCTGTGAATTGTGCATATCTTGGCATAATCAATATGAATTATAGTTTGTATTATGCTTTCCTTGCATCCTTGCCTAGTGGGTCAAGTGTGGATGCATTGTGGCTAGGTAGCCAATCTAGCAAAGGTTAGGACTCCACATTTATATGTGTTAGACGAGATGCTACACTGATTTTCCTATGTGCTTGCAAACATTTGTGCAGCATGTTTAGACTAACTGGGTTGCACTGTGTGCCCATGCACATTTTATGGGCCTCTGTTTACAGTTATACGATAATAAGGTCACTATACTGGCCTCCATGAGTGTTAATCAGATGAAAATGTAATTACTTACAAACACACACACACACACACACTCAGTCATTGCACACTGTTTCCATTTACCTTCCCTTTGGATTGTGGGAGAATGTTTGACAGTCAGTACACAGTTACACCACATACACTCATGACACGTGCACACTGTTCACATTGCTACCTTTGTTTGGTGTAAGTCTTCCACACACACATGCATTCTGTACATGTTATTGATATGCACACATGTTTTCGGCCACATGATGTCTTGGGATGAGAATAACACCAAACTACAGATCTTTGTGATGGACCAAATATAATTAGGTGAGATGTGAGTGTGTTGATGTTTACAGTGACTGTTAAATGAAAATGCTTGCACAAATGAAGTGTTCATGCATTTATTTACCATCAAACTGATTGAGGCTTCACTGAAAACGTTCTGCACAATGATGTTCCTTCGCAAGTCCCAGCAATTGTGCCTACATTTCACTCTCTGTCCTCATCTTCCTCCTCATCCTCACCCACTACTTCCTGCTCCTCATGGCACTCGTCCCATGGAACATTTATCTGCGCACAGATGTTGTGCAAAATGCAACAAACTAGGATCATTTTGCAAACCATAGGGGGGGGGGTATATCAATGCCCCCCTGGACATGTTGAAACATTGAAAGTGAGACTTCAGTACCCCAAATGTCCACTCCATGAAATCCCTCGTCTTGCTCAGTGCATTGTTGTAGGTGCGCTCGCTCTGCTTCTGTCTGGGGATCTGCAAACTGGGTCATGAGCCATGACTGCAGACCATATACTTGGTCAGCTGACAAGACAAAGGGAGAAAATTCACTCAGTGCTCATGGTGATTGATCAACCCAAATTCAAGTACATGTCTGTTATGTGTACTGAATGTCTCTTACACATTTATAGCACTATTGTGCTCAATTGGTTCCTTAAGATTAGCACCATTAATTCCACATGTTTATTCCTGTTCTCTGTGTCAGATTGAAACATGTGCATGACCTGCTACTTTGGACAGTGTCACAATGGGCCAAACACATTTTGGCTTTGGCTTACTGTGATAGGTGTTTTGTGTGTCCATTGCCACTGAAGTGAGAGTATGTTGATCTCAAATTGGGATTTGTTGTCATCCATAGGTATGCTGTACCAGTCACCTGTTTCATATGCACACATAACATGTGTCCCTTCAGAACCACTGATGTCGCTGCTGCCCTACCTACCGATGACGGGGCCTTCGAATTGTTAACTCACTTTCTGAAGTGTAATGTGGTGAGTACATGTGGTGCATGTTACACTTGGACACACAGACAACAGCCATGGCAGTCCTTCCTTGTGCACAGTGTTGCAATATGACATTTATCCAAGCATTGCAATGCTCAGGTTCCTCTCACTATTGATAGACACACGCAGTGGCTTAGCATGTCTTGACACATGGAACTTACAGGTTTATTTTGCACATTGGTGGACATGACCCGATGGTCCAAGATACCGTGGACATTCATCGAGTATCTATTCTTCTGGTTCCTGTAGAGATGGGATGTAGATGCAGTGGGGACCAGCTGTACATGTGTGCAGTCCATGGCACCCAGCACATGTAGGAAACTGATGATGGCATATGGCATAGAAAGCCTTGCTTGATCTTCACCTGCAGTTGCTGTGTGTTGAGGAAGAGAAGGTACTGTGGCATTAGGCGGATGATGGCATCCAGGACAGAGGGTAGGAATACCAAGAAAGCTGGCTGGAAGATCCCTGCAACGCAGGATGTTGTAATCTGAAATGACCCAGATGCTCACATGTGGAGAACAGTCATGAGCTTGACCTGCAGAGGGATGTTGGTGGACCTGGGAGCTGGTGGCCTTGGCACTATCTGGTGTAGAAGTTGGACAATGGACTCACACCTGAGCCGGTAGTAGCTGATAACATCATCCTCCCTGGTATCAATGAGGGAACTGTGCTGCTGATAAACATGCTCCCTTTTCCTGCATTGCCTTTGTGGTGGGGAAGGTTGGTGGTTCGGGTGGTGGTGGTCATTGTCTCATTATGACTCCCAGCTGCAAAATCAGCATCTCCATGGCACAGTTGTGCTTGTCACACTGTTCTGTCTACCTTCTCTTTATATGCCAAAGCCAATGCATCGTTTCCTATGCCTGTGTTACCGAGGTGCAGGAATTTTGATGCATATGGGCATTTGTACAACACTACGCCTACCTTGCAAATGTTAATACTTAGGGGCGCAGCCGGTTCAGCACAGGTACATTTCGACGCAGGACTTCAAAAAGTGATTAATCGGCCTAGATGCGTCACCTTGTAAATGTAGAGCACTGACTGTGTCACCAATGTGTCCAAAAATATGACATATTGGCGATGCAAGCTTCTTGTAAATAAGCCCTCAAATCTTTTGACTTTGCCAGTGTTTGTATATTTAACGATTTGAAGTAACAATTTTAGAAGGGTTTATTAAGCTTACGACATGAAGTAAACATATTTATTAAGAAATTTTCTGATGTAAGAAAAAAATATTGATCTATAAAACGAGAGAGGTTGATTTATATTAATAAGATAAGCATTGCAGTCTATCATTAATTTTCAGATTTTAAACAAAAATGTTGATTAAAAAAATGAAAGTGGGTGGCTTGTCTTAGAGGTTACACTGGCTCGTAACACAGAACTCTAGACAAGCTCTTTGTATACCACATTACATTTTAGAATGGGTTGTTTATGGAAAAAAGACTGATAATTTGTAGGAAAGCATGCTTCACAGAGTAGTAAGGATGTGTCACATCTTTAAGAGATAAGGAATGTGATACAGAGGCGGCTCCTCCGTTAAGGCAGAGGAGTGTCTCCCCACTGCTCACTGAAAAGTTCGAAAAGGAAAAATAAAATGATATTATTTTGCTGTACTGGTTCAGTTGGTTGGGGGACGGGATGGGCTGGGCTGTTCGAAGCTGAAGGAGGAGTGGTGGGCACTTTCCAAGTGCACATGACAGTTTGGCCGGCCGTCTTGGCCGGCCAAACAGTCATGCACACTTAGCTTGTTCTCCACCAAGTTGTATTGCACAGCCTGGGTGGAGAACAGCAAAACACACAAGATGATGGACGGAATGTTGCACAATGGCAAAACATTCACCCCCAGTCACAGATCTGGTTTTAATCCATCGTTACTTTGCTCACCAAGCCACCCCAGTTCAGACATGGCCATATGCAAATCAGTCTTGACCCTGTGCCTCATGGAAACAGTCCAGCCCGAAATACCAAGCCATGTCTTCCCTGGACCAGACTCAAGCATCCTAGGACCGGTTTCTGGCTATCAGCCGTCTTCAGCCAGGATAACTTGACTCCAGTGGCTTAGTGAGCACGGGACCCACATCTGGGCATACCCTTCCCACATAGGGTGAACAGCAAAACACACAAGATGATGGACGGAATGTTGCACAATGGCAAAACATTCACCCCCAGTCACAGATCTGGGTTTAATCCATTTTTTTTAAAGTAATTTTTATTGTAGACATACAGCGCTCAGACCAGGTGTCAGGCCCAGGGGCGCTTGCGGTCTAGGGCCCGCCCCATTTGGCCTTCGGCCATGTCCCAAACGTTTATGTGGAAAGACTCATGGGTCTTCCCCTGCTGGACATTGGTGGTTGCTTTGTTATAGGGCTAGGGCAGGCTAAACTTTGGAAATGTATTTTGCCCTAAAAATTCCATTGATTCCCTATGGTCCGCGAGATGAATGAGATTTGGCAGGGTACGCGAGATGAGTGAGGTTTGGCAGGGTACGCGAGATGCGTGCACTTTGGCAACCACGTACCGCGAGATGCGTGCAATTTGGCATGCTGTCGCATTTCAACGCCGCAAGCAGGGGAAATTACGCGGGTGTGGTTACGTTGATGTACGTGACCACACCCAAGGATCTGTGCTCACTATTCTGGAGATTTCTGAGAAGGAGGTTGATTCCAGGCAGGCTCTGTGTTTTGGTATGCTGTTTAACCCTTTGATGCAGATTCGTGTGTGCCGCGCTGGAGCAGACCTTTCCGGAGGAGCTTCTTGAGTTGGTAACTTCTCCGGCAGTCTTTGAGAAGGTGGTTTTGGACCGGATTTCTTCAAGGAATTTCTTCCTTTGGGGTCCAGAGTTTGCAGATGAACCTATAATTAAGAGTAGGTCGTACTCTTTAGGTATGAAGGCGATTTAATGCACAAAAAGGTTTTTATTTTTTGTATTTACAGAATCTAAAGAGCAAGAAGGATTTAAACGCTGTTTCAGTTTTTTATATCATGTTATTTAAGGAATTAGAAATCTTCAATGTTTTTGGTATGAAGTAAACCCAACATAATATTTCGAATAGAAAGTTATTGTTTTAACACAGAAACAAGATAAATCTCTTGCTTATGTTTTCTACATGTAATTTGATTATGAAGCTATAACAAGACAAAATTAGAGTGTTTTGCAATACACAGTTTTGTGCTATGTGAACAAGTTTAAAGGTTTTGATACTATCTAACAGTGAACAATTTACAGAAGATAATGTAAATCGTGCTATTTTTCTGAGAGAGTTTTATCAGAAAAGTACAGATGTTTTATGTGCAAAGAAATATCAAGCATTTGGAGAATATTTAGTATAAAAGGTCAAATTGCAAGAGGTTTAATTGCGATATTATTCCACAGAATTTTGTGAAGTGAATCTCGTTTTACATGAAAACTCCATGCTTAGATTGCTGCTTGCATTAAGGAAAACTTACTGAAATATAAGTAAATAGGTATTAGTGTGTGTCTAACTTTTTCCTTTTCAGATATCCCTCCCAGCTGTTCCCTTCCCAACTCCCTCTCTTGTAGACCTGCAGCATTTCCCACCCCTCAATCCAGAATAGCTTTTCTAATTTCTTATCTGTCTGGAGATGCTGCAAATTGGGCAGTTCCGCTAGTACGTCAAGATAGCGCTCTATTGTATAACTGGCGGCGCTTTGTAGAAGAATTTGAGAAAGTATTTGACAGACGAACAGTAACTTTGTCTGCAGATCGAGAACTGTTACAATTAAGACAAGGAAATCGAGATCTCATTGCCTACTTGTCAAATTTTAATAGATTGGTCGCAGAAACCTCTAGGCCTGAAGAAAAAAGAGCAGCACTTTTCTATCAAGGGTTGAAGGACGATCTGAAAGATGTGTTTGCTCAAATTAACCCACAACCAACAACTTGTTCAGATTTGATTAATCTAACTTTGAGATTGGATCACAGACTATCAGAACGAAGGGGTGATACAAAAAGGGGAGAGAAACCTAATTGGAAATGTAAAACTAAACCCAGAACTCAGTTCACACATTCTGAATCTAGCTCTGAACCAATGGAAATTGGAACCCTTAGACAACCATTGTCAAAAGACGAGAAAGAGAATAGATGCAAAAAATTGACAGTGTCTCTATTGTGGACGCAAAGGACACTTTGTGAAAGATTGTATGTTGAAACCTAAGAATAAAACTCCAACCACAGGTAAAGTGTCAGTTTTGGAAACAAAAGACTTTGAGTCGGGAAACTAACATGCCCAGGATTGGTAGAAGGGGATATCTTGGGAACCATTGCTTACCCTTCAATAAACTCTTGTGTAAGTAATTACAAAGCACATTTTCGATTAGCAGTTCAAATACAACTGATTCACAAAATCTGGCAAATGGAAGTTTTAATTGACTCTGGGGCCACAGGAAACTTTGTCGATTTAAAAACCGCCCAGCGATTGAGTATCATCTGTGAGAAAAAAGACACTCCTGAAATAGTCCAAGCCATAGATGGAAAAGTTTTGTCCGGAGGTCCAGTCACCATGCAAACCTCAAAGGTAATAATGTGTTGTGAAGACTCAAAAAAGAGATATCATAGAGAGGAGGTTCAATTCGATGTAATCCAAACACCTCAATACGGCTTTATTTTAGGAATGCCATGGCTCTGTCTACATAATCCAATTATTGACTGGCAAAAGAGAGAACTTGTATTCCAATCTGATTTTTGTCAATCATCTTGTATGGGAACTCTCACAAAAACAATCAGTCAAATTGCTACTGCAGAAGAAAAAGAGACAATTCTACCCAAATGTTACAAAATGTTTCAGGAGGTATTCAGTGAAGAGAAAGCAGCAGTCCTTCCTCCTCATCGCAGCTATGATTGCCAAATCGATCTCATGCCGGGTTCATGTGTACCGAACTGTAGGATTTATGCACTCTCTGAAACAGAAAATCAACACTTGAGAGAATACTTGGATCAATATCTTGAAAATGGGTTCATTCGTCCTTCAAAGTCACCAGCCGCCTCCCCTTTGTTTTTTATTCCAAAAGCAAATGGTGAATTAAGAACGTGCATTGACTATAGGGCTTTGAACAAAATCACCATCAAAAACAAATATCCCTTACCATTAATCCCAGTTCTTTTAGATCAAGTAAAAACAGCAATAATTTACATCAAGCTTGATCTAAGAGGAGCATACCATCTGGTGAGAATCAGACAAGGAGACGAATGGAAAACTGCATTTAAAACTAGATATGGACTGTTCAAATATTTGGTAATGCCGTTTGGTCTTTGTAATGCGCCAGCAGCCTTCCAGTTTTTCCTCAATGATGTTCTACGGGAATTTCTAGATTTATTTGTTATTGTCTATATAGATGATATCTTAATTTATTCCGATTCAGAAGAAAAGCACGAAGGTCATGTCAAACAAGTTTTAAAGGCATTACAATCACACAATCTGTATTGCAAGTTATCCAAATGCGATTTTCATGTCTTTGAGGTCGAATTTCTTGGAGTACTGCTCACACCAACGGGCATGAAAATGACTAATAGAAAAATAAAGGCAGTAGCAGAATGGCCAATCCCAAAATCTGTTCGAGATGTGCAATGTTTTTTGGGCTTCGCAAACTTCTATCGACGATTTATCGATCACTTTTCAGCAGTCGTAGCTCCCATAACTCGTCTGTTACGAAAAAAGGTGAAGTTCGAATGGACTACAGAAGCAAATGAAGCATTCCAAAGTTTGAAAAAAGCCTTTACTGAAGCCCCAATTTTGATGCATCCTGATGTGAATGAACCTTTTATAATCGAAGCGGATGCCTCAGATGTTGCAATTGCAGCCATTTTATCTCAGAGACATCACAAAACTGGTCAAATGCATCCTGTCGCTTATATGTCTCGTAAATTGAATGCAGCTGAACAGAATTACATAATTGCAGAGAAAGAGTTGCTTGCAATACTTGAAGCATTCAAGGAATGGAGACATTATATTATGGGAGCAGAATTCACAGTAACAGTGTATACAGATCACAGAAACTTACAATTCATGAGTTCAGCCAGAATGTTAACTCCACGACAAATGAGATGGATGATGTTCTTTGCAGAATATGATTTCATAGTAACCTATCGACCTGGACAAGACAACAAAAAGGCGGATGCTTTATCCAGGAAAGACTCAACATTACATAAGTGTGAAGGAACTCCACAAGCAATAATAGAACCTGACAAAGTGATCTGTTTGTTGAATGCTGATCAGTTCTTAGGCAGTATACATGAGAATTTTCCTCCATCACAATGGGAGAAATGGAATAACAAGAAGAAAAACCAAACAATCAAAGAAGGAATACCATTTCATGGAAAACAAGTCTACCTTCCAACCACGGAATTACATGAGACTGTCTTTAATTGGCTACATTCCCATTCTATGGCAGGACATCCAGGTCCAAAAAAGACTGTAGAAAAGATTCAAAACTTGTTTTGGTGGCCAACTCTCAAAAAGGATGTTTCTTTGATGGCTCAAAACTGTGAAACATGCGCTAGATTTAAAACTGATCATAGCAAACCAAAAGGTTTGTTACAAGTCTTACCAACACCAATCAAACCATGGGAACATGTTTCTTTAGATTTCATCACGAATTTACCACTAGTGAATCTTCATTCAGTAATTTTGGTAATAGTGGACAGTTTAACAAAATATGCCCATTTCATTGCTTGTAAAAAATTGCCAACAGCAGGACAATTAGCGCAAATACTACTAACAAACATTGTGCGATTACATGGTTTGCCTTCAGTGTTACTGTCTGATCGAGGGTCTCAGTTTTCATCTAAATTCTGGCAGCAATGGTGTCAAAGTCTACAAATCACATCTAATATGTCTACTAGTTACCATCCCCAAACTGATGGTCAAACTGAACGATTAAATTAGACATTAAAGCAATACTTAAGATGTTACGTAGAAGACTCCAAGAGATCTTGGTATGATTTGCTTTGGATTGCAGAAATGGCTTATAACACATCACCGCATTCTTCAACTGGGTCATCTCCATTTGAGGCTCTCTATGGCTATTTACCAAACACAATTCCTTTAGTATTGCCCAAACATGTAAGTGATACACCTGCAGTACAGGATGCTATACAACATATGCAAACTGTTCACCAACAAACTCACCAACGTTTACTACAAAGTAAGGAAAAGTACAAACAGCAGTATGATAAACATCATAGACCTGGTCCAAGATATGTTGCTGGGGATAAAGTTTGGTTGTCTACCAAGAACTTAACCTTCAAAAGAAAAAGTATGTTTCATCCTAGGTTTATTGGACCATATTCAGTACTTCGTCAAGTCAATCCAGTAACGTACAAATTGTTACTTCCAAAAACTTTGAGAATCCATCCAGTGTTCCATACATCCCTTTTGAAACCAGCTAGACAAAATGTTGCAACTAGGCCAGCGCCAGTTTTGGTTCAGGGTAACTGGGAATACGAGGTAAAGGACATATTGGATTCTAAACTAAGGAGAAGCAGATTGTGGTATCTTGTCTCCTGGAAAGGTTACGGAGCTGAGAACGATTCTTGGGAACCGGCAGAGAACATTCATGCCTCTCGCTTGGTGCGACGTTTCCACCTCCTTCATCCCTCGAAGCCGGGCCCTAGACCGCTCCAGGGAGGGGGGAATACTGTCAGGCCCAGGGGCGCTTGCGGTCTAGGGCCCGCCCCATTTGGCCTTCGGCCATGTCCCAAACGTTTATGTGGAAAGACTCATGGGTCTTCCCCTGCTGGACATTGGTGGTTGCTTTGTTATAGGGCTAGGGCAGGCTAAGCTTTGGAAATGTATTTTGCCCTAAAAATTCCATTGATTCCCTATGGTCCGCGAGATGAGTGAGGTTTGGCAGGGTACGCGAGATGAGTGAGGTTTGGCAGGGTACGCGAGATGCGTGCACTTTGGCAACTGCGTACAGCGAGATGCGTGCAATTTGGCATGCTATCGCATTTCAACGCCGCAAGCAGGGGAAATTACGCGGGTGTGGTTACGTTGATGTACGTGACCACACCCAAGGATCTGTGCTCACTATTCTGGAGATTTCTGAGAAGGAGGTTGATTCCAGGCAGGCTCTGTGTTTTGGTATGCTGTTTAACCCTTTGATGCAGATTCGTGTGTGCCGCGCTGGAGCAGACCTTTCCAGAGGAGCTTCTTGAGTTGGTAACTTCTCCGGCAGTCTTTGAGAAGGTGGTTTTGGACCGGATTTCTTCGAGGAATTTCTTCCTTTGGGGTCCAGAGTTTGCAGATGAACCTATAATTAAGAGTAGGTCGTACTCTTTAGGTATGAAGGTGATTTAATGCGCAAAAAGGTTTTTATTTTTTGTATTTACAGAATCTAAAGAGCAAGAAGGATTTAAACGCTGTTTCAGTTTTTTATATCATGTTATTTAAGGAATTAGAAATCTTCAATGTTTTTGGTATGAAGTAAACCCAACATAATATTTCAAATAGAAAGTTATTGTTTTAACACAGAAACAAGATAAATCTCTTGCTTATGTTTCTACATGTAACCTGATTATGAAGCTATAACAAGACAAAATTAGAGTGTTTTGCAATACACAGTTTTGTGCTATGTGAACAAGTTTAAAGGTTTTGATACTATCTAACAGTGAACAATTTACAGAAGATAATGTAAATCGTGCTATTTTTTCTGAGAGAGTTTTATCAGAAAAGTACAGATGTTTTATGTGCAAAGAAATATCAAGCATTTGGAGAATAATTAGTATAAAAGGTCAAATTGCAAGAGGTTTAATTGCGATATTATTCCACAGAATTTTGTGAAGTGAATCTCGTTTTACATGAAAACTCCATGCTTAGATTGCTGATTGCATTAAGGAAAACTTACTGAAATATAAGTAAATAGGTATTAGTGTGTGTCTAACTTTTTCCTTTTCAGATCTCCCTCCCAGCTGTTCCCTTCCCAACTCCCCTTTTCCCCCCGCTTGATCACTTCAATATTCTGTGTAATAATAAATGCAATCAGAATTGGAGGTATCGAGAGGTGGGCCCTTATATCATCGCATCAGATTCCGAGGAAGACTTCGTCTGACACTAGGATATACATATAATTGGCAGCATCATGATTCACAAATGTCAGCTTTTCTCTGAATTGTATACACAGCCAATGAGCCCACAACCCGGAGGTCAGGCGGCGATGAAATAAGTGTTCTGGGTAGCGTCTGGTTTCAGTGTGGCTAATCAGTTCCAATCGTTTTTAGTTGTGTATGTCTTCTTTTTCACCCTAACTTATCTACTCTATATAGAACCCCCCCTACCCCCACCCCAACTCGCTCCGACCTCCTCCACCTCCCCCCTCCCCTCCTCCACCATCCGCCCGAGGGTCCCACGGTGTTGTGTATCAGGGTGCACTATATGGCCAGTCAGTCATAAAGTCTGCGTTCCTCCCAATTGTGTCTGAGTGCCGTTCCCGTGTGTGCTAAGGGATTCTTCCTCTTCCGTGAGCATAGTGTCCCTAAGGGCTTGTACCATCACCTCCAATGCCGTGGCTGTCTCTAATGCTCTGGGATCAGGGTTCCTGCGCACTAGCTGGTATCTATGCGTGCTGTCGCATGCCGCCCACTTCAGGAACTCATTATACCACTTCCTGTACGTCGGGGCAGTTTTCGCCTTCCATTGTCTAGTAATCTCCCTTTTGGCTATCATCAACCCCATATCCACGAATTTGCTGGAAAGTTTGTTTTTGGGCGTATGGGGGAACTAGTGCAGTAGGCAGACCGCCTAGTCGAAATCAATGACCCTTTCCGTCACTTCGCCCAGGGTCTCTCCTATGGCCCGCCAGTACTCCAGTCGGGCCTGACAAGACCACAGCATGTGCTCCAGTTCCACCCCGTCCGTCTTACAACGCGGGCACTCCGATACTGCCACCCCAAAGTATGTCTTGATTTTGCCTGGGGTCATATAGGCCCTGTGCAGTATATAATAATGGATGAGTTGAAATCTCGCGTTCCTTGTGCTGTTACGTGCTCGCCGCACCAGCTGGGCCCAGGTCGTGTCGGGAATGTCTTTCCCCAAATCCATTTCCCACTTAGCTTTAAGCGTCGTGAGGGGCGCCAGGTTTTCACAGAGTATTCTCGAGTATAGACAGGTCACCGCCTTGATCGTCCCCGCCGCCATCATGGTAAACTGACAGACCATAGATGTCTCGGGTTCTGCCAGCCCACCCTCCCATTGCGCTTGCATTGCTCTAACCACCGCCGAGTGTAAAAGAAACCCTCTGCGCGGTAGGTCAAAGCGGTCTAGGAGGTCCTGGTATGGCAGGAGCGTTCCGTTCTCATAGAGATCCCCCACCACCTGCAGACCCGCCTCCTCCCATCGCTGCAGACTAGACCAATCGCCCCCATGGGGTAGCGCCGTCAGCATGCCCAGGGGAATTTCCGGGGCGTATGGGTGTTTAATACCCGCCCGTCGCTGAGAGCGATTCCAGGAAAGTTGGAATGTTCGCTGCTCCATCGTTAAGTCTCGGGCGGCGATTTTCTGCTGGAGGGTTATGTAAGCCAAGACATGTCTCGGCATGCCTCTGTCTGCCTCGTGGTCAGGTCCCCTGTACACTCTCGCCACCTCTTGAGTGAATATCTGAAGTTGGGCGGCCAGATAGTATACTTCAAAGTCCGGCACCGCCAGCCCACCCTCATCTTTAGGACGGGTCAGCGTCGCCAGAGCTACCCTGCATCTGCCCGCCCCCCACAAAAATGAAGTCAGCTGGGACTTAAGGTGGCGGAAGAAAGAGCTGGGGATCCAAATCGGGAGTGTCCGGAAGTAATATAACAATCTCGGTAGAGCCACCATCTTCAACAGGGATATGCGGCCGGCGACGGATAACGGTAGCGTTGCCCAAAAGGCCATGCTGCCCCTCAGGGCTCGCATACAGCGCCCCACATTGCCTTCGAACAGGTCGTCTGCGATATGATATATGTAGACCCCTAAATATTTAATACAGGTCGGTCCCAGTTCAACACAGGGCGGTGGTCAGGTAGAGCGACATCCTTCTGTAGTGGAAATACACTTGTCTTCGCCCAATTGACCTTCAGGCCAGAGACTACCCCAAATCGCTCCAGAAATCCTCCCGCCCCCTCTAGCGCTGTCGAGTCGTTTTCCAGGAATAGGAGCAAATCGTCGGCATACAGTGAAATAAACTGCTGGCCGTCTTTACTCTCTATACCCTCGAAGTGTCTGCCCGTTCGGGCCTAAGCAGCCAGTGGTTCAATCGCCAGTGCGAACAATAAGGGGGATAAGGAGCAGCCCTGACGAGTTCCCCTCTCCACCGGGTATTGCTGTGAAACTAGAGGCCCTATCCGTACTCTTGCCACCGCCTCCGAGTATAGTACCTTTGTCCACTTAATGTAGCCTTCTCCAAGACCAAAGCGGGCCATAACCTTATATAGGTAGTCCCACTCCAGACTGTCGAAGGCCTTTTCAATGTCCACTGATAGAACCAGGGGGCCCGAGCCATTGTCTTCACACTCTCCAGCAGCCGTACGAGCCTCCTAATGTTATTGGTCGTATTCCGAGCTGGGATGAAACCGTTTTGATCCACGTGAACTAATCCGGGCATATGCTGCAGGAGTCTAGCCGCCGAGATGGAGCTCAGGATTTTATAGTCCGCAGTGAGCATAGATAGCGGCCTGTAAGATGAAGGAGCGCCGCTGTCTCTACCCGGCTTCAGGAGTGGTATCACCAGCGCCTCCCGCATTGATTGTGGTAGGCGGCCCACCGTCATAGCTTCCTTGTATATTACCTAGAGCCTCGGCGCTAGGATGTCTACATATTTACTATAGAATTCAATGGGCAGGCCGTCTAGTCCTGGCATTTTGTTGCGAGCCATTCGTTTGATCGCCCCCCTGATCTCTCCCAGTGTGATGTCGCCCCCCAGATCTTTCGCCTGTTCCTCCTCAAGCTGGGGTAGCTGAAGGCCAGACAGGAAAGCCTCAATCGCGCTCTCACGTCCCCCTGCCCGCTTCTGTATAGGACTGTGTAGTATTTTTGAAAACCTTCCAATATCTCCTTCTGAGTGTAACAGGTGTGGCCCTCCCCGTCTTCCAGTGATAGAATAGGGGAGCAGCGCTTCGTGGGGTCCGCCAGCCACGCTAAAAGCGTGCTAGCTTTGTCTCCCTCTACATGGGCTCTAAGCATATATGCACGGTGGTCGAAAGCACGTAGGCGTTCAACCTCCGCCGCCACTGCCTCCCTAGCCACGCATACCTCTTCCTGGAGCTCGGGGCGACCGGGACGCCTCGTCTCCGCTTCGCGCAACTTAGAGTCTGCTTTGGTCACATAATCCAGCAACACCCGTCTCGTACCCACATACTTCGTTATGCATTGGCCCCTTATCACTGCTTTAAATGCATCCCATTCCCTCGCTCTGGTGGATGTTGTCCCCTCATTATCCGCGAAATATTGGGTTATTCCGTCCTCTAGTGCGGCGTGGAAAAGCGGGTCCTCCGGTGTCTCCGGCCTCAATTTCCAAGTCGGCACCAGGGGTATTTCGGTCGTCCAGGCTAAATTAATAAGAAGTGGGTTATGATCCGAGATTGTCCTCGAGAGGTACTCCGACCTGGTTGCGGACGGCAATACATCCTGCGAGCACAACATCGCATCGAGCCGGACATGCAGGTCCTGCAGGCTAGAGAAATATGAGTAGTCGCGGGTCGCTGGGTGGTGTGCTCTCCAGATATCTGTTAGCCCCCAAATCTCTTGCCATTCCTGTCTGCCTTTCGTGAGTCTATGCACCGGGGAGTCCCTAAGTGGCGGATGAGATCTGTCTAAGTCTGTGTCTGCTATGGAGTTGAAGTCGCCACCCACCAACACTGTGCCCGCTAGGAATTGTGCCAGTGTCCCCGACAACCCCATTAGAAATACCATCTGGTCTGTATTTGGGGCGTATATGCTGCATAAAGTGATATCCCTACCCCTCAGCTTGCCTTCTACCACCACATATCTCCCCTCAGGGTCCACTAGGTGTCGTGTCGGTTGAAAAGGTGTCCCCGCCCTAATCCAAATCAGTGTCCCCCTAGCATAGGCTGAGTAGGAAGTGTGGAAGACCCGCCCTCTCCATCTCTTCTGGAGAGCCGCCCCTTCCTGCTTTGTAAGATGCGTTTCCTGTAGGAGTACAATATGGACTCCCCTCCTAATTAAGTAGGCGTGTACTTTATGCCTCCGTTGCATCGTATGAAGTCCCCGCACATTCCAGGTCATGCACTTCAACAAACCTACATTAGCCATTGTCCCGGAAAGCGTTTCGGTGTAGCACATCACATTGCAGGCCATCGCGGATGGTGTCCCCCTCCCCAACTCCCTCAATAACATAAATCAGTACATCGCACAGGGTGGTCTGCACTCTCCATTGCCAAACGTGGAAGTTACCCCCAACAAAGTCCCCCCCACCCCCACAGAACAGGCCCCAATATTGAACTATTAGTTCCCATCCAAACTAAGCAACTTCCCCAAACTGTGTTGCTGTAACACGGTCGTAACCGTGGCTGCCTTAAGGGCCAATAAAGCGCGGCCTAGGCCAAAAGGGGGCCACGCGTGTACCCCCCCCGCACTCCCGGTGAATCCCCATCATGTATACCAAGCATGCAACCCAAATTGCAAGCCCCGATCATCTCACTGTGCCATCAACGGGATCAACGCCAGCTGGAAGTTAAGAGTTCAGGATAGTGTCAGATGACTTTGGTGTCACCAGCGGGCCTTTAGCTCCATGGAAACCTGATACATCTGAGTCCGAGCCCGAGGCAGAGGCATGAGTCTCAGTGTCCGTGTTCTGTTTAGAGTGGGAGCCTCCAGATCTCGACAACGTTCCTGCCGCCTGAAGCGCCGCTTTCCTTTCAGCCTCCGTTTGTATAGCCGTCGGTTTCTTAGCGCCTCGCCGCCCTTTGCGCAGTGTCTGCGATTTTCGGAGGCCCGTTTTCGCCATGTCTCATTCTCGCTCCCTCTCCTCTTGTGCCTTGGCTCCATCAGTGCCCGCTTTATACGTGTCCCACCATTTCCACGCTTTCGCTGCCGTGGCAAAAAAGTGTGTCCTTTCATCCACCACCACTCTAAGTTTCGCTGGGAAGAGCAGGGAGTATGATATTCCCTCCATCCGGAGTTCTTTCTTGAGCGATAGGAAGGAGGCCCGCAGCCGCTGCATCTCAAAAGTGAAGTCGGGATACAGGGTCACTCTGTTGTTCGCCACCTGAAACGGGCCAGTATCCCGAGCCCTCTGCAATAACAGGTCCCTGTCCTTATAATGCAGCAGTTTGGCGATAATCGGCCTCGGGGGTAAACCGGGTTTCGGTGGTCCTGATGGAACTCGGTGAGCTCGCTCTATAGCAAAGAAGGATGATAGGCCCTCCGGCGCCACTATTGTGCCGAGCCAGGTCTCAAGGAATTCCACCATATCCTCCCCCTCCTCCTTCTCTGGAACCCCTACGATACGGACGTTGCTGCGCCGACTTCTATTTTCCGCATCCTCCGCTCGCCTCTCTAGGACTTGGATCCGATCAAGGGCATTTGTTAATTTGCTCTCAATAGTCTTGTGCGAGGGCACCAGGTCCTGCAGAGCAACCTCCACATCCTTGACCCTATCCTTAAGTTTATCGTGGTCCGCTCGCAATAGACCAAGTCCCGAGGCCACTTGTGCGATATCTTGCCGCAACGTGTCCTGCGTGGAGGCTATGGCTTCCAGGATACGGGTTTGTAGCTGCTGCCGCTCCGAGGGCTCCTCCAGGTCGCCGTCCGCCATGTTCGAGGCCGTCGCTCCCTCGGCCTTCCCCTTCGGCTTCACCATATCGGGCCGTCGCCTCTCTCAGGGACGTTAGTATCGCTTATTCGGCTCCTGGTGTCACCATTACAGTTCAGAGCTAGGCCGAAGGTCCACGTTGTCCTCGCTCCTCTCAATCCAGGCCGCTCCCGAGCCAGTAACCAAGTCGCTGGGTCGTTCCAGGCCCGTGACGCACTGTGGGCTCCAGTGATCACGCGGGCCAAAGTCAGCAGCTGGGTCGTCTTTCTAGGCAGCCCAGCGCCAGTATTCCGCTTCGTTGTCTCTAGCCTTCGCCGGCCGGTAGATTACACTGCATCAGTCATCATCCTTCTACTGGGCTCCATTTACCAGCCTCCACCGCCATCTTGTCCATCTTTAGCTCTCGGACTGGCGGGCGCGGTGTGCAGGTCCTCTGTCCAGCGCTCGCTGTGATCCACCCCCAGTTCACCAATAGTCACTCAGTGGTAATGTCGGATTATGGGGTCCGGATCCAACAGGAGGATCGGCTTCCCGTTCGGTCCGTACGTTTTCACACCTCGGCCGCCATTTTGATGAGCGCCTTTGTCTTGCATCGATTACAGACGATTCGCTGTTCTGGCATCACAAGATCTCCAGTCTGCTCCGCTGGTGGCTCTTTACTTGCCCTCCATCGTCCTCCAGCAGATCCCCTCCTTTTCTGGGGTTATCGCAGGGTTTTTAGCGACGATTTTCAGGATGTTTGTGGGGATCGGGCGCATAGCTCCGGGCTCACGCCGCCATTCCCTCCGGCGTCCAAGCCACGCCCCCCTTTAATCCATCGTTATTGTGCTCACCAAGCCACCCCAGTTCAGACATGGCCATATGCAAATAAGTCTTGACCCTGTGCCTCATGGGAACAGTCCAGCCCAAACTACCAAGCCATGCCTTCCCTGGACCGGAATCAAGCATCCTAGGACCGGTTTCTGGCTATCAGCCGTCTTCAGCCAGGATAGCTTGACTCCAGTGGCTTAGCGAGCATGAGACCCACGTCTGGATATACCCTTCCCACATAGGGTGAACAGCAAAACACACAAGATGATGGACGGAATGTTGCACAATGGCAAACATTCACCCCCAGTCACAGATGTGGGTTTAATCCATCAATATTTTGCTCACCAAGCCACCCCAGTTCAGACATGGCCATATGCAAATCAGTCTTGACCATGTGCCTCATGGGAACAGTCCAGCCCGAACTGCCAAGCCATGTCTTCCCTGGACCGGAATCAAGCATCCTAGGACCGGTGTCTGGCTATCAGCCGTCTTCAGCCAGGATAGCTTGACTCCAGTGGCAATTTAGGCCCAGATCTCTGTACTGGGGTGAATGTATGACATTGTTCTGCATTCTGTCCATCAACTATTGTTTTTGCATGTGTCACCCTGAGTGGGATGGGTATGCTCAGACTTGAGTCCCATGCTCTCCACACCACTGGAGTCAAGCAATCCTGGCTGATGACGGCTGATAGCCAGAAACCGTTCCTAGGATGCTTGATTCGGGTCCAGGAAAGACATGGCTTGGCAGTAGGGGCTGGACTGTTCCCATGAGGCATAGGGTCAAGGCTGATTTGCATATGGCCATGTCTGAACTGGGGTGGTGTGGAGTGCAAAAAAACGATGGATTTGGGCCCAGATCTCTGTACTGTGGTGAATGTATGACATTGTTCTGCATTCTGTCCATCAACTGTTGTTTTTACATTTGTCACCCCGAGTGGGATGGGTATGCTCAGACATGATTCCCATGCTGTCCACACCACTGGAGACAAGCTTTCCTGGCTGATGACGTCTGATAGCCAGAAACCGGTCCTAGGATACTTGATTCCGGTCCAGGAAAGATATGGCTTGGCAGTTTGGGCTGGACTGTTCCCATGAGGCAGAGGGTCAAGGCTGATTTGCATATGGCCATGTCTGAACTGGGGTAGTGTGGAGTGCAAAAAACGATGGATATAGGCCCAGATCTCTGTACTGGGGTGAATGTATGACAATGTTCTGCATTCTCTCCATCAACTGTTGTTTTTGCATTTGTCACCTCGAGTGGGATGGGTATGCTCAGACGTGAGTCCAATGCTCTCCACACCACTGGAGTCAAGCTATCCTGGCTGATGACGGCTGATAGCCAGAAACCGGTCCTAGGATGCTTGATTCCGGTCCAGGAAAGACATGGCTTGGCAGTTTGGGCTGGACTGTTTCAATGCGGCACAGGGTCAAGGCTGATTTGCATATGGCCATGTCTGAACTGGGGTGGTGTGGAGTCCAAAAAAACGATGGATTTAGGCCCAGATCTCTGTACTGGGGTGAATGTATGACATTGTTCTGCATTCTGTCCATCAACTGTTGTTTTTGCATAGGTGGAGAACATGCACAGTCTCCCAGCCCCTGTCTGAGTGCCGAACCACGGTGCTCAGACCAATGACAACGCTGCTTTCATGCAATTTTCCGGGAGCCTGTGTGCTTCCTGCTGCCGGGAGAAGAGAAAAGAATGGAGGAAAGGTGGCGACCGGCTGCACCCAGTTAAGTGCTTTTTATTTTTTTATGTCGACCCTCCCTTCCGCCCTGCCCCACCACCCCCTTTCAGTAGCAACCACTACTGGTGTGATATGATTCAATGTTGATTCAAATATGTTTGAATCTATATTTACTTCTTTACAGATGATGTACACTTAATTGACAAAGTAATAGCAAAGCAAAGGAAACTTTGATTACAAAGCGGTGAGAATAAACTTGCGGCCAAATGTACGACTCTTCCAATTTGCGAGCGGCAAATTGGTCGTTTTGCGACTCGTAACTTGCGACTCACAAATTGGAATTTACAACAGTGTCTCAGATGCTGTTTGCGGCTCCTAATGGGGTCGCAAATTGCCTGCCTCAATATTATTCACGAGGCAGGTGCAATTTGTGACTTCTTTGGGAATGGCTAGCACTCCCAGGGATGGTGGCCTGCTGGGGTCAGCAGACCACCATGCATTTTCAATAAAGCAGTTTTTTAAACAAAATATCCAACCCTCTTTCCTTAAAGGAAAATGGGATGCATTTAAAAAAGAAAAATGAAACATTTCTGTTTCATTTTTTTAAGAGTAGTCAGTGGTCCCTGGGACCACTGCCTACTCTTACATTTTTTATTCAATGCCAGTCAAAAAGGGGAAGCCTGATCCTCTGTTTGCCACTGCAAAAAATAGGTCGTACCTCTGGCCCTTGGAGTATTATAGGGCTACTGGTAGATTAGGTTTGTGGTGGATAAGTGTTGCATGATGCATTGAGCTCACCGAGTAGCCGTCCTCACACTTATTCACTGGGATTTTATTTTCAGAAGACAGGATGGGGGTGGATGAAGTATTTATGCCAGTTGTGACTGGATGAATGGAAATTATTGAGCTTAAATACTTCAGAAACAGAGTTTTTAGCAGTAAACAATGACCACTGGCTGAAGAATCATAATACTAGTTACATCTTATTCTTAGAGGTGGGCGGACAAACAAATTGACAGGGAGAGCCTGTGAATCAGCCAACCACTGAACATGTTTTAATGTAAATCCTGCAACAACTAATCAGATTAGGGTATGATAGGTTGTCTTCTAAACTCAAGAAATTGCATTTAACACTAGGAAGCATTTAACCTTAGTACATTAGAATTTTTTTAAGGTATTAATAAAAGTGGTTGTTTTTATACATAAATTGAGAAACATTCCTTTCCCTGCTCTGGTGACAGTGCTATTAATGAACTAATAGGTGTTAATTGTCATGTATACAGTATATATAACCCAGATTCGTACTATAGATCAAGCAATTTTATAGGCTATTAAATCAAACAAATGATAGGTTTTTTGACAGCACACATCCTGAACACAAGCATTTGAAGGTGCTCTCATATTTGATCATGAACAAAATGATGCTTGGTGAGAAGAAGTATTTTCTTATGAACTCACAATTCGGTCACGCAGTGCAGCTGGGATTTATCCCAGAATTCCCAGGTTTACACTGTGCAATTCAGGTACTAGATTGGTATCTATTTCTGACATGAAAGGTTCATACTTTGTACCTAACTCTACACGTATGGGATGGGACTATGGATGACAGACAAAATCCACATTTTGTTTTGGGCAGCTTTACAAAGTGCAAATCTTTCCCAAGGACATAAGAGTGCTTCACAACAGATACAGGCAATGTTAAATGTTCAGTTTTTTTGGGCACAAAGAGATTTGCTAGCATTCAAAGGATGCTGAGCTGAGGTGAGGCTTCAAACCCGACTCCTGATGATACATGTCGGCAGCTGGAGCCAAGAGGCCACATCGCCTGGTATGAAACCCTGGCTCGTTTTGGGCTTGAGTTCTGAGAGGATCTTGAGGTGAGCCAGTGTTAGGCTTCTGGCTCAAGCCTGGCTCAACCTTTCAGTGGCTCACCCACCTCTGCTCATTCTTCATGGGAAATCCAAGTAGCATTATTAAGAAAAAGATACAAAAAAACTGGGAATCTTTTTGATGAGTGTCTTTTGCTGAAGAATCAAGTAAATTACATCATTTAGTAATCCAATTAGCACTGTGCTGTCAACTCACATCAGACAGGCCCAAACTACAAGAGCCATCAAAGGATCACAGATTGACCAAGGCAATATTCTAACAGTAAGTATGACTTTGAGGAACACGACAAAACTGCACAATTTTGCAGTTCGAGTGATTTCTGATCTTCTAAGGCCAGATGATATCTCTGTTTCTTGGAAAGAGTTCCATTGGCTTCCTGTGAACTCTCAAATTGCTCTCAAGATGCTACGGACACCAACCCTCACTGAATACCAAATCACTTGGATTCAACATGGACATCAACCTCTCTCTCAAGAAACACATTGCTAAAAAACAAAGAAAGCCAACCTATTTCTTCCAGAAAGTGATTTAAGAACTACTGTTCAAGCCCTTGTGCTCTTGCCTCTGGATGGTGATAATGTCCGACTCCATGGCCTCCTAATCTCTACACTGGCACCGCTTAGGGGAATCCTACAGGCCACAACATGTCTCATCCAGGGCTTGAAGAAATATAATCACATAATCCCCACCCTGATGGCACTCCATTGGTTCCCATTGCCAGTCTGCACCATCTTCAAAACTAGCTGCATCATTAACAAAGCCCACCGCTGATTATCTCGCAAACAAGTTCAATATCTCTGATGGATCTCGGTACACCAGCAGTAAGGACTCCATCAGACTGCAGACTAGGAAGTGCTTCAATATAAGACAGTTGAAAACTCAAAGCTTTAAAAGGACTGCATCAAAATGCATTAGCTGTCCATAACTCAGCTTCCTCTTCTGTTATTCGCTGACTGTAAGAGTGCCTTTGACCATGTACTGAGTTCTGCTGCTTTTTGGCTGGGTCTGCGTTGAAGAAATTCTATATACATACATACACACTTACATGCAAACATTGTAACTTACACATAAGATACCAAATGGTAAAATTTGCAATGCAAAAAAAAGTGTAATCTGATATTGCCCTGAGAGAACATTAATTTCAGCACGTAAACATTTGCATATGATGCCTAAGTATGTCAGGAAGTGAGCAGGGAGTAAATCCTTCTAAGTGCTTACCGACAGGGTGTGGAATTACTTGCTAGTAGAACCTAGTGGTCACCAACAGCTGCTTCCCTTCATAAAGTCAATGAAGGCTTTATTGATTTTGAATGACCATACCTGTCGTTTAGGCTACTTAATGCACATTTACCCTCACAGTCTTTTTTGCACTCTATACATGCAGGTCCACCCTGCAGTACCAGATGCGAGACTGCATGTGTTCCCCATGGACCACTGTGCTGGGCAGTCAGTCTTCAATGGAAAGCTGCAGACTCCTTCACCATCCAGGGTAGCGTGTACGAGAAGATTAGGCCTACCTCCTGGGAGGTGGTATGAACATTGGTACCACATGCAGTATAATAGCACATTGCACTAATGATGACATGTACAATCAGAATTAGCACTTGGTTAAAAACCTACTCTATAATTACATCTTTGGAAATGTATGCAGTGTAAAGATAACCCAAACAGTGAAATATCGTAGCTTTAGCACAAAAGGCATCAGCAATGCATAGAAAGTAGCCACATTGGGTATCCACATTTCTTTTAATGGATACTGCTGACAATCACTGCAATGATCATTTTAATTGGTTGTTTGTAAATAAGTGTTCGCAATCATAAGGTTCGGTATCATCTCTGATAGAAAACAAAGACCGACATCTGACTTTGGACAAAACCGTCAAACTGATGACTTTCACTGTATATTTTGCAATTACGAGGGTATAATGATCAAAAGTAAAGTTATGGTTGGAGACAAATTTATAATCAATCAATCAATCAATCAATCAGGGTTCTTTAAAAATGTGGGTCATCACACACTAGGGTCTCAAGGGGCTGTGTTAGGGTCTCATGGCACTGCATATAATGAAGGCAGCCTGTAGAGAACTTTAAAAAAGCAAAATATTGCAATATCAGAGTCCTCAATGTATCTTAGCCATGTCTCAAGGATTCTGCATTACACTAAAAGTTGTACATCAGCAGAACATTTGTTTGTGAGCTCATAGGGACAAATGGTTTGCACAAAGGACCTCGCTGGTGGTCCTTTAAGATCTGGCTAGGAGGCAGCACGTTTCTAGACCTCTGCATAGTGAAGAACTGGGTTTTTAGAACCCAGCGGCGCCAGGGACACGCCCAAAGTCTTCGGGTTCTCTTGTCTTGGCAAACAGAGACACTGGGCCCGATTCACAGAACTAACTTAATACAAAATCCTAAACTTACTACCATTTTGGTATTCACAGAAGGCACTTACTCATTTTGGTATTCATAGTAGGCACTTACTCATTTCGGTATTCACAGAAGTTAAGAGTCCTAACTTTAAGACTCCTAAATGCCTTCTGTGAATACTGAGAGTCTTAACGTTAGGATTTTTCGCAGTTTAGGAGTCCTAAAGTTAGGAGTCCTAACTTTACTACTCCTAAACTGAGAACAGTTTATCGGGCCCACTGAATACTTCTAGGTGGCGTCAGAGATCAAATTTATTAGCTGCAGCTAGTAGCAGTAATCCCAGCAACACAACACAGTGTACAACTCAAGAAATTGCTCAATTATGTAGAGCAAGACATCAGTATTTATACACAATATTCACATTACAAATGGACACCCACTGCAGCAAATTCTGACCAATAGAAACACATTTCTATAAATTATCACATTCCAAAAGGCTCACTTTACATTGTACCAACCGCACAAGTTAATTATTAGGATGTCCCAAATTCAATTTCCACAAGCCGGACAAATCCATAATTGAAGGCACAATGCATGTAACGAAGGAACATAAAAAGGAAACAATGATAGATAACGAGCAAGATAAGGCATGTGTAGAAAAGCTAAAAATTAACGATGTCCTGAACTTTGACTCGCAATCTCAGACAAGGATCAACTAAGGAAATTGGCCTCACAAAGGGTCAGTTTCAGATAAAGAGGTCAGTTCCTTACAATGCACCTTAGAGTCAAGAAAAGGTTTAGTTAGTTAATAAGTGCATGAACAACGAAGCCCATGCAACTTCGTTCGTCTAGTTACCTCCATGGGCCTACGTGATGGCAACACCAAAATGGAGGCACGAACAAAATGGAACCCATATTCGAGACAAAGTCTCTGAATACGTAATGAACTCGCTAGTTAACATGACGAATTCACTCCATATTAGCCGTACTTGCTAATTACGGTACAACATCACCAAGATCGTGCGGAACCATAACATCACAGGACAAGGCAGAATTTTACAGAACCTCAATAGCCAGGGATGGTCACACGGCCCTTAAGTGGCTGTTCTGGCCATGTGCTCTTGCTATGTTAGAGAAAGCTACTGGGTGTAGAGATCAGGGCTAGCTAAGGAGGTAGCAGGGAAACGACCTTTACAATGCAGTCATCACATCACACTACATTTACAATGCAGTCATTACATCGCAACATCCTTTACAACGCATGTCACTATAATGAAACCATTACATTGCATGTCACTACAACGCAGGCATTACATCGCATAGTACCACTACACGATTCAACACTTACCCTACTGTTGCACCCCCTGGAGTTAGAATAGTAATTTTTACCTCTACACTATCCAACACTTACCCTCCTGTTGCAACCCCTGGAGCTAGAATATCAATTGTTACCCCTACACTAGCCAACACTTACCTTTAATGCAATGTAATGGTATGCGTTGTAAAGGTATGCATTGTAAAGGTATAATACGATGTAATGGAATGCGCTCTAAATTTAGTTTAAAAAAAATAGTTGTAATGGCATGCAATGTAAATGTATGCGTTGTAAGGGATGTTGCGGTGTAAAAACTGCGTTGTAAAGGCATGCGTTGTAAATGTATGCATTGTAACGTCATACATTCGAGGTAGCCCACAAAGATGAAAGCATGAAGGTGCTAGTAACATTTGAGAGTGTTCAGAAGGTAGTACCAGCACTCCTTTACCCTGCACTTTTATGGCAGGTGATTGTGCAACCCTTCCTCTCATCACTGGTAAGTGATAAAGTGAGCTTATTTTCTTTATGATAAGCTTTCTCAGATCACCCTTCAAAGTGAGGCTTCCATGCATGCAAGATATGAGCAGCAGGTGGACAAACTAGCAGAACATAACTGGACTCTTCATGATTTAGGCAGAGCCCACAGCAAAACCTTTAGGAAGAATCTCAGCAAGAACCAGTGGTGGCACCTCCGCTAAGGTGCAGGAGTTTTGCCCCACAGAAAAAAAGGAAAAATAAAATGATTATAACTATTGTTCTTATCATTTTATTTTTCCTTTATATGTCAGTGGCTGGGGAGGTGCTGGCGGAATAGGGAGAGGAGTGTTTTTCACTCTTGAAGTGTGCAGGACTGCTTGACCAGCCCTCTTGGGCCACCCCAAGCAGTCCTGAACACTTTGCATGTCCCCCCACCAGGCTGCATTACGCAACCAGGTGAGGAACATGCAAACCCTCCAAGTCCCTGTCCGAGCGCCGATCCACACGCTTAGACCAATCACAACAATGCATTTCTGCATTGTGATTGGCTATGGGGAGGCTATGGGGAGGATGGGAGGGAGGGTGCTGCTGGCCGCGAGTGTAGGAAGATATCAATGGGACTGAGGATGAAGGAGGATGAAGGAGAGGTGGCGCTGTTTCAGGTAAGTCTTTTTTGTTTTGTTTATGGTTACTTTAACCCAAACTCCCCCCCTCGTCCCCGCCACCCGGGTCTGGTAGCAGCCGCTACTGGCAAGATCCACGCCGGTCTGTCTTGATTTTCAGTGGATGAGAATTAATTTACAGCTGCATAATCCTGTGTCATTTCTGGCAATTACATTACAATTGTCATGAGAAAAGTCTGAGATTAAGCCATGACAACAAGTCACGTAATTATTTGAGTAAAATTCCTATTGAGAGATTATGGGAAGAACGCCAGCTAAGCAAATGTGGGCGGCTGTTGTTCGCATCACTCATCATTTTGTTGTGAAAAGCAGTGAGTCTCCTAAGACCCCTAAACCTGCCCGGCGCAGGGTCACCTTTAATTCACTTTGGATTCCCTAACAAAATAATGAGGGAGGCGCTGGAAACTGGAAGGCAAGAAAAAGGTTTATTACTCTCGAGAGGAGACCACGTCAACTACAGACACCGGGATGTCTCAGGGAGGTGTTCTGCTGACAACTCCTTTGCCTCTTCCTTTTATACAGGTTTGACACAATGCATTTGCTTTGTTTATCATGGTTACAAGCTTGGAGTCTCAGCCCCGGGCAGGTTGTCACATAAGCCCAACATTGTTTCATCAACATTGTTACACAAGCCCAACATTAATTCTCCTCCCACCCAGGTCAAAACAGACAATCTAATCTTGCAGCTGGTCTAAAATATGTGAGACCGGCCAGATCTAAGAGTTTGTTCTGTTGATAAAAACAGGTCCCATTATTGGCAAAAACAAGTCTTGCTGTGTGCAGCGCAATAAACCATGTTTGCAGGAGTCTGTTTGGTATTTGGAACCTGTTTGTGTAAGAGTGTCCATGGGTTTGCCTGTAAACAGAGGAAAAACGAGTTTGTGGCAGCAAGCGATGTTGATGTTCGTAGTGGCAATAGAGTTTATAGCACCCAGCTCACAAACCAGGTTGGTCAGAGGGATGCTAGTAAGGGCAGGGTGAAACAAAGGTGACCAACTGAATACAAAATGGCTGTGATGGATGAAATGGCTGCAGCTTACGTGTACATAGAAATTCCCACTAAACAAGATGGCGCAGGAAATGTTCACGATCGTTATTTTACTTTTAACAATATGGCTGTGGTGAACATAAATGAACGCAGCTTATGTACACCTAAAGTTTAGCGATTTTAACAGTCCCCGCTTTTTAACATAGCTAGGTCATTTTTGTTCAGGTTCATCTGCTGTTGTGGTGTACAAGTTAACATGATGATACATGAAGCAGAGGGTGGGTAACCAACAATGATAATCGTTTTTGAGGGGAATGAGGGTGGTAGAGGAGAGGATGGTATCATTATCGAGTCAATTTTTCTTTGTCAATATTTATTGCCATAAGTCCCTTTACTTCCTGCCCCATAGCTAAACATGCAGTTGGGCTGTTCATTGTAGTCTTTGGTGACATACAGGTCGTACAGGCAGATGCAAAGACAGCAGGAGAAGAAGATCGCTATCAGTACAAACAGTATTGTCAATAACCTATGCAGTGAATGTAACAAACTGGGAGACAGTGAATACAAAAGGGTATTAGTTGTACCACCCGTTTAAAATTTGTAATGAGCATAATTCCCAGATGATGCAGTAAATTCATTCTAACACAAAAACAAGTTTATCGTACTAATTGTTTTGTAGGATAAGGACCACTAAGTGCATTATTGAGAACTGGACTATGTGAGGAGCCAAACTAATAAGTATATTCATGATGGTAACTGGCGTTGTATAATCCTTGTGATACACAGTTTACTCTTTCTTCCATTTGGTATGATATTCCTATGCTATTATTAATACAATAACACTATGGATGCAATTGTTGTAGAATTTCAAAGGGAAACCTTTTTCTTGTCCATTTGGGGCATAATGAATAAAAGGTGATTGGGAGAGAAATGTAACCTAATATAATTTATGGTCAGGGAATGTTCTTTGTCAAAGCTCTTCTTTCCAGTGTCCTTTACAGTGAGCCATCACTGGTAGGCTCCCATTGTTCATCTAGCGTTGGCGCTGTTGAGCACCGGCGGTGGAGCTATGCATCCAGCTCCGATCCAGATTCCACATTGCAGGGGCGAGGTCATTCTTTCTCTGGGATCACTGTCCCTTTGCCCTGTTCACCAACTAATCTATTGCTGGTACCTTAGACAGGGTACCCGCACCTTATTCTTGATCCGTGAAGTCCATCCCTACTGACCCTATTCTATCTTCGTGCACTGTTCCTTCATCAAGTGGATTAAAACCCCATGTGAAAAAGGGGGTTGAGGGAGTCAAAGGAAGAAAGGGTGGAGTGGGGTCAGACTGGAGATGGACCAAGGGGGGCAGAGACTCCACACAAGTGAGCCGACCAATTAGGCCCAATGGGCTGAGACTTCAGGCACAAGTAGACCAACAGGCTGGGGCTTGTGGACAGCCCTTCTCTCTTTCATTCTTCTTGTCCGTGAGAGGGCCTCGTCCAGCATATCTTTGCTCTGCGGCTCCACCTTGGTCGTGGTCATAGGCGTTTCATGACAAGCAGCCAGGCTGTGCATTGCGTCCGACCTCTCTCTTCCAATGACTGGAGGGCGTCCTGAATCTAGTAGTGAGTATAAAACAAATTTTTAGAGAACTGGCAGGGGAAGACGTTACACAATTTAGTTTTCTCTCCCAATCCCAAGCAGCTGGGGAAATATGTATCATTTACATAAAAGGAAGATAATATGGATACTCTGAATCTTTACATCTGTGTATATTATTCTCTCATGAACATTCACTGTTGTGCAGGTCTGCAAACACCTCTAGGAATTTCCAGCACACATATTATCTCTTGTGTCCATTCCTTTTACGTTTATGGTTGTGGCAAGAAATCTAAAATTATTAATTATATAGCTTGTCAAACTTAAACTGACTTCTCCAGCAAAAACCTGTTGTTACAAACAAATTCCTGCAGGTCTATATTTTCTTCAAGAGCTGCTAACCACAATAAAAAGTGTGATGCGCTATTATCATGGGCATACAGGTACCCTTCCTAGTCTTGTGAACCACAAAGTACACAGACTGAGCACTGTCCCATCCTGTCAATGTTCCTTACTTTTAACTAAACATCTTAACCTCAGTACCCACTCAGCAGGGCTTACTACAACATTCCTTTCAGTTTAGTTCAAATCATTTTCTGTAAACATTATTCTTATTTTTACATCATCCTTTACAACCTAGCTACTACACTAGTTAATGAAGGACTTGCGATGTCCCTACAACTTATATGCAAGGTTTGTGGTAATATGAACGATAATGGTGGTGCCACTAAGGCATTCAAACGAAAGCCACAGACATATAGCTCCCTTTTAAGGGTCAGATTAGGGGACATCAGTCTAGTTTGCCCGTCCTCTCATTTTCAGCCAATTGAAATTCCATCATTTTATAGAAAGGAGGGGCAGTAACATGGCATAATATGGTATTTTGTTCCTGTCAATTTGTTTAAACACTGTTGTGTTAAAACCAATTAGACGTGTACTTGTGAGGTACAGTGTCTTCATTTATTCAAAAGCGTATTCACAGCATTCTTTGAAGTGAATAGGTAAGAGTGAGTCCACCCAGTTGTCTTATGGAATTGGTCCCAGCATGGTCATTCCTGGATAGCGTAGGTAGGCTCAAAGAGAAAGAGAGAGAGAGAGAGAGTGCACAACAACAAGCTATCCAGTGCACTTACCACGTAGAACAGTACAGGACAATTCGCATAATAAGCACATAAGCCAAAGGAAAACATAAAACACACATTCTTTGTATACACACAATACAGAATAGGATGCAACAATACATGTACCAAGCACAGAAACCGACGAAAAACGCAGTGTTACTTGCACAAAAGGACTTTTTCATGCACGTCGTGCATCTCATAGTTCATTTAGTTTACCCAGGGACCAGGCTCCTTCCTTCCCCCCTTTTTGACAGTAGATGACCTAAGCAGGTGACCTTCTTTTGAAAATACCTACTCTTTTTTTTAGCTGGACACAAGCACAGTCGTACTAATACTCACAGTGGTGTCCCCCAACATCTAGCAATGATAGTCCGAGTTGAGGTATAGGTGTAAAGTAGGGATGCCAGTCAGATGTGCAATGGTGCAGCTCTTATGTTTCTATGTGGATGGAAGAAGAAGAGGTAAATCTGAAACATGACAATGTCTCTAACTTCTTGGTGGAGGGAGATAGGATGAACCTCAACCCAGGGGACCCTTTACTTCTCCATTTGGTCAGTACATAAATCAAATTCATCATTCTCACTAGTGTGCGTTACTTTGGTCTAAATAGGATAGAAAGTGTTCCTAGGAAAAGTGAAAGGTCGCACACTTGTGATACCTGCTGGAGCCGGGCTCTTTGTACTGCAATAAACCTTCAGGCTCCTGATGTAAACTGCCCTCCCATTCACTGGCTTCCAGGAGACACGTTTTTAGTAAGGAATCTGTCACATTTTAATAAAAATGCTATTTGTCTTTCGCATGTGGGCACAAGGTTCGGGCCTGTTTTTCATATCCCATTGGCCACCAGGTTAACAACCCAGTCATACAAAAAAGTGTTCTCATATTGACCCATATGCACATGACACGTACACATACATACTATACAAATATTTCACTCACTCAGAGATAGTCCATACACACAATGCACAATTTCATAACGCTAGCCTATTTTCGCATAAAAGACAGTGTGCTAAGCCTTTCCAACCTTCAGTTGAAACACCGCTATAACCTAAAGAAAAGGGGGGGGCAGCATCTAAAGCACATCAATACGCGTGATGATGAAGATTTTTAACCCACCATGAATCAGACTCATCTCTGCGATGCAGTCCTTGGCACCTTGGTATTGAAGCCCAGAAAGATTATTAGTGCGGCAAGGTTAACTAATGGCGGAACGTTCACTACATGGATCATTCAAGTGCAGCATTACAGACCGCGTGTAGGAAAAGGTCAGATGCCTGAGGTATTCAGTATAAGGTAGGGAGATGATGGGTTAATGCTTTCATTAAAAAAACAATCTACAGTGGTCAGGGGCTGTCCCCATTCACAGAATAGGGAAACTATAGGAGGTGGCAAGTTTCATTGAGTGCATCCTTGATTCTAAGGGTGTACATCTTGGCTACAGTGGCAAACTCGTTTAATGTTTGCCTGGAGATCAGTTTGTGGGCGGATGGGGGAAACCGTGCAGCTCCAGTTCAAAAAAATGCGGGGACACAGCTGTGCCTGGAAACCACAGATTTGTAAATGCCAGGGCTGGCAGACCTACCCATGGACTCCGCAACCACTGACTAGGACATGCATTAAATGCTTATGCAGGGAGCACCACTCTATATGACATAAAAGAAGCAGGGCCTTTCCAAAACCAGCAATATGTGTTTGTGCCTGACTCCTAAGATGCGGTGCCTAAAAAGCTTTTCCATATTACAATTTCCTAGGAGGTTGTGGGTGGTTAAAACAGAGCAAGACTTTCCTTAAATGCGCATTCAGGTCATATAACGTGTGCATGGAAATCAAATGCTAACACTAAAATGAGCTTTTTTGTGATGTTTCTCCAAGCCCTGGCTTTGGCCATGCAAGCAATGTGTTAGGGAATATATTTTCTCTCTTTTCATTTAATAGATTTACATCTCACTTCTGTCTAATGTTAGACTGGATGGTATACCCCTGGTAAGGCTCAGGAGCATTTGAAAAACCCATTTGAAGGTCGTTAAGAATATTAGAGTGGAACGTGGGTGGGAAGGTAGGTGAAACACATGGTGTGCAAAATAAAAAAGATTACGATGTTTAGGACCCCAAGAACCAGAATGCACCTGGGGCTCACAGTCAACCAATATCTGGCTAAAGTACTCCCTTGGAAACTATACAATAGTAAAACCAAAATGTTTAATGAGAAAAATGTGTGCTTTTGCTCCTTCAAGGGAGCTGCGAAGTAAAAGAGGCTGAATTTACTATCCTCTTCATTGACATATCTAAACGCCAGGATTTACAAATTGCTTATGTTGTAGAAGTGCAAATAAATAAAACATATTTTGACTATTCTTTTATGTTGTTTCTGCGTACTGCATCTTTTTAACTTTTTAGAACTTAATTACTCATTCTACTGGCCACTGAAAATCGAGTTTCTTCTTTTTGTATTTGTTCCACAATGAGCCATACATTATGGGACAAATACCCTACTTTATATCTAACAAACGATTCGAGCTTAAACAACCATTTTTCAACAACTTTAGAAAAGACAGGCATGATGGATATCGGTTAAAATAAATCTCTCAATTAATCCTAAATTCAGACAAGAAGTCTGCATTACCTGCCCTTTACTATTTGCAAATAGTAACTTCTGTTAAAACAATCAATCAATCAATATTCACAAGTCTAATTCATTTTTAATGTACATGTCTTTGTTAGGGGTGCCTTCCGGCAGAGCCGGCTGACTGACCTCTAACAAACGGTCCGGTCTAAAACAACTACAAAACAATCTAGAGAAAACAGGCATGACGTATTTATCGGTCAAAATGAATATCTCAAACAATCAATGTAGACAAAAAGCCTGCACTACCTGTCCTTCGCTGTCTGCAAAGAGAGAGAATATTCCTATTCTCTGTTGTTTGCAAGCAGGGAATGTCTCAAATAACTCAATATCAAACAAGGAATACTAGTATACAATCAAACTATTCAGTCAAACTATCAATCGAATTTAAGTCGCTTTTTCACGACCTTACCCGGACCGTATGGAAAGTTCTTCGTCTTCCCCTTCCAGCGCCTGATTGTCCTCTCACTCCAATATCAATGCAGCATTCCTCTAAGGTCCCAGTCAGGACCGCAGGTCACTCGAGAGAGGTCCGGTGGGAACCAGTGAAGTTCAGTTGATCGGCAGCCAGACGAGGGTCTTTTCAGGGCAGGTTAACTCCAATCGTTAGATGTTCACTCCGTCGTTAGGACCTCTCTCACCGGACCAAGTGGTGCTGATGGACCCCACGTTTGGGACGCCAATTTGTGAAAAGCAGCGAGTCTCCTAAGACCCCCAAAGCTGCCCGGCGCAGTGTCACCTTTAATTCACTTTGGATTCTCTAACAAAATAATGAGGCAGGCGCTGGGACTGGAAGGCAAGAAAAAGGTTTATTACTCTCGAGAGGAGACCACGTCAACAGCAGACACTGGGATGTCTCAGGGAGGTGTTCTGCTTGCAACTCCTTTGACTCTTCCTTTTATACAGGTTTGACACAATGCATTTGTTTTGTTTATCATAGTTACAAGCTTGGAGTCTCCGCCCCGGGCAGGTTGTCACACAAGCCCAACATTGTTTCATCAACATGGTTACACAAGCCCAACATTGTTTCATCAACATGGTTACACAAGCCCAACATTGTTTCATCAACATGGTTACACAAGCCCAACATTAATTCTCCTCCCACCCAGGTCAACACAGACAATCTGATCTTGCAGCTTGACCTTGCCTCAGGGTCTAAAACATGTGAGACCGGCCAGATCTAAGAGTCTGTTCTGTTGATAAAAACAGGTCCCATTGTTGGCAAAAACAAGTCTTGCTGTGTGCAGTGCAATAAACCATGTTTGCAAGAGTCTGTTTGGTATTTGGAACCTGTTTGTGTAAGAGTGTCCATGGGTTTGCCTGTAAACAGAGATGAGAGGAAAAATGAGTTTGTGGCAGCAAGCGATGTTGATGTTCGTCGTGGCAATAGAGTTTATAGCCCCCAGCTCACATACCAGGTTGGTCAGAGGGATGCTAGTAAGGGCAGGGTGAAACAAAGGTGACCAACAGAATACAAAATGGCTGTGATGGATAAAATGGCTGCAGCTTACGTGTACATAGAAATTCCCACTAAACAAGATGGGGCAGGAAATGTTCACGATCGTCATTTTACTTTTAACAATATGGCTGTGGTGGAGAGGCGCTAGGGGGCGCACAAGCGGATGGCTGCTTAGGCAAGCGGCTCCGTCAGGCAGATGAAAATATTGCATAAATAATGGCTTAAGCGGATCATTGCCAGGAACAAAATATATTTTTAACGATGGGAAGATATGCGGCGTGCCGGGAGAGCAGAGCAGAGGCGGTACGGATGTGCTGAGCCCTGCACGGATTGCGAGAACATAGCGGTCGCAAGGCTTAAACATGGCGGAAGATGTCCCAACCGGCTCGGAGGGGAGCGAAGTGTACTGGTAGTGTCGGTAGGAAACACCCAGGGTGAGACTAACGGAATTCATCTGGAAAACTAGAGGTACGTGTGAATTCATGCCACAGCTCCCGTTTTTGTGGCTACATATGGAGCGGAGATCGGCTTCCCTGATGTGTGAGACCCCATAACTTAAAATTGCGGCGTCGGCTTCACTGAGCGGCCGGTAACGGACATTAACTACACCCTCCTTATCTGCCTAGCCAAGTGATGACCGCTCTGACTGCACCCTCGCTTTGCACGCCTTAGAACCTGTGGCAAAAAGAACGTTGGGGCGACCTTTTATTTCTTGTGCTGTTTCATCCATTCTCAGCGCCACCCTGCACTGCACCCGGAGATTGGGAGCCAACATGGCGGCGCCCATGCACCAGACATACAGCCATATGGCGCTATCGACAAGTGCCCACACAACAGGTCACGAGCAATGGGTGATATGCGCGCCTGCCAATAACGTACATTAAAGGCTGATAACTGCGGATCCGGAGACCCAAGTACACGCCTGCAGGGACAATTCATACATTCAGTCGCTCCAACCCCACCCCCTCTAATCAGAAGTGCAATGTGCCCAAAAAATCGATGTGCTGTGAGTGAGAGGGAACTACGGGTTGAAGGCACACTCTAGGTGACTTTATAGTGACTGGCGCGATCAACGCTGACCGAGGTGGTGGCTAACTGAGCAGTCACTGGTTCATAGCCAAGCAGCAAGGTTGTGTATTAGGGTCGTCTTGACACACGCACCTAACCGCACAAGTTTCACGTGGGGGGGGACCAAGATCCACGACTGCAAATCCGGACCTCTTGGCTACAGCTCTGCCGTAACACGTGGGTTGTGACTGTGGCACTTCAGCGTCCAGTAAACGCATTAAACCACCCTAGCGCAATGCCCAACATTATCTGGAAGTGAAAAAGCTACTATATTCTTAGTAATTGGTAAGCCAGATAAGCAGCAGCCCACGATCACCTTCACAGCGCGTAAACCGCCAAAAGGCCAAAGCGTGACCACAGAAGAAGACCCGGAGGTGGCATTGGCGATGGGTGGCAAGCTGGAAGGGATTCTCACAGCCATACAAGCAAATCTGCAGGAAATCAATGGCAAACTTGACCACCTAACGGGGTGAATGGACTCCATGGCTGCCAAACTAGACAAACAGGGTGAGAGACTTGACACTGCTGAAACACGAATTTCCACAGTAGAGGATGAATCGAAGACAACAACGACCAAATGTGCAGGGATGGAGAAAGCTCTGGCTGCGGTCGGGGCCAAGGCAGAGGAGTTGGAGGGACGCTCACGACGAAATAATATACGCGTAGCCGGCCTGCCAGAATCCACCAACACTGGACGTATGGAGATTTACATCGAGCAATTTTGCAAAGACATCTTCGGAGAAAATGCACTATGCCCCATCTTCATCATAGAGAGAGCACATCGGTCTCTGGCTCCGAGACCACCAGCTGGTGCTGCACCTCAGCCGATAGCGGCCCGGGTCCTAAACTACAGGGATCGTGATGCCATCCTGCAGCTAGCACGTAAGAAAGGAGAAATTCACCATCAAGGAAACAAACTGGAATTCTACCCAGATTACACGGTTGCAGTGCAGCAGGCAAGACGGGAATTTAATGATGCCAAAGCAAAACTTCGTGAATTACGCATTTCCTATGCCATGCTGCACCCAGCACATCTGAAAATCACATGGGAGGACAAACCGGTGTTCCTAGCAACCCCTAAAGCCGCTCTGGATTTCATCAAGAAAGTTGCACCAAAGGGTAAGAGAGGGGAACGAAGAGATAAGCTTCCTGACTCAGACTGAAGGTAAGAAATTGAAGCACGAAGTGCACTAATATTGAGCGTAGGATCAGCTCTGGGGCCCTACTTCGTTCCCAGCCCGTACTGTTCACTGGCCTCTAGCAAATATATCGTACGATGACTATCAGAGATATAAAGTGAACTCTAGCTGCTGTAGTGATGTATTACTAAGCCACAGACTGGGAGGAGCCTTGATCTACCTACCGTTTGCACTGGGTGTTACACCATGCTGACATTGGTAACGAACATGGGTGGGATGGGAATAAGCACGGTAAACAGCGATATGGGAGCGCCCTGAACCCTCCTGATTGGAGAATGGTCTCTTGGACTTTGATTGCATCACAGACTGTTTATTGTTCATGTGTCTCGCTACTACTCCAAAATTGTTCCATATGTGATCTGTATTCTTGATCGGTAATCTGCCCCCGTCCTTTACATAGGACGGTGAAGTGTACTCTCGGCGGACCTCTACATGGGCGGTCCCCAAAAAGTTATGTTCCTTGTTGCTGTTCAGAGGGAAACATGGCTTCTGCAAATTTGGGATGCTGGAGTGGGTGGGATTGGGGCAAGTTGGGATTTAGTTTACATGAACCTGCCAGGACACTTAAGATGCATTGCTGACCTCCATATTGTGCTGCAAATACATGGGTCAAAGTCTACGAGCACAAAATCAAACCGAAATACGTTACGAGTAATTAGACCGAAATGTAGCCAATTGTATATGATGATTGGGAACAGGTACATCGTGTAAAGACAGTTTAAACCTTTTAACGTGGAATGTGAGGGGATTTACAAATCCCCCAAAAATCAGACAAATCTTCGCTGGTCTAGATAGGAATCATGTAGATATTGCACTGTTGCAGGAAACGCACATTGGCCCAAACTCGGGCAGGAATATCGGGGCGAGATGGGCGGAATCCAAATACTCTGCCGATTACTCATCTTACTCTAGAGGGGTTATGATATTGATCAGAAAGGGTGTCAGCTACAAAATTGATCGTACAGTCATAGACACGCAAGGTAGATATGTGATTGTGTCTGGTAGGCTTCGAGGGCAGAGTGTAACCTTGGTAAATGTATATGGGCCAAATGTTGACTCCCCTGAATTTTTTCAAGAAATATGGTCTTATCTGCTTGTATTCCCAGACACAAATATCATCTGGGGGGGGGGGGATTTCAATGTAGCACTAAATAATGTTCTAGATTGTTCCTCAGCATCCACGGAACCACACAGGAGGGCGAGAGGGAAAGTAAATGATATTATGGAGGAATTATCCCCCAAGGACATTTGGAGGGTGAAGTATCCAACTGTAACTGGTGCAACACACGTTAACATGGCACATGGAAGGTGGTCTAGAATAGATTTTTGGTTAGGTTCGGACAATACTGTGTTATGGACCACAACGATGAAAACACTGCCCAGAACTCTGTCTGACCACAATCCGGTTCTATTAACACTGCAAATACCTCATTACACACCCCCCCTTTCAGCTGGAGATTTAATGCAAAAGCCCTCTTAGAGCCATTATATGCTGACACTATATCCACTGCGATCGCAGAGTTCTTCCAATTAAATGTTAACACAGTCGAAGACCCGGGTACACTCTGGGAGGCGTTCAAGGTCACACTGAGAGGTGTATGCATGAGCACAGTGATAGGGATCCTGAGGGATATCAGAGATCAAAAAACTAAACTTGAAAACAGAATGAAGGAGCTGGAAACAGAATATGACCGAACTAACAATGTTGAGTTGTTGGGTGAGATCAGGCAGATCTACACTGAACATCAAATATATGCGGAAGATGAGCTAAAATATGGAACCCAAAAGGCTGTTGGCTAGACAATTTGGAGAGGGTGGGAGGCTTGGGAGGGTACTGGCATGGAAAATATGTGAAGGGAGAAGTCCTCAAACCATAATACAAGTGCGAGACAAGGCAGGCACACTGCGCACACGGCCTGAGGGAATCTTACGCATTTTTGTACATAATTACACAACCCTCTATCAATCCAAGCACACGGCGCCGCAGCAGGAAACTTTCCGATACCTGCACGACATTGCTATTGCGTGGTTATCTGATCACCAAAGGGAATATTTAGCACAACCTATAACAGTGGAGGAGGTGACTGAGATCATCCACTCTCTCCCTAACGGTAAAGCGCCAGGGCCCGACGGGTACACTTGTGAATTCTAAAAGACATATGCGGACCTCGTAGCCCCTCATCTAGTAGCAATGTATGGAGCCGCATTCGATCAGGCAACACTACACCCTTCATTGCGCGAAGCAGTACTGATCACCCTCCTGAAACCCGGTAAAGACCCGGAACTGTGCGAGTCGTACAGGCCTTTATCCTTACTTAACGTAGACTCGAAGATACTGGCCAAACTCTTAGCGACTCGTTTGCAGCCACTGATGACGAATTTGATCCTGCCCGACCAGGCAGGGTTCATACCAACTAGAGCTACATCATACAACACGAGAACCCTATTTGCACTTTCCCACTATTTCGATCCACGCACCAAAGCGGCGGCGGTGATGCTTGATGCCGCCAAAGCATTCAACACCATTGAATGGTCCTATCTACAAACGATACTACACCGAATGGGATTCCGTATTAGGTTCATAACATGGATAACACTGTTGTACACTAATCCGATGGCAAGGGTCCGGGTAAATGGCTACATATCTGAACCCTTCCACATAGCATGGGGCACTAGGCAGGGTTGCCCGTTATCCCCGCTGCTATTTGCCCTTGCCCTTGAACCTCTGGCTTGCATCATTCGGCAGAAGCACAACCACTCGGTGCTACATTTCCCCGGATGTCCTTTACACATCTAATTATATGCAGACAATATGCTTTTATATGTGCGCGACCCCGAGCAAACCCTGAGCCCACTACTGAGGGAATATGCCAAATTTGGTCAACACTCCGGACTACAGATTATTTGGGACAAATGTTTAATTATTCCCCTTACTGACTCTATGGCACCACTTTTCCCGGACTTCCCTCTAGATTGGCAAACGGACCCCACTAGATATCTAGGGATTTGGTACAGCCGGGACCCTGAGGAGGTTATACGTACCAACTATGGCAAAGTGCTCTCTAAGCTGGAGTAGAAAGTCAGTAGATGGATACAGCTCCCCTTGTCATTGGCGGATCGCATAGCAATCGTAAAGATGAACATCCTCCCTAAATTCCCGTATTTATTCAATAATATACCGATACCACCACCGAAGGCGGTTTTCAAACACATAACGTCCTTAGTATTGAAACTAATCTGGGCAGGTAAACAAGCACGCATAGAACTACGCACATTGATGTTGCGTTATGAAAAAGGAGGCTTCGGGGTCCCAGACTTCTTCCTCTACTACATATGCGCACAAGCACAGTATGCTGCGCACTGGTATCATCCCACCCCCTACCTCACACATACAGCGGTTGAGGAGGGAGACGCCTTCCCGATACCATTGATGGCAATCATCACACACAGGCGACCCCCATTACACTCGGCGGATATCAACACTATAGATGCAACAACGCATGCGTGGCGCACACTAGGACGATTAGCACATAAGCTACCATTGTTTGCACCGACACTCCCACTTCATCATCACCCTGAGATCTCAGTGACCACTGAAAAAGTTGGTATGGATCTTCTGAGGCAGATTGGGGTAGACACATTTGGGGACCTATATAGCGACGGGTTCTTTCGTCAACCAGATGACCTATCTTACATAAGTAACCCCACCATGATGTTTCGCTTTACTTATTATAGATTACAAAGGGCAGTCTGGGATTTATACCCAAATTACCCGACTGAACCGCTTAGCTTACATACACTACAGCTAATTTTAACTTCGTCAAACACATCACATCTAGTATCAAGATTGTACACTGCAGCCCAGAGTGAAATCCCATACAACACGCACAAAGCAATGCAGTGAGGGAATGAGATCCTGCCAGATGTGCTACCTGAGAAGGAATGGTCTGACGCGTGCACACTCCTCAAATTGCTAACACCATTTGCGCATCACGCACTTAAAAGTGCTGGGGGGGGCAAACTGGCACCGAATATTAAACAATGGCTGAAAGACATGGCTTATTGCAAAGATAGACTACTCACCTACAAAGAAGAACTACCAGCCAAATCACGCCCTAAAGATTATTGGTGCTTCTTGACTGACTTCTTGCAAAACATTGAAGTAGATACGATGTCCTAATAATTGAGGCTTGCCTCACCCAGCTGTCATCACTCCTATCTAGACGTGTTCCCACACTGGTATATCCTAAACTATGTGACTCGATGACGCCAATTGTTTCACTAACTGTGACTCGCACTCATGGATGAAGAATGCAGAAATGTACTGCCATTATTATTTGTGTTGTAATTTCTTTGATTTTTTCTTCATTATCAGCTCCATTGTTTGATATTATGAAAAAGAAGTTCTCAAACACTGCTTAATACTGGATAATTGTTACATAGAAGACGTGGCCTTTATGCTTGACCCGAACGCGCCGCCGGGCCCTTGGGCTGTCGGCTGAAAGGCTGTGTCATTTAAGAAACTGTTGGACTAAAATGCGCCGCCGGCCCCAGGGTTGTAGGCGAACGGCTGTATCTTCACATATGCCACACCACGACGCACCCACGGACCCTTCAGCTGCCACGCCTGCAAGTTCGCCTGCATCCGGACCTGCCTCGCACCAGCAGTCTTCTCATCCAGCACAGACATCGCCTTCAGCCACGCCACAGAGCTTCAATGGACGGACCACAGCTGTGTCCACTTCACCTTCAAAAGAACGACGACCCACCACCACCAGCAACAGGTTGCCCGCAGAAGCTGGAACAAGATCACAGCCAACCAGCTCGCCACCTCCTTGAGCCAGCACCCTCCTGCCAGCTCAGCGAACCCCAGCCAGGCCGCCGACAACCTCACGAAGTGGATCAGCAACTGCGCAGACGAGCTCGCCCCGCTGAGGACCCCGCCCAGCAGACCCGGCAGCAAGAAAGCCCCATGGTTCACCGACGAACTCAAGAGCTCCAAGAAGAACTGCCGAGCCCTCGAGAAAGTCTGGAGAAGGGAACCAACACCGGACAACAGGACCACCTTCAAGCTTGCCACCCGGAAGCACCACCAGCTGATCCGCGCCGCCAAGAAAACTGCATTCAAGGACCGGCTGGACAACAACGCACACAACTGCAAGGAACTCTTCAACATCGTGAAAGAGCTTTCCAACCCCAGCGCAGGAAACAACGACATCACCCCATCGCAAGACCTCTGCAACTCCCTCGCTTCATACTTCCACAACAAGATCGCGGACATACACAACAGCTTCAACAACCAACCAACGCACTCCACGACCGAACCACCACCCCCCACCACCACCCTCCGCGCCTGGAATCCAATCACCACCGAAGACACCATCCGCACAATGAACTCCATCCACTCAGGATCTCCGACCGACCCCTGCCCCCACCACGTCTTCAACAAGGCCGACGTTGTCATCGCACCCCACCTGCGAGACATCATCAACACATCCTTCGACACCGCCACCTTCCCTGAGAGCTGGAAGCACGCCGAACTCAGAGCTCTACTCAAGAAACCCACAGCGGACCCCACCGAACTCAAGAATTACCGCCCCATCTCGCTCCTCCCGTTTCCAGCCAAAGTCATCGAGAAGACCGTCAACAAGCAGCTGGCCGCCTTCCTGGAGACGAATGGATCCCTCGACCCCTCACAGTCTGGCTTCCGAGCCAACCACAGCACCGAGACCACCCTCATCGCCGCCACCGATGACATCCGAGCCCTTATGGACAACGGAGAAACAGGGGCCCTCATCCTCCTTGACCTCTCCGCGGCATTCGACACCGTCTGCCACCGCACCCTAGTACAGCGCCTCAGCAACGTCGGAATCCAGGAGAAGGCTCTGGAGTGGATCATCTCCTTCCTCGACGGAAGAACACAGAGTCCGCCTACCACCGTACAAGTCAGAGGCCACCGAAGTCATCTGCGGCGTCCCTCAAGGATCCTCGCTGAGCCCCACCCTCTTCAACGTCTACATGAGCCCCCTCGCAGCCATCGCATGCCAACACAACCTCAACATAATCTCCTACGCCGACGACACCCAGCTGATCCTCTCCCTGACCAACGACCCCGCCGCCGCCAGAGCCAATATGCACGAAGGGATGAAAGAGGTAGCCGAGTGGATGACGACCAGCCGCCTGAAACTGAACTCAGACAAGACGGAGGTCCTCATCCTAGGCTCTTCGCCCTCCGCCTGGGACGACTCCTGGTGGCCTCCCGCCCTGGGCACCGCACCCAAGCTGACAGACCACGCACGCAACCTGGGCTTCATCCTGGACTCCTCCCTCTCCATGACCAGGCAAGTCAACACCGTCTCCTCGGCGTGCTTCAACATCCTACGCATGCTACGGAAGATCTTCTGGTGGATCCCCACCGAGACCAGGAAGACCGTCACCCAGGCCCTCGTCACCAGTCGACTGGACTACGGCAACGCCCTCTACGCCGGTACCACCGCCAAGCTCCAGAAGAGACTCCAGCGGATCCAGAACGCCTCAGCCAGACTCATCCTCGACATCCCACGAACCAGCCACATCTCCGGACATCTCAGAGACCTGCATTGGCTCCCCGTCAACAAAAGAATCACCTTCCGCCTCCTCACCCACGCACACAAAGCCCTACACGACTAAGGCCCGAGCTACCTCAACAACCGAATCAACTTCTACGCTCCCAAACGCCACCTCCGTTCAGCCAACCACGCCCTCGCCGCCGTCCCCCGCATCCGAAGAGCGACAACAGGAGGAAGGTTTTTCTCCTACCTGGCCGCCAAGACCTGGAACTCCCTCCCGACCGACCTGCGCCTGACCCAAGACCACCTCTCCTTCAGGAAGAAGCTGAAGACCCGGCTGTTCGAGCAGTAACGGCACCCCCCCTCCCCCCAGCGCCTTGAGACCCTGCGGGTAAGTAGTGCGCTCTATAAATGTCCTTGATTGATATGTACGCTAATAAAGTTTTTTTGAACTTCAAAAAAAACAACAATATGGCTGTGGTGAACATAAATGAGCGCTGCTTATGTACACCTAAAGTTTATCGATTTTAACAAAGTGTAAAATGCATCCTCAGATGACAATGGAAACAAGGATGCATTTTACACAAATAACACGTAATTAATCATCATTATTAGGACCTTTTGGCATAATTTCTGCAAAGACAATTACGCAAATGTGAGCTAAACCTGGTTGATATTGTCCCAATTTAGCACTCCAAACTTTATTCAATGTCCTTGCAGGACCACCACTGCCATTCAACGTATGAATTGTGCTGTTTTACAGTTATGGCTTGCTGTGTTCCCTAAATGTCACAACGTTGTCTTTCCATGAGGCTACAACTTCCAGGACTGGACTTCCAGGATCACAGGAGCAGCTATTCCTGGCTTGTCTGTCAGGGCCCATGGGTGTGAATAATTTCACTCCTGCCAGCTGACACTCCTAAGTGATAATAAGTAATCAATTGCCTGCAACCGGAGGACTTCTGGGGCGGCATGACAGACATGACGCATTTTCAGTGTTTGCACTGGGCGCACTGTTTAAAAGGTGCAATCTGGGCAAACAATGAAAATGAGCCCTCTTATGATAAGTGTGCTCCTCCCAGGGCAGCCCAGAACTCGTGCTGCCCTGAGGGCAGGGAATGTGGTGAAAAAATGGAGCATCTGCTTTATAACTGCTCCATGTTTTCACAGTGCAGGCAGGAACCTGCCTGCACTTTTAAAGGGGATTAGAGATCCCCTTGCAGGTGGGTGCAGCCAGTCCCTGCTAGAGGGATGCTCTCAGGGAGCACACTCACAGTGCACCACCTAGAGCTTCTAGGTGGCACACTGTGAGTGTGCCCCCTGAGAGCTTCTTTGCCTCTGTGCCTGCATTTGTCATATGGGGTGGGCACAGAGATAAACGAATGCCCTGATTTGCATGGGACATGCCCACTTGAAAATGAGAGAATGCCCCTGAAGATAGCGCTGGCACTTTAAGAGCACCAGCACTATCGGTATTGCAGAAGGAGCTGCACAAGGGTTTGCGGCCAAAGAGCCCTGGGGGAGGACAAAGATGGCACAAACGACCATTGCTCCCCTAGGGCTCTTTCTGTGCAGAACTCCTTTAACTTTGTCTAGGGGGGCTTTTTCTGTTAACCACATACTGAAGTATGAGGGTGGGTGGGAGCAGAGTACAGCAGCTGCCCACAGCTCCCCACAAGTCTCTGGGTCTGGTGTCTCTGTGCCTGGAATATCAGAATTCGAGTTTGCAAAACTAGTAGCTGAGTGTAGCTTTATCATCCCCAGGAGCCTATTCGTGCTATCCATGACCTGGTGGAGAATGAGTTAGATTATACAAGGCTTTTTCATGGGGGAACGCCCATCCTGCATACATTATACTTGATGTAGGTATAATGTAGGGCAGGCCTTTACAAAGTGATGTTTCTGCCTAGATGCATCACTTTGTAAATAGGGGGCAGTGTGGAGCAATGTTTACGGATCAACTAGGAGAATGTATTAGCAGTATCTTTCTACATTTTAATAATAATTCGTGCTGTTTTGACAATTTCACAACACTGAATCAAACATATGAGAATGCTTGACTCTTGATTACTCTACAAACGGAAAAACGATTACAATTTGAGAGCTTTCATTGGTTCAACTCTGAGAGCAATAAGCTAAAATTGCTGGCATCTAGTACCCATATGGCAAATTGTGTATTTTTGTTTGTATTTTCACTAACTTTAATTTGGGAATATGGCAAGCCAAAAAAATCCATGTTTTTCAGCGACAGAGTTGTCTGTCACAGTGCATGAAATCATAAGAATAGAGCCACATTTGTTTGGGGACCCAAGTCCAACATATTTCTCTCAGTCCGACAACTTGGCCTTCTATTGTCGGTACATCAATGACATTTTTTTGATATGGTCAAATTCTGAAGAAGCTCTTAAGCATAAAATCGAAATCTTCAATACAAGAAACAACAGGATTAAATTCACCTATACGATTAGTAATGCACAATTACCATTTTTGGATGTCCTGATTTTAAAAAAGCCATACCGGTCTTTGCACCAGTGTATACACTATAGCTATTGACCGAAACAACGCTTTACATTTTCAAAGTTTCCATCCTCCACACCTTTTGGAAAATTTATCATACTCACAAATGATGAGAATCAAATTAATCTCTTCTGAGGAAGACATATGCAACACAGATGCCAACAACATTTAACAAAGATATTTAGAAAGAGGGTATCCATTGAAGATAATTGAAAAAGCTGAAGCTAGTACAACTAATTATATGCAATGATCTACTCCAGAAACGACACAAACCATAAACCAACCACATTGTGTTTGTATTGAAATTTTCAACTAAATCTCAAAGTATCAAAAAAGCTATATGTAAACTTTGGGAATTGCTACAAACCGAACCTGATTTAAAACATAATTTTTGACTAAACCTGTATTTGATTAAACACGGAGCAAGAATCTAAAAGTGCTATTATCCCAAGTCATGAGAAAACCACAGTAAACTATGAGGGCATGAGTAAATACAGGAACTGCATACATTGTAATAATGTGATTAAGAGTAGGACCATCACCCATCCACGAACTGGTGAAAGTATAACACTCAAACACACATCAGATTGTGACACCATGAATGTGGTCAACTGCATCAAATGTCCGTATGGCCTGATTTACTTTTAGAAAACTGAAAGGAAAGTCAAAGTGAGAATAGGAGAACACTAGAGCATGATTTGGACCCAGAATACAAATTTCAACCTGGTAGTGCACTGGTTCGAACATCGTCACATCATTGCGCAATTACGACTCCTGATTTTGGAGAATACAAAACACAAAGAGGGGGTTGATCTCAGTAAGCTAGTACTACTAAAAGAAGTCTGGTGGAATAAAAATTCAACACCATGATGCCGTTTGGACTAAACGACAAATTAGATATGATTGCTTTTAATGAATTACAATCAATAGGATTCATTCCTGTTGGACACAATATTTGTTACACAGTTGTAGTAGGTGAGAAGCATTAAGCAATGATTAGTCGGTTAGTTTACAGAATGTATTCCCTACATGAGTAATTCACGACAGATTTCCATTGTGAGAATTTGGATTTGGTACTATATTAGAATGGTTTACCACATTGATCATTGTCCCATATTATGTAATTTGGCAATAACATGCATTTTTCTTTTTATCACAAGGATTTAATTATGATGTATTCGGGATGTGCCTGAAACTGTATCATTATGTTTGTTTTTTATACTGTGGATTCTGCAATCTGTACTTTTTGTATGTTACCATAAGTGGAATATTGTGCACATAAATTGTTAGAATTCTGATAGTATATATTTACTTAAGAACACTAAGGGAAACTCATAGTGTTAAGATGGCCACCAGGAGTTCGGGGTGATCAGCATGGTAGAAGAAAGGGTGAAATCAAGTTTTTTTTTTAAAACAGGAGGATCGTCTTATATGTAGGCAGTTGTATTTTAAAAAATGATATCTGGAACATTTGGGCAGGGTTTAAGGGTGGAGTTGTTTACGTACACAAGCTGATAGTACTTAATACAGATTCTAGTGCTAAACATAGTGTGAAGATGGCCGCCACAGCACTTGGGTAGAACGGCATTGTGTTACGTAAGGCGGTATTAGGGATACTTAAATAAACCGTGTCGCGCAGGAACAGAAACTTATCGCGATTCCAGTCTCCGCTGGGAGTGTACCATCAGGAGAAAGCACTTTGTGCTGATGAATGATGAATCCCATTGATTACATCTTGGTATGTAAGCTTGGTATTTGGAATTGATAGAGAACAGGTTTTACTCGGTTACAGTTACAATGTCGTGTGACGGGCTGGGTGCTAAGAGTCAAAGTGCTGAACAGCAGTTTGATTTATCATTTTGTAAGTTTAACATCGGTGATATCGATGTGGAACACATCACAAATGTTTGGCTCATGCATGGGAGACTGCAGGTGTAATTACAATGAGGCTTTGCACATTTCAAATAATAATCGAGTGAGTTTGTTTCCCTGAGGATTGTATCAGTTTCTACTCCTTTTTTGTGAGCAGTGAATATATGGTGTTGCATGTCATCACTCAAGGAGCATGTTTTGGCTATCTTTAAAACTATCACAGGGGTGTTCGACCTATCTTGCCCGCTGGTGAATAGGTACATGTGGGCCACATAGTGTATATCACAGTGGCAGGGATTATGAGCATTATCAGTTTGCATCAGTGTGTAACACGGTCCAAGGTGTGTAACAGCCTGACAGTAGATTTGAGAGCTGTCAGAAAGTTGGTGATAGTTAACATAAGTTTTAATATGGTTCCTGATGGATTATTTCGTTTTATTTCTATGACGTTACAGAGGACCCCTGAGCATGTGTCCCGAAATGCACAGGGCACTACATGAATAAAACAGAGTGACATCAAAGAAGAAGATCGTATTTACTATGTATATGATTAAGCATTTGGTATTTTTTGGTTGCTGTTTGTATATAAATGTAAATGAAGATAATTTGATGTAATGATCATAAATTATACAACCAAGTTGTATGATCACCTGTTTTGAAGCCAGCTAAAGTCTTTTTTTTAGTTCAGAAAAACATGTATTAGTGCATGTAAGATAAAAACATACAAGATAGGGTAATACTGATATTAAAAGAGAAAAACATACAGCATAACAATGAAAATCAGCAATGAAGGACTAAGTAAAGGATGACAAAACATTATGCAAATATAACCGGCAATTAATAAAATACTTATCAATATATATGTGATGAACATTGGAATAGAAGAAAAAATGAATAATAATAAAAGGAGATATATCAACCTAAAGGAAATTATGGAGGTTTAGCAACTTTTTGTTGCAAGGGGGTTTGAGACAAAGAACGCCTAGCACTCATATCTAAAAATAATGTAACTGGGCTCCAGAGATGTCTCCGTTTTGAAGCCAAAGCCAATGGGTAAACAAATGTTGTGTCTAATCTATGATTGTAGCATACAGCATACCACCATGCCTGATAGGACAATTTAATAAGTTCTTTCCAAAATTTGGTGATCTGTTGAAAGGCCACTACTAATAGTAGATCAATTATCCTTATGTTAAAAGAACAATGGTCCCAAATAAGGGAAATACTGCCTAAGAAAATATGAGAGATAGAGAGGGGGTGATTGGAGGAAAAAAAAGTATTGATTTGAGACCATACCTTATCCCAGAATGAGTAAACTAGAGTGCATTTGAAAAGCAAGTGAGATAGGTCCGCACAAGGTGAGGAGCATGTCCAACACTTATCTGAAGTATCAGAATGTCTTTTGCTAAGAACAAGTGGTGTCAATAAAAGTCGGTTATAGATAAAAAATAGTGTTTGAGTGGGGTTAGCAGCTCTAGAGGATTTACGTATTTTTGTCCATAAGCTATCCCATAAATCAATAGGCCAGGAAACATCCAGATCTTCTTCCCAACCACTTTCTGTCTTGGTTTTTGCACGTGGTGTTAATGGAGCATGGAGAATTGCGTATATTTTGGAAGCTCTGGTACCATGAGTTAATAAGGGTCTTAATGTAGAAATGTTAGAGGGCTCCTGACATAAAGGGGGAGGAGAAGTAATGAAGGCAGTATAGGCTAGTTGAAGTGCATGTGTTAGCATAGGATATTTATTGCGGAAAGTGGAAGGAAAATGAAAAGAAGTAGCAGCTAATGAGTAAGAAATAATCTGACCTTGATGAAATAATTGGTGCACCCAAATAAGGCCTCGTTGTCTCTAAGATTTCCAGAAAATTGTTTTTTTATTTATTAAGATGGAAGTATTGTACCAGATAGGTTGTTCGAAAAAAGAGGATAGAAGAGGAGGCGGGAGGATCTTAGAAGTGTATTTAAGAATAGGAGTAGATAAAGCTTGTGGCTTGCGGGAGAATGAAAGATATTCTTTGAAGGAAAAAGGGAAAATAAAAGACTGTTCCAGGGTAGACCAAAGAGGAGAAGGCATGGAAGGATCAGAAATCCATCTCGATGCTTGATTCAATAAGAAAAATTTGTGATAAAGGGGGAAGTCCGGAAAATTTACCCCTCCCTCTGTCTTGGGGCAAATCAATTTAGATATAGACATGCGTGATTTTTTATGATCCCATAAGAAGAGAGACAGGATGGAATTAATTTTCTTGAAATGTTTTAAAGGAATAGAGAATGGAATATTAGAAATTGTATACAGCACTATGGGGGAAAGCATAATTTTTTATTGAATCTAATCTACCTCACAATGATAAATATAGAGGATGCCATTTCGAGGTTAGAGTGGTTATTTTTTGTATTCAGTCATCCATACATCGAGTAACTGTACCCGAAAGGGAAGATGTAAAGTGGAGACCTAAGTATTTAATAGAATTAGGATTCCAGGTAAATCCCGAGTCAAGAAAATCATTTTTATAAGTAAATTTAGTAAGGGGTAAAATTTCGCATTTATCTTTATTTCATTTGTAGCCAGAGACTAGTGCAAAGGAGATAACCTCATCTAAGAACGCAGGTAGGGATGATTTGGGTTGAGATAGAAATAATAAAACATCATCAGTATATGCCGCCATTTTAACTGTGGTTTGTTGAAAATTGAAACCATGAATTTTACTATTTTGGCGGATCCGCATTAAAAAGGGTTCTAGGGCAAGGTTAAACAAGAAGGGAGAGAGTGGACAACCCTGTCTCACCCCTCTACCAAGGGAGAAATATAATGAAAAACCACCATTTGCCGAAATCGCTGCTCTTGGGTGTGAATATAAATGTGAAATCAAGGTAGACATTTTTGGACCAAAACCAAATCATTTCAAAGTACGGAATAAATATGGCCATTCGACTCTATCGAAAGCCTTCTCAGCGTCTAAAGCTATGGCTGCAAGAGGAAGGGAGGAGTGTGAAGTCTTAGATAAAATGTCAAAAAATGATCTAGTATTGTCAGTAAGCAATTAGCCTTTAGCGAAGCCAGACTGTTCCTTCCCTAAAAGGTCAGGTAAGTAGGATTCTAAACGTAGGGCTAGAGCTTTCGAGAAGATTTTGTATTCAATGTTAACCAAGGAGATTGGACGATAGTTTTTGCAGTATTGTGGATCTTTACCTGGTTTGGGAGGAATACAGATGTGAGCGTCTGAGAAGGAACCAGAGGAAGTGCCAGATTCGAGAAAATTCGATAAAAGAGTATGTAATTTGGGAATGAGTAATTTTGAGAAGTGAATAAAAAATTCGACCGTAAAGCCATCCGGGCCCGTAGCTTTTTCTTTTTTGAGAGTCTTTAGTGCAAGAAAGAGTTCTTTTTGTGTTAAATCTGTTTCTAATGAGGAAAGATCTGGAGAATTATCAGAGGGAAGTTGGATCTTGGATAAAAAACAAGAGATGGATTGATCAGAAGAAGATGTTTCGGAGGAATACAACATCTTGTAAAATGTAAGGAATTCTTGTAAAATGTCACCATTTTTATGTTTCAGTAGACGGTCTTGGCTGAAAATAGAGTCTATGGTAATTTTGTTTTGTTTTACTTTTAAGTATTTAGCCAATAATTTTCCAGCCTTATTTTGTCCGCCATAGAATTTAGCGCTAGACACTGTGACACTGATAATGTAATCTACATCATTAAATGCCCATGTGGTTTGGTTTACACTGGCAAAACTTCGCGCAAATTGAAAACGAGAATCAATGAACATAAAAGTAATATACGGACTGAAAATGTAAAATCTAACCTGGCAATGCACTTCAAAGACAATAGACATAGCATAAGTCAACTCAGATTTGCTGCTGTTGAAGTGGTGGCCAAGCGTGAAGGCAGAGATAACAATAATTTTATTTTGCAGAGTGAGAATCATTGGATTACATTTTTGCAATCTTTCAAGCCTTCTGGTTTAAATGACGGTATGGAATTTTCTTGTTATCTGTGAAGAGTAGATTCATTTTCATGACATGGTTATTATTTTCAAATTATTGCATTCACCTCTTAGTCGATGTTTTGATGTATATATCAGTTTTGGCACATGTATTTTGACTATATGATATTTGGGTTATACTTGCTTTCTGGCACTTTACCTACTCACACATATGATTTATGTTTTTTATGTTTTACATCACTACAACATGGCCGCCATTGATTTTGCCGTTCACCTTGTCCTCTTTCTATGAGCAAGCTTCACTCAGCTTTTTTCTACCTTACGCGATACGAACGAACACTTGCTCGTAGCGATAGCCGCACGATGTAGTTGGGTTACTCCGAACTGACTGGCCAGTAAGTTTTGCATTATATGTTTCGCGTACTCACTTTTTATTTAAATTCAATCGTATCACTGGCAAATTCACCGAGGTTATGTTTCAGGGATTTTTCTGTTGCAACGTGGAATTGCAAGTTTTCGTTGGTCACTTTTACTTTCAAATACACTGGGATTTTCTCTTCAGTAGTTTGTTTGACACTCACGCGGTCACAATAGCATTTATTATTTGTTGTTTCTCCATCACAACGGCACCTGCTCATTTACAATTCACCCACTGATCACGTTCATTTTCACTGTTGGTTACTTTCCCGCTCCACTTTTTTCTACAACGTTGAGAGTGATATAAATTGTTTCTGTATGTAGACACTTCAGTAGTTTTTACAAAAACGTTCATTTGTATTGTTTGCAGATTACCCTTGATGAAGGACTTTGTCGGAAATGCATTGGGTGATGCTATCAGTTTTCTATGAATGAATACTTTGTATCTGGAATTGATACTTGGATCAATCTATCATGATTCTATGAACTTTTGAAATACATGTGAAAGACAACATGGAATAAATCATCATGATGACAAAGGATATTACTGATTCAGTCACACTTATTTGAACAATTGCTTTTAAAACGTTCTTTTCGTTTCTATTGGTTGTGCTAGGAGAGACGACACTTATCCTAAGTGTTGCGGACTTCAAAATAAAGTTGGCATCATAATGTTGTGTAAAATGTGGAGCTAAAGAAGTCCAAAAGGAAGCATCGCCAGTCGTGGGAGCATAAATATTCAAAAGGGAAATGGAAGCATTGTCTACTATGTTGGCAACTACTATGAATTTAACCAGAATCCATCTACCTAATTGATCTGTGCAATTCGATATTATCTTGACTGAAAGGGACTTTCGAAACAGAACAAGGACTCCATTACGCTTGCCATCACCTGGGGAAAAGGAAACCTCCCCTACCCAACCCCTTTTTAATTTAGCAGATTCCTCAGCCGATATGTGTGATTCGTGTATACAAGCAATATCTGCGTTGAGTTTGGCTAGGTGTGTTAAAACTCTCTGTCTCTAAATAGGTGAGTGCAAACCTCTAACATTCTAAGATATCATTTTTAAAGGCATATAAAAAGATTGTGAACATACATCAAAAGCCAGTTAAAGCATATCTGTAAAGAACAAGAACAAAATTTTACATCCAACCAGCTGTATGAATTCAAAAAGAACTGAAATTGAAAAATAGGAAACAAGAAAAGGAGGAAAGACAGAAAGTAGGACAGTAGCAAGAAATGGAAAAGAAGAGCATATAAAGTACAAAACATGGCAGCATTGGAAAAAGAGTCAAAGAAATGATATGGAAAGAAAAAGAGAAGAAGAAGAAAGAGAATAAAAGAGAATATGAAGATACTATAGAAAATACTTAACTTACATAACATCCTAAACATACAAGGGATGGGAGGATGGAGGCCACATAGAACAATGACGTGTCCGAAGCGCAGAGGGGAAGATGAGAGAGGAGAACGATTCCGACCGATTCCAAATACATGAGGAGGGGAAATGACGTGCAGGAAGGAACTCTGTGTGGAAGAAGAAAAAGGAGTATAAGATTCAACACAATAAATGAGCAATAAAGTGAAATTCACATAATATGCAACAAATGACAATATAATATCAAGCAGGAACAATAACCAAGAACCTGTGAACTGAAAATCCTTCAGTAAAAAGGATTACTTAGAACTTGAAGTAGAAGCAGTATCCATATTGTCGGTATTGTGTGAGTAAAGAAAACTTTTCAGCTTCATCGGGTCATCAAAAGTAATGGTTCTGTTGTTGAGAGTCACTATAAAAAGGCAAGGATGAAAGAGTCCAAAACGTGCTCCCATAGATCATAACTGCGGTCTGAAGGACAAGAATTCCTTAAGTCGATCTGCTGGCACTTTAGCATAATCTTGTGAGAAATAAAGAGGATTACCAGGCCAAGTGATACGATTCAGAGCTCTCGCCGCAGATAAAACTGTAAGTAAGTCAGTATATTTGAGAAAATGTAGGATAACACATCGAGGTCACCTTGTTGCCGAAGCAGAGAACGTGCCGGTAATTGAGCCCAGACGGTGTGCTCTTTGTATATTGAGATTGGCACCCTCTGGTAGTTGAAGGATTTTTGGTAGAAAGGATTTGAAGCAAGCAATAGGGTCAGCTCCTTCTGATCCTTCCACAAGGCCATACATACGTAGGTTGTTCCTTCTGCTTCTGTTTTCTAAGTTTTCAATCTGTTTATGCGGAACTGCGATTTGTGTACAAAGCGGATCTACCTTTGATACAGAAGACTTAAGTGTAGCAACATTGTGTTCCAACAAGGTGACTCGCTCATCGACAGTGGACCATTTGTCAGAAAGCATTTGGAGCATAGATTTGGTCTCCTCAATAAAAGGACGCAAGGCCCTTATTTCGTCTAGTAGATTATCCATCGTAGTTGGAGAAGATAGTTTAGGGGGAGAGGGAGGATCTTTCTTTAGTCTTTTAATGGAACCTTTTTTAGCACCTGACGCTGATAGAGTAGAGGATGTTGAAGAGCCTTTGGGGGAGGAATTATCGGCTAGGTCTTCCATTGATAAACACTGGTAACGAGAGCATGTATTGACTAAAAATGTTTGTGAAGAGGGGGGAGGTTTGTGTATATCTTTGGAAAGTCTACCCATACAGAATGTAAATAGAGCAAAAATAATCAAAATATAGGAGCAAGAAAAGCATAAAGCCTAAAAATTAAATACAATTCAAACAATGGAGATATTAACAGCATGAAAATACAATAGCTGAAGGAGCGTAAGAGGTAACTATATCATTGAAACCACCCTTCACGAAGCAGAAACAAAAAGGGTCCATAATATACACTGTAAGATTGAAATATCAGAAATAAATATTATAAATGCATAAGGTAGTAACTGTAAATTGGAGCAGAAGGCTCATAAACATAATGCAATCATGAGATAAGATGCACAAGTGCAAGTTATATGAAAGCAATCCTGAAACATATATATAGTTAGGTAGAGCTTGTGCAAAAAATAATAACAGCGTAGGATAGCAATGCATATATCAGGTACAATTGAAGGAGAAAATACGCAACCAGCCAATATTCAGTAAGGCAATAAAGTGGAAGCACATGGTCCTTGAAGGAAAATGGAAGCACGTAGTGGGGGAATGTCGCTGAGGAGAAACTATTTGGGTGCTGAAAAGAGTAGCTGAAAGTTAGCAGCAATATGTGAGTTTTATTAGACAGTCTTTGTATCCTGTAAGTGATGTGGAAGGGGAAAATATCCAAGAATGCCCACCATATAATTGCTGCAGAAAGAAGGCATCAAAGATAGAACATGTGAAAATAGCAATAGCGCTACTCAGCTGTAGAGAAAAAACCGTGATGAGGCAGGTATGATGACAGCCAGCTCAGGGCAGGCAAAATGGCTGTAATCCTTGGGAAAAGCAGCGAGCATTGAAAACCAGTGTTCATGCGTGTTGTCCCATGGGGTAACGAGAGGACAAGGCATAAACTCCAATAACGTAAGGCATTTGGGAAGGTTGAAGCGCAACAGAAGCGCAAGCAGGGTGACCGCTAGAAGCAGCGCTCCGTCAGCGGTTTTCACAAGATGGCGGCCATCATCGCTTCAGCGCCGCGGAAAATGCACTTGAGGAGAGTAAGAAGAAGACGACCAGGGAAAGTCTTCAGAAGGGATTGAAATAGGGCAGGACACCTTCTGACGGCATACCCCTCAATTTCAGACTTCAGTCATGAGGAGAAAAGCCGCGTTGTGCCAGTCCCCTGCCTCTCCCTCGGGAGCGCTAGGGAGACACCGCCATCTTCGTTTGGTTCAAGCCACGCCCCGACAGCTAAAGTCTTGGAATGATCAAATATACGTTACCTTTCCATTGTGTTGGCCTAAATATTTGGGAGATGTCATGTTTATTCCTTAATCCAAAATGTAACATCTCAGGACATCTAATGAGCTGCTTAATTCATGTACATGTATTTAATATCTTCAAATGTCTTGTTAACAAGCTCAACAACACTGAAATATATCACAATAATAATCTCTACCTATTTTGTTTTTTAAAGGTTTCTACTTACTGTGTCACAAAGCATTTGGATGTAGATACCCCGCTTCCGCCAATAACAATGTTCATTACTTTGCAACAGATAGATATGGGAGAGCACCTGCCAAGAGCTTGGCCACAGACACCCACTCAACCCTAGCAGCAAGCCCTCAGTGATGACAACACTCCTGGTGATCTGTACGTGGTTGACGGTGCTGTGGTGCTGGTCCTTCTGGTCAGCCTGGACAGAGGGCAACAGTGACGCTCACTTTGCCCACAACAATACCTCTCACCCTAGTTGCAACACCTCAGCCAACCTTTGTCCCCACAACCTGCATATCTATCACAGCTTTAGTCATCGCTTGCTCTCCAGTCATGGATCCAGAGGCGACAATCAGCACCCCAGCTAGAGAGGAGCCACCACCCAGTGGGAGAGGGCACCCTGAGCCAAGAGCACAGGCTTGTGGGGAGTAGGGATCCTGGGAGTATAACTGTGAATGGTCAGAGTGTGGACAAGGAGGCCTATCACACACAGGCCACCGTTGACCACGTTTTGGTAGCCTATCAGGAGTCCCAATGAGTAATGGGCCAGGTACTCACTGAAATCCAGGAGATGAAGCCGCTCCAGAGGGACATACACCCTCAGATGCAGGCCATTAACTCCTACATCCACCCCTTCCTGTGGTCCCAACAACATCAGGCCCATCTACATGTGTGGCAGCCACAGGAAAGGAGGCCCTGCCAGAGGAAGACACACCTGCAGACACCCCTGTCTCTGCAGCTGTGGATCCCCCCCACACTGGCAAGCGGAGACATTGACGGAAATTACCAGGAGATGCAGATGGCAAGACCTCCAGACCCCAGAAACCTTGAATCTAAGTACCTCCAGACCCAAGAAACCTTGAATCTAAGTACCTCCAGTTTGTGTAACACAGTCACTCTGTGGACTATTTCTGTACACATTTACCTTTCTGATGGCAGTAGTATTTTGGACATTGGATTACAAACAATTTGGCATCTACAACTATGGTTTCATTCACCATGGCTGACTTCTTTTCTTTTCAGTTAGCAATTTGTATATGTACTCCCATCTGAACATTACAATTGCAAACATTGTGTAAGCATGGATATGTTGAATGTACACAATGTTTAGCTATGGATCACAACCATGTCTCACCAAAACATACACACAAGTGTGTTCTCATGTGCCATCTTTATTCCACTGTACCAATAGGCTGGAATTATGTCACAAACATAGCAATTTATACATGGACCCATTAATCTTGGCCAGTGGTCACATTTTCAGTTGAAGACCTTAACTACCTGGAACGAGGGGATACATCATGCAATTTCCTATTGAAGAGGAAACATGTAATTGTCAATGTCATCAACTGAAATCGTCTAGCCATTCTTACCAACTGCGTCCTATACTACTTCCCATGGTAAGAGGTAGATTGTTTGTTGGACATGGAGAAGAAGCTCCATTCAACTTGGGTTTTTGATTGTGTTCTGTAGTATTCTGGTGACAGTCGAAATTCTGTTATATGTTTTGTCGCTTTTCACTGGTGATCAACTTGTGACTTGCCCCCCGTTTGTGTTTTCCCACTGTGTGATGAACTTTCCAAGGGGGCCTGAACTTTCGAAATGGCCACCCCCATTTTTTTTAGGTCGTCTGACCTCAAAATGTTGACTGAATTGGCTTTAAGGGCCTGTGTGATCTTTTAAAATAGCCACCCCTTTATTTTCAATGAGGTCACCTGAAAAATGTTGTCTTGTTGGATTACTGGGCCTGATTGACTCTTCAAAATAGCATCTCCATTGATTTTTAGGTGGGCTGCCTAGCTTTTAGATGACTGCCCCAAGGCCACTCGTCTTGTGAGACTTCAGTAATCCCGTCTTGCAAAACTACAATGGGGCTTTGTGGATGGTAGTGCGCTTGCAACTTCGAACCAATACAACCCGCCGCTTAACTTTTTTTGTTGTTTTGTGGTCCTGTGATGTCAGCCAGGATCTCACTGACACTACTGGTTTCTGCAGTTTCTTGCCTCGGGAAACTGGGACTGGGATCCCGATGTCACTCCCTTTGCAGTTCCTTTTACAGCATTTGGGATGTGTCCGTGTTGGGTCCCGGTGCCACTCCACCTTTGTCACCAGCTGTCGGATCTTCCACAAAGAAGGACGCAGCACACAAGTGATCTGATGTAACTTCTGTTATTCTCATTTAGACCTCATCCGGCATGCCATTCTCTTCCTGCATTGAACACTCACGGTGTACTTCGTCCCCTTGAGTCCTCCTCTTCTTCCTCTTGGTCCCACCTTCCCAGTGGTGAAGATCTGGCTCATGGTCATCACGTTCTTAGGGTCCTAGTGTCCTGCCCTGATCTATATGTTGATCGTACAATATCCACAACACCTTTGTTGCAAAATCTTTCACTTTTCATGTTAAATCTTTGTTTAGACTGTAAAGCATCCAAAAACACCTAGGGCCTCATTTATGAGGCCCCTTGCGCCATCGGAACTTCACTTTTCATGAAGTTCCGTGGCGCAGAAACCTGCGTGGTATTTATCAGGCAGCAGTACGCCAGTTTTTGTGGCGTACTGCTGCCTGATAAATATCAGTCCCTTTAACGAGGTGGTCTGCGTTAAAGGGGCGTGCAATGGGTGTTGCTGGGGGCGTTCCCAGCAACATCCATGGCCTTTTGACACTGCCCCAGATTTACGAGAAATCGTAACTCTGAAGCAGTGCCAAAACCTTACGCCTCCCCAGGGGAGGCGTAAGGGAGGCGCAACAGCGAAAAATGTCTTTATTTCTCCTCGTATTTCCTTTTTCTATGTGTGCTGCATTCTACAGCACACATAGAAAGAGGAAAAGCCTCTTGTGATTATATTTGTACAGAAAGGTTTCCCTTCCTGTACAAAAATAATCTTCCCCGCAACGCAGGCACCCTTGCACCATTGTGCAAGGGTGCCTGCGCTGGCGCAGGCAGCCCATTGTGCGCCGGCGGAGGGGAAAAGGACAGGAATGCGCCGTATCTTATAGATACAGCGCATTTCTGCCCTTTTCTTTTGCCGTAGGGAAGCGCAGCAGGAAGGCCTGCTGCGCTTCCCTACGGCAAAAAGTCATAAATGAGGCCCCTAGATCCTTTCAGAAATAGCTGTGCAAAACAGTATTATACATTTTATAATTTTTATTGTATGTGTCCTAATATGAGGCATTTTAAAATTCAAGATATCAAACCTTATAAAGAGATGAAACAGGTTTTGGATTATTCTAAACTCTTTGTTCAACCTTGATATAACTGCTGGTTTAAGAACAGTGGCTGTGATGCAGACCTGTATTTTCATGAACAGTGATTCATCACTCAGAAAAAAAACATGATTTTCATTTTTGCAGCGCAAGGGTGGTACATTTTATTATACTCCTACTCTCCTTACTACGCTAACCGTATGGGCCCTTTATGAATTTGCAGCATTTCCATTTCCCACAAAGGAAATGATCCCCTGATGAATCTTTCTCCACTGATAGGAGGGGTGGAAATTAGGGTTGCCAAAACACAATGTTAGCTGTTCAGTGTGGACTATTAATTTACAGCTAACTCAGAAATTTGAGATCAGATTTAGCTACACCACTCTCAAGACCATGCTGTAGAAATATACAATGGCAACAGGAAGACCCAACCTCCTGAAGAAGTTAAGTTTAAACTAGAAGTATGCAGACCAAAAGCTCTGCAACAGCAACACAGAACAAAATAAGTAATACCTGATGTTCTGACTGAGCTCGCTGATTCTCCCTACAGCACATTTTAGACATCAGTAGAATAGCACAGTTTAAGTGAAGAACCAGCAAGACTCAATAATACACTCAGACAGATATTACACTAATTTGGTTATTGTATTAAAGACTCAAAATCCTTAGCAATAAGCAATATTCTGAGAATTTCAGTTAAGAATATCACAGCTTGCATCAAAGAGCCAAACATTTAGGAAAGGCTTAATCGGATGGTAATTGTAAAAATAATTTTACAGAATTAGAGTTCCACTACAATTAAAGGCAGAAGGATAGTTTGTTTCTCTAACTGCTCAAATCCTAAAGAAGGGGAAAGGATTCAGGTTTACAGTCCATTAGGGGCAAGTCCATTAGCATAGAACCAAGGAAATAAAAGAAAAAGGACATTTTAAAAAGGTTTGGCAAAGAAGGTTTCAGTCCATCAGCTACCAATTGTAGCATCAGTATAACAATCCAAAATTAAGAGGAAAGTTCTTAGTAATCATCACAAATCAATCATCATAGCAAAAAATCAGGAAGGCTTTGCATCTTCTTTGGGGTTCTTCTTTTAGAAAGTCTTTAACAAAGTTCTAGTGATGTTGCATCACACCACCTTCGAAAGACTCTCATATGCTCAGATTCAAATAATCTCACCTAGGACACTGCAACAGTAAGATGCTTTCCCATGATTGTCACGAGAAACAACAGACTCAAAAGTCCACATAGGCCTAACATTGGTGAAAAACAAATGCAAAGTAACCATCTATAACAACAGCTGAAATCCTGTTCCTACAGGAATAACTTAGGAATGTTGAAAGTTATACATGTACAGAACAAATAAAGCAACATTGCATCAGTTGTAAATGGACCATTGTATTAGGTCACGAGAGAAGTCAGCATTAGGGAAAAAGGCATTTTTGAAAAAGCCTTTACATTGCCATTACACATTTTAAATGAAATAAACTGTCAACCAATATCAAATTGAATGTAATGAAATCAATTCCAATAAGGAATATGTAGAACTTTCACGAGATATTATTATATGGAAATAGCATACCATACCTCCACAATTTTTCTTAATGTTCGTTAAGTATATAATTTTCGAAATTCACATCACAAAATAATTTTTAGAATTATTATGTGATATTGCAAGGTCATACATAGTTTCTACACATTTTTGCACTGACTTGGCTAAGTGAAGCATTCTATGAAAAGGCATTAAAGACGCTAAGCCACTTTATTAACAGAACAATTTTTATCAGTAAACGCTAACAAGCAACATATTCATAAGAAATTCATTAGTGAAACTCATTTATATACATTAGTATTACTTTGTATGCATGTTCTCTTCATCTTATATTTTAAAGCATGCTCTTACAGTGCTTTTGCTACACTTATCTCTATTTCATCTGTCACTATGTCTAATGTGTGCAAGGAGCTCTTTCAACTTTTCATGTCTTTAATCAATAAATGCATCTTGTTATGATTTTTTAAATTGTGCGTCATCACCATCTTTTTTGAATTACATTTAAATATGCAAGGAATTTGTACCTCATGCAGGCAAAGCACCTTCCTGTCCACCATCTGGCAAAACGGACACCACTATTTTAACAGAATACAGCAATTAACAACTGAAAGGTGACCAGATTTTCAAATCATGGTCTTCTACATCGTTGTACCCAATTTGCAGAAATTTGGATTACGTTTTATACTGGTTGAACTGGAAACAGTTTTTTGTTCAAATAGAAAAGTTATTTAGAAAATTATGCAGCAGATGGGTTTTAAGTGAACAGTGTAGTGAATCCCTGTTATGTGAAAAACACAGTGGCCTGATTACGGTGCACTAACTAAAAATTAACCAGTGTTTGATTTGATTATGGTGTACTACTTTACTGTGTTAGAATGCTTTACCTGACTATGTTATACAACGTTATTTGATTTGACTTGACTGTGATATAATTCTTCACTTGAAAATAGTGTGGAGTTTATAGTGCTTTAATTGCCTACAGTGTAGTACTTAATTTCACTATTGTGCACTTTTTTTAGGTGTTGTTCTCTAAAACATTTGAATGTCAGTCTTCAATTTTGTTTCGATGAAAAACAGAAGTCTTCTTCCATGGCCCCACCACCTCTGCATGGGATGACACCTGGTGGCACCTAGCCCTCGGAAACCCACACACCCCAACGGACACTGCATGCAACCTCAGCATCATGCTGGACTCATCACTCAGCATAAACCGCCAGATCAACCCCGTCTCCTCTGCATGCTTCAACCACCTCCACATACTATGCAAGACATTCATGCAAACCCCCCGACTCCAGGAAAACCGTTACTCATGCACTAATCACCAGCAGACTGGACTACGGCAATGCCCATTATGCCGGAATCAACAAAAAAATCCTCTGCAAAGTCCAGACAGTCCAGAACGCCACAGCCAGACTAATCCCACAGCACAACCACATCACCCAACACCTCTGTGACTTCCACTGGCTACCTGTTGAAAGGAGAATAACTTTTAAGCTGCTTACGGATGCCTTCAAGGCCCCCCACAACACGGGCCCCTAATACCTCAATGACTGAATATCCTTCCATGCCCCCAAGAGAAACCTCCACTCAGCCAACCTCTCCCTAGCCGCGTCCCATGCTTCTCCTGGACCAGATCAGGTGGAAAATCATTCTCCTACCTTGTAGCCAAGACCTGGAGCAAATTACCTCTTCACCTCCAATGGAGCCCGACACTTCACCAATTCAGGAAGGACCTCAAGACCTGGCTCTTGGTATGACCACCATCGGAGCTGCTCACACCCACCCCCAGTGCCTTGAGACAGTCATGGGTGAGTAGTGCGCTTTACAAAACCCTGACTGATTTATTGATTGATTGTGTACCTCTGGTGATCTCGGCCCCAGTTACTATTCCATTATATATGAATAAGCATTTTACTTCCTTTGTACACTTGAGTCAAATTCTAATTAAAATAATCTTTACCTTGCTGATTTCTTTCCAATTGATAAAAAAGGTTGAGGACATCAAATCTTCTGGGCCACTGGCTATGACAACAGTTTTAGAAAAATTAGTTTCCAACAAAAAATCCTCCATGAATCCCACAAATTACCTCAAAAGCTTTTTCAGACCCATCGCGGTCTATGCCACGATAACAGCGTCATCCCCATAAAAGATCACAGGCCTTGAGTTAATCACTGGCATAGCCTGCCCCTCTGACACCAGTGTCCTAACTAACCCATTAGTATATAACAAAAATAAAATGGGGCTAAAATACAAAGCTGCGGGACATGCAGGGCCAAGCTAAAGGAGTCAGTACTTTTTCCATTATGACCAAACTGTACAGAGGCTGTCAAATAAAAATAAAAGGCACACATGAAGTTCACTAGTACATAATTTATACCTATTGTACCAAATATCCCCCACAGTTCAGACCGTACTATGCTATCAAATGTGCATGAAAGGTCCATAAACGCCATATAAAAGGTAGTATGCTTGGCTACTATATATTTGGCTCTCAACAGATAAAAATTCAATAACTATTCTATAGTTCACAGACCTTCCCACAATCCTTATTGTGCCTCAGAAATGAAATTGTGCTCAGCAGACCAACACTGTGACCTCTCCAGGACCATTCTGTCCACGATTTTGACAGTTGAGTCCAGGAGAGAAATTGGACAATAGAAGCGTGGATCTGTAAGAGCACCCTTTTAAAACAAGCATTTGCAATGCAAATCAGTCTCTCCTTTGGGACTTTGTATGTATTTAGCTATGCAGGACATTAGCCTGGGTGCTGAAACATCTACTGTTCTTTAACATGGAGGGAAAGTATGCATCAAACTGCGGAACACGCTAGGCATGGGAACACATGGAGAGAAATACTACCTATCAGCGGGAAATTGTATTGTCCAAAGCTCTGTTTTTAATATAAAAACTCTCTCTGTCAAAAAAACGCTAAGAAGGAGTGTGAGGATAACTACTGGCAGGTCCTCTTGGCTGCTAGCCGTGGGAGAGATGCCAAGGGGTTCTGGGACTTGGTGGGCAGTAGGAACTGCCCTGATGATACCCTAAGGCCCTGTACTATTACTGCCCAGGCGTGGTTCAATCATTTTAAGGCACTTTATTCCGCAGTTGAAGGTACACTTAACGACCCCTTCATCCTTCCCCCCTACACTTTAGATAGAGATACGGACCTTTTTTCCGCACGGGAGGTCATGAACTTGATTAAAACCCTTACACCACAAAAAGCAGCTGGCCCGGATGGGTTGCCAGGGGACCTCCTCCGAGCCTTTCCAAGTGAATGGAGGACCTGTGCCTGAGTCCTGGAAAGGGGCAGAGGTAGTCCCAATTTTTAAAAAGGGTTGTCGGGATCTACCAGGGAACTATAGGTCAATAAGCCTTATAGACTCAACCCAGAAGGTGGCGGGAAAAGCTATTCTGGGGAGGATTTTGCAATGGGTGGATGATAACCACATATTGTCCGATATGCAAGCCGGGTTTCGCTCAGGCACAGGAACCATCGAACAAGTCTTTAGGCTCCTGTTACTTTACTGGAAGGCGGTGGAGCTGGGCAGGGACAGTCTTTATTTAGCTTTTATAGACTTGAAGACTGCCTTTGACCTGGTTCCTAGGGAGGAACTGTGGAGGGTGTTGCATGGTCTTGGGATGCCCCCTTACATCTTAAACCTCCTTATTAAACTGCATAATTCCAACTATGCCCAGGTTAGATGGGGGTTGAATGGGGAAAAGACTGATAAGATCCAGGTCGTGAGGGGTGTCCGGCAGGGCTGTGTTTTAGCTCCCACCCTATTCTCCCTCTATGTGAATGGGGTGGTAGAGCACCTCCTTGGCGAGCCAGCAGACGCCCCCACATTGGGAGGCGTAAAGATCCCAACTTTGTTGTTTGCCGATGACACCCTCCTCATCTTGAAGACCCCCCAAGGGCTTCAGAAGCTAATGAACCGCTTCCAGGATTTTTGCACGAACAGAGGACTTGTCATTAATGTGGACAAAACGAAGTACATAATCATGCATCCCCCCGTAAACTTGGCCGCCTCCCGACCCTGAACTCCATCCCCCTTGAAAGAGTGGCAGAATTTTACTATCTGGGAATCCGTTTGAGTGATGTCATGAGCTGGACCCCCACATCAACAAGATGACCGTAGGCCACAAAAGGGTGGGGGGAGCCTTGCTAAAGGAGTACAACAACTCATCAAAACACTGGGTAGCTCCGATAATAGACATCTATAAAGCCCGAGCTGTATCCGCATCACTCTACGGAGCTGAGCTTTGGGGCCTAGGCAACATGGAGTCTCTGACTAAGGCAGAGAATAAAGTCATCAAGGACCTTCTGGCTATCAAGATGAGTACCCCGACAGTTCTGGTGCTATTGGACGTGGGATGTAAATCAATCAAGGACCAGGCCCGCCTTCGACCTCTCCTGCTTTGGGTTCGCCTGTGGAGGGTCCCGGAACTAAAATCTTACGCAGACGGGCTGGCAGAGGTGATGTGTTCAGATGGTTGGCAGAAGATCAAATGGCTTAAGGACATTAAACTTCTGCTAGGGGATCTGGGGTTGGGGTCTTGTTGGTCCACACACTCAGCTCCCCCAAAGGATACCCTAAAAAAACTATATTGGGAATGGGTTTCTGCCAAGCTCATAAGCAACCAGTGTCACTGTAATTTGTTATAACTTGTGTTTCCCTGCTGCTCAGCTAGTATGTATGTCATATAGATTGTTGGATGATTGGAATGTTGCTGTGCTGTGAATGTCAGTTGAGTGAGGGCTGAGCAGCAGGACAGCTGCTCCTGATGGGGTTAACATTATATCATGGTCACCCTTAGGTTATGTTTGTTTGGGTGTTGAAGTTTATTTAGCAAGAGTTGTTACACGGCTTATGTTGTGTGTGAGTGTGTCTTGACTCATTAACTCATGTTTGTTGTGGCTATGTGGTATATGGTCACTTGGTCATTTGAGGGCTATGCTGTATATGGTCACTCATTGGTTATTTGAGGGCTATGCTGTATATGGTCACTCATTGGTTATTTGAGGACTATGCTGTATATGGTCACTCATTGGTTATTTGAGGGCTATGCTGTATGTGGTCACCCATTGGTTATTTGAGGGCTATGCTGTATATGGTCACTCATTGGTTATTTGTGGGCCATGCTGTATATGGTCACTCTTTGGTTTTTTGAGGGCTATGCTGTATATGGTCACTCATTGGTAATTTGAGGGCTATGCTGTATATGGTCACTCATTGGTCATTGTGTTTTGGTATCAATGATTGTTTCACCAAAGAGTTGTTACACAAAATTGGTGTTGTGTGTGATTGTAGGTGCGTTGTGTGCACCTGGTTTCCCGGCTACCTATGTGTTTGCTGTGTGCACGTGTTGTGCTGAGGTGTGCTTGTTGTGAGTGTATGTTTTCCCGCGGTATGGATGTGTCATACGAGTACTGTCACTTATAGTGTGCGCGTTGTTTCCTGGTATTTTTACATTAAGTTTGTTCCTTTGTGTCTCGCTTCTTATACTGGTCTGGCCAACTTGTATAATTAGTGGCATAAGGATGTAGGATGAAGATAGTTGTTAATGTCAGGAAGTAATGCGGTGCGGGATGTGTTAAGTTTATCGTATGTGTTGTTAATTTGTACTTTAGTGCATTGTGTTTACATTAATGACTATCTGTACTAGAGTGCATCTCATTGACAACCATTTTATTGCTTATTTGCAATTGTACCCATAACGAAGGGAGATATGTTATAACTTGTGTTTCCCTGCTGCTCAGCTAGTATGTATGTCATATAGATTGTTGGATGATTGGAATGTTGCTGTGCTGTGAATGTCAGTTGAGTGAGGGCTGAGCAGCAGGACAGCTGCTCCTGATGGGGTTAACATTATATCATGGTCACCCTTAGGTTATGTTTGTTTGGGTGTGGAAGTTTATTTAGCAAGAGTTGTTACACGGCTTATGTTGTGTGTGAGTGTGTCTTGACTCATTAACTCATGTTTGTTGTGGCTATGTGGTATATGGTCACTTGGTCATTTGAGGGCTATGCTGTATATGGTCACTCATTGGTTATTTGAGGGCTATGCTGTATATGATCACTCATTGGTTATTTGAGGACTATGCTGTATATGGTCACTCATTGGTTATTTGAGGGCTATGCTGTATGTGGTCACCCATTGGTTATTTGAGGGCTATGCTGTATATGGTCACTCATTGGTTATTTGTGGGCCATGCTGTATATGGTCACTCTTTGGTTTTTTGAGGGCTATGCTGTATATGGTCACTCATTGGTAATTTGAGGGCTATGCTGTATATGGTCACTCATTGGTCATTGTGTTTTGGTATCAATGATTGTTTCACCAAAGAGTTGTTACACAAAATTGGTGTTGTGTGTGATTGTAGGTTCGTTGTGTGCACCTGGTTTCCCGGCTACCTATGTGTTTGCTGTGTGCACGTGTTGTGCTGAGGTGTGCTTGTTGTGAGTGTATGTTTTCCCGCGGTATGGATGTGTCATACGAGTACTGTCACTTATAGTGTGCGCGTTGTTTCCTGGTCTTTTTACATTAAGTTTGTTCCTTTGTGTCTCGCTTCTTATACTGGTCTGGCCAACTTGTATAATTAGTGGCATAAGGATGTAGGATGAAGATAGTTGTTAATGTCAGGAAGTAATGCGGTGCGGGATGTGTTAAGTTTATCGTATGTGTTGTTAATTTGTACTTTAGTGCATTGTGTTTACATTACTGACTATCTGTACTAGAGTGCATCTCATTGACAACCATTTTATTGCTTATTTGCAATTGTACCCATAACGAAGGGAGATATGTTATAACTTGTGTTTCCCTGCTGCTCAGCTAGTATGTATGTCATATAGATTGTTGGATGATTGGAATGTTGCTGTGCTGTGAATGTCAGTTGAGTGAGGGCTGAGCAGCAGGACAGCTGCTCCTGATGGGGTTAACATTATATCTTAACTAACTAACTTAAATAAAGTAACTTGATCTACTTTACTTGAAGTATCCATCTTCTCCTTGAGTACAACATAATTCCACCGCAGCATACCTGAAAATCAAAGACACTGTTGCTTTTGAGCCCTATCTGAACATTATTACCATCGCCATGGACCGGGCTCTTTATATCAAATTCAGACTAGGGACTCTACCGCTGGCTGACCTTCTTTCCAGATGGAATACGTCTAAGCAGGCATCACGCCATTGCGCCCTATGTACTGACAGACCCGAAACTGTGGCCCATTTTCTCTTTGAATGCCCGGATTATGTGCGCCCTAGATCACATTGGCTCAAACCACTCTGTAGAGAATTGGGTACCCGTCAGTATTTCGAGGCTCTAAGGATTCTATTAACAGACACAGCCCCTCCCATTGTTTGTGCTGTATCCAAATTTTTAAAATGGGCCGGGTTGATCCGCCTAAAAAGACTGTCTATATCAATTTAATACTTTTTTAACTAATTTATTGCGATCAATTGCTATTTTTATCTGTTTTATCCCAATGTACAGTCTTTTTTACAATGTGCTGTTTTATATTTCTCTTTTGTAATGCTTTTATGATATAAGCATATCGAAATAAAGCAATCAACCAATATAAAATCAGCCCCTACGGTGGTCATATCACTAGAAATACAAGATTTGAAAAAAAATATTAATGTCTGTGGGTGCTTGTTGAATACATGTTTCTATGGCCTGGATTCTAGAGAATGTTAAAGTGATTCCGGCATTTTACTGACCTCTGCTGGTCGTTTTCTATCAAGAAAGTTAAATAGAGGCAGTTGCCAGAAAAATTAAAAAACGTTTCTCAGTAGAAAGCAATTCTGGGATTTTACTGACCTCTATTGGTGGTTTTGTATCAAGACTGTTAATTAGAGGCAGTTGAACAAGCAGAAAGCAATTCTGGTGTTTTACTGACCTCTACTGGTAATTTTCTATCAAGACAGTTAAATAGAGACAGTTGAACAGAAAAAAAGTCCTTTAGCAAAGGCAGAAGCAGACAAGTCTTAGGGCTGATGTCCAGATCTCACAAAGTGCATACAACAGATCTTCCAGACAGCACAAGGGCTGTTTAGGCTCGACCTAAAAAAGGTATGATGGTCGCTGACCTCCAAGTCCGGGGGAATCCCTGAAATACAAATGCAATAATACCATTGGTTAAAAGAGGTGCCCACAACTCAATATGACCTTTAAACAAATCTAAATGGATTCCATGCTGCCCCAGCACCTTGCTACTGGGGCTCGTTAGAATAGCAGCTGTAATTTCTGAAAGGGCAAAGACAATATTAGGAGAATAGCAGGAAATGGGATCATCAAAGTCACCATCGCTACCAGGGGGAAGGGCATACATGGTTTTAAAATGGGTAACCATATTCTGTGCCAGGTCGTTAGCATGGGTCTTAGACAACTTATTCGATTTAACTGCTTTCCAAAAGGCAGAGGCATCATTACAGTACTACAGGAAAGTAACAGCTTGTCCCATACCTCTAAGTGAAATTCTGCTTTCGTTTAACTAAGGCCCCTGTTTATAAGGTACTTTGCACAGTTTTACTTCCTCCCTAATGTGGGTCATTCGTTTAAGAGGAGTCCGAAGACTAGCATTGGTAAGTTACTTGCGGGGACAAACCACCACCAAGGTTTGGCCACTGTATTCCTTACTGCTTTTGTCAACAGAGCCCTGACACAACAGCCAATGAGAACAAACTAACTTGTTATAAAGGAGGGATCTGCATCGTCCGAAAAACACAAGTTTACAATATCCCAAACCTCTTTAACACATGATAAAAGGGACCCCAGTTATCTTTAACAACACATGATAAAAGGGACAGCAAGTTCACCTTTTTCCAGGCAGGTATACTTGGCTCCTCAAGGGTAAAGAGGATGCAGCCTGAAGTCTAGAGTGGTCAACTTCGGACCTGGGGTAGAGGGTTCAAGTCAGCACCATTCTCGAATGGGGTTGCCCAGGGTGAGGGGCCAATGGTCTCTCCTAGAACTTCAGGGGCAGGATATTCGCTTGGTCGGAAGGGTGCGGGGGAGGGAGTCACGCTCTCCTTGGGCTGGTGGCCACTCCGCACATTCACTATGACATCATAAAGTGGCGCCAGTGAAAGGGCCCTCCTTTTTTGGTTTAATGGAGTTCACGGAGCGTACGGGGTAACCAGGAGAGGGGCGTACTCTCCCGGTAACCGGGCCCTGTGGCGCATGCGCACTCATACGTGAGGGCGTAGTTGGTAATAAGGATCTGACACCGGTTAACGACCTTGCCGTAGGCCCAACAATGTAGGATGCAAAATTCATACGTAGGATGTTAGATGTATTAGACATTTGTTAAGGTTAGCCCGGCATACCTGTCTACATTGCTGTAAATCTAATGTCAGAATTTTGCATATTAATAATTGTGTAAATAATGTTTATTTTAACGATTTTTGATTTGTTTTCATATTTTAATAAATACGGCCAGGGGGTCATGTGACCCCCTGCCTTCCAAAGACACTCCTCACATCGCTAAGTTACTTTGGGGTTGATGTGGTGGTTTGCATGACAGGGAGGGGGTGGTCGGTAGTCCCAGACCATACATCCTGTGATTCTGGACAAATCACGTAATCTCCCCGTGCCTAACAAAAATGAATGTGTTCATCTGTAACGAAACTGGTGCTCATGTAAAGCGCTCTGATACCCGATGGCGGGTGAGGGTGAAAAGTGAACGACCCAAGAAGTTGCAGATGGATTGGTTCTCACAAACTTCATGGCAGAATTTATTGCATTCAGTAAACTACACATTTAATACAGTGCGATATCCAGTAATACTATAATTATGCATCACAGCATTTTCCACATAATTGCAAATTTACCACACTACCTACATAATTCACCATCTTCCACCTAACTTGCTGCCTTAAAATATAAAATAATTTCTCCATCAATTGTATAAAAGGCTTCAACAAAAGGAACCACACCTCATGCTGTGCAGTGACAGACCCTTCACACCCTTTACAGAAATATACTGGCCACATTTTAGTTGGTGATTTCTGAATGTAGGTGTTAAATCAGTGCTAATAAGATAAAATCCTTGCAGAGTATTAATGTGAGTTAAATCTTAAAATAATGAAATAATACTGTCATAGAATGCCTTTTTTGCTGCAATATTAGAGACCCCTGGGTGATAAGGCTCTTCTAAATCTAAATAAATAAAAAAATATTTAGTAATCCCTACTGCATACTTTGGTCCCCATTGCTAAATGAATCCAGTATCCCTAGGTATGTATTCTGTTTAACAATTGGAAACTAAGACCGTTAAAATGAAGACACACAGAAACGCATACTGGGAGTTTTAGAATTATTTCACACAATGCTGCACTGCAGGAAAGGAAGAGAACACAAATGCTCTATATTTATAATAATTTGAAGCATTTCTGCTCTCTCCATGCACTGGCACAGTGTGTGCTGGCTTGCAGCAACAAAGGCACCCATTGGGGGGCGTGGTTTGCAGCCCAAGATGGTGGTCGCTTAAGCAACGTGTTCTTGGCCGGGGCAAGAGATCCAAACTGAATCCGACATTCCCTGCTATTTCCGATGGCAGCCTGATAAGTGAGATACTGCCTGTACCCTAGAGCAGTGCTCCGCTAATAATTCTGATTCTCGGATTGTGGCGCAGACCGGAGTTCCTGATCGTGAGAGGCTTGGGCGAGACACTGGGCCTGACTGATAGGAGAGGCCTGGGCTGCAGCGGACTCGCCTAATTCTGATGCCAGACTGCATCACCCTGTGACCAGTTGGCGTCGCTACGTGAGGACCCGGACCCTCCGCTCGATACTTGCGTCCACCTCCTGGATTGCCCCTAAAGAGTGCCTGCATGCTATGTAACCTGTGATGCTCTGAGGCACAGCTATCCTCCCCCCACAATGCTGCCCGGAGTTCCAGATTGCGGGAGGCTCCGACAAGATGCTGGGCCTGGCTGGTAGGAGGGGCCTACGCTGCAGCGGATTCGCCTAATTCTGACGCAGGGCTACATAGCCCTGGGTCCGGTTGGTGTCGCAACTTGAGCCCCCGGGACTCGGCCCTCCATGCGCTAATTGTGTCCATCGCCCGGATTGGCCCCCAGTGAGGGCCATCCAACCTGTGATGCTCTGAGGCACAGTTATCATTTCCCTGCAGCGCTGTGTGAATATACCTCCTTCGTGACTGCAGCCTGTCCGCCGCCCAGGAGGGAGCTTCCCCCCCTTCATGCAGCGCTTCTTGGACCCTCAGTAGCGGACCTTCCTTTTAGACAGAATGCAGTGTGGATCCACAGATGCAGGCCTTAAGTCCTCCCCCGCCTCCATGGTGTCTGGTGCTCCCGGGTGATTGACGTGGATTGTTCACGGCCGCGAGGACCCTCGGGACAGGGTTGAGAGCGGTGCCCTGTTGGTGGAGCACGGATTTTTCCCATATCGTATTGCGCCTGATCATGCATGCGCAACTACTACTGGACCTGCAAGGCTGACAGAGATCCGTGACACTAATCGGGACAGTGCTGTGGAGGTCCCAGAGATCACTTGGATTGCCTGATCAGCCCCACAGGGGGGCCTACATTACCAGGTCAGAGGGGAACCTCTCGTGGTGTCCGCTGGGGGCGGCATGGACTGGTGTGGCGCCGGCTGGCTGAAATAAATCATAAAGCTACACGCACTTTACTGCCTCCCCCAATCTTGCCTCTGCCCACCTGTGTGGAGTCTTAATGAAATCAATCTCTGGAAATAACAGCTGGGCACCGGCTAGATTTGCTTACTTGCCAATGAGTGCCATCAGGGCGCCGGTCCCATAACGTCCGGCGCACCAGTCATCATGAGCAGAGGCAAGCCAAAATCAACCTCAAGATCTGGGTGGTCTGGGTTGCTCTCACCGCCCTCCAAACATTCTCCAAGGCGCTCATGTCGCTCTGAAGAGGGAGCTGTCTCTAATCCTCCAGAGGACAAATTAGATATGATTTTGAAAGAAATACGAGATTCCAGAACTGCGCTGGAAAATCGGTTGGGCACGATCTCTGTGGAGCCCAATCTGCTCAAGGGCGACCATAGAAAATTGGCGGATAAAGTGAAGTCCGTGGAACAAACATTGGACTCAGTGGTGCCACAAGTGACCACCCATGAAGAGCAATTATGTTGAATCCGTCAGCAGATCGACTCTCTCCAGGCCCACGCTGATGATGATGCATAAGATCAGGCCCGACGTAATAACATCGGAATAGTTGGCTTCCCTGAGGGTTCTGAAGGCCCTAACCCGACAACTTATATAGAGAACTGGTTGAAAACTACGGTGGCCCCTGTCGGTTTATCTGCACACTTTACTGTCGAGAGAGCTCACCAAGTCCCTGCGCAGTGGCCAGTGAATGGAGCAAATCCCCGCCTAATATTGGTCAGAATCTTGAACTATAGGGACTGTGACCATCTGTTGCAGGCAGCATGCGACAATGACACTACAAGTAAACTGTGAAAATCGTGTTCTTCCCTGACTACACGCTAGCTGTGCAGCGCAAATGTTTCTCATTCATGGAAGTCAAGGCACGGGTCCATGCTGCCGGTCTCACATTTGCCTTACTGTTCCAAGCCAAATTGAAAATCATATATAATCAGATCTCTTTTATTTTTTGATACACCGGACGGTGCTTGGGATTGGCTGGACAGAACCTTCCCCAATACTCTGCCTGCTCGAAAGATGGACTCTACCCAGCCGAAATCACAGCATACCCCTTGGAGGCACAGGCTCCAGTACACCGCCTTGACAACAGGTGATGGAGGGTAGGCAGGAGGTTCTTCGTACTGCTACGACCTTCCGGCCCACTCGTCCACCTATCAGCACAAGCCCTTCAGTGGAGGCCAGCTCAGACTCTGACTTAGGCGGAAGAGTGGCACTGTTCCCATCGGTATCCGTGCAACCGAGTCACGATCCACTGAGGTAATAGGTTTGTGGTAACCTTGGGACATGGCCCCTGCCCGGTTTGTCAGCTCACTACAAATATGGTATGTAGGCTGTAACATTACCTCCATAACAGGGTGCACTAGCATATGCAATATTATGTAAGTTGGAGATAACGTATTTGACCAATAGAATAGGGATGACATGGTGAGTCCCCCCGGCCTGGCCTGTCCTGGGCGATTTCATGTATTGTTCATCCCTTGTTCCTTTTACAAGAGGAAGAAATATTAGCGACCTACCCCACTGGCGTTAGCAACAGTTTGATGTGAATTATGTTAACTTTTCTAGCACAGTTTTGTCGAGATAAGTTGGATTGTTGGACCCATTATTGGGATTCAGTTGTATTGTTTGTACTTTTGCCGCATGGTCTGATGTACAGGGGCGGGGTGGGTATCGGAGGGGTTGGGATGTGGGGGGGGGGGTTTGTTACTGTACCACTATGATGTCCATTCCCAAATCCCATACTATCATATCCTGGAATGTCCGCGGAATGGGTACAATTCACAAGCAGCATAGAATAGCTGCACAATTACACCGCCGTAAAGCTCAAATAGTATTTCTTCAGGAGACACATCTCCTCCCTTTGGAAACTACAAAATTACATTTTTGCTGTAGGGGTCAGTTTTATGCAACAGCATATTCCACCTTTTCTAGAGGGACTGCAATATGTATTGTGGGAATTCCTTTCTCCCTTACTGAGAGTAAAATAGATGTCCAAGAGCATTAGTGTTTATACGGGGATGCTAGATGGTACTCAGGTGGTGTTGGGGTCCATTTACGCCCCTAATGTAGATCAGGATGCCTTTTTAGCATGTCTTTCCCTGCCACTTGTGGACTGGTCACATCACCTCTGGCTTTTGGGTGGAGACTTAAATTCGGTGTTTGATGTGTGTCTGGACAGCTCCCATCCTCCCTTATTGAACACTGCTGCGCGCTCCCAGGCTGCTGCATTGATGTGTTGGGCACAAGAGTGGAACATGTTAGATGTTTCGAGGTCCCAGCATGTGAGAATACTCCTTTTATTCCCATCCCCAAAAGCTACATACCCGCCTGGATCATTTCCTTTGTTCGGTAGAATTGTCCCCGACTATCACACAATGTACATATCTAGGCAAGACAATATCAGATCACAATTCGATGGAATTAACACTCAAATGGGGCTGTTCTCCTGCACCTTTTTCAACTTGGAATGCAACCCCTACACTTAGAAGACCAAGTGTACAGAGCCACATTAGATACAGCCATAACCACATATTTAGCATATAATGAGGGCATGGCCACGACCAGATCCTTTAAATGGGAAGCCTTAAAAGATCCAGGGTGTTTCCCTGGGCTCCTTGGTAGGATTTAGGAGACAAACCATTAGGGACATAATAGAATTAGAGGGGGTATAACAATTGCAGGTGAGAGAGGTGGCAGCCTAAGCATGAGAGGACGGGAAAGAACCTTTACTGCCCACTAGGATCAGATATGCAGAATTGCTGGAACGCTTAAGAACGATTGACTTTCATGCCTACATGCTTCGCACGCACTCTTATTAGCAAGATTGATTAAACTTCAAACAACCCCCACTCCCATATTGGTGATTAATATGATCAACACACGCTGATCACAACCCAGGCTGCAATAAATTCTACCCTCCAAGAATATTGTACAACTGTATATGCTGCTCCTTTGCTAGATATGACAGACGCTACTACCTGTTTTCTTGTAAATGTAGAACTCCCCGGTATTACAGACTCCAAAGTCCAGGACTTGGAGGAGCGACCATAACAGCAGAGATCCGAAAGGCGATCAATTCCTTAGCTTGTAATAAAACACCAGACTACAATGGGCTCCCTATTGAATTTTATTCAACCTTTGCAACAACACTGATCCCTAAATTGGTACAGCTTTACACCACCTCGTTGGCAGAGGGCACACTGCCTCCCACTACCAGAGAAGCATTAGTTACCTCTCTGTTGAAACCGGACAAGGATCCTACCGAACTCACGATCTATAGGCCCCTATCGGTCCTTAATACAGAGTATAAAATACTCAGTAAACTCTTGTTGACAAGGCTTCTCCCCTTACTCCCTAAGCTCATACATGTAGATCAATTTGGGTTTGTACCCAAGCGCAGCACATCATTAAATATTCATCGACTGCATGCCTTAATACATGCTGCTTCAGCACATGCTCTGTGTGCGGGCTGTTTATCATTAGATGTACACCAAGCTTTTGATACCCTGAGTAGGCCATATATGCTGGCTGTATTGACCAAATTTGGGTTGCCTCCGGCATACTGTATTTGGATAAAATTACTATACACTAACCCTACAGCCCGTGCTAAAACTGGATCGATTATCTCGCCTGCTTACACTATTTATCGCAGAACACGACAGGGCTGCCCCCTGTCGCCTTTGTTGTTTGTATTGGCGCTGGAACCTTTACCACAACATCTGCGTCAGGTTATGGTCCCGTATGGTATTTCACTAAATGGTGCAATCCATTCTGCGTCACTCTATGTGGATGACATGTTTATGTATTTTCAGGATTTGACCAAAAGTATGTATACAATAAAAGCTGTGTTCTCAAAATTCGGGGAGGTGTCCAGTTTATGTCTCAAAATCTGTAGCTTATTCCTTCTATAATACATATACAAATCATTATTTAAGGTTCGGTCGGATGCAATTTAAAGTAGAACCCGTAACATTTAAATATTTAGGAATATAAATGTATAGAACACCAGTTGATTCAATAGATGGAAATGTGGTCAGAACCATCAATTCACTTCGCTCCCAGATCTCCTTTTATAATACTCTAACTTTGACAGTGCCAGGCTGCCTCGCTGTGTCCAAAATGGTCATGTTACCCAGACTCCCTTATCATTTGGGAACCTCCCGGTTATCCTCCCGGCATGGATTTTTAGAACGTGAGACACCCTTTTATCATCCTTAACCCCTTCACTACGGCGGCTATTCCGCCACAGTGCTAAGGGGGCGGGGCGGAAATGCGGCGGGCGCATGCTGGTGACGGAACCGCTCCATCACCAGCGTCGGTTGCTCTGTGCTTATGACGAAGCGGTTCCGTCATGGCCCCGCCCGCTCAATAGAACGCTTAGCGCAGGCGCGGAATTCGCGCCACGCATGAGCATCGGGCGGGCCATGACGGAACCGCTCCGTCATCAGCACAGCGCCACCGCGGCTGATGACGGAGCGGTTCCGTCATCAGCAGGGGAGGGGTTAATTTGGGGTTCGGATTGAAATAGACTGGCACTAGCCAAGATGCAGCTTCCCAGTAGAGCAGGTGGGATGGGGGCACCTCATTTTAAAGCATACTGTATAGTTGGGCAGTTACAGTGGTTAGCCTATTGGCTGGCAGGCCATAATTTATTTGAGATGGATACTCTCCTGACCTTCTAAAGCGTGAAACATTAAAGGTACCGTTATGTCCGGGGGCAGACAAGATATGAAGTCCTCCTTTTCTCCTACACATAGTGATACACTATTGGAAGCAAGCTCACAAATATGCGACAATACCCTTACCATATGCCCCAAATGTTCCACTCGGTAGTCTTCCCTCTAAACGCAGAAGAATAACAATGGCGCAGATAAGAGGTTGGGCGCGGGTGGGTATAGTGGCGATCAGTGTTTTTTTCTCAGATAGTAACTTGATACCCCATAATGACTTTGTACGCACCAATGCGGTACCAGACACCCTCTTTCCCACACATGCCGCAATTACGCAATTCATTTGGAAATATTGGTTTGTGGATCAGAAGGAGCATCCCACCGTTAACCTATTGAAATCCATTCTCGTAATGGGACATGGCCATCACCTTGTTCGATGGCTATATCGCGGGTTGAGGGAACACCTGCATACCCCATTGGGGCCTCTTAGACAACAATGGGAAGCATTAATAATGCAAGACTTGGAAGATAGGGAATGGGCACTAATGCTGGAACACCCTAGACTAGTTTTCTGTAATTGCCAATTGAAAGTAATACAATTATTTATATTACATAGGGCATACCTCACCCCCAAAACACTACAGAAAATGTACCTTACTGCCTCTTCGAACAGCTCGAGATGTCCTGCTCACGATGCAGACATTATACATATGTTGTGGTCCTGTCCGGTTTTGAGTGGGTTCTGGATGGAAGTTATCCAGAGTTTATCAACGCTAAAAGAACGCACACGGTGGGATACTGAAGAGGCTTGTCTCCTGGGCCTTTTTCCTCTCCCCAAAAAGGCAAAGTTCTACGCTGATTTGCGGGTCTAGCCCTGATGATTGCGAAGAGATTGATTACACAGTGCTAGAAATCCTGCACAGCACCACATGATGCTAAATGGAAGGAGGAAGTTATCCGTTGGGCTATAGCAGAGAAAGAAGCACTGCAACGTGAGAATTATAGGGAGTTGAGAAAATGTCCAGTCTCCCTGGAATGGGCACAACTGATAGAGCTGTTTAAGACAGACACAGAAGAGATAGCAGAGGGCTCCCAGAGAGCAGAAGAAGATAGTGTTGATGCTCCTTGATTTCCTCTCACACAGCGACGGGGACCGCAGTGGGTATCTCCCGGAGGGTTTCTTTTCCCCCCTCCACTTTCCCTAAACCCTCGCCCCTCCTTGCTCCTTTCCCTCCCTAGTACTATCAGATGCGACTATCACTTGGCACTATACACCACGCAAGGTGTAGTTGCAACACAGCTGCAATTGTTTTCTTTGTTATAGTGTTTGTTTATAGGGGTGGGTATAGGGTGGGAACTGGGTTTTAAAGTGTTAAGAAATGTGTCTCTGCATCCCATACCATAGATTATTACCTGGTAACAGTACTATGCTCATGTTATAGGTCTAAATACAACAATATGTACAGTGGAATTTATGTAACCAATAACTCTTGATTGTAATCAGATACGGATGTAACCCCTATGTCATTGGACAAAATGAAAAAGTATGATGCTATACTGTGGTAATACAAACTGAATATGTCGCAATCAATAAAGTTTGTGTTAAAAAAAACTAAGTCACCCTTGCTCCTTAGTTCTAGCACCCTTTGGCTCCAAAATATGATGCAAACATAAAATTTAGACTTTGCACAGCGAGGAGCTGTACTTCAAATAACATGATCCCTAAAACCAATGTTACCCTGGGAGAGGGATTTTGGTGTTCTTCGCAGTCTTTCGGATATGATTACTACAATTGGTGGGGCAAAGTGCCGAACATACTCTGCACTGTATGAAATGGCCATGGTACATATCTCAAATGAGACGTTTTAGTTGAAGGTGTTCTAATTGTGGTCAGTGGTTAATTTGAGCCCATGGTTTCGGTGCTCAGCACCAGCACTTAGTTATCAACACCGGCACTTATGACAGTCTGCTACTTGTTAGCGCTGACTGCCCAATTTAGAGATGAGCCCACCAACAGTTGTTTCTTATTTCAATATACATTATTGTATATTACATTACTAGTATTACTAATACTTGCCGCCCAATGCATTCTTAAAGCTCTGGGGGTCTGGGATAGTCGAAATTGTCAAACTTGTAGGAGTGTGAAGGTTAGTAGTTGTTTTGGGACAGTCGTTGGAAACCCTGGCTGAGGCAATGGATGGTGCAAACTGCAGTGACCTTCTGACAAGGGTCCTGGCATCTATTTATTTTAATACCAATCATACAAATTAAGCACCGGTTGTGGTGTTCTAGTCAACTCTGGTGCAGTACTTGCCTATGGAGTACTACTTGATTAAGATACATTACTTGCCTAAGGTGTACTTTTTGACAATAGTACTATCTAACGTGATCTGTTTTTGAAGCACTACATGTCAAAACCATAGGGTACAACTTTACTTGACTATGCTGCATTAGATAGGCACTGCTTTACCTGAAGAATAGAAGAGTACTATTTAAAATGTTATAACCAGCAAACACAACGTGAAGGATTACAAAATATTGAAATCAGGATGATAATTCTATGTCTATACAGATACATAATTGGTTAGGGCAAACTGTATAGTATCCCAACTAATAAGATGCCAGCTTAAATTAATTATGTAATTCTCACTCCTTCTCTACCATTTTTCCCCCTACCTCCCTTTCGCACCCCGCCATCTCCTTAGGTGAAATCGAGTAGGAGACCCCTGCCAAGATGCCCATTGATGTTTACTTTAGACTCCATAGGCAGTTTTCCTGCTTTTATCTCAAGTATATCCAGCGCATGGTTTTTAGCTCGAGTACAATTGGTATATGCTTAATGCATTGATAGCTTCCTATGTCTCGTGGTACACAAGATACTCTTAATATTTACTAACACTTCTGCCATATCGATTCTGTATGTCAGTATTTTTAGCTTATTTTTCTCAGTATGGGTGAACCAATGAGAGCTCTAAAATTGTTGTCAGTCTTCTGAATGTAGAGCAATCAGGTGTCAAGCGTACCCATAAGCTTGATTCAGTGGTGCAAAATTGTCAAAACAGGACGAATTGTGGTGAAAATGTACAATGATACTGCTAATGCATTCTCTTAGATGATCCAAACAAAGGGGCTTATTCACAAGCCCCTTGCGCTGCCGGTACGCCACTTTTAATATGGGAAAAAGTGACATACCGGCGGTGCACAGGGCTTGTAAATAAGCCCCATAGTTCTGTTCTCCATCAGGTCAAGGTGTGCACAAATTGACCCCCGGGAAGATAATGCCCAACACAGATACTATTTTCTCAAATTCCATACCTTATAATTCCACGTATGAAGTCACCTGAACCGGAGACTTGTGAGAAGCTGTGGGCACCTGCTAGACTAAGCCTCCACCCAAGCATGCACTTCCCCCTGCAAGAATTTACTTGAAGATAGCTTGCCTGATGCACAAGGCCCTTCACCATAACACTGCTGTCTACCTGAACAACTTGAACTATCTGGTGGAAGTGGTCCCTCAAAAAGCGCTAACTCCCTTGTGTTATGAAAACCACCGAAGTTCAACACGAAGAAAACTTACAACCACTCCTTCTCCGGCCTAGCCCCAAGAATATGGAAAGCACTGCCCCCTGAAACTAGGACAACCCCCTTGACTACCTCCTTAAAACAAATTGAAAAGGCTCCTGATGAATAGATTCCTTTACTAGTAGTCCTGAAGTCACTCAGTTAGACTATTTTCCTGTGGAAAACTCTGAAGCTTGGGTCTGCCAGGCCGATTGGTATATCGTATTTGTATTGCTGATTGCTTTTTTTTAAAGGAGTTTTATATAGCGCAAACTTGACCCGAAGGTATTGGAGCACTTTACATAGAACTAGTTGTGTTACACGAGGACACATTCATTTTTTTTGTTAGGCACAGGGAGATTAAGTGATTTGCCCAGAATTACAGGATGTTCAGTGTCATTGCCCAGACTCAAACCCAGTTCCCCAGTTTCGAGGTCGACGGCCCCAGCTGTTAGGCCAACTCCACCCCCTTATTTCTTCTTGCCTGTTATTTGCTCTTTTTTCCCTGTATGTATGACTTAGCTTCTATATGTACAGCGCTCCGATACCCTGATGGGTCATTTTTGTGATACCTAAAACTTTTTTAAATAAATAAAATCCCAATCTGGATCCTCTAGATCCACAAATAAGCCTCTCCTCCTCACTCCAAACCAGTCCATCTCCACTTAACCATCAATCACAAATGCCTTTGCCCTCAATCATACTGAAATGTTCCCTTTGTCCTGCGGGATTGTACTGTACTAAACCACATACAAACAGTGGCGTAGGAAGGGGGTGCGGTGGGTGCGAGCCACCTCGGATGTCATCACTGAGGGGAGGTGACACAATGGCAAAATATGTGTTTTAAACACATAATTTTGCCTTTTTGTGAAGCCTGGGGTGACAAGAAATTTTCCACTCCGGGTACCACATGACCTTGCTACGCCACTGCATACAAATATGAACTAAAATGTGTGTAGGAGATAAATTACCTCTTTCAGTACTAGTCAAACTTAAAACTGTGACAGGTTACATTGGTACAATGTCCAGGTCCATTAGTCTGATGGGTACACCGTGACACCATGCATTTACATCTCTCTTTCATCAGGGAGCATGTTTTCCACCTAGGGTGACCTTCACCTTGATGTCCAGGCTCTGTGCTAAACTAATGCTCCCATTGCTCCAGTGTTTCTTCAGGGGAACCTCAGCTTCATAGACTGCTGAAACAGGGACAGCCTTTGCCACTTACATGGATATGTAATAGATTGACACATTAGATTTTGAATAGCATAGGCTATGGCCACCTTGAAACTAGTAAGTGGGTCTAATTCCTGCCCTTGCTGTTATGCATGTACATATTTTAAGAATATGCGACTTAGAACTTGTCCAATTGTTTCGATGGTTATTTCGTATTTCTAGACTTGATTGTAATCAGGTTTACTGAAATCCTGTGGAAACTGAGAAAACATTTAAAGGGCACATGTATCAAGAAATCGCGCACACAGCAAGCCACCTTGCCGTGTAAAAGCGATAGGGCATTTCTGTATTTTCATTTGCGCTGGCGCACAATGTGCTGCCTAGAGCCTATTCGAGCAACTTTGAACATGGTGCAGGGTTGTTTTATGCAGGAAGGGATACCTTGCTGCAAAAAAACAATCCCTTGAGACAAGGTGAAATACAGATATTTCTCCTTGTTATGCCTCACGTGGGTAGGCATACCATTTTGAAACATTCCCAGGTCTACCAGTAATAGTAAATCTGGGAATCTGCCAAAGTACGTGGGTGAATGCGTTGTAACACCCACACTGTGCCCATGAAACGCCTACCTGTGGCAGAGTGGCAACACAGTGACTTTGTACTCTGTTGCATTCCTCTGGATTTATCAAGCCATTCAGGACTATGCAAGGTGGCCTTATGTAGCATGATAAACTTAACCTAGTATATGCATCACTCTTGTGCTCTGTTGCTTGGCACAAGGGCACCACAACTCTTTGATAAATATGCCCCTAAATTTGAGCTAACTTAATTATACTGCAGGGTTTCCTACGTTATGTGGCAATGAAAAGGTGTATAATGAGGCTTATTGTGTGATTAGAGGCAACTTGTTGACACAGTAAGTGGCTGTTTTGACATTTAGATTACATAGATGCAATATGGATCTCAGTGCTATAGAAAGTACATATTGCAAGAAAACTATATGCATTCATCAAATCCTATTCAATATGTTTTTACCAGCTTGTAATGATTTTGTTTTGTGTGAAAGAACAGGAGCACATTTTCATTAAAGTTGACCTTTCTACCTGTTCATAAAAAAGAGTGTTCATAAAATAAACACAACATTGAATTTAACAGAAAATGTATCCACTGCACTTATGCTCTAAAATCTGCTTCATATTTCATGTTTACTCTGTGTTATACTATAGGACATCTGGAAGTACCTCGTTCTATTTAGAAACAATTGTGCAAAACAGTGTTATACATTTTATAATTAATTATTATATATGACCCAGTAGGAGGCATTTTAAGATTCAAGACATCAAACCTTATAAAGAGATTAAACATGTTTTCGAGTATTCTAAACTATTTGTGCTCTCTTGAAATAACGGTTGTTTTGAGAATAGTGTCAGTGAGGCAGGCCTGAATTTTAATGAACAGCGATTCATCACTCAGATTAAAAAAAGAAACCTGATTTCCACCATGTTTGAATTACATTTAAATATGCAAGGATGTTGTTCCTGTTGCAGGCAAAGCACTTCTCCTGTCCAACATCAGGCAAAATGCACACCACTATATTAGCAGAATACAGCAATAAACAACTGAAAGTGACCGGTTATTTTAAACGTTGTCTTGTACATTATTACACACAGTTTGTAGGGTTTAGATTACGTTTTAGTCTGTTTCAACTGGAAACTGGGTGTTGTTCAAACATGAAAATTATTTGGAAAAGTGTGTGGCAGATCCTGTTTTAAGTGTACAGTGTGGTAAATCTCTAGTTATGTGGAAAGCACAGTGGTCCTGATTACGATGCACTAATTGAAGTTGAAGCAGTGTTTCACTTGATTGCGGTGTACTACTTTTCTGTGTGACGCTACTTTGACTGACAATGTGATACAGCTTTATTTGACTTGACTGTCACATAATTCTTGACTTGAAAATGGTGTGCAATTTGTAGTACATTACAGTGTAGAATCTTTTGAGGTGTTTTTCTGAAAAAATGGGAATTCCAGTCTTGAATTTTGTTCTCCTCTGGAGATCTAAGCCCCAATTGCTATTCCACTATGTATGGATGACCATTTTGCTGCCAGTGTACACTTGAGTCTTCTAGGGTAAAGAAAAAATTATTACCTTAAGAGGTTGTAGAGGGACTGACACTCACAAACTGCATAAGATAAGTTAATACATTCAGTAAACTAAACTTCCAAGTCAGCACAATATCCAGCGACACTAGAATTATGCACCTCTTTAGACACAGCAGTTTATACAAAATAACAAATGTACCACACTTTCTATATAATCATCATCTTCTGTCTATCTTGCAGCTTTTAAATATAACATTTTTCGACCTCAATTGTATTCAAAGGTTACACACATCCTGCTGTGGAATGGCAGACTCTTTTCAAAGGTTTACGAGTCATATTTTAGTTGTTGATTGCTGCATTTAGTTGTTAATTCAGTGCTATTACGATAAAACGTTTGCCGAGTATTAAGGAAGTTTAATGTCAAAATAAAATAGTGAAAATGTACTGTCACTGACCGCCATGCATAATTTGTTACATTATTTAGAAAAAAAATGTCCTGCATAATTTATTCCCCATTGTCAAATAAATTCATTATCCCTGACTATAGATTTTTTTTAAATATATGGAAGCCAATAAAACACATAGGGGCCCATTTAGGGGCCGATTACGATGCGGCCCATAAAGGTTTTCGGGCTGCATCGTAATCGGCCCCTCGGTTTACTTCAATTCGGGAAACAACCTTTACAATGCAACTTTTAAAATGCACTACCATTACAAAAAACGTTTACAACGCAACATCCATTACAACGCATGGCATTACAACGCATGACACTACAACGCATACCACTACAATGCATGTCATTTCTACGCAGTCATTACAACGCATACCATTACAACGCATACCATTACAACGCATAGTACCCTTACAGTATCCAACACTTACCCTACTGCTGCACCCCCTGGAGTTAGAATAGTAATTGTTACCCCTACACTATCCAACACTTACCCTACTGTTGCACCCCCTGGAGTTAGAATAGTAATTTTTACCCCTACACTATCCAACACTTACCCTACTGTTACAGCCCCTGGAGTTAGAATAGTAAATTTTACCCCTACACTATCCAATACTTACCATATATGCTATGTAATGGTATGCGTTGTAATGGTATGCGTTGTAAAGGTAGTATGCGTTGTAATGGAATGCGTTGTAATGGTAGTTTTTTGAAATGCGTTGTAATGGCATGCGTTGTAATGGAATGCGTTGTAATGGATGCTGCGTTGTAAAAGTTTTGTTGTAATGGCATGCGTTGTAAAAGTATGCGCTGTAGTGACATACATCCCTTCAATTCTGGCAATCCGAAACTAAACTGGCCAGTCACTCGTGATGAATGCACCTGGCCTGAGTGCGGCAAGTTACTGTAGGACCTTTGTAAACAAAGCTATTTTGAAGAGTGCCTGCACATCCAAGCGTGATCATGGAGAGCTCAGCCCCGTCGACCGGTTCAACAGTTATACCAATTGTTGGAAGGATGGTCATTGTCCTACCCCTGCGGGTGCCGTGGTAGTGATAATTGGCATTTTGGCAGTGGCGAGGGACACAATGCAATTTGATCATGACTTTGGCAAAATGAGGAACCATGCTTCAATATCAAAGCACGCTATGATGGCTCTATGGCGTTAAAGAGAACTGCACTGATTATTATGCTATTTATGTGATTTGTCATCTTTTAATATATGCTCTCTTGAATTTGTTTATGGAACATGTTGATTTAACTGAATCATTTTGAGACTGTATAAAAATATTGAGTACAGCGCTGCTACTTACCATTGGGTTTGTTTAATAACATCATGATATGGCTGCCACATATCGATCAGAGCGCCTGTGACTCGCCCGCAAGGGCATGGCTTCGTATTGTGAATAAACTTACCTGCTTCTCTCATCATTCGCCAGTGATCAAGAGCTACAGAACAGCTCGAAACTCGTATGGCTTGCAGTTAAGGGGCCCGATTCACAGAACTAACTTTAGACAAAATCCTAAACTTACTATTTTTGGTATTCACAGAAGGCATTTAGTAGTAGTAAAGTTAGGATGTTGTCTTAAGTCTGTCTTAAGTCTGTCCTAAGTTTGTCTTAGGTTTGTCTTAAGTCTGTCTTAAGTCTGTCTTAAGGTTGTCTTAAGTCTGTCTTAAGTCTGTCCTAAGATTGTCTTAAGTCTGTCTTAGGTCTGTTTTAAGTCTGCCCTACTACTCTTGGTATTCACAGAAGGTATTTAGTAGTAGCAAAGTTAGGGTTTTGTCTTACGTTTGACTTAAAACAGACTTAAGACAGACTTAAGACAGTCTTAAGACAAACTTAAGACTGACTTAAGACAGACTTAAGACAGACTTAGGACAGACTTAAGACAGACTTAAGACAGGCTTAAGACAAACTTAGGACAAACTTAAGACAGCCTTAAGACAAAATCCTAACTTTACTACTGCTAAATGACTTCTGTGAGTACCAAAAGTAGTAAGTTTAGGATTTTGTCTTAAGTTAGTTCTGTGAATCAGGCCCAAGGAGCATGACACCATCTTGCTGCTTGTGACGTCCAGAGCAACAACCCCTGCATGAGTGGCTATTCCTTTGGGGCAACTCTTGGTTTGAAATAAATGCGACGTGTCCGGTCGCGGAATGATCCTGCTGCCTATCGAGCAGATCCTGTATGTTCCGTCATTCAGGACACAACTGGAAACTTTGGGGTGCCTGAGCCACAAGTATGTATTGGGAAGATGCCAGGAGTGCGGAAAATACTTTATGCCCAATCGGGAGGAACATTTTTTGATGGTGAAAGTAGCAGTGCACTTGTATATAACGGGCTTTGAAGTCTGCAGGCATACCAGTGAACAACAATGACCAGAATGTCTGTAACTCGTCCACAGGGCCGTAGCTTCGTATTGTGAATAAATCAGTTGTTCCGAAACTTACCTGCTACTCTCATCATGGCCAGTGATCAAGAGCTACGGAACAGCTCGAAACGATTATGACTCGCAGTTAAGGTCTTGAAGCATGATGCCATATTGCTGATTGTGGCGTCCAGAGCTGCAATTCCTGCGTGAGTGGCTATTCCTTTGGGGCAGCTCTAGGTTTGAAATATATATATATTTCTTTTTTTTTGTGTGTGTTTTTTTGGGGGGGGGCAGGATGCATGAAGTTACATTTATGCAGTTAGGTCAAATAATATTGAAGCGATTTCCCTGCACAAGCTGATTATAATTTGTTTTTCATGAGGTTGTAAACAGAGGTTTTCTCATGTCAATTTCCTTGCACTGAACAAATAAACTAGAATTTGGTCTTTGCACCGCAGTATTAGGCGTATGAATGTGCGTTTATTAGTACTGTTGCGCTGTATAACAGGTTATTGGCGTGGCATAAACAAATTTATTGTATCATCCAGCAGATTATTTGATATGAACCTGTAAACTGTACAGCTCATTTTATGCCTCTCCTGATAACCTCATTTTAGTTGTTAAATATATCAGTATTTTCTCTTCTTAAAAAAACCAAATTGCACAAAATTCATGCCATACCTACATTCAGAAACATACAAGGCAGAGAAACAAACCTAGATCTTCTTTAACTTTAATGCTGCATGCTGCATAACTATAGTGCGCTAACTGAATATGGCACATTTTAGACTGAAGTAGTTCATGGTTTCTTTGTCATGTATTACTGAGTTTACCTTGCCATAACTAGAGGTGATTTGAAATGACCACCGTGATAGGCCACTTGACTAGGGTGTGCTTGTAATTATGGTGTACTGCGTTTCTTCGTTATGTTGTAATACTATATACTACGTAATTGACCTGCCTAGAGTGTGCTATTTTATTTGTATGTATTCAAAGAGCACTGGAAAAAGATGGTTGAGTGACAGCTTGGCTTCCCCCATTAGTACAGATTTATCACACCTGTCTCATATTTAACAGTCTGCTGCATAATGTGCAGATTTCATTCAACTGTTTTTACTGCTCAAACAGATTGAAAGTTACTAAAATAATATCCCCACACATGGTCCAGCGCAGTGCAGATGCAATCACAAGCGGAATGGCTTTTGTCTGGTGTATGAGGCATATTTAAATACGATTAAAACAGGGTGGAAAAAGATAACTTCATCATCATGAAAAGTGTTGCTTCATTATTCGTGCAAATTCATGATGCACCAAGACATTGTCTCAAATGAGTGCGACTCACAATTAAGGAATGGCTTCCCATTCATTCCTATGGGCCATAGTAATATGGACCATAGTAATATGGACCATAGTAATAAATGGGAAATTGTATTTGCAATTTGCGAGTACCAATAGGTACTCGGTAATTGCGCATGCAATTTCAAGGGTGCAAAGGTTTTAAAATGACACCCTGTTCACCCCTGAAATTGTGATGTGCACCCATGTTGCACACACTCATGCCCCAAGGGCATGTGTGTGTGTGTGTGTAACCAGAAAGATTTTGCAAAATACAGACCAGAGTAATTTCTCTGGGGAACATGCATCAAAGGTTTTTGTGAGCGCAAACAGTGCGATTCACAAAAAACTGCTGTTTGCACCCACAAAATGGCCTTTTGCGATGCATTAAAGTGTTAGGCACTCGCAATTTAAGAAATCGCAATTTATTTTGATTTCTTAAATTGCAATTGCATTGAAGGAATTGCAATTTGCGAATCTTTACATGCAATGCTAGAAGCACATAGAAATAGCGAATTCGCTATTTGGGGCCGCAAAATACAGAAAAATCCCTCTGGTCGGTATTTTGCAAAAACTTTGAAAAGTGCACTAAAGTGCATTTTTCAAAGTTTCAGGTTACACACACACACACATGCCCATGTGTGTGTGCAACATGGGTGCACTTCACAATTTCAGGGGTGCAACAGGGTGTCATTTGGACACCTTTGCACTCTTGAAATTGCATGCGCAATTTGTGAATACCTATTGGTACTCGCAAATTATGCATACAATTTCCCATTCATTCCTATGGGCTTGTAGGCCCCTAGGAATGAATGGGTTGCCATTCCTTAATTGCGAGTCGCAATTAAGGATTGTTTAGGAATCGCTATTTTAATGGGTGTAATCAAAATTTTAGGGGTGCAACAGGGTGTCTGTTTGACACCTTTGCACCCTTGAAATTGCATGTGCAATTTGCGAGTACCTATTGGTACTCGCAAATTGCGCATTCAATTTCCCATTCATTCCTGTGGGCCTGTAGGCTCATATGAATGAATGGTAAGCCATTCCTTAATTGCGACTCGCAATTTGCGAGTCGCAGTTAAAGAATGTTTAAGAATCGCTATTTTAATAGAGATTCCTAAATGCATAGGCTTTTGAGAGTCCTTACTTACGATTCCTTAATAATTGCAAGTAAGGACTCGCAAAAGCTTTTCTTGATGCATGTGCCTGTCTGTATTTTGAGCCCCTAAATAGCAAATTCGCCATTTCTATGTGCTTCTAGCATTGCATTTAAGGAATCGTAAATTGCGATTCCTTAAATGCAATCGCAATTTAAGAAATCATAATAAATTGCGAGTGCCTAACACTTTAAAGCATCGCAAAAGGCCATAGAGTCATCAAATTTCTCGAATTACACAATCAGAATAAAACATTCTGCCCAGGCCTACAGCAAACCTTATTATTTTTTGTGCTTTTGGGATCCCTTTTATATCAATGTGCTCTACAATACAAAATAAAATGAAATAGGTATCACAGATTGTGCTGCATAATTTGCAGCCTTTCCACATACCTTGGCCCTTCACTAATGCATAATTCAGGTGGCCCTGATGATGGGGCCAATATACATGGGTGGAGTTTGACCCAGCATTGCTGATCCCCAGGAATAATGACACTTTGATATAATTCAGAGAGGGATAATTACCACTGATGACAAGATTTTGGGGAATAACATGATGGAAAAGGTGTTTCTGAGTGAACCCTTAGATTTTCAGCTGGAGTTTCAACCAGACATTTCATTCGCTTTCAGCAGACAAGCAGATAGTCTGGTGGAAATACTTTAGACCTGCAATATTCCAGTGAACCATGTAATACCAAAGGTGTTAGTAGCTGCTGTTGTTGTTTATGCCGGGATTAACAGAATATATTGCACCAGTGGACTTTGCTGCAGAAGCTATAAAACTCCTCTAAGCAAAACTATAACAGACTTAAGTGCAAACTGCAAAAAACTCAGCTCTCCAACAAATATACACAAGTATATTATATATATGTGTGTGTTTGTGTTTGTGAATATATAGGTAGATAGATAGATAGATAGATAGATAGATAGATAGATAGATAGATAGATAGATAGATAGATAGATAGATAGATAGATAGATAGATAGATTGACAGTTAGATAGACAGATAGATAGATAGATAGATAGCTACATAGATGGATATGGTCAGTTCTTTCTATCACACATCATAGGATTATTTCTTTTGATTTTTAAGACCAAATGTGACAAGAAATTAGCTTGTTATGCTCATCAACATGTTTTGGTGGATTAATTTAAATAGCTCACCTTCATCAGGACAATTAAAATATTGTTTGATTTTCATTAAAATTCATATATAGTTGTAGATAAACAGAGTCAAATGGCCAACATATAGTTTTCTTAAAAAAAACACATTACACAACATAAATTATGCAAACATAAAATATGTAACATATATGCATTGTTACATTATTTCTGCACAGAAAGCACCATCATTAACCCTAGAACAATAACATCATGAATAGACTCAAATTACATATTGAGGTTGAATGGCCTGAAAAGACATAAACCAGTAGAAGAAAATAAAAGGAAAGCGATAGAGGCAGATCATGAATCACTTAAACGTATAGATGTAAGATAAGAATGCTTCTCATAAAGCATTATAAAATGGGTCAAATTAAGATTTTTTTCTTTCTTTCATTCTTTATCCCCACTGCTCTTTATGCCTCATCTTACAGATCCTGACAGCTAAAAGTTGACATCATGCCAGATTATCAAAGCCATTATTAATGAATTATCTATTTAGCTCCAAAAATGTGATGCAGCTTTATCTGCTTAAAGAAGATCTCCAATGGCAACAAGCCTCAAGTAGGAAACTCACAACGTCCTCCAAGGGATAAGGTAGTGGGTAAAAAAAAATCTCCTATAAAAATAATTCAGATCCATTTATTTGGGCTCAAGTACACTGACGGAACACACTTTATTGTTATTATTTTATTAACATTTTGGATTTTTGTAGAGCGTGCGGCTACTCAGCAGAGTGTCCAGGCACTAAGATTTGAAAAACCACTGGTCAGACAGTCATTATTTAAAAGGAGATTTGAATAGCCAAGTTTTAAGGCACTGTTTGAGGGAGCCTTCATCCTTGGTGGTCTTCAGGTGAAGAGCATTCCAGATAGAGGCTGCAAGAGCGAGAAAGAAGAGCCACCCCATTTCTTCCTTTTTGTTTTTGGCACAACAGCCTGTATAGCACCGGAGGACCATAGATTTCTTGCTGAACGGTAGTGTGCTAGTTTTTCTGCTGGGTAGCGAGGACCTGACTTATAAAAGGGCCTGTGGGCCAGCACAATCCCCTGGAACTTTACTCTCTCTAGGATAGGCATTCAGTGCGATTTCTTTAGGTGTATCCAACTGTGATCGTTTTTCCGTAACCTCAAGGGAAGTCGGGCTGCCGCATTCTCTACCACCTTGAGTTTCTTAAGTTGGAACCCAGGGAGACCATAGTGCAGAGCATTGGTGTAGTCCGGCCGAGAGGTTATGAAAGTGTTAATTATGGTCTTCTGGGACTGTAACGGGAGGAAAAATACAAACTTTTAAAAAGATCTAAGTCCAAATCATGTTCTAACCATACTGTCCACCTGGCACTGACAGGATAGCGTATTGTCAGACTCTACTCACAGCTTGCGTACAACTGTAGCAGGGGTAGGAGGAGAGGAAGCCACCATGGGCCAAAAATCACCTTCCCAAGAAGGAGTAGTAGTGCCAAAAATTAGAATTTTAGTTTTGCTGGGGTTGCATTGGAGATTACTTCTGAACTTTCCTTGGGGAGCCGCTGACAAGCATACTGAAAATCTTTTCTGGGCAATATGGATGTTACTGTCCCAGGTAAGGAGGATCTGCGTATCCTCAGCATACAACACTACTTGCAAACAAATAGATTTTACCAGGGCTGCCAGAGGAGTCATGTCCACATTACACAGCATTGCCCTTAGGGCAGAGCCCTGAGGAACGCCGGGTTTTAAAGGTTTGGGATTAGATGCAAAATGTGGCATCCATACTGACTGACTTCTATCTGATAGAAAGGACTCAAGCCAGTCCAACGTGGCACCAGCGATCCCCATGTAACTCAGTCTTTGAAGGAGGATTAAGTGCGAAACTGTATTGAACACAGCCAATAGACATAAAAGCGAAAAAGGGCCACTTGCTTTCCTTGATCCACTGCCATCTTGATAATGTCCGAAACTTCTACCAATGTAGATCTGGTGCTGTACTGAAGGCAAAAGCCAGTTTGAGAGGGATGCAGCAACTGATTAGAGTCCAAATAATTGGACAATTGGGTGTTGAACAGTTTCTCTAGAATTTTACAGAAGGCCAGCAGTAACGAGTTAGTCCTGTAATCTGCCACGATGGACTTATCAGAGAAAGGTTTTTCAAAAGTGGAATATGTTTGGCTTATTTTCGAGTGCTGTGAACCCTGGATTGGGGTATGGAGTCATTTAAGAGAGTATTAAGTGCGGGGTTAATAGTCACATGATTGGCTGCCATAATGTGAGGGGGAAAGGATCATACCTACTTCTTATATATGTATCTCACCCTAAAACAATTGACCCCGCGTGGGCATAGACACACTTAATAAAATCCTGTGCCAATAGATTGTCTCTCAATTAAATCCTCCAATTTCTTAGAAGAAATATGCAAAAATTCATAATATATATTTGATTAGAGTCAAAACTCTCCACAATTCTCTATCAAACCCCATTGTAAAGGGAAATTAAATTCATTAAATACATTGTATATAAAGCTTATTTTGGACTACATAGAGACAAACAGGTTCATGTAGCCACAAATGGTAAAATCTATAGTAAGTGATGCCATTTGAGATGTCATCATTGATATTATAAATTATGTCATAGAACATGTCTTGAGTGATGTCACTTGTGTGTTCACAAGTAGTGTATGTTAGGCGTGTAACTATAACTGGTAAATTTCTGTGTTTTTTAGTTTAAAACATTAATGTTGTCACTGAGAAATTGATTTAACTATACCGTTACTTTATCCTTTGCTTTTTTCAGTGAATTTTTAAGGTTTTTGTCAAAAACAAAAACAGATCTGTTAATCACACCTAACTATAATGCTTCATTAACCTTTGTTTCTTCAAATAATTTCTAGGTTTTTTATAAGAAATCTGTGGTAGAATGACTGAATAGTATATTCGGTGTGTGGAAATTATTCTGAAATGGAATTGCTTTCATTTTCTAACTTAACAGGAAAGAGTGCACACTTTGCTAAATGTTTCTAAAAAATGATGTCCAAGAGGCCTGTACTTTCTCTTCGGCTCTTGTGGTTGACCTCCGAGATTGTGCATTTGCAATTAAGTTAATAACAGTGGTTTCCTGTAATTCTGAACAAACTAAGACATTAAAGATGTTTATTAGCTTGGAAAAATTGATTATAAATTGTTCCATGAAATATATAAAACAATAATATTTTTACGATCTTGTGAGATGCTTGCAGATATCTTTCAAGAGGTGTGGGAGCAGAACCACACCCTAAGGAAGGACAGTAATTGGTTCATATTGATGTCTTTAGTTATAAGAAGAAGAATCCATCCTTTTTGCTTTATTTCACTGTAGGGGTTTTGTGAGAGAAGGCATAGGTGGAGAAGCGTGGCTCAGTGGTTAGAGGCGGCAGACCCAGAAGCTGAGATCGGCTGTGGACCAGGGTTCGATTCCCCGCCTCGGCGGGTCTTGGCTCAAAAATTCCACGGAGTCGACAATTCTCGCTCTGGTGCCTACTCGACTCACGGGGTCACACTCTGCGACTCTGGGCAATAGCTTGCTTAATCTCCACTACGGCCCCTCGCGGCGGGATGCCTGGCTTTCACCTTGTGGATACCCGTCCGGGGTATCTCACATGGGAATACCAGGACGGGTTCCCTAAGCAAGCGCCTTGAGGCCCCTGGGTTAAAGCGCGCTATATAAATCGAAACACAAACACATTTGGCTTGCTCTTTTTTCCTGTTTGCTCCTTTTGACAAAGATATCTTCATCAGATTCAGATGAACAGCCAGGGGCAGTTGTACGAGCTCAACCACCTCAGCCGCCCAAGGAAACCTTGGTGTGGAAGTTTTTGGAAATGCGACCAAATGACAAGAAAATGTCTGTGAAGTACGTTATCTGTAAACTTTGCAGCAAAGTGTACAGCCAGGGGAGCTGAAAAAATAATATAACATGATTACCTCAGGGATGTGGATACACCTGATGTCTATGCATCTACAAAGGCTTGCATGAGCAGAGTTGGCTCATGCTGCGAAGCTAGACAACTCTACATTGGGCTTCAACATCATTTGCTCCAGGAGATACTGTGCCTGCACAGGCTCTAATTGAACAAGCAGACAATCACCCTGATTTTTTTTTTAAAAAGAGCTATTTTGCTGGTTGTGTATTCAGATTATTTTGTCATTAGAGGCAAGCAGGTCTGTCCAGTAGAAACAAATCCAAGAGCACAAGGGTCCACCTAGGCATTAGTTTATAAAAAACCTTTTATTAAACTTTTTTTTCCTTTTTTTGGAGGAGATACTGTTGATGTTTGTTTAACACTTCAATTTCTATTTTTTTTGTCATAACCTTTGAAAATAAATTACAAATGTTTAAAAACACAATTTATTTTTATAGTTTTTGAAATATGGAAAAAAAGGCTCTTTTCAGCACTACCCTATAGTTTCATGATCTGTGTTGTTTGTACCATGTTTTCCTATTTTTCCTTCTTCAATGCTCTCATGAGACTCTCGTAAGAACCAGTGATACCATCCCTTGTATGCATTCCAAGGGGGCAGTGCTTCCTGGTTTGCTCTCATGAGCTTCTCACCAGATCATACCTTTTTATAATAGACTTTGCATTTACACTGAATTTATTCTGATGTCATATACATCAATTATATACACCAGAAGAGTAACAGTGAGTTTAGTTTAATGAAATGCAATCCATTATATAATTGTGGAGAAACATACTTATTTTATATTCATGAAAAATAACCACTTGTTTTATCTTCATGAGACAAACATTGGTACATAGCACACATTGATGCTCATTTATTTACTTTAAGTCCATTTATTATTATTAGAAAAGTTCAATCATTCCTTGTTTTACGATCCCGCAAGAGTCTTGCAAGGTTGTTTATAAGAAGAATTTGCACTTTCCTTTATTACAGTACTTATGCCTTGTAGTGCCCATTAGTAGGATGTGGGGAGAAAGTAGACTGGTGTAGGGTGTAAGGAGACACTGGAATGTCACTGAAACTTCTCCACAGCCTACCAATTATGTATAGTTTACTATGGTGAGAGACGTGCATCTCCAGTGAGATCTTGCATGAAGGTAACTAGTGTGTAGAGTAGGGTGTAACGAGACACTTCCTTGCCACTCACACATTTCCCCAGGCTCAGCAGTATACATAGTAGGGTGTTGAAGGTACACACCTCACATGTAAGACCGTACTATTCTATAGTATAGCAAGGAGTGACCTCTCCACTGAGACCTTTCGCCAGAAAAATGCCCACTCTATCACAGCTCTGCCCATCATGAAAGACATATACAATAGTGTGCAGAGAAACACCGCCCACTCCACTAACACCTATCTTCAGGCCAACATGGGTGAGCAGTATAGTTTGGGCAAGTAGTGGCCTCTCTATTGTCATATCTCCCTAGAGCAACAGGGATACACAGTGGTGTCTGAGAAGTGACCTGTCCGCTAGCACATTTCAACAGCGTGACAGATGTCCATAATAGGCTTTCACAAAAAGATATCTCTCTGTTCATACCATTTCCCATGCTGGCAGGTGTGCATAGTAGGCTGTAGGGAGGAACTGACCTTTTTGCATCTCTCTTGCATGATAAGTCTGCGTAGTAGTGTGGGAAGAGACTTGCCTCTCGCCTGTGATCTGTGCCTTGGATGATGGGTGTGCAAATTTGGGTGGGAAAGAGGCTTACCTCTCTGGCCACAGCTCTCCCCATGATGACAGATGTACAAGTAAGGTGTGCAGATGAAATTACCTCTATTCTGAGAAGTCTGTCTTGCATACAACTATACAAACTATCATAAGGAAACACAATGCCCTGTCAGCTGAGACATCTCTGCAGAGTAGCACATGTGAAATGTAGATGGTGGGTAGAGACTGCTCTCTCTCTGCATATAGATATCTTCATAATGATGAATGTCCATAGTGGAACATAACTTAGAATATCCGCTCTGTTGAGAACTGCCAGTTTTAGTAAATATTTCAATACTATAATAAAATTAAAATGTAAATTAAGTGTTTAATAAAGAAACCAAAAGTAACTTTAAACGTTTTTAATTACAACAAAATAATTTAACAATTCAAAATGACAACAACTATATTAACAAACTACATCAACACCTATAATACAAACAACTTTAGTAATATAAAACAGTTTTCTCTGATTCTTATAAGCAGCAGGTGGTAATGTCTCTTTGCTTCTGTTGTCTAGTGGATTTTGATGCAGGTAGCACTTCTTTTCCTGTCAATTAGCCTCCTTAGCCTGGTAAGGATTCTTCAGATTCCTACTGTTTCATAGCAATGTAGTTGACAAAATAGTCTCTGCAAAGTAGCATATCTATAAATTACAGTTTTTAGAAATTGTTCACAAAGCATAGCTCATGCAGAGTTAGCTTGTGCTGCAGAACTGGGCAACTGTTCAGGTGCTTCCACATCCTTCAAACCTAAATGCACTGTGTCTGAAGAGGTACTTATTGCTAAACAATGCAATTACCCCGCTTTTTTTAACAAGACTCTTTTTGCTGCTTATGTAAGCAGATCATTTTTCCCTCGCAGACAAGCTTCCATTTTCCTCCTAATAAAAGTCAAAATAACAAAAAAGATAAAAGTTACAAACTAATCAATAATTGATAACAGTGATGCATCGCTACATTTTCTAAGCTTTAATACATTTTTCACCCAGAACCTCATATTTATATCAGGTACTCCAGTAACTTGCTATTCATTTCTCACTTCACTACAAAGTTCATCAAATATAACATTAAATACCTGAACTTTAAGGTCTTTCGTAAATGGAGATGAAGCCACAAGTCTCTTTCGGCTCCACAAAAATTCACTTCTGCAAAATAGTCTCTGCAGAGTAGCATATCTATAAATTACAGTTTAAAAAATTGTTCACATCACATAGCTTGTGCAGAGTTAACCTGTGCTGCTGAACCTGGCAACTGTTCAGGTGCTTCCACATCCTTCCAACCTAAATGCACTATGCATGAAGAGGTCCCTATTGTTGAACAGCACAATCAATCAAGTGACTTGTTAAGTGTAACTAGTCACCCGTAAGTGCTCAGGACGCTTAAGGGGCGGGACTGCTGGTCTGTCAAAGGCACTGTGGTTCAGTCAAAGAGCCAGGTCTTGAGGTCCTTCCTGAATTGAGCCAATGACGGAGATTGCCTGAGGTAAAGGCAGGGTGTTCCAGGCCTTTGCTGCGAGGTAAGAGAAGGCTTTTCCTCTGGCCCAGGTCTTGCAGAAACTTGGGATGGAGCCAGGGCCAGTTTGGCTGAGAGGAGGTCTCTGGTGGGTGAGTGGAATGCAAGGCAGTGATTTAGGTATGCAGGTCCCGCGTCGTGTAGAGTTTTGTAGACGTGTGTGAAGAGCTTTAAGTTGATTCTTTTGTTGACTGGGAGCCAGTGGAGGCATCTCAGGTGGCCGGTGATGTGGCTGCGGCGGGGGATAATGAGGATGAATCTAGTGGAGGTGTTCTGTATGTTCTGCAGTGTCTTGAGGACTATATCTTGGGGATGCTGGCATGGTATTCATTGCGGTAGTTGAATATGCTGGTAATGAGTGTATGGGTGACCATCTTTCTGGACTCAGTGGGGATCCACTTGAAGATCTTCCGAGCAGGCGTAGCCTGTGGAAGCAGAATGATGAGAAAGCATTGATCTGGCGTTTCATGTTGAGCGAGGAGTCCAGAATGATGTTGAGGTTTCATGCGTGGTCTGTGGGTGGAATCCAAAATCTGTGGGCCACAAGAAGTCGTGCCAGGTGAAGGGGTTGAGGCGAGGATGAAGACTTCTAGTTTCCTGAATTTCTGCAGAAGTTCCATGCAAAGCTGACACCTTCTGTGCTTCCTGGATAGAAATCCCTGTTAGCTAATCCTTGTTCTCAACCTATGTTTGAAATAGAAAATGGATTTTTTTACAGAACACCTTATTGTGACAATTGGCTCTATTTGCATTGTGGCCGTTAGTATACTGTATCTTATTTTAGCACAATTTAACTTACTGGCACATTTCGGTATTCAAACTATATTACTGTATCCCTTGAATGTATTTCTGCTTTGCATATATACTGGGTGGATGAATATCCTAAAATAAACCGATTTAATCAAAATCATTGAACTGCAATCTTTCTTATGGGTTACATTGGCTTCACAAGTTGGAAATTTATTTTTGATGTTAACTCCCTTACAGCTCTACAAGTTGACTAAAGGGTCCATGTGACCAATGGGGAAATATATTTGATGATTTTACCAAGAGGTTGGGGTGTAGATACCAATGTGCGAACAACCGCATACAATCAATGTGAGTTCAAAAATATGCTTTCATATAATAATTTAATCAATTTATGCTATTTTTACAGGGGCTAAAATGTAGACACTGCATTTTCTTGAATTGTGGAGTTTTGTATTCTTTCACACCCCTCTCCTCTGCCCCTCCTCCTGTACGTTGTTTCCCATTTTTATTATGGAGGATTCACCAAGGTCTGTTGTAGTCCCAGTTCCAAAGTGCTCCTTCTAAGATCCCGCTTAACAACACCCCAGCTCATTTTCCAGGTGGGTTATAGCAGCAGCAACTTGTGGTGCTGGGTGGAGAGGCATATCCCCTCCAATTATAGAAACCATGCGGATGTTAATTACAAAAAAGCAATCACCATTCACATTTCTTTCAGACTGCAGTAGTTTGGCCTACTTGACATAATGCATACTAACATGAGCATCAAGCAGGCAGTCAAACACGTTCCCAAGGCACATGGGCTAGTGTTTATGTGCCACTAAAATGGTTTTGGCAAGTGTGGCGAATTAGTGTTATGTAGTGTACGGACTGACATGATGCCAACCCTGACCTGCAGTACTTAGAGGTCCTCAGAAACCTCACACTTATGATGTAAACCAGAGTCACATTTTAAAGCTGCCTCAGGCATGCACCGCATAAGCCCTGTACGTCACGGTGCTGCTTGTTAGTTATTTGTAAATCTGCTATCCTTTTCAATGTCGTTACATGGAGGGGTGTGGTCAGCAAGCAAAACTGGCCACACCCAACCCTATGACAAGTTAGCAAAGGGAGGAGTTACAGAAAGCTATTCAATCTGTGAGGGTCCTCATATCACAGAGTCATGACTCATGGACCTCTGGTCCCATGCTGTGAACAAATACAATGCGCAGGCTTCTGCACCTCGTGTATCTGCTCAGATTTTTTCAGCAAGCTACCAGAGAAATGTTAGCAATCAGGAGCTGTCACATCCAGTGCATGATGGAATCAGGTTAGATTGGTGTGCAGTGCCTCAGTCTGCGACACCAACCGCTATAGGAATGTTACTACCCAGGAGTGGGACAGAGCGGAGTACAAGCTTTAAGTTGGGTAAGTAAACTCTCTTTATCTCTCCTCTCTTTCCTCTTTATTCCTTTTTTTAAATTATTTTATTAAAATCGTCCACCTTTAATTGCCCCTCACTCTTTCCCTTTCCATTCATTTCTCTTTTTTTCTCTGTACAATCTCACTCCTTGGTTTCTATTGCTCTTTGTTTTTTAATTTCCTGCTCTTCAACCGTAGTCATCATGAAAGCATAATTTATGGCCAGATTACAATGGTGATGGGACTGCCACCGACAGCTATTCGGTGGCGGTCCCACCGCCATCGTAACAATGTGTTCCAACTGCCACATTATGATGGCTGGTGGATGAGTGGTGGTCAGATTGATCGACCGCCACAGATCCGACGGCCTCCTTGGAGGGTAATCCAATCCCTACGATGGTGGCGGTGCCTGCCAGGCACTGCAGTAGAGATTACAATGTCCCTCCTCGCCTGCCGTTTAATGTCTGTTTACCCGCCATGAAAAGGGTGCCGGAAAGGGACATTGGGGTTCCGTAGCAGGCCGCCCTTAATCCCTAGCCCATAATTATGAGTTTTGGTTGGCACCTATGGTGACCCCTACATATCCCTGCACCATGTGGTAGGCACCGAATGGTGCCTGCCACATAGTGCAGGGATATGCTGAAAGTCTATTTTTTGTACTGCGGCATGTGCTGCCACCTACAGCACGCCACAATACAAAAGATATACTTTGTGACTGCCTTGCTGGGGGTCACATTGTATTATCATTGGCAGGACCGCCAACATCCTGTCGGGCGGTTCCACCTCTGATAGGATCCGACCGGCATCATACTCAGGCCCTTAGTAGCCAGAGCTATGGACTTTGGAACTGAAGAGCGAGGTTTGAGTCTCGGCATCGGCTTCACTTCATGTGATTCTATGCAAATTCATATTGGTAAAAATTAATGTTACAGCCTCAGGACTGTAATGTAAGCTTATGTAGTGTTACCAATTCTTGTATATAGGATCCTGTCAAACTGTCGCCTTCCATTTGTTTTAAAAAAAAGAGATATGAAGCCAGCAAGTGGGTCTATGAAATTTGTAGAGACTGCTGCATACAAATGAAAGTGGAATTTGGTTTATTCATTTTTAACACTTGGCAGGTGAGGTTGTTGTCTAAGGCAGTTCGGTGGTTCACTAAACTGTTTTCTAGATTTTGCGCCTCAAGGCCAGATGTGTGAGACACACCCGTAATTCTTCATGATAGCATAATTAATGAAAACAGCCCACACATATAACATCACAACAGGGACGAAATGTAAAACGAGAAGCCCATCGTGAAATAAGGGGTGAATACAAATGCTTTTTATAACAGCGGTTTGGATGAAATGAGGAAAGTTTACATTTTCCATTGCTGACCATAGGATGGGCCCAAGACTGAGCAGTTCATAAATGTCACATATTCTAATCCGACCTTCGTGGCTGAGGACATGGTGCTATGAACAGAGCTGCAGACATTGGCATTGCAGAGCCAGGTTCCATTCTCGTCCTTGACTCAACTTCGTGTGATCTTGGGCGATCCCTTAGGGGTTGATTACGATCATGGGGGGCAGGGTCACTCTGTCATAAAGGTGACGGATATCTCGTCCACCAAATTACAATTCCAGTATCTTCTGAGGAATTGTAATTTGGCAGACTGGATATCTGTCACGTTTGTGATGGACTAAACCTGTGCGCCAAGTTTGTAATGAGGGCCTTTTATTACCCAAGTTCCTAAAAAACAATGATACAGGACTGGAATGTGAACTTGAGTATGTAACTGCTTCTTGGCCCACCGATCCTGTCAATCTGTACCTTAAGTTTTTTTTAACAATACTGATTTGTAGCCAGGAAGCGGGTTTATAAAACCCACAGACTGCTCCATACAAACGATTGTAGAATTTGGTTTCTTCATTTTTTTTTTTTAAGTTCAAGTTTATTGAGACCAAGTAAAATAGGAGAATACAACAGTGCATCCAAAGGGTAAAAAACAATATATGCAGAAACAACTGGGCATAAAGCAAATATATAATAAATGGAATCAATAAACACTTATTCTAAGCCAAAGAGAAACGACACGTTCAAAAAACAGAAGCAAGGTATACATTGTATGCGTAAAAGCTATAGCAAGTGAAAATAAAGTAAAAGCAATAAAATACATCTGGCAAAGGTACAAAAGAAAGGATCCTGAAAAAGACAACATGTGGAAAAATCAAGGAGGTTTGCGGACTTCATCAGAGCCAGCGATGGGATTTGTAATGGCGGTGGGGGTGAAAGGGGAACAAGTGGATAAGTATGTGGTAAGAGGAATCCACAATAAATCTCTCTTAACAGCCAGGGAAATGGGGGTAACATAGTTGGTATCAAGCCTATGATTAAAGCAAATCGCATTCCACCAAGCGGAATAAGTGATGTTTGAGGAATCCTTCCAATTGGAGGTAATCAGGTGTAGGGCAACTGCTAAAAATAAATCTAGTAGCTTAAAGTGAGAAGGGTGTTGAGGAAGATTTGGGGCAAGGAACCTAATAGGATATTAGAAGGGGAAAAGGGGAGTTGTATAGTAAAAATAGTATTTATGCGGGACCAAACTGAGTGCCAAAAAGTGGTGATATTGGGACAGTGAAATAATATATGAGGAAAATCAGCATGAATACAAGGGCAGGACCAGCAAGTAGGGGAAAGGTCAGAAGAGAAGAAAGCCAGTTTAACCGGAGAAAGCAGCAGTCGCTGATATACATAATATAATGTTTGAGTGGTGTTGGCAGCTCTGGAAGTTTTGTGAATTTTTACCACAATTTATCCCATAGTGAGATAGGCCAAGATACTGATAAGTCTTGTTCCCAAGCCAATTCAGTCTTTGTTTTAAGACGCGTTTTGCAGTTTATTTACTTGTTGCTGCATTCGGTGCTTGGTGATATCTGCCTGCTTGCTCAGTGTTGTTTTCCTGCTGCACATTGCTGCTAGTTGGTGAGGGAAAAGACGATTGTGTAGGGTGCATTTCTCTGTATTTTCTAGCGTGTTGCCCACTCCGGCTGTGTCTCACTTTCGGTTCTGTTTACCCTCGGCAGCCCGTGGCTCCTCCCAGATCCCGCCTCCCAGCTGCCCCTCCCACGCTCCGCCCCCCTCCACTCTCCATTTATGTCAGATGTCCCAACGCGCAGCGGCCATGCGCTGCGGCCGCGCCGAAGGTGCGCCAAAGGTAAGCCCGTCTACGCCCGTCCGCGCCTGGACCGCGCCCAGGGCCAGACCCCCTGGTTCTCTTAATTCCCACCCCACCCGCATTACTTATGATTCCTCCTCCCTCCTTGCTCTAAACCCCGGCCGCTCCCCCAACTGCGTCCAAGCCGCCCCTGGACACACCCATGGACCCTTCTCTTGCAACTCCTGCAAGTTCGACGGCACCAAAACCAACTCCTCATCCACCAACACCAATCAGAGACCTGACACCAACCACCTAAAATGCATCCTGCTCAACACCCGCTCGGTCCACAGACACGCCATCGACCTCTGGAATCTACTAGACACCATCTCACCGGACGTCGCCTTCCTAACAGAAACATGGATGAATGCCTCTTCAGCCCCAGACATCACCATTGCCATCCCGGAAGGATACAAGATCATCCGTAAGGACCGCATCAAGCAAACAGGAGGAGGCATCGCTATCGTCCATAAGAACTCCATCCGCATCTCAACCAGCTCAGACGTCAACCTTGCCAGCGCCGAACACCTCCACTTCCAGATCCACACCGACCCCAAGACCACACTCAGAGGCACCCTCCTCTACCGGCCTCCAGGACCCCGTGCACAATTCAGTGACGACATCATTGACTTTATCACCCCACACGCCTTCCCCTCCGAGGACTACATTCTATTGGGAGACTTCAATTTTCACCTGGAAAAGAGCAACGACAGCAGCGCCACCACCCTTCTGGACAATCTTGCCAACCTCGGACTCAAACAACTTGTCACTACCCCCACCCATATTGCAGGTCACACACTCGACCCCATCTTCACCTCCAGCAAACATGTCTCATTCAGTCACACCACAGCTCATCATTGGACGGACCACAGCTGCGTTCACTTTACCTACAATAAGACCACAATCCACAGCCATCCTCAACCCACCCTGAGAAGAAGCTGGAACAAAATCACCATCGACCAGATCTCCTCATCGCTTCTTCTAAACCCCCCCCGCCCACTCCTCAAACCCCGACCAAGCAGCCATTAACCTCACCCAATGGCTATCCAACAGCACCGACATCCTAGCACCGTTGAAAAAATGTCAAACAAACTAGGAAACAAAAACGCCTCCTGGTTCAACGATGATCTTCAGAAATCGAAGAAACTTTGTCGCTCCCTCGAGAAGGCCTGGAAAAAAGACCCAAACACCAGCCCCAGGGACGCCTTCAAAAACGCCACCCGCATACACCACCAACTAATCCGGTCTGCCAAAAAAGTCGCATTCAAAGACCGACTAGATAACAACGCCCACAACAGCAAGGAATTATTCAACATTGTCAAAGAATTTACCAACCCATCAGCCAACTCCAACGACATCACCCCCTCCCAAGCCCTCTGCGACTCCCTAGCTTCCTTCTTCCACAACAAAATCGCAAACATCCACAACAGCTTCGACAACCGACCCGGAGACCAACCCTCCCAACCTTCTGCAGGACCTTCACCCCCCTTGAACATCCTTAACGACTGGAACCCAATCTCCACTGAAGACACCATCCGCCTGATGAACTCCATCCACTCAGGATCCCCAACTGACCCATGCCCTCACCACATCTTCAACAAAGCAGACTCCATCATAGCACCACACCTCAGAGATGTCATCAACTGCTCCCTCAACTCCGCCACCTTCCCGGAAAGCTGGAAACATGCAGAACTCAGCGCCCTTCTGAAAAAACCCACAGCTGACCCCACCGAACTCAAAAACTACCGCCCCATCTCGCTTCTTCCATTCCCGGCCAAAGTCATCGAGAAAGCTGTCAACAACCAGCTCGCCACCTTCCTCGAAACAAACAAATCCCTCGACCCCTCACAGTCCGGCTTCCGAGCCAAACACAGCACTGAGACCGCACTTATCGCAGCAACAGACGACATTCGAACTCTACTGGACAATGGAGACACAGTCGCCCTCATCCTCCTCGACCTCTCCGCTGCCTTCGACACAGTCTGTCATAGCACCCTTCTACAGCGCCTCAGAAACGTCGGAATACAAGGAAAAGCACTGGAATGAATCACCTCGTTCCTCACCGGAAGAACCCAGAGAGTCCGCCTCCCACCATTCAAGTCAGAGGCCTCTGAAGTCATCTGCGGCGTGCCACAAGGATCGTCTCTCAGCCCCACCCTCTTCAACGTATACATGAGCCCCCTTGCGGCCATCGCTCGCCAACACAATCTCAACATCATCTCCTACGCTGACGACACTCAACTGATCCTCTCACTCACCAAAGACCCTAACACCGCCAAAACCAACTTACACGAAGGAATGAAAGAAGTAGCCGAGTGGATGAAGCACAGCCGTCTGAAACTGAACTCAGACAAAACAGAAGTCATCATCTTAGGCACCTCCCCCTCCGCCTGGGATGACTCTTGGTGGCCAGAGGCCCTTGGAAAAGCACCCATCCCGACAGACCACGCACGGAACCTGGGCGTCATCCTGGACTCCTCACTCTCGATGACCAGACAAGTCAACGCCGTTTCATCATCTTGCTTCAACATTCTTCGCATGCTCAAAAAAACATTTCGCTGGATCCCCACCGAAACTAGAAAAACGGTCACCCACGCACTGGTCACGAGCCGCGTGGACTACGGAAACACCCTATACGCCGGTACCACCGCAAAACTCTAGAAAAAACTCCAACGCATCCAGAACGCTTCAGCCAGGCTCATACTAGACATCCCGCGTAAAGAACACATCTCTGGTCACCTGAAAAACCTCCACTGGCTCCCCGTAAATAAGAGGATTACTTTCCGCCTCCTAACCCACGCACACAAAGCACTTTACGAACTTGGACCCGAATGCCTCAACACACGACTGTCCTTCTACACCCCCTCCCGTCAGCTACGATCCTCCAACCAAGCCCTTGCCACTGTACCTCGTATCAACAAAACCACCATGGGAGGTAGATCCTTCTCCTACCTGGCAGCTAAAACCTGGAACTCACTTCCCACTCACCTTCGCCTTACTCAGAACCACCTTGCATTCAGAAAGCAACTTAAAACTTGGATATTCGACAAGTAATTCCCCACCCTTCCTCAAGCGCCTTGAGACCCTATGGGTATGTAGCGCGCTATATAAATCTCTTGACTTGACTTGACTTGACGTAAAAGATCATATTGTTGTCGTGCAGAATTAGGAAGGTGAAATTGAGACTGGAGATCAGCAAAGGGTAGGGGAGCATCATTATGAAGTTGCTGGGAGATCCACATCAGTCCTCTGGATTTCCAAGAATTCCAGAAAAAGGAACGATTCTTGATTCGAAATAATTTATTGTGCCAAATAGATTGTTGATGAAGAGAAGCAAGGGAGGGATACGAGGAAGATAATAATGGAGCCAAAAGATGATGAGAATGAGCAATGATGGGAGAACGTAAGAGGGATGTTGTAGCAGAAAAAGTCAGAAACTCAGGAAAATCAAAAGGTGAGATCAGAGATTTTTCCAAAGATAACCAGACTGGAGGATAAGTAGGAAGATTAGTAGACAACCAATGAGAGGCTTGTTTAAGAATAAAGGAATAATGATAAGATTTGAAATCAGGGAACTTAAGACCACCATTAGATTTATCTTTTTTAAGCGAGGATAAGGCAATGCGGGAGGGCTTGTTCTTCCAAAGGAATTTGGATAGAACGGAGTCCAAACTTTTAAAATAATATGAAGGTATCCGAACCGAGATCATAGATAGAGAGTATAAAATAATAGGGGCCAGCATCATTTTAATGGAGTCTAATCTCCCCCACCAGGAAAGGAAAAGAGGATGCCACCTGGAGATAGAGTCTGATAACTTTTTCTTAATGTAGTCAAAGTTAGCTTTCAGAGTGCCGGAGATAGTAGGGGAAAATTATAAGCCTAAATACTTTATTTTGGTTGGTTGCCAGGAGAAGCCAGTTTGGCCAAAATAATGTTTGAGTCATAAAATATTAAGGGGTAGAACTTCACATTTATCCCGATTCAGGCGATTACCCGAAACTAAAGAGAAAGCATCAACCTGGCGGAGAAAAGAAGGGATGGAAGAGGCATGGTTAGAGCAAGACAAAAGAATGTCATTTGCATATACAGATAATTTAACCTGATTGGGGCCAGGGTTGTAACCAGTAATTTGGGAGTCTTGACGTATCTTAGTAAGAAAAGGTTCAAGGGCTACAATAAACAAAAGGGGAGATAAAGGACAGCCCTGACGAACTTCTCTAGAAAGAGAAAAATAATCAGAAATTTTCCCATTAGCAAAAATGGATGCTTTAGGACCAGAGTACAAAAGAGAAATAAGGGAAATAAGCTTGGGGGGAAACCAATCCAGGTAAGAGCATGAAACATAAAATCCCAACTAATCCTGTCAAACGCCTTATCGGCATCCAGGGTTATAGCCTCCAGAGGAGAGTTAAAGGAAGAAGCCTTGCTGAGAATATTAACCCCTTGGATGCTCATGACAAGGTCAGCTCGTCATGAGGCACGGTTGAGCAGTGCTTATGACGAGCTGACCTTGTCATGGATAAAGGGATTCATGGAATGTCAGCACAGGAGGGGAAAACCCCCTAGCAGCCAAGGTGTTAAAGAAAACCCGAAAGTTATCAGAGGAAAGACGCCCTTTGACAAAGCCCGATTGCTCAGGGCCAATGAGTTCAGGAAGAATAGGGTCAATACGCAAAGCTAGCAATTTGGCAAATATTTTATAATCAGTATTTACAAGGGAAATGGGGCGATAATTCTTGCAGAAAGCAGGGTCTTTACCTTCTTTAGGGATAAGACATATGATTGCTTCTTGAAATGTACCTTGAGAGAGACCGTTGGCAATAAAGGAATTAAAGAGGAGGAGCATACGGGGGAGGAGAAGTTTTGAAAAATGTTGATAGAACTCAATGGTGAAACCATCCGAGCCAGGGGCCTTACCATGTTTCAGGACCGAGACTGCATGAGATATTTCTGCTAAAGAAACATCCGCTTCAAGCGAATGAAAGTCAACATGAGAAGAAGGGGGAGGAGCGAGTGAGTGAAAATAAGAAGAGAGATCCGAAGGAAGTGGAATAGATTCAGGAGTATAGAGTTAATTATAGAAAGCAACAAACTCCTGTAAGATATCAGCATCTTTGAAAAGAGACCTACCAGAAGAGTCAGTAATGGAAGAAATCCGGGTTCTATCTTGTCTAATCTTCAAATAGTTAGCCAAAAGTTTCCCCATTTTGTTTTGACCTCCGTAATAGCGGGCACTACTTTTTAAGAGATAGGAAGACCCGGCGTCAATAGACATTTTGTTAAAAGTAATCTTGGCAGATAGAAGGTCTTTTAGAGATGAATCTGTGGGAGCACGATAATAAGAGTATTCTAACTTTTTAATCTTGGCAAGGAGAAGAGAGGACTGCTTCTCAAAGCATTTTTTCTTTTGAGAAACATAGTTAATAATGAATCCTCTAGCAGCAGCCTTGAATGAGTCCCAGATCATGGTTGGAGAAGATTCAGGAACGGAATTAATGAGAAAGAAATCATCTGTGAAAGAGCTGAATTGGCCAGAGAATTTGGGATCAGTGAGAAGGGAATTATTAAATCGCCATCTTCCAGAAGGAGGGGAGAAAGGAATAAGGTAAAAATCAACTATAACAGGGGCATGGTCGGATATTAAGATGGAACCTATATCAGAGGAAAGAACATGTTGGGTCAGGAACTGACTGAGAAACCGATAATCAATACGGGATTGAGTTTTGTGAGGAGGGGAGAAATAGCTATATTCTTGGAGATCGGGATGGCAAAGTCTCCAAATGTCAGTTAGGGAACTTCGTTTAATGGTGGAAGTAAATTGGTTATGCATTTTCGAAGCAACAAATTTAACAGGGGAACGTCTGTCAAGAATGGGGTCGTGGACTTGATTGCAATCGCCACCAAAAATAATATAATTATCATTAAAAGAGAGGAGTTTGTCTGAAATAAAAGGCCAAAAGATATTGTTAACAGAGACAGGAGCATATACATTAAATACAACAATAGCAACATTGTCAACAGTCAAAGTGGTGATCATCCAACGACCATCAGAGTCTATTTCTTGGTGAGTGACAGAGACCTTAAACTTTTTGTGAACTAGAATAGCAACTCCATTCTTTTTCCCTAAAGCAGGTGAGGAAAAAACATGACCTACCCAAAGTTGTTGCAATTTAGAAGCTTCAACATCGGAAAGGTGGGTCTCTTGTAACAGAACAATGTCAGATTTCAGTCTAGCCAAGTGCGAAAGCACTCATTGTCTTTTAATGGGATTATTCAATCCTTTAACATTCCATGAAATAACTCGGAATGTAACTCATGAAAAACAACCATGGTAGAGAAAAAAGCATACAATGCAATAAACGAGCATGAAACCAAATTATGCAATAACCTGGAAAATAAATGAATATGAGAGAAAAAAGAAGGAAGAAGGAAATGGAAATGGAGATGAGAAGAAATGAGAGTAGAAGGGAGAAAAGAGAGAGGGAGAGGAGGCATCAGAAGAGGAAAATAGAAGAAAAGAAAGAATAGAGGAAAAAGAGGGTGAGGAGAAGGAGAAATAGTGTGAGAAGAGGACAAAAATGATAGAAAAAGAGTACAAGCAAAAGATAGGGAAAGATGTAAAGAGTACATCTGACATAGAAACAACCATAGGAATGCAAGAGAGAAAAACATACCTACAAAGAAGGGGGAGGGGAAGAGCCAGATGGGATGGCTGGCACAGCCGGGAACGGACAAGACGGAGGACCGGGAGGCACCACATCAAGGAAGGGAAAAAGCTGTGGGAGAAAATATAAACACAATATGAAAACCCGAAGTCAAACAGGCACGATACAGGGAAAGTCAGAACATATAATATTCAACCAAAGTCAAACAAGAACGATACAGGGAGAGTTATTCAACCATCAAGACGTGGAATACTGCGACAACAATCAAAGACGGGAACATATAAAAGGGAATCAGCCAACACTGGAGGAGGAAGCGTCCATGGATTCGGTATTATGAGCATTTATGAAACTCTGGAGATGGAGCGGGTCTTCGTAAGTAGTGGTCCTGTTGTTAAAAGTAACTTTAAAAAGGCAGGGGTGGAAAAGACAATACTGAGGGCCCATTGCACGAAGAGAAGGTCTCAAGTTGAGAAAGGCCTTCCTCCTATTCGCAGTGGCCTTGGCGTAGTCCTGGGCGAAGAATAAAGTGGATCCAGACCAAGTAACACGTTGAGAGGATTTGGCGGCAGAAATAACCTTCAATAGATCCGTGTACTCCAAGAAATACAGGATTACCCCTCTAGGTTTCGGTGAGGGCGCAGTAGATGAAGCTGGACGACCCAGTCTATGCGCTCTCTGGATGTTAAGAACAGTGCCCTCTGGCATACGAAGAACTTTGGGAATAAAGGATTTAAAGAATGTAAGTGGATCAGACCCCTCCTGTCCCTCCTCAAGGCCGTAAATGCGGAGATTATTACGCCTATTACGATTTTCCAACTCCTCCACGTGGCGTTGAAGCAGAGAAACTTGATCTTGGAGAGGGGTAATTTTAGTGCAAGTGTCCGTGATGGAGGAAGTGGACTGTTCAACTGCCGTAACTCTGTTATCCAGTTGAGACCAAGTGTCAGTGAGAACTTGCAGTTTAGCATTGGTATCCTCCAATTTGGAATTGGTGTCCTCCATAAAGGGACGCAATGCCCTAATTTCCTCCAGTAACACCTCGGGTTCGTTGGAGGTCCAGGGATTGTTGGCTTTCACTTCTGTGCTGGTTCCTGGGGTTACTTTCCTTCTGCCCTCTTTCTTCCCTTTTCTTTTGTACCATTAGGATCTTGCCCTTGGGGGTTCGTCTACCCTTTTGCCCTTCTCCTGCTCTGGGTAAGGATTTGGGTTGGTGGCTGTTTGTTTCCATTGTTGCCAGTCTGTGGAGTCAAGGGGGGCCCAGGGGGTGATTTGGTGGGAGTGGGCCTCTGGTCCCTGTGCTAGGGATTTTCCTCTCTTTTTTGAGAGGTGCCTGGTATTTGGGGGGTAGTCTTGCTATTTCAGGCTCCGGTGTACGAGTGATTCCGCTGTTCTGTAGTGGTGCTCTTTGGATGTTCGGGGGTGCGCGAGTGCCCCACATCCTCTAATGCAGTCGCGGTTTTGTTCCTTGGATTTGATGCCTCTTGTTTAGTGGGCTTTGTTACCTTTTGGTTTCGCCTGTGTTCTCATGCCGGGTTGGGTACTCTGTTGTCTGCCCTCCTGTGTATTGGCTGCTCTGACTTGGCCCATGTGGTGTCTTATGTTCTCCTGTTTGGGGTGTGTGGGGCGGGGTCTGTCTGTGGCCCCTCCTATTTTTTGCCCTGTTTTCAGGTTTTTTTCTGGGGTTGTTTGTCATCCATCTTGGTTTCATTACTTTCCCTTTTTCCAGGGGTGCACCTCAGGTGTCTGTGATTTTGTTGACCCTCGTTTTCTTCGCTTTTTGTGTCCTCTGTTGCTCCTGTTGTCCGTTGGGACTGTTTGTCCGGTTCCTGGGGTTCTCATCCCCACTTTGTTTCTGAGCGGTTTTCCCCCTTCTCAATCCATTGTTTTTGGCGACTTGGCTCTTGGGCGTGCCACAGTGGACTCTTGGGAGCTCTTCTCTCTTGGCTCCTGTTGTTCTGTGGCTCCATTGGGTTTCTGCTGTTGAATCTTCTGCCGCGACGAGGATTCCTATTGTGCAGTGGTGTGTGGTACATAGGGCGAAACAGTTGCAGGGTCTCTGGTTATGCTTCTCGTGTTTTTGAGGGCTGTTCTTGTTGCTTCAGCATTTCCCTCTTGGCTCCACTGTGGGCTTTTTTTTTCTGCTTCTCGAGGTTCTGGCGCTCCTCTGGATGTTTGACTCTTTGGGCGTTTGTTCTGGGGTCTTACCTTCCTCGTTCTTTGCTCCAGTTGCTGTTTAACCCTGGGTCTTGCCTCCTGTTGTTCAGGGTGTTGCTTTTCCTTTTTTTCCTTGTTTTGGGCCTGCAGTGTGTGTCTTCCCGCTGGATTTATAATTGGCCCTTCCTTCAGCTCTGGGTTTTGGGGAGTTCAAGCCTTTTCTGGTGTCCTGTCCCTCCTTCCAGCTTTTGCCTGGTTGGTTGGTGCATTTCTTGGGTCCGGTCATGGTTCTCCCTGTTGTTTGGAAGTCTTTTTCAACAGGTCTTCTTCCTGTTTTTCCTGGTGGGGGTGTTAGTCATTTGTGTACCCCAGTAGTCCCTTTTTCCTCTCGGTGAGTGGGTGTGGCTGATTTTTGTCAGTCTTTGGGGTCCTTTGGGTCTGGCTCCTCCTGTCTGGGTTCACTGGTACTCTCTGTGGTCTGTTTTCCCTTCCTGGCCAGTGCTGCAGGCGTTTCTTCTCATACGGGCCTGTCGTGCTGACTTTTGGCTGTCGCCTCACTGTTCAGCATTTTCGGCTAGGGGTTTTGCATGCTTTCATGGCTGCTTTTGTCTGTGGGTTCTTAGGTATTCAGCCCTTTTGTGAGCTTGTTCTTGCAGTTGGCTTCCCTGCTATGTCAAGCTTCCTTTTTTGTTTCAGGCTTGTTATGTCCTCATTATGCAATGACTGGGACAAGGAGGACCTATGAGGGGGTAATGTCCCATTACCTACCGGTAATCTTCATTACCCCAATTAAGATCCTCCTCGTCCCAGTCACGTCCCTCCCTCCCCCCTTCTTTTGTTCTGGTCTTGTTACTAGCAGGCTGTCAGGCGTGGTCGGCCACAGTGCCTACCACGTCAGGATTGAAGAAACCGCTGACAGAAACTAGAATTCCCATTAGGCCGTTGGTCGAGGCTCATGGGTATTTCAGGACGTTGTGCACGTCGGCCGGCGTGCGTAATTATCTTTGCCTTGTTGTCATGTATCGAAGCTGTGGAGACACTTTCCTGGAGGAGTGTGGGCACATCGTTATTTGAAGTCTCGGAGTGTATGGCAGGGCTTGCGTGCACTCACGATTAGACGGACTTCTAAGCAGTTCACTGTAGTATCATCGTCTTTGTGAAGAAGACCCCAGGTGTTCCGGTATCTGTGCTGGTGAGGGGGATATACAGGGCTGAATCCCTCCTAGAGGAGAAGTGCTGCTTCTCATTTCAGTACATTTAAAACTCTGGTATTGGGCAAGAGTCATTGTCGCATTCAGGAATGAACCGGGATTTGTTTTCAACCATGATTATTGTGGAGTGGTGTGGCTCACTGGTTAGAGGCGGCAGACCCAGAAGCAGAGGACGGCCTGGGACCAGGGTTCAATTCCTGACACGGCAGGGTCGTGGACCAGGGTCAGCGGACTCGATAATTCTCGCCTCGGTGCCTACTCTAACCAGGGATCACACTCAGCAACTCTGGGCATTAGCTTGCCTCATCTCCACAACGACCCCCCACATACGCCGGGGATGCCTGCTTTCACCTTGGAGATACCCAGTAGGGACCATCTCACAGGGAAAGCCAGGACGGGTTCCCCAGCGGTCTACAGCACGGAGATACCCCATGTGGGGTGATTCATGTGCTTTACAAGACATCATAACATTACAAGACATCATTACATATTTCTTTGCCTTAGTTCACTGAAGTGGCTCGACTTCAATGTAGTTTGGTTCATTTGCTTTCCGGTGGATTAGCGTTCATTGTGAACGTGAAGACGTGCATGGAGCACGAATTTGACTATTGGTTTAATCTTGCTACATTGTACTATTGACTGTGTATAAGGATTATTCCAGTGGGAACTCATCTACATTTATTATATCCTAAAGTCATTTTCTTTTACAACTCATAGGGGTATGTATAAGATGTGAGGTGTTTATGTGGGAAAAGTATTTTGGTATGTTTCCTGAACACGGGAAGTCTGATAACCTTTTTTGTTCTTGTCTTGTTAGGTATATGCAGGGAGCTATACACAAAGGGTTAAAACTCAGGGTTTACCTTTTTGAGGACACCTGCTATATGTTTACGGTATTTATGGATTCTTTGTGAGACAGATACTGAGAGTAGACTTGTAGGCCCTCAGCCACGGACTGTTTACCCAGTGAGAGGCGCACGCCTTCTCTCACTGTATGCAGCGCACGCACTTCCGGAGAGATCATTATTCACGCGCCCAAATGAAGATTTCTCGCGTTGTGTACTTGAGCTAAAAAGCAGGAAAATTGCTTATTGATTCTAAAAGAAAGTCACACGGGCAGCCTGGCAGGGGTCCCTTTGCTGATGTCACCTGAGAAGATGGGGGGGTGGGGGGGAGGGAGGAAGTGGGTGGGGAGGGAGGGGTTGGGGGGTTAGGAGAAAGAAATGGTAGGGAAGAGGGAGGAAATCTATTATTAATTTGAGATGAAATCGTATGAGTTGGAATACTACACAGTTTCTCCTGCCCATTTATACATCTATATAAAAATGTTGTTACTGGTTATATACATCTATACATTTTACGCTATAGTTCTGAAAATAAATGTGCATCAATAAATCTTATTATTTGATACACATGTACTAATAAACCTGCATGCACACATTCATTACTCCCGTGCAAAGGTTAAACTGAACCTTATTAATGAAGAACTGCCTACTTAACATGATAAATGACTGGTTACTCGCTCCAGTTCCAGGTTACATTCGCTTTACTGGGGAAAACAACAAGGTCCCAGCTCATAGGACCTATTAACTGAGAATGTATCTCCTGGCACGGATTTAACCCCTCGTGCTCTTTTTCTTTTTAAATATCTTTGTCTGTAACTTCTAAATATGATGAAACAGTAAGGCATACAGCACATATGCAGAACTGTCAAGAGTAATTTAATAAACATATGTTCGTATGTCATGTTAGTGGAAATGGATGAGGTCATTAAAACATGGAATCAGAGCAAATGTACAAGTGAAAATACATTCACATGTCAATTAAAACAATACGATTAAATTATAGGTTGTGTCTTTAGCATAGCCTACTTAATTTGGGAAATGATAGTTAAAAACAAAAAGAAAGCGTATTACTGTTACCCGGGCAAAGGGTAAAATTGTTCAGCAAAAAAAAAATCACATGAAGAGATGTTGACTACTACTCGTAGAGTTAATTTCCTTTGCAAAGTCAATATAAAACATCATACTTGAGGCAGTAAGCAGGATTCCCTCATATTAGGTAGGCTTGACTATGCTATTAACCTAACATTTGACTACTGCATTGTAGTAATAAATATAGCAATATAAGTATTATTAGTGCACTTTTAATAGTTTTTATTGTGCAAAATTGTCACTGCAGTCACATAAATATATATATATTTCTTTGCTCCTCCTAATCAAATATTTTATATGGCTAGGTTTAATTTCAATGGCAAAGCATAATCATATATAACATGTTTATATATATATATATATATATATATATATATATATGTATATATATATATATATATATTACCTACTGGCGGTCGCCAGTAGGTATATATAGTTAGGATTTTTTCCCTATGGCATTTCTGAAAATTCTATGTCTAATAACTTTGGCGTTTGTGGACGGAATCGGCTGAAATTTTCAGGAAAATGGCACATTTTGTTTCTGAGCAGCTCCTGGAAATTTGGGGGGGGTTCGTCAAGGGGGGGCCGAGAAAAAAGGGGGGTCCCAAAACGCGTTTTTCCCATGTTAATTTCCATAGGGCGGTTGGACTCACTTTTAGCCCGAACGGCTGAATGGATTTCCACGAAACTTGGCAAAATTGTAGGGACTGTTAGCCCGATGTGCCTTTGCTAGGTCTCAATATATGTGCTTCAGTGGATTTTGAGAAATTAACGTTTAAATCAAGATATATATCTGTAACAGCGCTCCGTGCAGCGATCCGGTTAGCGAACTTTTCGCGTATCGGAACTTTGCGATGCGAAGCTGATTGGCCCTCCGGTGTCTGTCAACATTCTAAACAGTCCGGAGCGGCCGCCATCTTGCCTCTCGGTAGGATCGAGAGACAAGAGGAGGCCAAAACAAAGGGGGAAATGAAGGAAAGGGGGCAAGGTAGACCCCTTCTGACCCCCTAGGATTGATGAGGGGGATATTATAGAGCCACGCGGGGCCCCAAAAAAAAAAAAAAAAATCCGATTTTTTCGCCGTAGAGACGCGTTTTGGTAAGCGAACCGGGCAGCTAACCGGGCAGCTAACCGGGAAGCTAACCGGCAGTGTAACGGGAGTCTGAGGAGCAGCTGATTGGCTGTCAACATTGTAAACAGTCCGGAGCGGCCGCCATCTTGTCTCTCGGTAGGATCAAGAGACAAGAGGAGACCAAAACAAAGGGGGAAATGAAGGAAAGAGGGCAAGGTAGACCCCTTCTGACCCCATAGGATTGATGAGGGGGATATTATAAAACCACGCGGGGCCCAAAAAAAAAAAAAATCCTGAGGAGTAGCTGATTGGCTGTCAACATTGTAAACAGTCCAGAGCGGCCGCCATCTTGTCTCTCGGTAGGATCGAGAGACAAGAGGTGGAAAAAAAAAGGTGTAAATGAATGAAAGGGGTAAGGCAGACCCCTCCTGAACCCCTAGGATTGATGAGGGGGCTATTAAAGTTCCCTGCGGGGCAAAAGAAAAAAAAAATTGCGATTTTTCGCGGTAAAGGTGCTTCCTGGTACGTTAACCGTTAACCGTTAACCAGGCAGCTAACCGGCAGCGTAACGGGAGTCCGACATATTGTGTTTTTTGAACGTTTGTGATATGTGCACGTGTGGATTTTGTCTAATTAAGGTTAAAAAAATATATATATATCTTTAAGCGTGTTCTGGCGCGCTTACGTTTTGGGTTTGGTTTGCGCTGCAGAGACGATACGTCACGGTTATGCGATGCATCATGAGGCGTCTCACGGGCTACGTGATACGTCACTTAATAAAGAATATATTTTACAGCTATAGATATTAGCTTTTAAAAAACCAATGAAATTCACAGAAAAAAACCATAGGTTATAGACCATATATAGTTAGGAATTTGCATTTACAAAACCTTGAAAATTCACTGAAAAAACCATAGGTTATAGACCATATATAGTTAGGGATTAGCATTTAGAAAACCTTATTTTATTTGCACAAAACCATTGAAATTCCATATATAGTTAGTTGCACTAACTATATATCGCGGACCCGCAATCCACTGCTAATGATGTCACATATTACATCATTCATGACATGGTCAGTGACATCACTGATGACATCACTGATGACATCTCAAATGACATCACTGATGACATCACTGATGACAACACCCAGTGACTGTATGTTTCTGTAAAGTTAAAATATGTCTTACATATTGAAGAATGAGTGGATGTATAAGTGTCTCGATGAAGGATTTAGTAGGTGCATGACTGACTGTATGAGAGAATGATTAAATGTGTCTCACTGAGTGTATGGGTTAGTGATTAAAGTGTCTTAATTTGGCAATCATTATTTATGTTGTTCTGTAAACTGCTGCATGTTTAAATCAGTAGCTATATCAGTAACTATATGGGTTATTGAATGGTTGCCCAAGTATTTGCATGGGAGACTGAGTATGTGTGTGGGTGGCTGGAAGGTGTATAACTCTGTGCATAGATGTGTGAGCAGTTGATTCCCTAGGTGTATGGGTTCAAAAGTGCATGTAGAAACAGCTGTATGGACAGTTGCCTGTGTGCATGAGTATATTGGTGAGTGAATGGATATCTCAGTGCTACATGTCAAAGTAAGTACATATGTAAAACACACTCCATGTGAGAGTTGACATATATAAATAACTGAACATAAGAGCCAGTGAATGTGTGAGTGGCTGTATGAATCATTGTGAACTTGTATCAAGGATTGTATAAGAGAGTAAATATGTGTTACTATACGTTTGAATAAGTAAGGTGTGTATAACTGTATAGTTGAGGAAATGGAGATGTGATTGATTCTTTGCATGACTGACTAGGTGTGTGAGTAACTCCATGGATGTGTGACAGTCTGTGAGTGCCTGTTCACACTGAGTGTATCTAAGGTTATATTAGAGTCTGAAGATGTATTATCACATAAATGATATCATCAGTGATGTAATCAGTAATGTCAAATGAGATGTCAGTGATGTCATCAGTGATGTCATTTGAGATGTCATCAGTGATGTCATCAGTGATGTCATTTGAGATGTCATCAGTGATGTCATCAGTGATGTCACTGACCATGTCATGAATGATGTAATATGTGACATCATTAGCAGTGGATTGCGGGTCAGCGATATATAGTTAGTGCAACTAACTATATATGGAATTTCAATGGTTTTGTGCAAATAAAATAAGGTTTTCTAAATGCTAATCCCTAACTATATATGGTCTATAACCTATGGTTTTTTCAGTGAATATATATATATATGAATTCAAGAAAAAGATCCCGAACCTCCGACTTCGGCGAACAGAGACCAGACGAATCCCAGAAATAAGGCAAGATGATTTTATTGCACCAAGTTCAAAAGCACAGCGGACTGACGCGTTTCGGGCGGATGCCCTTGATCACAGTAAAATTCAATTTGAAATGCCTTATTTTTATATGCTGTTGTGCACACCATGTGACATATAAACATAAACAACATACTATAAGGTGAACCAAACTCCATGAAATGATCTTATATATTCCCTTACTTTCACGTGTATATATATATATATATATACACACACACACACACCCCCACACACACTGATGTATACACATATACATACACACATATATAGTGGTGATGGCCACTGTGAGGCTATTGTTTCGTCAGAGTTTACATAGAAAAAGGATTTTTTTGTTTTGATAATATTTTTGGCACAGTTCATACTCCTGTGGAAGCCACTGTACAAGCTTGGTACTAAGCAAACTTCCCCTAGGACGGATATGTCCATTATCATTCGATTGGTGATAGAAAATGTTCACAGGTATAGCGTATAGCATTGCTTCAAGTCCACAAACCTTATAGAACTCTATCATGTCATCCGTTATGCCATAAATGATGTCATTTGGAATGTCATTAGTGATGTCATCAAAGATGTAATTTTAAATGTCATGAGTGATGTAATATGTGAGGTCATAAGCAGTATATTATGATTGGCAACATACAAGACACACTCCATATACACATATGTGTTATTTCACCCACATTTTGTGAATTGCACAGTATTTTTAATGGTATTAAGCTGCATAAGAAACCTAATGTCACCATGGACTTTAATGAGATTATCCACTTTTTAAACCTTTACCACTCTCCAAAAAATGTCTTTAACTATTTACCTTAATGTTATCATTCTCTTAAACACTTCACATGACTCTCAATTTTGAGACAAAAGGTTGCGTTAAGAGGTAGCCAGTGATAAAACACCTTCAGCCAGGCCCTATCAACGAACGGGCCTAAAATACACTATACAAATTCCTGAAATTACCAGAAAGGCATCCAACCTAACAGTCATGCTCACAACAACGCAGTGAGTTGAAGCATCTCTAAGTGCGTCACCGCAATACTGTACATCAATCAACAATGTGCAATGTGATAAAATTTTACAGCAGGCCTGTAAGTAACGCCATATTGACCTCCATTTTACATAGAGATCCTTTGTTGCACTGTATAACAACTACTTAGCAAAGATACAAGCCCACACATCCACTAATGGATAATCTATTCTGAACATACGTTTTTACTTTTGTCTCAGATTTTTGTCTACAGGTTTTAATTTCAAGCGACAACGTACTTAGAAACATACCACTGCAACCCACAGAAGCAACCATCAGAATTCACATTGTATAACATGGACTATTGACTGCACCTCAAACTTTAATGGTAGGTGAACCATGCACCATATAACTTTCATCGTGCACAGCCAGACAAAATAGAAAACACTTGTATCAGTACATATGAAAAAACATTCACCACCTTAAGAAACACATCCACAGTGCCAGCGGTAATATCATAATACGAGGGGGGGGGGGGGGCAGACCGCGGCTTCAGCGGTCTTCTTGGGACTGCCCCCGCGAAGGTACGGCGGAAGATAGCCAAACTTGTACTCAGGCCCTCAGTTTTTTCTGTGAATATTCGTGTGTGCATCTCTTGCGCACGTTGTCTCTCTCTCCAGCTCTCTCTTTCTCTCTCTCTCACACAAGATGTTCAGTGAACATTCAAATGTTGTGCAGATTATGCAGGGTGGGGAGAGATTTTGTGCATTTCTGTTTAAATGTCAACCTGTTCCTTCCATATAATTAAAATAATAAATAAGTAATGGTGGTCAACCTAAAAGTAGCATTTTTCATTTTAGATTCAGTTGGACATTTTTGCTTTCCTCTACAGCATGAACAGCTGATAGAATTCCAGCAAATTTACGACTTCACTGTGACAAAGATATAAAGACCTAAAATTGTAAGCCATATTATATTTGATTGGTGCAGTAGTTTTTTCTAGTTGACCACTACAATATCTGTGGACAATGGATCATCTTCATATTTGTGTCAGTTCATATCTCTGCAGCAAAACTGACTGCATACCACTTGACATTTTTTGTTGAATTATTTTGTTGATGGGATCATTTTAACAATGTTAAGTTCAGCACAAAGAACCACACTGGGAGTTTTAAGGGAGATGGAGAAGCACACTCAATACCTGTAAGCAGGAGTGCAGACCAAACGGGTAAATATTGCCTCCAAAATTAAATAGATGCATTTTTCATCGAGGCATCCACAGGTCCGTATATTCTGCTAATGCAATAGGCTGGGCATATTTGAATGACTGAAAGCCATTCTAAGATGGAAGCACTTGGCCATCAACTTGGAATACTTGCAAATCTGGAAACATCCACAAGCACCTTAGAAAATGAGATGCGTTTCTGGAGGCTGAACATTTTCTCAGAGGCACTTACCCTTCCCTAAAACTGTGGTCATTTTAAGATAGCAGCAAAGATAGAAAATTAATTTTTCAAAAGGAGAGCTATGCTACCATTGTGGAATAGTTGACGACCACTCTCCGAGGATGCCGAAGTTTGTGAGCTCTGAGTCACACTGACAAAGATTCCATCTTAGAGAGACTGACGCCATCTTGAATTTTGTTCCACCTATTTCAAGATGTCCCACAACACAATTTGTAGACCTCATTTTGAAGTCAGTGAATTTAAAAATAGAATTAAAAAAGGACATCTCAGTGTCAAAGTAGGCACTGCAAGCAGGGGGAATTGGCTTTGGCCAGCTGAATACTTCTGTCGACTGAGCACAGTGGTATTGAAAGACATGATGACTGGGTGTAGGATTTGGCCATCATTCTGTGCTTATAGGCTGCCTCGCACGGCTAAGGGCCAGACTGACAGTCCATTGCGCAATCTGTACCAAAAGCCCAATATGCAGCAAAACATTTGGCATGGGTTTGGGCACAGGGCATGCAACAGCAGAGTCCTGCAACCAGAACCCGTTGGTAAAGATGAAGCAATGCACAATATGCTTGCGGGGTTCAACGGATGCTCAAAGCCTGTTGTGGTTGGCTGAATGATATATGAAACAAGTTATGAGCCCAAATATATTATAGGCAACACAAAAATTATACATTGAAAAAACTGTTAATTTTGAGGAGTTATGGCCATTTGTTCATCAAAAAACTTCACCTGTTTTTAGGAAATATTGATATTTCCAAAAGCCACTTCATTTGAAAGAAAGTTATAGTTACATTCCAACATCTAAAAAAAATAAAAATATCGAAATTCACCATTCATGAGGAGTTACGCAATCTCTATTTACCCCGTGTGCTGTGCAGGACCTCAAACATGATGGCAAAGATGAATTGTTGATTCCTGCATGTAGTCAGGATAAAGCTAGCAGTTAATGCTTCTTAATGTCTAATCTGGAAATAATAATTTTCCTCCTGAAGAAAGTCCCCTGAAATATTAGAGGCTTACTGCAATGTTCTGTCATCTTTGTTTAAAGATTCACAGACGAAGCATATCTACATTAGGACATGATAAAGATATGCCTTTGAGATAGCAGTCATCCTTTAACTTAATTTTGCCTGTGCAAACCTTCTTATGGGGGAAATTTCACCTTGTGTTACCTCAATCCTAAATGTTTATATATATACTGCATGTTATGGTAGTGTGGTGAGATCTGCCCATGTGTTTATGGAACTGATGTCGGGACTTTTGTAGTGGTAAAGATATGTTGGTCTCATGTTACATTGAATTAAACTGAAATATTGTATGCCAGCTATACTAGAATACAATTTAGCGCATATACACAAGAACACTTACTTTAAATGAATAGATCTAAGTTTGACCTTGAACTAATCTCACAAATGAATTTAGGAAACATATTAAAATGGAAGTCAGACACATGAAAGAAAGTCACAAATCGTGTGTTCTTCTCTTACTGAAATCAGGTCTGTCGAAAAGAGAATTATTGTCTTACATGTTTAAAGTGAACTATCCGCGAAGAATAGCAATGTTCCCATAAGCTTTAATCACAGGATTCAGAGCAGCCTGTAGTTTGTATATGAATGTCATGTATCCTCTTTATTCAGGTGTATGTTCTTTCTCCGAATAGAATAAAAGTATTGATACGTTTATAATTATGGTGTTTGTCATGTTGTATCTGATGAAAGATTCTCATATCTCTCATGATCCACACCATGACTGTTCGACTAGGGCACTGAAAAGAGTCAAAGGCATCTAACCACCTGGTCCATGAGGAACTAAGGTTGGACCATATAGCCGATTTAATCGAATTGAGACCTCTCCTGGTATGGAGGTCTATTTGGCTGAAGGACGAAACAAGTTTCACAAAGAGCATTATCAAAGATTGTCTGTCTTTGGATAATTTCAAGAATATACCATGGATAAAGTATGTGACCACTACTTTTAAAGAACTCTTTGATTTGGATGTACGCAAAGATCCCGAGATTGTAACCACTTTATCCAAAAAGGAGGTGAAAGAAGAATTTATGAGGGTAAAATTCGTTAAACGGAAAGCAGATACAAGTAACTACTCAACCCATGCTTTCTATTCCTCCAATGCAAACGAGGGTCCTGGTTTGCCTATCTATCTTAAAATAATCTACAGGCAATCTCACCAATTCGTCCTATCCAGATTTAGACTTGGTATTGTCCACAACCTTGTGCCCTTTCCAAAAATGAAAAATTATACAACATCTGCCTGTCCATGTGATGGACTAACCAAGCAAAGTACCCTTCATTTTATGTTAATCTGCCCCCTTTATAAAGCCCTACGTATTGTTTACTTGAAACCGTTATTTAAAAAATATTCTGTGTCTTCTACTTCAAATGCCATGAAATTGTTATTTTCACTTGCTAGCCCGGATTTGTGTTTTTTTTATAGCAACCTTTATCCTGAAATCTGTTGCTGCAAGAAAAAGTATGGTTTTTTAGCTATTTTTTTCAGTTTTTTTTTTTATTGCTGACTTCTGTATGCCCTGAAAACAACCCATGATGATATGTACTTTCCCTGTGTAATGTCACATGTATGATTTTATCTGTGTACTTTTATGACGTTTTTTAAACTGTCGAATAAAGTTTATGAACTGAACTGAGTCAAAGAGCCTTTGAAGAGCCAGCTTTCCACCTCATAACATTTTTACTACTTCCAGATCAGTAAGAAACCAATAAGAGCAGAATAACAATCCTTTAAATGGGATAACGCGGAAGGATGAACCTGCGGATCAGGATCTACTAGGTCCTACAATGCTAGGTCCTGCATTGGTCTACACTGTGCTGCATCGATTCCAGGGGCTGAAAGGTGCTGTGTTGCAAGGTCCTGCATCTGTCTGCACCCGATGGATCTGGTGGAACCTTCTGATTGCCCTCCAAATCCAACCAAGAGTCCAAAACCTTGAGGACAGCACAGGACTCCTTCGGCAGAGTGAAAGGAACGTTGTCAGTACCAGTTGGGTCTGGTCAACGGAAAAGCTGGGTAGGCCTCTCAAAGCTTACTGTGTCACATAGCTCAAAGTGGAGGTCAGCCAACTGACCCTTGGGCTCAAGGAAAGCAGGTCCAATTTCATCAGAGTGCAGGGCAGTCCTTCATCTGTAAATGTAAATTGATACTTGTATAGCGCACTACTCACCCGCAAGGGTCTCAAGGAGCTTGTACGAATACCGCTGTGGAACCCATCCTGTCTTTCCCTGTGAGGTGTCCACTCCTGGGCACCCCCAAGGTGGAGGCCAGGCATCCTTAGCGTTGTGGGGGCCGTTGTGGAGATTAAGCAAGCTATTGCCCAGAGTTGCATAGTGGGACTCCATGATTGGAATAGGCACCGAGGCGAGAATTATCAGGTCCGTGGAATTTTGAGCCCAAGACCCGCCAAGGCGGGAAACTGAACCCTGGTCCCGGGCTAGACCTCTGCATCAGGGTCTGCCGCTCTAATCATTGAGCCACACTTCTCCACTCCACTTCTGAATCTTACACAGGTCCAGGAGTGTTCTGAGGAGAAATTGCTGACATAATATCAATGCACACAATATATAAACACAAAAATATCAGAAAATAAATAAAATAAAAAATATTCCTTCCTATACTTAAATAATAAAATAATAAATATCGGGAACACAAATATCATTGTTAAAAATATCAATTTTTACTTATATCAAAAATACAATTATCGAAACAATATTGTTACCTTTAACTAAATATATATGCCAAAAATATCACCTCATACAATATTGACTACAATAATAATATCAAATTATTTACATTATCATTAATAAACATTAACAACATTATCATTAATAAACATTAACAACTACCTTTAACATTAAATAAATAATTACAATAAATATTAAACAATATATACAAATATTTGGATAAAACAAAATTCTACTACATCACCAAACTATTGAACTACATATTAAACATTATAAATAAATAAAAATGTGTACTTACAATAGAAGGACATAACTGATAAAAACATGTAAAAAACCAAACTAACCGATAAAATCAAACTATAAACACACTTAACAAATAAAATCGCACAAAGAACTACATCAAAAATATAAAAGGCACACAAATGTTATCAATGTCATACTGCAAAAATGACAAAGGCCGCAAAACAAGGAAACTCTGCCAGATTCTCTGACCAGACCCAAAAAAAAATATTTACATTTACACAACTACCTTGCAAAGTAAGAAAAACTAATATTTAAACTTAAATTACATACAATTGAATATAAAATTGGAAAAATTGGAAAATAGCAAATTATTAACAATTCACTCCCCAAATTCTATCTATTTACATGTAATTACTAAACGAAAATACTACAGCTTCGAAAAAGTGCTAAGAGTACCAACAGCACTAACAGCTCCAATCACAAATGAGAAAAAAGACATAAAAAAAAGTTATTTAAATTATTATAAAATACAATCACCCCAAAACTGTGTGCACGTCGGTGCTCTGTGTGCCATGCACCATGTCATACATGGCACACAGTGCATGCACAACAGTACAAGCAGAGGGGGGCACTACAGGGCCCTAAAACATCGAAGATGAACATACATGGAAGTATAAATAATAAAAGTAGTTGCATAACTTAATATGTAAAAACAATCTTATAAACTAAAAAAAAATTAAATATGAGGAATCCTTTCCTATTATATGATGACCTAAACATTGATAGAAAAATACAAATATTTTCTACCGCAGATAACTCACTAAAGCTAAGGGGTTCATTATGATGGCGGAAGGACTGCAGACTGCCACCTCCAGCCATGTGGAGGCAGGACTTCCGCCATCATACCTCAATTTTCCCACTGCCGAAATAGGATGGCGGTGGGAATTAATTTCAGTCCGTGGCGGACGAATAGACAGTCCGCCACGGAACCGCCACAGGCAATCGCTGCGATTGCCTGTTGGACAGACATTAGGGGCCAAAATGGTGGCGGTGCCTCGCAGGCACCATACACCAAATTAGGATGAAGGCTGACGCTGGCATTTTGGTGGAGAAAGCCTCTGGCGGCCTGTTGCGGGCCCCCGTGTGTTGAGGGTGGTGTCTGTGCACCCTACATTTCACTGAACCAAGTGGCAGGCACCGTGTGGAGCGTAGTAAAATACACAAGATGGCTTTTTAGCTTTGCGTCGGGTGTTGCTGTGAGCAGCATCCGCCGCAACGTTATAAACGAAAATGCGACCGCCATGGTGGTGGTCGCATCATAATTCGTGGTACGGGACCGCCGCATGTATGGAAGGCGATTCTGGTTTACACCAGGATGGCGGACGGACTGGAGTCTGTCGGCCATCCTAATGAGCCCCTAAGTGCCTAATGATGATGTCAGGCAGCTCGTCACCGACAGGCCGTTGGTGGCAGTCTGTCCAACATCTGAGGTTGTGGTCTGACCATCTGATTAGGATACCGGCAGTCAGAGTGCCACGGGTGGAGGGAAAGACTGCTGCCTCCTACAGGCTCTAGGAGCCCATTGGGGCAGTGGTCGGAATCCTATTCCCTACAATGGGGAAGGTGCCTGTAGAGGCACTGCTTTAGGGATTAGGGTGTCCCTTTCCCCTCTGCTCTTACATGCCAGCCCAACAGCCATGTAAAGACAGAGGGAAAGGGACTTTAGGGGCCCCTAGCAGGGCCCCCATCCCCCAAGGGCCTTCGCTATGGGGCCTGGGGGGCACATGCAGTGCCCCGCCAATTTTCATGCAGCGTGTGCCAGGCACCACATGGTGCCTGGTACATGATGCATAAATGTTTGAAAACATCTCTGTTTTTATTGCAACTTGTGCTGTGGCACTTTTTCAGGTTGCGGAACAAGCGACAATAGAAACAGGCATGTTTGCGACTGCCTGCATGGCTGTAGTATCCTTATTGGGCTTTCAGGACCGCAGAAGCTCATCTGACCCCCATCGAAAAGAAACCCTAAGCCTTTGTCAACTCTTGATGATGGATGATACCTTCAAAATGTGTACCAAACCATTCACTTAGATATACAGCATACATAGTGATCATCAAAACACAAAAATCCCTTTTATATATGCCCTACTACCGAAAAAACTAAATAGCACTTGCACAAACTATTAAACCACATTAAAAATAATACAAAAAACTACTACTCAACAAAAATATTCATAGAGTTTGAACAAGCCATTATTTAAACCATTTAAAAAGTTTATCCCCGTACAGCCATACAAATCTGTTACTACTAGCCCCAGAAAACACCCCTATTCATTTTCTCCCATTGGGCATTGTGGCTGGGGACACATGTTGTTTCCCCTTATGCCTGCACTGTTGTGCACACACCATGTGCCATGCACTGCATGGTGCATGGTAACAGTGCATGCACAACAGTGCAGGCACTGCTGTGCAGTGGCATTGGCTTCAGGCTCACTCTGTGAGCTGAAGCATACCGCTGCTGCAAGACCACCCAGCAGTCAGCTTGGAATACAGCTGTTGGGAAGCTGCAGCCTTGTCGGCATTCTCCTGACCGCTGCAATGGCGATCCGGTGGTGAGACAGCCAATGTCATAATCGGCCTAATTGTAGAATATGCTAAAAACAAAATTATAGCACTAGCTTATTTCACTGTTGCAGAGGTAGCTAGTCACTATGATTTACTAATAGAAAGCCATTTCTACCAACAAAATGTACACAAATTAAGCCCCCTAATAGATTTTTTCAAAGATTCTTGGGTTGGCAGACTACATTGTACTAGACAAAGATGCCAAACCAAATTGAATAATACCATGGAGGAGTGTCTATGACAGCACCTTAGCACAGGAAGCCAAAACAAACAATGCAGTGAAAGTATACCTTCTAATCCACACTAGGCATAACCCATTCTACATTCTATAAATGTATACAAGCATTATAAAAAGAGCAAAACTACCAGCAACTACGAATTGAGCAACCTCTAACACAAAATGCACCTAAACAGAGCAAACATATCAAAAGACTATATGACATGCTACAATTTAAAGTTAACATTTTCATAAACAGGAAAGGATAGAATAATTGGCAACACTATCGAAAAGCATATTATAAAATAAATGCAAGCTAACAAAACTCCCCAAAAACTTTAACATATTTTTAACCAACATGGCAAATCATTTTTATATAATTAATAAACATAATATATTATTACATCAGTCAAAAAGAAAAAGTCCAATCTTAAATAAAACTGTTAAGATAAAATACTATACATTCATCGCTGTGGGTTCGGAGGGGAACTGAGGTAGACTGACTCATCAAATGGCACGTTTGTAGAGAAAAACCTGTGAAGTGTAACGGAAATCCCACCTGCAAAAACACAGTGCATTCCCAGAAGAACATATATATTAAACTTGTTCATCATAAAGCTTGTAACATAACACAATATAACATAACATATTGATACGTACCTAAAACAGTGTTTTAAAACTCTAATGAACACAATAGTGAAAAACAATAGAGTTAGTACAACTAAGGCCCTAATTATGATGTCGGTTGGACGCAACCCACAGCCTGTCCATTGTGGTTCATCCAATATCTAGTGCTGTGGTCCAACTGGTGCATTAGGATAGGCAGCAGTCAGAGACAGCATGCAGAGGGACCGGCCATCGATTGGAATGTAATCCCCTACAATGGAATGGTGCCTGGTCTGGCACCATTGTAGGGATTATGATTTCCTTATCTGGCAACCTTTTAATGGTGGTTCAACTGCCATTGAAAGGCTGTCAGAAAAGGACTTTAGGAAACCCTAGCAGGGCCCTGTCCTTCCCAGGCCTTCGCTAAGAGGCCTGGGGGCACCTGTGATGTCGTTTGGTGGCTGGCACGCAGTGCATGGATGTTTGTAAGCATCCATTTTTCTTTTGCAGGTTGTGCAGCGACCTTTTTCCGGATGCTGCACAAGCCACAATGGAGAAATGGATGTTTACTAACACCGCATGGGTGGTTGCATCCAACTTCCTCAAATTGAACCACTGACTACTAGTCGGTCAGTTTCCATTCCGATACAATGCCGGTCAGATGCTCATCTAACCAGCATCGTAATTACGGTCTAAATGCACATAAGACTCACAAACAACACTAGAACTAGACTCTAGACTTACCCACCACATCCCCCTACTCTTAAAACCCTAAAAAACCATTTAACAGCAGCACCTAACCGCAACCAGGATCCCAGAAAGTAGGCTAAAAATGACACAAGTAGACTAGAAAATAGATGGTAAAAGTAAACAAAATAGCTATTTAAACTAAAAGAATACTATCTCCCCGTAAAAATGAATGGGAAAATACGTAAAAAAATGTTGCATAAATATATTAAAAAATTACAAATGTAAAAAAGTTAAAAAATTGTAAACTAAGTATTAAATAATAGTATACAAAATATACAATTATGTAATATAAACTGAAAACATGTATGTTTAAATTATGTTAAAAATATGTATATTTAACAGTTCAAGAAATGATTTAAAAAATGTTAAACAATAGAAACACCATGGGAAATGCACAACAAACAATACTATATGAATATGATTTACATTGTTTATTTAATAATAAATATGTATTAAAATGTATTTAATGTCTGAATATATAAATGTATTTTAACTAGAAATATATATGTTTAAAAATATAAAATTGTACATTAAATAAACTGAAAAAAATTGTAAAATATGTTACATGCCTATATTTTATGATAATACGTAAACATTCAAGGTATTTATTAAAACCATACAACTGTCTAATATTTTTTTTATCTTTATAAACACCAACAATACTAATTAAAAGTATTACGAACTAAAATGGTTAAATTAAATAATGACACTACAACTTGGACCATTTTCATTAAAGGGTTGGACAATAAAGAGATGACATTTACTATTCCCACTCGATTCTAAACCAATTTCGGGAAGATGTTGAACACTACAGGGGTGACGTTTACTATTTCAACTCCAATTTAAACCCATTTGAGGAAGGTGTTTGACTCTGAAAGGGTGACATTAAAAATTTCCACTCCAATCTAAACCAATGTAGTAAAAGCGCTGGACACTAAAGGTGTGACAATTGCTATTCCCACTCCAATCTAGATCCATTTGGGGAAGGTGTTGAACACTAAAAGTGTGACATTTGTTATTACCACTTCGACCTAAACCAAATTGGGAAAGGTTTTGGACACCAAAAGGTTAACATTTAAGTCCTTACCGACAGGCCATCCATAGATCCGCCTGACTGACAGATCCAGGCAGTAGGACCCTACATAGTATGGGCAAAGACCGCCGCCTCCGACACCACCAGTGATCCCTTTGGGGTGGGAATCGCAATCCCAAATTGAGGTTATCCTGAGGCATTCACACTGTAGGGATTACAACATCCCTTTCTGACAACCTTTTCCTGTTGTAGAGACTTCAGTGAAAAGGCTGTCTGAAATGGTTTTTTGGGGCCCCAAACAGGGCTCCCTTCTGCTGTGGGACACAGAAAAGTGGCCCAGGAGGCACATATAGAACCCCCACTCCCCTTCATAAACCGTGTTCCATTGGTGCATTGTATACTGTGCATGGAGGTGCAGGAAGGGCTCATTTACATGGTGGCCTATTCTGCTGCTCTTTTCCTGGGCCTCTGAACAAGGAAACGAAAAACACAATGTGAGGGGAGTCTAAGGGGAAAAGAATTTTTAGAGACCAACTTGCATCCTGTCCCCCAGACTAACAAGTAACAACACACAGAGGATGCTAAGGGTCTGTAAAGAGACTATGAAATAACTAAACACTCAATTGTAGTGTTACGAAGTAATTGTTCTGAGGAGAGAAAAAGGCAACAAAGTAAGAAAATGAGATGGATTAAGAATACCCATCAGCCCACCCGTTGAAGGAACCTCATCATCTGGGTTATAGTTGGAAACTGGTATCCACTAGACACCTCTTCAGATCTCTTTCGAGGAGTGCTAGTATTGGATCCACCAGTGAGATGGACAGCCAGCAGGTAATATTGGTAGGTTGAAGGGAAAGAGTTGCAGTGCTCAGAAAGGTGTAAATGTGAAAGATAAATGTGATATTGTTAAAAATGCCTGTTATAATGCCAAAGAACAACTTTATTGGGAGTGATCAACATAACGGCATGGTTAAAAGCAGAGTGAAGATAGTGTGGAAAAAATGTTACTATCAATTATAGATAATAATTGGTCAACATGTTTCAGCCTCACAAGGCATTCGTCAGGACCTATAATATGCACTACTGCAACAGTGGACAGAGAAAAACAATTAATAGTGATGTAGACCTACCGGTAAATTATTACTATGTGGTAGTCCCATATCGTTGTGACAAGAACTCTCCTGAGAAAAGAAGAAAATAAACACACAAAACAAAACAGATGTAACCATTGTGAAAACATCAATGCATGTGTAGATCAACATACCACACTTTGGTAAAAGCAACTCACCCATAATTGATATGGAGAAGGCCTCACCTCGCCTGGCGCTCGCTCAGGTCAAAGAGGCCCGCTCTAGACATGGGGAGGAAAAAATAGATGGCATATGTAAATCTAACCATAAAACATATAATGAGATTCCTTTGGTCATATTCTTTTATAAATATGAAGAACCAAATGGGTTGTGTAGGCAATTGCTTATGGCAATTTGAGGCAAGAAAAACATGAATTGATTCATAGTGAAAAACGAGGCGCCTCTAGTTTGTGTATGCTAGGAATAATTGGCGCACTAGTTTGTGAAAGATAATTTTTTATCCATACAACTCTCTTCAAAGATGTGTCCATATGTAGCCACAATCATGGAGAAGAGAGGAGCAGTCATTCGGCAATCTTAGCCACGCATCTTAAATGCGTGTCCCGTACAGTAGGAGACAAAGATAATCCGTGTATGAGCCCTCACAGAGTAACGGAAAGGGATTCCAAAGCTGTTGCTATGAAGCTCCAGAGTGCAGAGGCTCCACGGAGAACAATGCTGAAACGGGATTTATGGTGATGAAAAATACAAAAAGTCCGGGATTGCGGTCACCAACCTGTCCTTCGTTGCCTCGGTCTAGCATCTGAGCTGAGGGGAAGGTGGTGATCGTATCCGCCTAGTCAGTAGAAATAGACCACTTGCGAACCAGAAAGGGACCGCATTGTTAAGCTTAGCCGGATATACTCGATAGTGATTGGTTCAGTGTAAGAACCCGGAAACCGGAAACAGAGGGAAGGCGGCGATCATATCAGCCTAGTCTGTTGAGAATAGAACACTTGCGGACCAGAAAGGGACCGCGTTGTGAAGCTTGGCCAGATATTCTTGATATTGATTGGTTCATTGTGGGAACCGGAAACCGGAAGGTAAATTTCGGCAACCGGTCTGTGTAATTATGATCGTATGCACCCATAAATGTACAGATTTATAGAGCTTGGCTGAATAATCCTTAGACGGCGATTGGTCCTTTTTAGAATCCGAAAGCCTGAGGATGTATATGTACAACCGAGAGGTGTGGTGAAATATAACTATCCCCGTTATAAGACAATTGGTTTTGTGTAGAAACCGGAAACCGGAAGATGGGACATCCGATTTTCCACGCTATGAGGATGTATTCAACATTCAAATGGTCAGGTATCATTAGAATCATGCGGACCAAAGAGGGGTGGCCCGGGACCTCATCATCAAAGAGCTGATTGATTTATTTCATATATCAGGCAAACAAAGAGAAAGTCATCCAGAGGCTTAGAGAGGACGGACATGCAAGCTCTAAAGAGTATGCTCTGAATGGTCAGAAGGTGCAGAACGTGGGGAGGTTTTTTGCGAGGGAGAAGACCCAAGCAAAGATATGGTACTCTAGTAGGGGGCCAAATTGCACCACCAATATAAAACACCCCCGCAGCCAGTATTAAAATGTTGATCTCCCTAAGGCCGGCGGCATGTGTTGAGTGTGAGCATTATTAGACTAGATGCTAGGTTCAAAGAGAGTTATGTTACATCTGCACTCATGGAAGGTGTATGTCCAGGCAGGTATATAAAAACACATAGAGACCCCACATAAGAGAGTCAATTAGATACCAACTCCATGTGGACTATAGATTGTAGGGTGTATATTAGTATTTATAGATCTACACATTGGTGTCCAACAGATGACTAGATCATGTGGATGGAGTGACATCAGAGCTGGATCCATGGTATTTCATCGCTCAGCCCCGCAGTGTCGCACTTTAATTTGAAAATCCATTTCTGTTCTTTAACGAACAGGTAATGAGAAATGTCGCTGACATGTAAAGGGATGAACGGCTGTTCAAGCACTAGCCATTCCATATCATCAGCAGAATGTTTCATCATGAGGAAGTGATTAGTTATACGAGTGGCCTGCTTGTTACGCCTGATGGTGCTTTTGTGTTCTTGTATTCTTAGTTTGACCCTCCTGGTCGTCATGCCTATATAGCGAAGGGCACATGGGCAGGTGATTTGATAAATGACCCTTTCACTATTGCAATTCGTGTGCCATTTCAGCACCCATGGGCGTGATGTGCCGATATCCACTGTTAGCGTTAATCTGATTTGGGGGCATACTGAGCAATTGCCACATGGGTGGTGGCCTTGAACAGGGGGAAGATTCCACAATGTCACTGTGGATTCATTTGAGATAGACCGCGGTCTAGTATGCACTAGTTCGTCTTTCAAGTTCGAACTCCTCTTAAAGGAAAAGAGTGGCGGTGAAATGTTGTCACCCGCGGTGTTCAATATTCGCCAGTTTTGTCAGATGATTTTCTGTACTGAAGATGAAACTGTACTGAAGGTAGTTATTTCATAGTCTCTTTACAGACCCTTAGCATCCTCTGTGTGTTGTTACTCCTCAGCACAAGCAGCCATGTAAAGGAGCACCTTTTGATCACCAGTCCGGTGGTCGAACAGCCGACTGCTTGTCGGGCATTCTCCTGACTGCCTCAATAGCAGTCGGTGGTCCCACTGACCAACATCATAATCAGGCCCTTAGTATTTGCTCTACAATCTAAAAAAAATATACAAGGTGCTGGACATCAAAAATGTCATATAAACAATCACTATTCCATACTCTCACATACTTTTTGATCTATAAAATAAAATAAAAATGGTATAAAAAACACAACCCAAACTAATAGCCTATGTATTTACAATTAAACATTAACATATAAAATAATGTTATCACTATCAATAATTAATATATTTTCAAATTTACTAATATTCCTATATTTAGATAGATAACATTAAAAAAAACATACTACAAAAATGAAAATCATAAAAGGAAACCAATATATCAGAAATATATTATCAAAATAAATATTAAAATATTGTTGTTCATATTAAAATTTTCTTTAATTTAAATAGGTATTTCTACTATTTATGATATAATAAATATTTTTACATTTGATATAGTTTATTATACATTTCAAATAATTATAAGTTATTATTGTAACTAACCACATTTATCAATTTTACAATATCCATCTGCATACCATGAAAATAATTAACACTAAAGATTTTAATTAAAATATTCACTTTTTAAAAATCTCCTCACCCTTATCTCCTAAAACAGAACACCCAAGTACTAAAAAAATATAAAAATATTAAATATACATTATTTTTACACATTAATACAGCTAAAACTACCAATTCCAAATGTTTCATAATTAGTAAATTATCCTACTAAACACACAAATAATTATCAAAAATATGAAAGCAAACACACAACAATAAATCACATACAAAATATCAATGACAAACTATATTATCTACAACAATCATTTTTTAAATCAATATTTTTACAATATTAAAAACAACATTCAATGATTTATGATTTGTAAAGCTCACGAATACCGGAAAAATGATAGTCTTGCCTTCAATATTCCTTTCAACATTATTTTTTATATCACAATTTTTTTGAAACAATATTTTTGTATCATAATATATTTTATTTTATATCAACTGGACCTGCCTGAGCCCTGCTGCTGGCCTCTGCTGGAGTGCGTCCTGATCACCAAGAGATGCTCACCGAGTCCTGAACCACTGGCTGACATCAGTGTGAACTCTACCTGAAGAAAAGTTGAAGTTCTGGTCTCCTTATGACCACAGAGTGACCTCTTTGCACCACCAGCAACACTCAGTGACAACCAGCAGCGTGAGACCTGCACTTTTCGACAACAGTGCGAGCCCACGATGGTCACAAGCATAAAGCTCCAGCAATGAGCGAGTCTTTGTGCTATAGCAATGACTGTAAGTAATGCTAACCTGCTCCTCCTGCTGACAGCGACCTCTCTTGGCTGCTGCAAATGCAAATGGAGTCCTTCAGACAGACTCTGAGAGGTAACTCTTCAGCAGGGCTAACCTGGTCCCTGTACCCAACCCAAGCTCCTTTGTAGTCAGTCCGAACCTGTAACTTTTTTCCGGTTCAGCGTGAGAGAAAAACTAAAGTTTTGGGCGCTATTTTCAACAAAAACTTTAAAAACTAATTTCTCCGGTTCTACTAGTTGGTTTTTCCTAATTTTGGTGTCATTTAAATTTTTTAAAGTTACACTATTTATCTAAATTGTTTGGGGCTTTGGTCCTGTTTGAGTGAGAGAGAGAAAGACTCTGTTTATTTAGACCTTAGTCTTTAAAACCAAATCAAATAAAATTCAGGATATTTATACATAGTTAGTTATTAGTAAAACAGTGTACAACTTTTTGTTAAAATCTTTAATAGGTATAAAAACATACAGAACATTCTACTTAAAATCCGAATCGTCTTCGACTTTTAAAGTCAAGGCTGTTCATTATCTTCAACAGTCCACCATTGCTGTTAGGAGATTAAAAGGTATTAAAACCCATAGGACTTGTCCTGTCTAAGTTACTCTTCTTCTTTTATTGTATACAGGGTAACTGGGGTTTCTCACTACACTTCTTTGAGCTTTCCCCTGACCATTTGATTAATTTCTTTCAGGTAATATCCCAGAGCTATAGCAATTTCTAGATATTCCATTCTTAGCACTAAATTGATTGCTTGGGCTCTCGCTCTTTTGTTATATTTTCTGAATATAGGTTGGGAGAATCCGTTTTCTCACTTCAACATACATGAGACAATCAAGAAGAATGTGCATTATCTCACACTTAGACCCCATACCGCACTTGTATAAACCATCTGGGTACATCATTTCTGCCGTGACTTTCTCCTCCACTCGCCAGGAGATAATGCCAATTCTCATTTTTAAAATATCTCACCTAAATCCATAGTTCGGGAGTGCTTCTAGGTATGGATATCCTATATCAGTTTCCCACACTTCTATCATGTTTTTAACCGATTTTTTGTTTCTTAGATAACCTAGGTCCTGCGACCTCGAGTGCTCCCTTCCTTGTGCTCTAAGTGTCCCTTTTGTAAAGACTGCTTCTAAGGGGTTTTGGGTTGTACCCACATCTAGGCAACAAATTGTCTCTTTTATCTTCTTTTTTGCCTCAGCTGCCCATCTTAGATTGCTATGTTGTATTTCCCCACTACACCAGTGTGACACCTTTTGCGCTTCCTCTAGAGATTGCCGTTTCCAAAATCTAGCCACCGCCATTCTGGTCTGGGTTTTCCACCCTATCAATCCTGTTTCGAGTCTAATTGCCTGTAGCATGGCTGACTTTGGCAAGGACAGTAGCGTTTTTACAGCTTTACCTTCCTCCCAATTCCAATCCCCTTTACCACTAAGGAATAGGACCTCTGCCCCTTATAGTACTTGTGGGGGGTCCATGGCTGAAAAAGCTTTTATCATGGGTTTATGTGACATATCTCCGTAGGTTTTATTAAATTTTTTCAAACCACAAATAGAGGAAGAAGCTTTTGCATTTTGGTTTTCTACATGTTTGTTCCATTTAAAGGATGATTCAAACCATAGGCCCAGATATGTATATTATTTTACTGTTTCTAATTTCGTTTTATCTAGATACCAGCAAAAGCTCTTTGGCTTTTTACCAAAGCACATAACCTTTGTTTTGTCCATATTTACTATTAGCAGTTTACTCTTGCAGTATTTGCTAAAAGCATTTGATTTCCTCTGTAGCCCCAGCTCTGTCTGGTCAGTGATGACGAGATCTCCTGCATACAATAAGCATGATACTTTCTTACCACTCATTCTGGGGCTAGCACTATTCTCCACCTCCAATGCTACCGGCAAGTCTGCTAGGAAGATTGAAAAGAGTAGAGGAGCTAACACGCAGCCCTTTCGGAGTCCATTGTCTATTGCTATTTTCCTTGTGCGTGCCCCCTGTGTATCTTTTACTACTTGGGCCCAGTTTCCTCTATGTTGTTCTTTTAATATCGCTAATAGGTCAGTTGGGATATTATATTTAATCAGGCACTCCCAAAGTTTCCCGCGATCCACTGAGTCGAAGGCTGCCCGGAAGTCGACAAAGCAACAGAACAAGTTTCCCCTTTGCTATATCGACTTCCGGGCCAGCGCCCAAAGTGCATAGCAGTGGTCCATTGTGGAATGGCCTTCCTTAAATCCTCCCTGTTCCACTGGGATAATTAGATTTGTCTCTACCCAGTTTATTAATTTGCCTAGTACTATTTTGGCGACGATCTTCTCCCCAATGTCAAGTAAATTGAATAGCCTATAGTTTTTAGGACTATGCATATCCCCTTTCATCTGTATGGGCCGTATTATGGCCCCTTTCCAGGTATCGGGGAATCTCACGGTTTCTAGGATTATTTGAAACATATCAGCGAAAAAATTTGCCCACCAGTCTGGCTGTGTTTTGATTATCAGTGCCGGGAGGTTATCAGGGCCTGCCGCTCTCATAAGATTTAAACTCTTTATCGTTTTTCTAACCTCATCAACAGAAAACTCAGGTTTCAAACCTACTACCAGACCGCTCCAATCTGTGTACAGGTTCTCTCCTGATCTGTTTTTGCGCTATATAGGTCCTGTAAATATTCCTCCCAGGCCGCCTCCTCATCAATGCAGTTCATTGCCCCTTTATGGCCTTCTGCTGCTGAATTCACTAGTTGCCAGAACTGGCGTAGGTTCCTTGTTTCAATCGTCTCTAGAAGTTTTACCCAACATCCTTCTTTAAATTCTCTTTTTACCCTCCATGTTAACATGTTGTACTCTCTTTTTAGGGTCACTGAAGCCTTTCCACTGGCCTGATTCCCATTTCGGGCAAACCGGCGAGCCATTCTCCTGACTTCTCTTTTCTTCTCCAGACATTCCTTTGTGAACCAGCCTGTTAGTTTACCTATTTTTCTGTTACTCACTTTGGTTTTGTTATTTCCCCCATTACCATCTCTTAATCCTTTGCAGAGTATTTGGACAACCTCCTCGATTTTTCTTACATACCAGTCAAGGGTTTGGTCACTAACTATCTGTAGATCTAGATTTTGTTGCAGCCTTATTAGTCTGGAGATGTATTCATCCGTTAGTTTAGTTGAACAGCGTCTAGGATAATCCATCTGTTGCTCTAACACTTTAGGGCGGGGTTCTACCTTTACTACTGGAAACTCTAGGGATAGCACATTATGGTCACTCCCTTCACTATTTGTGATGCTAAACCCCGAGACTAAGTGGAAGTTCCAGGGTGCCAGAAAAACATAGTCGATAGGGCAGCTCTGTGTACCCAATTTAAATGTTCTCTTGGCAGGACAGTCTTTGGGGCCCCTTCCGTTTAGGCACAAGAGATTTTTAGCTCATAGAAAGTTAGCCAACTGTGTGTCCTTTGCACCTAGTACACATTCGGGGAATATTGCCTGCGGTATATCATATGCCTCTAGTATTTCTCGGAAACAGCAATCTACATTCTTTGTGTGTAATTTGTGGTTAAAATCTCCAAGAAGAAAACTAATGTCCTTACAGTACTTTTCACATAGAGAAACCAAATCCTCTGTAAAAAGAGCCATTTCCTCCACATATTGCTCCATAGAGGCCCATTGGATGTACACATCTATAATCAGTATTGTATCAAGATTTATACATTCTGATAACATTATTCTACAAACCAGCAGCCATTTGCATCTTACAGTTATTTCCACTACTTTTTTCATAATTCTTGTAGACACTAGGGTCATTATTCCACCTGCAGGACGCCCAAATCTATTCTTCTTTGCAGGTCGAATTAACTGGTAGAAACCATCGAAAATTAGTGTCTTGCCACATAACCAGGTCTCCTAGATACACATAATTTCTACGTTTTCTCCAAGTTCATTTACATTTTTATGTTTTTCATCATCTCCTAACCCATTTATGTTCCAGGAGGCCAGTCTTATGCTATGTGGCCTACCTTTTTCCTATTCAATGTCCTCTAACCAACCTTCCTCCCCCTGTTCTTCCACGAATTTCTGTGATGGGCCTGCCTGCCCTAAATCCTTGCTCCAGTTCCCCCACCACTGGTCGATATTTGAGTTATTTGCTGTCAATTTTATGTTTCCTGGCATCTCGCCATACTAAACCTCGTACTCACATAACCTGACCTGTCTCTTTCCTAGACCTGCGTGGCATTTAAGGAAGTGTTGACCCTGCCCTTTCTTCTCGCCTATGTCTACCAATACTTCGTTCTCCTCTAGCAGTCTTATTCCCTCCTTCTGTAACTCAGTTGCTGCTTTCTTGATTGTCTCTATTACCAGGTTGGAATACAGTGTAACTTTTGTAATCTCTTTCCCTTCTCTGACCTGACTGAACCCCACTCCCCTTAGGTCGTTTGTTGCAATTGCTTTGAGGTTCTGACATTTTGCAAAACCTTGCAGCAGTTTTGACCTATTTAGGGGCGGCCTCTTTCCAAGATTCTTCCCCACTTTTCTTATTGGGATTTGATCAAAGTATGACTCCATGTTCCCGTTATTCTCTTTTCTTACCCTAGATAGAGGGGAGATTTCTTTCATATTAGCTTTAACTACTTTTTCATACGAACTACCAGGTCTAATCTCCCTTGTGACCCAGTTCTGCAGATTTCCTCCCAATGGCCTCGCTGTCATTTTGGACACAGCTAGGGGGTTATTTCTATCTAGGTTCTTTTGTGTGTTCGAACTCTTGAGACGGGGCGTTGCATTTAACTGCCCTTTTGCAGTTTCTTTTTCTTGTGTACTACTATAGAGTGCAGATCCTTTTGTGACTCTTCCCTGTGTACCTCCCACCTTTACCATCCCCATTTCCTTGACCATTGTTTGTTTCCTTTTACTTACGATTTTTTTACCTACACCCCTTGCACTTTTGGTTACACTACTTCTATGCCCACATCTATTGTGCTCTACTCTCCTTATTACCCTCATAGGCCATTTTGATATATATACTTGATGGCTCTCCTTGAGGAGGTTTTCGGTTTGTAGCTGACTTTTCCCCTTCATATCTCTTTCTGGCATTGGCGTTTTATCTACAACCTTTGGCAAAAGCTCCTTCCCTAATGGCGGTTCATTGCTTTCCTCCTGTATCTGTATTGATGACTCATGATCGGGGATTTGTCTTACCATTGCTGGCATGAGAGCCCTTATCCCCTGCAGCTCCCCCTCTATTTTGCCTAAGTAAACAGTTTGATTTTTTAACACTGTATTATTAGACAGGGTTACTTCTAGTAGACCTTGTAAGGTCTTTTGGAGAATCAACATTAGATCCAACATAGAGACTGCAGACATTGATGATAAATCCCGATTTAAATCTGGATTTATCTCTGGGGTTGTATTTAGTTCGTTGGTTTGCTTCATGCTGTTATCTAGGGTTCCCAACAGACTTTTAAGGTCCATTCTTTTCTGGGTTGTCCTGCCGCTCAGGGAGATTTCTGACCCTTTCTCCTTCCCTTCCGCTGGTCTTGGACTGTCCTGTTGAATCAGGCTATCCAGGGCGTCTCTCTCCAAGTCATATGAGAAGAGTGCCTGTGGTAATGATGACAACCGTGGCGAAGGTAGACCCCCCCTGATCCAGTAATAACTGTATAGAGTGGTTGATCATATTAAGAGAATCGGTCTTGTGCACCTCCACCGGTAGGGAGGTACTTCCTTTCTCGCCCATATCAGAGTTCCCATTTCTTGTAACTGTTTCACTTACAGATTTTCCATGGGTTAGGTTTTCGTCATGTATTTGCTCTGATGTGACAACTTTTTTGAAGTGTCTCCCCACAAAATCCTTCATTGTTGTGGCTCTGGTTGTAGGGTCAACCACAGCTTTGGTCTTCTTTAGCCTCCTTCTTTTCCCTTTAACTGGGGACAAGTCTATACTCCCACTGTTCCCTTCCAGGGAACCCGGGCTTACTACATTTGCCACATTCGCTTTTGACTTTGAGTTTTACTCCGCCACTTGTTTTTCTTTTTTTGCAGCCATCTTGTCAACTTCACCCGGTGTTTGTCAACTTCACCCGGTGTTAATGTTACTCTTGGGGCTAGTGGCTCTTTTTTGTAGTGTGGGATGGGGGGTGGGGGGTGATTTGGTAGTATGATTTGGTCCACTACTATTGTTGCCTGAGTCGAGCAAGTCTTGTAATTTTGGCTCTTCGTAAGCAACCACCGTAGTTCAACCACCAATTTGCTGCTGTATTGCTGTCTAAAAACCCCCAATCACAGGGTCCCCCTACTGCACGAGCCAAGAAGTGCAATTCCACTCTGCTGCTAGGGTTTCATGCTTCTCCTCTCCTCACCCCTCACTTACCTCTGCGTGTCTGCCTTGTTTAGCGCGCCTCGTGCCTGGTGCCTGGCCCGTCTGCCAGCCGCTTTGTGCAGGGAGCCCCCTGCCCCCCCTGCACCGCGTCTTTGTAGCCTTTCTGGCAGTCCTCGATTTTCTTTCCTTCCGCGCCGGATTAAATAAAACAAAAACAATGCCGGTTTTCCTTCTGCAGCTCGGTGAATCGCTCGCTGCTCGCGCTATCTCACTCTCCTCCCTCTACGTCGGACAACGAACGTACGCGGGGATGGCTCTGAGGCGGAGGCAGAGACGGGCTGCAGGCTACGGGCTACGTTGCGCACGGTCAGAACACAGCAGAGGGAGTGTCTTTACTCAGGGTAAAAACCAAAACAGTTTGAGTGCTCCATAAACACTTTACACATTGCCTATAAGATAAACCTGACTGCTTTCTGTCAAGTTACCAGTGAGTAAGGCATATGTCAATTTATTGACTTTTGAGGTTCACCCTGACATGGATTGTGCTATTATTTAAGTAGGGCATCCAGCCTTCTCATCTAATAGCCTAAATTCATACAGTTACTGTGTACCATCTCATTGCAGGCAAAAGGGTAATATCTTGGCCCTTTTTTATCTGCCATAATATTACACACTGTAAAGGTGCAATGATTGTATGGCTTCCTACTGACTCTGAATCTATTTTTAATCAGGTGGTCTCCTATATATATGCTGCCTGGAAAGCCTCCAGAACTCATCCTCCATATTCTTAAATACATCAAGTACTAGCAAAATATTTTCTGGCTGGGCATTACATCTATGCGTGTTACAAATAATGGACATTGGTGCAGGAGAATTGTGTACAAAGTCAACTTAATTGCATCCCATAAAGTTAGGGGGGGCTGTGTGATAGACCCATCCCATAGTCCTTAGCGCAAGCAATGTACGAATGTTTTTGCACAGTCAAGGGTACTAAGTAAAGCATGTACTTATTTTGCATCTCAGATTTTCCGAAATTGTTTTAATTGTGAATTACTTTTATCCTATCAACGTTTTTTTTTTAAAATCAGATGGTAAACTAGACTTGGTTGCATTTTATCCAGTGACATCTACAGAGTTCCTCCTGTATCGACTTTTACTTTTTTTTATTTAAAGGCCTATATCCCCTGCAATTTTTAGTCCCCAGCATAAGTACTTTATCTGCATGGTTGCACAGCTGCGGGAAGCAGGAAACATTTGTATAAAAATTGTATTTCCTATCCTGCACAATGAGCCAAGAAAAACACCGTATTTATATTAATTTGTTTTGATTATGGTTCAGCTTAGCTTGGTTCTTATTTACCTGATTGAAGAGAAATGTTTTTATTGCATTGCATTACTAGCTAGATGATGAGTCATAAGCTTAAAACGATCCTCTTATTTCTTAATTTATGTTGATATCACTTTTATTTCTTCTTCATGTTACTGATTTGATTGCTTTTTATAGAGCCTGTGTCATGTGTTTTATATTGTATGGCTTAAATTTGTAAGCTTAAGCAATAAAGTTGCTGAAGATGATGATGTTAGTTTCCTTATTGGCTCACTGTAAAAAGTGCATGTTGCCATACCAATATCCACAGCGTTCCTTAATGTTAAACATTCCCCAAAATGGCTGCCTGTAAACTATCCCACTTTGAAAAGCAGACATCCTCGACACTGTGGTAGACAAAACCTAGGGGCATATTATCAAGAGGGTTTATCTCCGCTTTTTTGGCTTTAAAAGCCAAGAAAGCGGAGATAAATTTATCTCCCTATTACCTAGCTGGCGCTAACACCAGTTAGCGACAGCTAGTAGGAGATAGCAACCATCTTGAGCCCCACTTTGCATGTCAGTGATATTTATCACTAATGACATGCAAAGTGGGCGTGCCAAGATGTTAGCGACTGGAAACAGTCGCTAACATCGCTATCTCCTATTACCAACTTATGGAGATATTCGCGCTAAGGGCGAATATCTCCAAAAGCTAACACCTGCCCTGAGCAGTTCTTAGCCATGTTATCCAATGGGAGGTGGATAACATGGCTAAGAGCATTAGCTCGGTAATGCATGAATATCGCTAACTTTTCAGCGATATTCATGCATTGCGGCCGATTTTTATTGCATTTGCGATAAACCTTGGTAATACCAAGGTTTATCTGCGATAAAAATCACCGCAGCTCAGCGGTAGATTTTTGTCTCTAACCAAGCAATAGCGATAATTATCGCTATTGCTTGGTAATATGCCCCCTAGATCGCTATGCAGATTTACACATGACAAGAATATAAAACACACACAGCCCTGTGAGTTTCCATGCTAGTTAGGTATTCATATAGAAATAGTTTCCATTTCTGTTAGATATGCCCACACTGTTGTACATGCCCAAAAAGGGCATAACTAGTTTACATGCCTAGAAACAGGTCGACACCTTCCATAGGCACAAGAACTGCAGTTTTAAAATAAAAAGAATATTTCTTTATTGATATTGTGAGTGACAACGTATTTGACAAAAAAGAGTACACTTATGTATTTAAGCAATGCTACTGAAAATATATCTGTTCAGTTGTTGAATGGGTTTCAATGTGTGCATTGTACACATGTCGCATATGAATCCGCAATATTTATGTGCTCAGGTCATAATTGGGGATAGGGGGAATACTTGACGGGTGCCTCGCCCGATGCTGAATGGATGAGAGAATGTGGAGCCGGTTTTCAGTCGAGCCATGGGTGAGTTACACAACAGAGGGGCCCACTTGAGGAATTTAGGCCCCATTCCGAACCTACCAAGAACCTACATTAGGTAACCCCAACCCAAGATGTCAAATGCCTTCTTAATGTCGAGGATTGTGACCCAAGGGTGCACACCCATCTCTTGAGCCAGTCATCAACATAAATAGCAGACGCAGGTTCAAGAACATATTCATGCCAGGGAAGAACCCGTTGTGGTCTTGATGTACTACATGCTATACTAAAGGAATCAATCGGTTGGCTAGCACTTTCCCAAGAATCTTTCTTGTATTCACAGTTCAGGAGGAAGAGTGGCTGGAAAGATCCCAAGAGCAATGGGTATCTATTTGGCTTGTGAAGTACTACCAGCACAGCCTCTCTGAGGGTTGGGGGGAGTGCGCCTTTGGTGTACACCGTGGTGTAGACCTTATGCAAACAAATGATGGACGGAATGCTGAATAAATCATACATTCACCCCCAGTCAAGAGATCTGGTTTAAATCCATCATGTTTTTGTTTTGCTCACCTTGCCACCCAAGTTTAGACCCAGCCCTTTGCATATCAGTTTTGACCCTGTGCCTCTTGGGAACAGTCCAGACTGAACGACCAACCCAGGTCCCCCCTGGACCGGAAGCAAGCATCCTGGGACTGCCAATTCTGGTATGCAACAGCTCGAGGGGTACTCCTAGTGCCACCCAGATTAGAACTCCCCAGCTTATCTAGAGTATCTGGTCCCTACCGTTGTGTCCCTCCAATGCTGGCACTTAGCTGTTAGGACTGTGCCCGTCACATGTGTCACCTGAAGGAGCGTTAGCTGAATCTGTCACCTATGTAGGTATTGATAATCACTGTATCATTTTGTGTAACCTGCCAGCCCATGTACATTTCAGGTCATTAACAGAAATAGTTTTTCAGTGTTACAACATTGGCGGCCATTGTGATGTGCGTGTGTAGTTCACCCCAGCACCATCACCCCACCCCAAACAATCCGAACACCCCCAAGTCCTGCAGTATGTTACACTGTCAGCAAACACATAATGAAAACCTATGTGAGAAATTAAAAAAGAAAATATTCAAGAAACTCTAAACGCCTGTTTCCAGGCCAGTACACCAACGGGCGACCAGCCATTAGCACTGAAATGCAATACGTACAAAGTTATGTAACAATCTATAGCTGTGGTATTTTACAACTGAGGATGGTTAGATGTCCACAGCACTAGCCATTGTATGTGTGTTTGCAACTCTCAGCCATCGTATCAACATTGCCACTGCTTGACCAATGAGCAGCAACCACAAATGTAAGACATTTATTTCAACAGCTTTGCCATAACTGGAACTGTAGCATATATCAAGTCCTCAGCTGCCAAAGGTGTAACGAGCAGGCCACTACCCAACAGTTCAGCAACCTGCGAGGCAGTCACTTCAAGAGATTCATCGGGTCAGTTCTCAGTTTCTGATCCTGAGGGGGTGGAGCCCGCCATGCGTCGCTCCACATCAGCGACCACCTGAGGCCTCTCCCTAGCTGCCTGCTCCCTAGTTGGACCATGGGGAGGGTTCTGTTGTATGATTTATGGTGCTTCTGTACTTTCCATGTGGGTCCATGTTCACCTCAGAAGGGGATGTGATGCCTTTGCGTTCCAACCAAGACCAGGCATCTTCTGGTGTCGAGCAAAAGGAAGCGGTGGCCTTGTGAATGACCTGGAGCATGGCAGGGAATTGCAATTCACATTTAATGTCATGGTCATGAAGGTACTTCTTTACTGTTACAAAGGAGGACCTGCGGCGTTGGTCCTCTAACGCGTAATCAGGACAAATCCGTACATGGGCACTTTCAATAGACCAAGGACCCCCATGTTACTTGCAGGACCCCTGACCCTGTAGTTAAAAAGGTTGGGAACCACTAGTCGTGGAGAGGCACCAAGAAGGAGAGGTCTCCCAGGCACCCCGTGGGCATATTTGACATAAAAGGACAATTGGTTTCCCTGCAATATAATGTTTACAAACCAGTCCTCAAGGCACAGTTCCATATTAGGGCCCTCCACCTGTTCCGTGAGACCCACAATACTCACATTTTTCCACATCAAACTACCTTCCTGATCATCCACATTCCTTCAGAGCTCTTCTGTCTCCTCATGCATGACCCAAAAGCACTTGTCAGAGTCTGCCACCGTGGGCCTTAAAGCAGCCAACGTTGACTCCGTCAAAACGGTCCTTCAGTGTCTTGTGATCTTCTTAGAGGATGCCCACCTTTATGCTTAGGGCATCTATTTGGGTTAAAGTCCAGTACAGTAAACAAGAGTTCATCAAATCGGTGGGAATGCTCAGAGAGCATGGCCACCAGGGACAAACCCGCAGCATCTGTAACAGACATGGTCTCCTGACACCCCAGGTGTCAGCCACTGTCACCGGGGTTTTGTCAGTCTTCGGACATACCACAGCGCACGTGGTATGTGGCCGGGTTCTAGCATACCGTCATGGAGGTTTAGACCTGATGAAAGCTTCGCAAAAAAGCACACAGAAGCAGAAACATGTCGACCACTTTTTAACACACTTGGCAAATTGGATATGTCTGGTCAATTTACCCAGGCAGTCTTCATCCTACTCACCTGTTTTTACTTTTGCCTGGTTTTCCACCATTAAAGTTTTTGGGGAATAAACAGGGGCATCTTTTAAATCTCACACCTTTTTCACTATTATGTGCACGATCCACAAAAGAATTGCTCTGGTGTAACCAGGAGTTGTAGCTCACTAGAGAGGCACTCAGCCTCTCTGATGGAGACCCAATGATGAAGCATGTCACCAACTAGGTTGTTGAGTGAGGGTTCTTCTTAAACCAAAAGGTTTTTCTCTTTTTGCCTTTTTCCCTCCCTTTCTTCCATTAATTTGTTCTCACATTTCAGTTGTTTTTTGATAGTTACCAGGGGGACTGAGAGTGACTCCCATAATTTCCCTCTCTCTCTTGTTATACTCTGATTGCGGCAGCGCACAGCTGTGAGAGACTATTTTCTCTAAAAAAGCGAACCTCTGACTACTGTATTTTGGCATCAGCATGAAAAACCCAGGGCTTACATACTCAAAAGAGGAGGTGGATGCCCTTCTGGCAGACGTCTCCCTCTTCTCAGACCCATCAATAGCGCAGACAATATCAAAGACCAGTGAATGTGAAAAACTCACAGAACAAAAACGTATCCGCACCATCTTACATGGTACATACAATACTGACTGAATATTTGCGTAACAACGTAGCTCCCAAGGGCTTACTGGTCTCCAATGCCCCCCAAATTTTCCTGGAAGACGCTGTCTTCAGGAAAGAGTGGGCCCAGATTGCGTAGCACTGTACCCACGACTGGTTGGTGATGATTATTAAGACAGCCTTAAGACTTTCTGAGGCAATGATGGTTAAAATTCAGCTTACAGAAACACACTTTAGAACAACACTGACGGGATATAAGAAAAAGATGGATGAACTCAATAAGGAGGTAAATGAATGTAAAGATAACCTCACTCAGTATAAGGCCCAAAAGTTTCAGAAAGATTTGAAGCGGTTTTCATACACAAAGACATATCCTTATGCTAACCCTGATTACACACTATGACCTAGGAACCCAAACAGTTTTGATGTGTCGGATGAGGACGCATCCCCTACTAGCGGGTCATGCGGGGAAAGTCACAGGCAAACACAATGGGGTAGGGGCAGGAATAGATAACAGCAATATCTGCAATACCCACAGATGCGGCCATCATAAAACACACTGGGGGAGGTGGCTACCATAATCCTTTCCAACCCCCACATTTCCCGACTATGGCCTGGAACCCTAACTTAATGCCACACCCCGCTCACTCACAAAACATGTACCAACAGCCTTTTTTAGAGAGGGGCCGGAGAGGCCGCAGTAAAAGAAGGGGTCAAAATCAGGTCCATTGTGAACAACAGGAGTTGGTGGGGGACAAAACACGGAGCAAATCGCGGGAACAGCAAGCAGGACTGAGCAACCTGAGAGCCTAGTTGTTAACCTCTCGTTGACCTCTCTCTCTGAAAACGAGATGGCAGTCTTAAACAAGGGACTTGGTTTCGTGCCTACAGCATGCCTGGATCATTTCAGGCTGCACTGTGAACTACCAGAATTCTTCCGGAAGTTAAAACTGAAATCTTTCTTTGAGAAACAAACAACCTGTGATGCTCCTACACTGACCAGCAACACTGGCTTTCAAACAAAATCTACATTTACCCCTCCACCACATACTGTACCACTGGAAATCACTGCATTTGGACAGGCGGTGTTTAATAATGTGGAAGTCTTCCAAGATACAGGAGTCTTCATATGAGCACAAATTAATTCCAAGTTCTACAATCCCTCCAATCTAAAGCTTCTATCGTCATGAAATCAGCTGATAAAGGGGGTGGTGTGGTCATTCAGGACACGGTTGATTATGATAAGGAATGCAGATGCCTATTAGGTGACCGTGGCAACTACACCCCTCTATCAAAGGACCCTACACCCCACTTAATGGCTACTATCAAGAGTCCTGTTGATGACACGTAAACAAGAGGTTATATCACCAAAGATGAAGCCGAGTTCCATACCGCAGGGAATGGCACCATCCCATATTTCTAGACCCTGCCTAAGACGCACAAAAATCGCACGCCCCCTCCTGGATGCCCTATCGTCTCTGGCATTGGTTCCTTACTCGAACCTTTGTCACGTTACTGTGATTTTTTTATGAAACCCCTGATATAGAAGACCACCACCTACCTCAAAGATACCAAGAGCTTGTTAGCCCTAATCCAAGACCTCAAAGTTGATAATGACTCCACATTTCTGGTCTCATTGGACATTGAGAGCCTGTACACCTGTATCCCTCAGGATGACACCATCAGGGTTCTAAATGAGGCTCTGGATGCAGCTCCATGGGATTTTAACACACCCAGGAGTTTCATCAATGACTGTGCTACATTACCATTGAACCTGAATTTCTTTGAGTACAAAGGTGACCTGTACCTGCAGTCCACAGGGATTTTAATGGGCAGTACTTTCACCCCAAGCGTAGCCGGTCTGTACGTCTATGATTTCGAGTGTAAACACAAATTGGCAGCGGATAATCCTTACACGTCCTATGTGTCCTTTTGGAAGAGGTACATAGATGACGTGTTTGTTATCCGGCAAGGATTATAGACCTTCCTACTGGAGTTCTTCAACTGGATAAATACCTGCGATCCGAATCTAAGGTTTACGCATTCCTACCACAGAGAAGAAATGATCTTCCTAGATGTGGTTATAAGGAAAGCAGGAGACAAACTACTCACCAAAATTCATTATAAACCTACACCTAAGAACAACTTGCTGCATTTTTCCAGCTTCCACCCAAGACCATTAAGAGAGAATCTCCCTTTCGGCCAATACCTCCGCCTAAGGCGTAACTGCAGCCAAGTGGAGGACTTTCGCTATCAAGCAAAAGAACTGATTTTGAAACTTCGCAATCGTGGCTACCCTGAGAACATTTTTACCAAGAGCTCAAAGAGGGCAAGAAACCAGCCGAGGGAAGCCCTTTTGGAAGACAATCCAAGACACACTGAAGAAATACCACTCACGTGTGGCACAACATACAGCGTTGCCTCGAATGCTATCAGCAAATCTATGAGGAAGCATTGGCAGATCCTTGAGAATGACAACATCAAGTTAGAGTAGCCACTATTTTCGTACTGGAAAGCTAAAAGTATGAAGGACACACTGGTACACACCCGTCCTAGAAGATCTGGACCTGTGGAGGACAACACTGTTCTCAGGGCCTGGGGCTTCCCAATGTCACAGGCCACTACCCATGTGGTTCATGTAGTGTGTGTCATCTGACTACTGCCACTAAGACTCTAGACCTGGAGCTTGGCAAAACATGGGCACAGTGCGCCCACACGAACTGCAACTCCACCAACGTGGTGTACTTGATCACATGCCCCTGCGGTTCAAGATACCTAGGGATGACCACACGGAAAATTAAGCAGTGGGTGTGTGAACATCTCAGCAATATCCATTGTCGTAAGAACACCACTAAACTTAGGGAGCATTTTTTACAGTTCAATCACACGCCCAATCACATGTGTTGGACCGTGATTGAACAATTGAAGCAAGGGGGCAAATCGCAAGAGAGGGAGCAAAGCTGGATCTATAGACTTTGTACCAATCTGCGTGGGTGACAAAATACCCTGGGGCACAGCGGAGCAGGGGATCCCACATGCAGGGGGGCAATCATCAGCCCATCAGGACACTCCAGGTATGTATTCACTGAAAAACCAGAGGTTACAAAGACGATATAGTTAGGGGCAGATTATACATGCACAAAACCATAGAATTTCAGTAGTTAGAGTAACCTGAGCTAACTATAACTCACACACCTGCAATGCACTGCTTATGGCCTCACAAATGACATCAATTATGATATGGCCAGTGACATCACTTTCTACGTTTTTTAGAGTGGGTCTATGAATTCCTGAGTGGGTCTTAAGTGGGTGTGTGACTGCCTATATGGGTCTATGAATGGACCTGTGAGAGCTTTAATAGGTGCATGAATGAGGCGTATGTGCCTGTGAAAGTCTGTAAGTGGGAGTGTGAGTGGATGCATGGGTCTCTGAGTGGGCATACGAGTGCCTACGGAGGTTTGTGAGTGGGCGTGGGAGTACTTGCATGGGTCTATGAGTGGGTCTCTGAGTGCCTGTGTAGATCTAGGAGTGGATTTGTTAGTGCCTGCATGGATATGTGAGTGTGTGGGTGACTCTCTGAGTGGGTGTGTGAGTGTCAGAGTGGGTCTGTGAGTAGGTGTGTAAGTACTTTTTGGGTCTGTGAGTGGGTATATGAGTGTATGAGTGAGTCTCTTAGTAAACATTTGAGTGTCTGAGTTGGTATGTGAGGGGTACATAAGTGTCTGTCTGGGTCTGTGAATTGGTATGCGAGTGGTTTAGGAAACAACCTTTACAACGCAACTTTTACAATGCACTAACATTACAACGAAACTTTTACAACGCAACATCCATTACAATGCATGCCATTACAGCGCAACCATTACAACGCATGACACTACAACGCATACCACTACAACGCATGTCATTACAACGCAGTCATTACAACGCATACCATTACAACGCATACCATTACAACACATAGTACCCTGGAGTTAGAATAGTAATTTTTACCCCTACACTATCCAACACTTACCCTACTGTTGCACCCCCTGGAGTTAGAATAGTAATTTTTACCCCTACACTATCAAACACTTACCCTACTGTTGCTCCCCCTGGAGTAAGATTAGTAATTTTTACCCCTACACTATCCAATACTTACCTTACATGCAATGTAATTTTATGTGTTGTAATGGTATGCGTTGTAAAGGTAGTATGCGATGTAATGGAATGCGGTGTAAAGGTAGTTTTTAAAAATTTGTTGAAATGGCATGCTTTATAATGGAATGCGCTGTAATGGATGCTGCGTTGTAAAAAATGTGTTGTAAAGGTATGCGTTGTAAAAGTATGCGTTGTAACGTCATACATCCAAGTGGTTTTGTAGCTGTTTGAGTATATGTGTGACTTTCTGTGTGGCTCTGTGAGTGGGTCTTTTATTGCCTGCATGGCTCTGTGAGTGGGTCTTTTATTGCCTGCATAGCTCTGTGTGTGGGTGTGTGAGTGCATATGTGGGCCTGTAAGAAGGTGTATAAGTGGATGCACGAGTCTGTGAGTAGGTGTGTGAGTACCTGTATCGGTATATGAGCATCTCTATAAGTGCCTGCATTGGTCTGTGAGTGGGTGTTTGAGTGGGTGGGTGGATGTGTGACTACCTGTGCAAGTCTGTAAATGGGTGCGAGAGTACCCATGTGGGTGTCTGAGTGGGTCTGCTAGTGTTTTTTTTAAACTGCATTAAGATTTGTTAATCCATTGCGGATTCCAGAAAAAGAAAAAAAGAAACAATATCACTCAATTTCTTATCCAAAATTGGACCCTCTGACACTCCTCTAACACAACCCATGAGGTTATGGTACCTCTATCCTGACCCCTTTTAAACATTTTTAGAAACATTTTAAGACCAGCCACAACCTCGCGGTCAGGGTGTGGCCAGCTTAACATGGACTTTCTGGTGGCACGTTACTTCCTGGATCCACTGCGATGCATCAGAAGCTGGGCATGTCCCTAGATATACAATTTTCTTTTTCTTTTAATAATTCCACAACTACTGAATGGATTTACACCAAGATACAAAAAGAGCCACCTTCTTGCAAAACTTGGATTTATTCCGTCCAGTAGTTCAGGCTGTAGTCGTGTTCAAATTCCTCATCGGAAATTGCATGGAAAACGCACATTTTCTGACAACCCTTTTACTCAGCGCCACTTAACGGACCACTCCAAAGCCTTCCGTGCAGAACTAGACAAATTGTGCTACTTTTTTGGGAACATTTCATGAAAATTTGTCAAACGGTGTCAAAGTTCTAAGCAATTCATAAACACTTTTTCTATGGAAACTAGGTTCTAACTATATGTAGGATATATATATATGTATAAATATATATATGTATAAATATATATATATATATATATATATATATTTATATATATATATACATATATATATATATATATATATATATATATATATATATATATATATATATATATATATATATATATATATATATATATTATATTTATATATATATATATATATATTTATATATATATATATATATATATATACACTGAAAAAACCATAGGTTTCACACCAGTTATAGTTAGGAATTAGCATTTAAAAAACCTATTAAATTCACTGAAAAAACCATAGGTTTCACACCAGTTATAGTTAGCTGGAAATTTTACTGACATAAAACCATTGAAATTCCCACGTTATAGTTAGTTGGACTCACTATAACTTGCGCGCCTGCAATGCACTGCTGATGACGTCACATATTACATCACTCATGACATGGTCAGTGACATCACTCATGACATCACTGATGACACCATCCAGTGAATGAGTGTCTTTCTAAAAAATAAATATGTTTTATATATGTATATGAAAAAAGAACGATGGCAGAATAAATGTTTAAATAAGTGTCTTAATGGAAGTTTAAAAAAAAAAAAAATTGATTGGTTAACTGGCTTATTGTTAGCGAGTATTGTTTAAATATTTGAATGTTTGTATCAGTGTTTCACTTTGTGTATAAGTGGCTGCATGGGTTGGCGAGTAGCTACATGTGTGTGTATATGGGTTATTAGATGTTTTTTTAGTATCAGTAGGAGTGTCTGTATGGTTTGGTGGGGGTGTTACTTAACACATAGATGCATCAATGATTGACTCACTGTTTCTATGTCTTTTGAAGACAGCATATGTGCAGGACTGTATGGGTGGATGTGTGTGTATATGTGTGTGTTAGTGAGTGAATGACTGTCTCACTAGTGTCTTTATCAGTAACTACATATGTTTTAATCTAGTATATGTGAGTATTGATGTATTTAAGTGAGTATATGTGAGAGTGAGAGATTGTAAGAGTTCCTGTTTAAATAAGTATGTGTTTCTATAAGTGATTGTTTAAGAGAGTAAGTATGTGTAAGTTTCCTTAGAAGTAAGGTGGTAGTGTGTGTATAGCTGTATATGCAAATAAATGGATGTTCAATAGTTTATTTGCATATGTGATTATGTGTGCGAGTAACTTTTGGATGACTGTCGGTGTGTAACAGGATGAATAGGTGTGTCACTACATATTATGAGTGAGTATATGTATGAGTGACTTTATAGAACTGTTGGTGAATGAGTGGATGTGTATCTAGATGGTGGAATTACTGAATTGGTTGTTGTAACTGGTATGGGTATCTCCATTTTTATGAAAATGTTAGTTTCTATTTTTGAATATGTGTTTCAAGGGTTACATTACACTGAAAGGAGGTCTCTCACTCTGTCACAAGGATGGTGTCATCAGTGATGTCATGAGTGATGTCACTGACCATGTCATGAGTGATGTAATATGTGATGTCATCAGCAGTGCATTGCAGGCGCGCAAGTTATAGTGAGTCCAACTAACTATATTGTGGGAATTTCAATGGTTTTATGTCAGTAACATTTCCAGCTAACTATAACTAGTGTGAAACCTATGGTTTTTTCATTGAATTTATTAGGTTTTTTAAATGCTAATTCCTAACTATAACGGATGTGAAACCTATGGTTTTTTTCAGTGAATTTCATAGGTTTTTTAAATGCTAATTCCTAACTATAACTGGTGTGAAACCTATGGTTTTTTTAGTGAATTTCATAGGTTTTTTAAATGCTAATTCCTAACTATATATAAGGCCCCAAACCTATGTTTTTTTCTTTGAATTTCAAAATTTTGTTAATAGCAAATGTCTATAGCTATGAAATGTAATATTTTTGAAAATGAATGAATCCTATATTTTATTTCTATTGAAAAAAATTTTTTAATGTATATTTTTAAATCTTTTTTAATTTTTTTTTTACCCTGGAGCGCTCCCGGGGTGCGCCCCAGTGAGCGCGCCGGAAAGCGTAGTCTTTTGAAGTGCCCCAGGGCGCGCTCCGGAGAGCGTCCCGTTAGCGCTATTGCCGCGAACGAAAACATCATTGTGACGTATTGCGTAGCCGCGACCACGTGATACGCACCCCGTAATCGCACCCGGAAGCACTCGAGCGAATACGATCGCGCACCGTAAACATCCGACGCGCTTACGCAATGCGCCTGGGGGCGCGCCGCGTAAGCGCGTCGGTCATGTGACCTGAAAATAACACTTTTTATTGGTGCAGAACAGTTTTGGTTTCATAATGATGAAATCCCTGGTCTTGTGACCTGAAAATAACACTTCTCATTGGTTCAGGCCTTTTTTTTTCCAAATGATGAAAGACCCCACCTTTTTTCCTTATTCTGACTTTGTCCTTTGACTTAGGAAGACCTGTTTTGCAATCTTTGAGGTATATTTTGTACTTTGAAATGGCTTCAGTAGCAGCAGCAGCTGGAGCATCTGCACCACCACCACCACCACCACCACAACCACCAAGAGGACCACCACAAGATTACATTGGTGGTCAACAAGAGGAGGAGGAAGAGGAGGAGGAGGAGGAGGAGGAGGAGGGGAGGAGAAGGTGGCTGCAAGAACACAATACCCCATACCAGCCAAGACCACACATTGTATGGGAGTTTTTTTCGATCTTAGAGGGCAAGAAAAAAGTCAATACGGCCAAGGTGACTTGCCTAATCTGTGGCATGGAACTTTCAAGGGGGAACCCTAATAAAAAATACTCTTTTGGAAACAACAACATGATTCGCCACATGCAGCGCAGGCATCCGATCAACTATTCTGCTGCAGAGATGAGGGAACTGGCCAGTAACCCTCCCCAATCTTCAAGCCCCACCTCCAAAAGAAATCAACCCACTCCATCGGGACCAGAGGCAAGGGAGAGGATCCCTTGCACTCCGCCACGGTTTGCGGATTTCCGAATAACATGTATTCATTGTGGTAAGACCATCTCCTATGGTGAACTGAGCATAAAGCTCATCGTCCTTGCTGGGGACAACCACAAGTGCCCCAAAAAACCCTAATTTTTTCTTATTTTATTTTTTGCTCCAGTTGAGCCATTTTCAATTCCCTGTTTTTTCGTTTCTCCCCATAAAAATAACAAAAAAATATAAAATAGTTCATAAACGCCAAAAAAAGTAAAAATGTTCCAAAAACACTAAAAAATATAAAACAACAAAAAGAAGAAAAAACCAGTTCTTTTTAGAACTACCTCCAATTTATAAAAAAAGTCTACATTTTTTAAAAACTCTGTCATTCTTCTTTCCCCATGGGCCGCTCCCCGGTCCGCTCCCTGGTGTGCGTACCGAGGCGCTCCCCCCGCGCAAATAAAAAAAAAAATATTTTGCACCGCGGGGCCCTTTTATAGCCCCCACGTCAAACCTAGGGGGTCAGGGGGGGTCTACCCTGCCACCTTATGGTCTTTTCCCCCTTTTTTTTCCACCTCTTGTGTCTCTATCCTACCGAGACACAAGATGGCGGCCGGTCCGGACTGTTTCGAATGTTTACAGACACTCGAGAGCTAATCAGCTTTCCGTGCGCACCTCGCGTGTCGCGCCCGCTGCGCTCCCCGGTGCGCGTTCCGGGGCGCAGCCATGGATACATATATTTTTTTGAACCTAAATTACTCAAAATGCACTGGAGCACATATCTTGAGACATAGCAAAGGCACATCGGGCTACCAGTCCCTACAATTTTGCTAAGTTTGGTGGAAATCCATTCAGCTGTTCGGGCTAAAAGTGAGTTTGACCGCCCTATGGAAATTAACATGGAAAAAACACGTTTTGGGACCCCCCTTTTATCTCGGACCCCGCTTGACGAATCCCCCTTAAACATTCAACGAAGGACCGGAGCTCCGCGAGACAAATTTGAGAAATTTTGAGGCAGATTCGTCAACCGGCGCCAAAGTTATTCACAATAGAATTTTGAGATTTTGCATTGAAAAAAATCCTAACTATAACCACCTACTGGCGACCGCCAGTAGGTAATATATATATATATATATATATATATATATATATATATATATATATATTGGGAGAGAAGGAGGGAGAGCGAGAGAGAGAAAGAAAAAAGGATATATATATATATATATATATATATATATATATATATATATATATATATATATATATATATATATATATATATAAGCAAAACCTTCTCCGTCAGCAAGAAGTAGAGGCCACACAGGGGAGTCTGTGGAGGGATCTTTAATGCCAAAACAAAACCATAATAAGGGCGAATGCATTTCGGCATGGAATGAGCCTTCGTCAGCGCCAAATGGTTTATGCAGCAGTGCCGGTTTAAATACCTAGTCCCCTCCTGTAGGTGAAAACCAGCGTGTATATGTATATATGTATATCCTTTTTTCTTTCTCTCTCTTTCTCTCTTTCTCTTCTCTCTGTCTCCCTATATATATATATGATATGTTTCCCAGTTATAGTTAGGTCAGCTGTTCCACAGGAAAAGCATTTTTGTGTTGCTTTAACTTTGGCCCCATTTGATGAATCTCCATGAAATGTTCAAAAAAGATGCTGCATTTTGACTGTCAGTATGGGGTCCCCAGGCCTTTTAAATGCTCCACAAGAACCCCTCCCCTTTAATGAAAATAAAGGCATGGGATATGGGGTCACCAGGGCCGTCATGAGGCTCGGGCAGGGGGGCCATGTGGACCCCTTACCCTTGAAAATACATAAGACCCTGGGGATGGAGTCCCTGGGGCCTAATGAGCCTCTGGAAGGTGGGCAACACACCCCCCTCTACTTTTTTGTTGGTATAGCCCAGGGCCTGGACCCCCAAGGCCTAATAAGGCACAAGGAGGGAGTCCACATGCCCCCTCCCTATACATTATGGCCTCTGGGATGGAGTTCCCATTGGCTCAAGATGACCTGATGGCGGTAACTACACAACCCATCTCCCATTTTTATTTACATTTGGACCTAGGGGATGTCTAGGTTAGGGTAGAGGGCTGTACTCCCTTCTCTCCTGTTTAATTGTAATTGGCCCCAGGGAATGCAGTCCACATGGCCAATTAAGGATCAAGAAAGTGGTTGCAAGCCCCCTCCCTTACTATATATGTTTTGACCCCATGGGTTGGTTTCCCTAGGGCAGGAGGACCAACACTATGCTGTGCACTGTACAGGCTGTGCACATTGTTGGGTTGGCAGCCTGTTGGGGGTTTGGTCACAGTCCACGGGGCCTGTTATTATCCCCCCCACTGAAAACAATTGGCTGCCTGAGGTGAGTTGGAAGTAAGGACTGGCTACAACACAGGCCCTGAGGCTAATCAGACACCGCACATGAGCAAAGGCCATGCGCAGTGTGGGGTTGGCTGCCTGAGGGAAGTTGTATTCAATGCCTGGCTGCAGCCACAGCCAGGCCCGCGAACAACACCATGCCACATGAAACAACAGGGCATGCGCAAAGTGAGGTTGGCTGCCGGCAGGGGGGTTGGCTGCCCCTTTGTGGGTGGTCACACTGCTGTGGGGGTTTTTCCGCAGGACCTAGCCAGAAATCAGGCCCTACAGCTAACCAACTGCAGCGCACGGCCAAAAGCAGGGGCTGGCTTTATGTATGGTAATAAGATGTTATATGACTTTTTTTTTTAAACTAGAAATTGACTAAACAAACAAAGATTAATGTTACTTTAAAGTTGGGTGGTTGGACCGGGTGGGGGAGATTTTGACAAACAAAGACTATGAGGTGAAAATTAATTATTTATTTAATTTTCCCTCATGGACGTCTGTCGAATCTACCCCCCCCCCAAACCCGGCCCCACTGCTCTTACCTGCACGGACTGCTCCTGGCAAGGGGGACATTTTTTTTATCTTCCAAACGAAAATCCCGCTTTGGGATGTTCTTTTTAACAATAAAATTAAAAGATAGAAGGCTTTGTAATGTTGACGGAGCTGTCCATCAAACTTAAAAAGCATTGACAGGAATGGCGGTGACTGCAGTTCTTGTCAATGCTAGAAATGTCAACTAGGCTAGCAGACCTTTCTAAATCTGTCAGGTGGCACCTCTGTCAGAGTGACGGAGTAATTTACTCTATCACCCGGTCAAAGGATTGGCCAGCCACCAAGATTTAAATGAGACTCTATATCAAAAAAAATAATATCAATAAACCTGAAGAGATATTCATAGCTACTGTCATCTTAAAAACCATAAAACTGTGTGTCTGTCTCTCACACTTCACCATGCACCACACCTCTAGGCTCTGTGTCCCATAGTACAATACCTGCACCTTGGTGGTCATCACGCATGACATGGAAACACTTCCCACATAGGATCAATACAAAGACAGCATCATTTCAATCACACATCCCACAAGTGTAGTGCGCTAACCAGGAATGCCAGAAACCGGTCCTCGGAAGCTTGTTTCCGGTCCAGGGAAGACATGGCTTGGCAGTTTGGGCTGTACTGTTCCCATGAGGCACAGGGTCAGACTGATTTGCATATAGCCATGTCCGAACTGGGGTGGCAGAGTGGGCTAAAGAACGGTGATGGATTCAACCCAGATCTTTTGACTGGGTGTGAGTGTTTGATTGATTCAGATGCTCCGTCCATCACCACCCCCTTTTGTACCGCTTTTGGCTGCCATAAGTGTGGCAGGGTATGCTCAGACGTGAGTCCCTTGCTCACTTTGCCACTGGATTCAAGCAAGCCGGTCTGAAGACGGCTGGAATGCCAGAAACCGGTCCTCGGAAGCTTGTTTCCGGTCCAGGGAAGACATGGCTTGGCAGTTTGGGCTGTACTGTTCCCATGAGGCACAGGGTCAGACTGATTTGCATATAGCCATGTCTGAACTGGGGTGGCAGAGTGGGCTAAAGAACGGTGATGGATTCAACCCAGATCTTTTGACTGGGTGTGAGTGTTTGATTGATTCAGATGCTCCGTCCATCACCACCCCCTTTTGTACCGCTTTTGGCTGCCATAAGTGTGGCAGGGTATGCTCAGACGTGAGTCCCTTGCTCACTTTGCCACTGGATTCAAGCAAGCCGGGCTGAAGACGGCTGGAATGCCAGAAACCGGTCCTCGGAAGCTTGTTTCCGGTCCAGGGAAGACATGGCTTGGCAGTTCAGCCTGTACTGTTCCCATGAGGTACAGGGTCAGACTGATTTGCATATAGCCATGTCTGAACTGGGGTGGCAGAGTGGGCTAAAGAACGGTGATGGATTCAACCCAGATCTTTTGACTGAGTGTGAGTGTTTGATTGATTCAGATGCTCTGTCCATCACCACCCCCTTTTGTACCACTGTCTCTCACACTTCACCATGCACCACACCTCTAGGCTCTGTGTCCCATAGTACAATACCTGCACCTTGGTGGTCATCACGCATGACATGGAAACACTTCCCACATAGGATCAATACAAAGACAGCATCATTTCAATCACACATCCCACAAGTGTAGTGCGCTAACCAGGTAGGTAAGGCCTTCCGCGCACAACATAGGGAGAGTAAGTACTGTATAAATGCTACAGTACAATACAGTATCAGATTCTCTCTCCCCTCTCCATTTCCCCTCATTAGGGGCATACAGAACCAATGACATGCGTGAGGCTTGAAGTGGAGCCTTTAGTGAAAAAGCTGCCTGCTGCTTAAGAACTGTGAGGTAGGGAAGCCTGGCGCAGAGAATGTAATGCCAGCCGTAAATGCCACCTGTTCACAGGCCTGAGGTGAGAGATGCGTGGTGGCCTTACGCAGAAGAGGTGCGTATTGCAGTGTGAGATATACATACTGCCTTTTCACAGGCCTCGAGTGAGACATCCGCTGTTGGTGTTAATTGAAGCCACCAACACCTGTTGATTTCATGGCTCTGGTGACTAGGTGTGAGGATGCAGTTAGCAAACTACCACAACAATTTTGACTCAGTCGTGAGCCGTGGGTCACGCACTGTCTCAGAGATGGAAGGTGCGCTATTACAGGTCTATCATAAGGTTAGGCCTAAGAACATCTGAGCAGTGCTGCAGGTAAGAAGAGAGGTGTGTTGCTGAATGCCTCTATTGTCAAATACTAAGGTTTCATAGCACTGGTATCAACCTAGGGGGCATATGTACAAAATGTTGGAGCATGGAGCTGCGTCAAGTTTGGCAGTGCAGTGCTCGTACATTTTTAAAAGGCAGGGATGTGCCGTATTTACCATAATATGGCCCACCCTTGTGTTTTCCTTAGCGGTGGCGCTAAAATGCGCTGCCTAGCACTAACGCAGGCATCCTGGCATTGCAGAGAATGATTGCTTATGTGCAGGAAGGTGTCTCTCCCTGCACATAAACAATACAGAATGCCCATTTGTCACTTTGATGTGTGTTGCATTTTGTAGCATTCATAGAAGTAACACATTTTTAATGGCTTTTTGCTCTTGCAGCACACATAGAACAAGCAACAATGTGTGGAAATAAAAGCATTTCTCCTTGGGCGCCATTCATGCTCTTGCATGGTGTTAGTTTTTGGCGCTGCCACAGATTTACACCTCCTTGTAAATCTGAGGCAGCATCAAAAAGCAATGGGTGTTGTAGTGGAACGCCCACAGCAACACCCATTGCACGCCCCTTTCACGCAGATGCCTGCATGAAAAGGTAGCATATTTACAGGGTGCCGTTAAGGCACGAAAAGTGGCTCAACGCCACTTTGTAAATGTGGTGCAGGGCATACCTCCACCGAAGCGTAAAAAAAAGTGATGATCCGGTGGCGCTAGGGGTGTGTACATATGCCCCTGTGGATCTTTCTTCCACCCCTAAACACCCTCTCTCTTTAGCTCAGTCTTGCAGGGTATTCATCATGCCTGTGTTCTCCAGTTGTAGCTGTCTTCCTGTCTTTCTTTTCCTCCTTGCTGTCATTCTCTTGCTCTGGCTCAAAGGTAGGAAGTGCCATTGTCATTTAATATTTTTTTATAACATATTTATGATGTTTGGCAAAGTGCATCTATCACTCTGATGGAGTCTCTTGGCACCAAGCAGCACATAAGTCACTGTCCCTAAAATTGAGTGCCGGTGTCCACCACCTGCAAGCACCGGAGTAGATTAGGCCCTGTTGATAGAGGTGTGTGCATGTTGAGGCTGATGCTGTCCTGGAAGAACGAGCGCACCAGCTGTTCTGAACAGAGGTGCTTGGATGCTCAGCTCCATGAGTCTAGCTGACCAGTATGGGTCTCTGTAAATGAAGGATGTCCCACTGTAGATACACTGTGGACCCGCCCTTTGCCCAGGTTAGGTACAGTGCCTACAATAATAATAATAATAATAATCCACATTTGCGAAGCGCGAACAATCACCCGTAAGGGTCTCTAGGCGCAGGGGGCTGTTGGGAAGATTAAGCAAGCTATTGCCCAAAGTCACAGGGTGCTGGGCTAATATGCCTCGGGCGCCGGGGATCAAACCATGATCCCCAGATTCCAACGTCAGTCGCCCTGACCGCGTCGCCCTGACCGCGGCGCCACAACTCTCCCCTGATCCCACCAAAGGTAAAGTAACAAAGCAGTGGCTCATTTGGGGAAGAAAAAAAGTTAGCCATAAGGTTTCTTTGGATTAGTCCAACAGCGGGGAATGGGATGGGGGGGGCGGGGTGGGGGGCAAATGTCTAATAGCTAAAATAAAAGCAAACATGCACTTACAAGTCAAAGGTAGGCAATCGAATGGGAAGGCGTCATGGACTGGTGCATGTTTTGTGAAAAAACAGTGTACTTAGCGTGAGGCTGCCCTAAGAAGTGGATGCAAATATGGGGAACGTGGAATGACAACAGGGGTTTTATCTGTGAACCACCAGCTCTGCCGATGCAACCATCCTTAGAAGAGTCAAAACCCTAATATTTCACTGCTTGCTGTAACACTGTAAATGAGAGTATAACGCTGTATACAAAGTATTATTGATTTGTATGCTCTTTGACGTGAACTATTGTGCATCTGTGACAATGTTTTGTTAGCAATAATAATAAAAAGAAATATAAAGAAGCACTGGCGTTGCCTATAGGTCTCGCATTAGGAAAGTGTGAGCTATTGGTATTGTAAATGACAATTATTTTTTTAATATGTGTTAGCATTGAAAATATATAAATTAATAGCATTGTTATTTACAAAGCCAATAGCTTACACTTTCATAATGCGGGTCCTATTGGCTATGGGAATGCTTGTTGTTAGCCAGCAAGGACAGTGCTGTTGTGGTGCTGAGTGATGCTGTTATGGTGCTGAGTGATGTGGTGGTGTATTAGAGTGATGTGGTGGAGTCCCATAGTGATGTGGTGGTGTCCCAGAGTGATGTGGTGGTGTCCCAGAGTGATGTGGTGGTGTCCCAGAGTGATGTGGTGGTGTCCGTGAGTGATGTGGTGGTGTCCCAGAGTGATGTGGTGGTGTCCCTGAGTGGTGTGGTGGTGTTCCTGAGTGATGTGGTGGTGTCCCTGATTGATTTTGTGGTGTACATCAGTGATGTGGTGGTCTCCCTGAGTGCTGTGTTGGTGTCCCTAAGGGCTGTGGTGGTGTCCCTGAGTGCCGTGTTGGTGTCCCTGAGGGCTGTGCTGGTGTCCCTGAGGGCTGTGGTGGTGTCCCTCAGTGCTGTGGTGGTGTCCCTGAGTGGTGTGGTAGTGTCCCTGAGTGGTGTGGTGGTGTCCCTGAGTGGTGTGGTGGTGTCCCTGAGTAGTGTGGTGGTGTCCCTGAGTGATGATGTGGTGGTGTCCCTGAGTGATGTAGTGGTGTCCCTGAGTGATGTGGTGGTGTCCCTGAGTGGTGTGGTGCTGTCCCTGAGTGGTGTGGTGGTGTTGCTGAGTGGTGTGATGGTGTCCCTGAGTGATGTGGTGGTGTCCCTTAATATTTAACGCAGAAACTGTAGTAATGGCCCGGACTACATTGCAACATTCTGCTTAACAGTATCTAAGGGGATATTTTTTAAGCGAACGAGCCTGTGGACAAATATGTCAAGTAATACCATCCTAAGGGTTTCAATCTATCCATATGAGGTGATGTGTTACTTAAAAAAGTACACCAAATCAAGTAATGGGAATTTGGCTAACTTCAGTGGTGTGATCAGAATTTCACCCTGGCCTGATTTTATAGGAGCTGGAGTATGGCGAGAATGGAGTATGGTGAGAATGGAGTATGGCGAGAATGGAGGATGGTGAGAATGGAGTATAGTGAGAATGGAGTATGGTGAGAATGGAGTATGGCGAGAATGGAGTATGGTGAGAATGGAGTAAGGTGAGAATGGCCCATGGTGTGTAATCCGGGGTGGGGAACAGCAGCAGTCTCGCAGGGGAGGTAGTTTGACTGTGGTCAGTCTTACACTGTTAAACAACAATGGAGGAGTACCCCCTGTGAGCGAAAAATACGAAGAAGAAATTCCTTCTGTGTCAGGAGCTTAAGGCTCTGGTTAGCAGAAAATTGTCCCAACCCTTATGCAGGACAGTAGTAGTCCTTAGAGAAGACCCCTCACTCACCAACCTGGTTGGTGACATGCTTCATCATTGGGGTCCCACCCCATAGGCCGAGTGCCCATAGGGTGTGCTGCGACACCTGGTTACAGTGGAGCGGGGTTCTTTGTTATTATATGTGCAAAGGATAACTGTGAAAAGTGTGTTAAAAAGGGCCAAGTCTACTCACACCGAGAATTTATTCTGGAGTGCTTGAGCCCTATTAAAATATATTTGTGGCACCAGTGCCTATTTAGGAAGGTTTTGGTGCCTCGAGAAGTGTGAAAAACTTAAAAATAGCCAAGTGTGCTATGTGAGTTAGTTAAAAGTAGGTCTACATGTTTCAACCATCTGTAAAAAATGTTGGTTTTCGTCAGGACTGTGTATCTTGAACGGGGTGGTCCACACACGCTAAGGCGTGTCCAGCCCTCGTTCAATAACAGACCATAAATAGTGGTCTGGTGTAAAAATGTGCTTTTTCCTGGGTCAGGAGAAAAACACTTGAAGCGGTAATTAGCGCTTCATGGGCATCGAGTTGGCCAAGACGGCAAGTGTCCGTCACTTGCGGCTTCTGCTCGTCTGGCGTATAAACCTACTTGGTTCTTACTCGTTAATGCCCTCCACGGGCCCTCCAATGGCCGGAGGGAAGCCGGATGGGGACGGGAGAGCCTCGTGGGGGGGCAGGAATGTGAGCGAGGGGAGGAGAAGTGTGACAGGGAGATGCGCGTGCTTGTGTGGTCACGTGATTCACGTGAACTTAAAGAAAACCGCACAAACGAAACCCTTGGTTTGACGAGCATTTTGAGCACTTGAATTCTCGCTCCGCTCAATGCGCTTGCGCGCATTGATAGGTTGCGAGACCTAAAAAAAGTTAGGCAATCAAGTAGAAAAACATAGAAAGATAAGGAGAACATAATTCGCATCATACACATGAGCTGGGGTACGATTACGGTGCTTTTGTGGGAAAGAAGATGCAAAAGGACATAATCAAAAAATTATTTATTCGCAAAGAACAGTAGACTGTCCAAAAAGTGAGATATCACCCATGATAATTCAGGTACATCTTTAGTCAAAATTGGTCATATTTAATACAAGTACTTGAACAGTCGATATGTTTTAAGAGTCGAAGTTTCAGCCACTAAGGATGACTTGACCAAGGCCATCATTGGGTCAGTTTAAATAGACAGAAAAGAAACCTTTAAAATGGTCCCAGAGAAATAAAGGACTGAAGGGTGACTGTTGGGGGCCAGTATAGAAATGAACCAATTTAGAGTTGACCAACCAATTCGTTTAGTGAATTATGAAATGCAAAAACGTGCATTTAAAGGTGGGCATGTGGAGATGAATTAATATGAAGTAACCAGTGCAAGAATTAATATAGAGTATCTGGAGCATTAAGATGTGTTTCAGCGTCACCATAGATATGGGCAGCCATAAAAAGGTGGAAGGCTTTCACTAAAAAGTTATTTTGTTTTTCTAAGTGGGAAGCGACATGCAACAATAAATTTACCGCCACTTTGGAGTTACATTTCCGGTGCCCGCATAAGGTAGTAGAGTAGGGAAAATTCCACAATCCTACGACAACTTTGGCAGAATTTCTTCCAAAGATTTCTCCCCAAGAGTCTTTTCCCACGGAGGAGAGACATTTAGATGGGGAAATCTCAGATGTCATGACAGCCAACTCGAAATGCAGTGGATTATCAACCATCACTGTAATGAGGATCAAGATCTAACACCATGTTAATAAAACTCTTAGAGCCTCATTTATGAAAAGTGTTGCATTGCTGGACAAAAACAGTGATGCAACACTTTTCAGTGCATCCTCCTTGCGACTCCATGGATGTGCTGTATTTAAACTGCGGCACTCCGTGTCGAAAGGGTTGAACAGATACGTCAGTAATCCTGACGTTCCTGTTGGAGCAGTAATGGCACATTGCTGGAGTGTGTTACAAAACCAGACGCAAATCCAGCAATGTGTCATTACACATGGTTGAGCTCCATCATAAAAAGGGCCTATGTTAGTCCTTACGCCTGCTGTAAAGCAGGTGTTAGAATTTGACGCAGTGCAGTCATAGAATTGGAGCGATGAAATCCCATAGATTTAACTGCTACCCTTCTACAAGCCTTTATTGCATGTGAACCCCCACCCTGCATACTTTATACCTGACTCAGGTATAATGTTACGCCTGGGTTTACAAAGTGACACATCTGCCTTTGTAAATATGGCGCAGTGTGGTGCACTTTTTACGCAGCTGCAGCTTCACAAAAAAGTGACCAACAGCAGCGTAAGGCCTCCTAAATAAGGCTCACAAAACTGGATGTACTACACTATTGAGCAGGTGTTCATGAAATCCAAATCAGTGTTATCCAATTGAAATCAACACAAATAACCACATTTTAAACTACTGCATGCAAACCTTTCTGCGTGCCAAAAAGTTAATTTAATCACATCACAAATTGGCTTTGCATCTTGCACCACCAAACTCCTGTTAATAGTGATGGAGAGGGGATTTAGGATTTGGTGCAGCAACACTGGCAATGATGAAATACAAGTTATTGAGAAGAACTCTAGTCAACAGCACCCTCATAAATACCTTGGTTGACTGATTTGAGTCCTCGGGGCTATTTCATAGATGAATTGTTGTTTTCTATTCCACAAAGAGCAGAAGTGAATAGAGACGACAATCAGAATTTTTGTTTTTTTCCCTGTCAAAAAACCAAAAAAGTTTTTGGACTGTGGCATTTGCAATGTGACGTGGGTAAAAGAAGTCAGGATGTAGCCAAGTAGTAAATACAACAAGGTGATTTATTGAATCCAGTTACAGATGATGAAGATGGTAAGTATGATGATAGATAGATAGCTGATAGCTCCACCAGGAGCATCATCTCTGCTGCTCAGCCTGCACACACCAACTGACACTCAGCACATCACCAGGCACCCAAGCATTCCATGACATCACCAAACATTCCAAAACTCATCCTGGCTGAGCAGTAGGGAAGATGTAACTAAGGGAAAGGAGAGGCGACAATTATGTCACAACATATCCCCTTTCTTTACAGGAACAAAAGACAGAAGTAATGCAAAGAAGAAAGGTAAAACCTATAGCCAAGATAAAGACAAAAGCAAAGAACATTATGTGCAGAAATGTGAATAAAACAAACTGAAAAAACAACAAGTCTACAAGGTTGCAAAAATCATTAAATACGTCAGCATCACCAACTAGTAGACATAGGGGTGGGCGTTGTTCGCGAAGTAGCGCTACGCGAAGCTACGCAAAGTGCACTTCGCACTACGCGAACTTCACGTAGCACTACGCGAGCTGCGTAGTTGCATGTTCGCACTGAGCAAGATGCGTTTTCAATGATTGCACAGTGCGGACAAGCACCCGGCACTGTGCAATCATTGAAAACGGCATCTTGCACAGTGCGAGCTGTAATTTTCTGCTGCTCGAGTAGATTATTACTCGAGCGGCAACTTTCTCAATGCGAACTGGTAGTTTCTCATTGAGAGCGGTCACGAGCATGCGCAACCAATCACAATGAGAAACCTGACCTCCCCGCGTTGAGAATCTAGCCGGGATGTCATTTTGCTTGCTCACGGTCGCAAACATGGCGTTGAGGACCACGAACAAGCAAAAAATGACTGCTGCACTATGCTATGCTGCACTACGCGTGTTCGCACTGTGCTCCGTGCAGCTCGCGTAGTGCGAAGTTGCGCAAACTTCACAAACTCCGCGAGCGTAGCGTAGTGCTTCGCCCAGGGTTAGACATCACAGTCAAAAATGTCCTAAATGCAATAAAACATTAAATGAATTGGTAGAATATTCCTGAAGTCATAAAACATTAAATAAAGAAAATGCATTAAATCATGAAAAGAATTACCTTGAAATCCCTCTCACCCATCCCCTTTCCTCTCAAGAGAAAAGATGCAAGCACACAGCACACTATAATGTACTCACATACGCACTGCTATAAACCTGATGGGACCTAATGTCTCAGGTAAAACACACTACACTGTTAACTCTAGGGCAAGCATACCCTACACTGTAAATCTGACAAGACAAAATGTCTCAGGCAACACACATATACTCTCCTGTACACCTGACAAGACTTAACGTCTCAGGCAACCATGCATTAATCCACCTGACATGACCTCCCGTCTCAGGCAATGCACATACTACACCGTAGATTCTAGGGTACCCAACCCTATATTGCAAACACTACACTGTACACCTGACAGGACCAATGGTCTCAGGCAACACACCATAGAGTACATAACTCTACATGCAGCACTAGGATACACAACCCTATAACTTAGTACCAAGCACACAACACAACAATGCAGTACCAGGGAACCGGACCCTTAACTCACAAACATCCAGCACCCAAATGCAGCACAAATCAAGTAGACTAAATATCAATGACAGCCTCACAAAAATTCCCAAAGATAAACAACAGCGCACTCAAAAAGAACAAGGCAGCAAAATGAAACATTCTTTAACATATCCTAAAATAATGCATCACCTCCATGTCCTGTTTAGCAAGATTTTCACGACAAGCAATGAAATATCAAACTGCCTGTGAAAAAGTAGGCAACCATTGTTGACTAACATCAAAATGCACGAATTACAATGGATGACGGAAAATAGTCCATCTTCAGTAACTTAACAAAACAGCTGAAGTAAGATTAACAGTGTGCCAAATCACAAAGTGGAACCTCCAAAGAAGCACTGTAATGTAACGTCTTAACAGTGGCCTATGCTCTGTAAATGTATTATTTATTGCCAATTATGTAAATTCTTTCCCCTTAACAATTAGTCAAGTAGGCCTAAAACAGGCAAAGTGTACAACGCATAACAAAGTATGCTCCATCTTAGTTTGGGGTTCTGATTGGTTCTTAGGGCTAGGGTTTCTATTGGACTTAAGGCTTAGGATTTAGCTATTGATTGGTTGCTGGGCAATAGCTGTGCTTGGTTTTGAGGGCCACGTTTTCCTTTGGTCCTAGGACTAGGGTTCTGATAGGTTAGAGTTTGGGCTAAGGTTCCAATAGCCAAAAGCCACCTGATCTAGGGCTATTTAGCCCAGGCGTGGAGGCAAAGGTTGAAGAGGATAAGGGCCGTTGCCTGTTTGGGCCTGCTTTGGACAGGTTGGGCCTAGGGTCAGAAATGCTCCCCTTTTTTCCATTAATCAGCCACCATCTTCACTCCTCAAAACCCTCAAACATAGTAACACAATCACAGCAAATGTGCTCTACTTATTTACTGCAAACAAACCATTTCAGTGTCTCAACAACCACTACAATCAATTAATTAATTAATTGTGGGTTTGTAATGCGCTAGAATCGACTCCCGAAGGAGTATCTCTGCGCAGTAGACCGCTGGGGAACCCGTCCTGGCTTTCCCTGTGAGATGGTTCCTACTGGGTATCTCCAAGGTGAAACCAGGCATCCCCGGCGTATGTGGGGGGCCGTTGTGGAGATGAGGCAAGCTAATGCCAGGAGTTGCCGAGTGTGATCCCTGGTTAGAGTAGGCACCGAGGTGAGAATTATCGAGTCCGCTGACCCTGGTCCACGACCCTGCCGCGTCGGGAATTGAACCCTGGTCCCGGGCCGTCCTCTGCTCCCGGGTCTGCCGCCTCTAACCAGTGAGCCACACCACTCCACTACAAGGCCCCACAAACCACACATATACACCTTTCTACCCCAACTACCACATAATGGCACCTGCACTCTCACACAAATTACAATACTATCCTCTACCACTATCAAATCAACACATCACCAACACACAGTCACATTATACATAACTTTAATCCATCCAGACACACACTTCCTGTTCATACAAAACACAAGATCTACCCCCTACTTGTTCCTAAAAAAACAATTTATGTCATCACCAAAGCTATACTTAGCACTCCATCATATCATCCACCAACATCCTCCTCCTCTTTTTACCAAAAATATGCAACCAAACAATCCGTACAATCCACCACAAGTTACCTCTTAAAGCTATCAAATCTAACACTAACACTCATAAATTGTATTCATCCTCTGACACATACAGCAAACGCAGTTTTCCAAACACATCACCACCCCTTTACCATTTACTCACTAACAGTATTTTACATACAAATCCTTCTAACAAAACCACTACATCATTACCTCCTCCAACTACCCTACAAAACATAATAGATAAACGTAGTCCAGCACATCAAAATCTCACACACACACAATTTCATAATACATTCTGTCACAAATTAGAAACATATTCCACCTTCATGATTACACAAATAATACGCATCCTAAACCATCTTTACGCTTATCTTTTCTATCTTCACTAACACCTACCACAACTACGCCAACACAACAACTCTCATCACCTGTCTGTCATCCATTGCACAATTTAGATCCTTAAAACATGGCCCACATGCTCTACCACTACCCCTAACTCATACCGCTTCCACCCTAAACAGGACACAAACAAAATAAACAACATGCCATTCTTCACACCTTTGCATATCCATGTATATTACACAACAAGGCTACTCTAGAAAATCAACAAAGCTCACCAACTTACTCGAAATCACCTACTACAAAAACATACCCAAAAAAATGCCTTCTAAACCTGCTGGATGAGGAAAATTATATAGAAAAAAAACCCTATTGCTATTCTCATGCAGTTAATACCAGCACTAACGAAACACTTCTGCTCATTCTTCTCGAAAACAAAGTCACTTCACCACCAAAACACAATCTTTAAACTGCTGACTAATAAATGCTCAATCCCTCTCTAAAAACAAGCACCACATCTATGACTTACTTATTGACACGCAACCTGACTTACTCTTCATAACTGAATAATGGTTGGAAGATGACATGGCTGTAGTGTTGCACGAAGCTGTTCCTCAAGGTTATCAAACTATCACACAAAAGTGTCTAGGCAAAAGAGGAGGTGGACTAGCTGTTATATTCAAGCAAACAATACATCTCACCAAAGCTGACAACATTTCCATACGAGGTTGTGAGGCCCTCATCACCAGATGCAACCCTACACCAACTTCCTCCTGTTAACTTCCTCCTACTTTACAGACCACCACCTAGCAATACAACAATCCTAGACACATTTCTACACATATTTTCGAACCTTATCACACTACACTCCAACCTATGCATTCTTGGTGATCGAAACATTAAGTTTGACAAACCCAATATGCCCCATCTAAAAACTATCTGGACTGGCCTAGTCACACTGAACCTACATAAGATAGTACACAAACCCACACATATCGCTGGACACTTCCTAGGTGTCATTTTTGAAAATCCAGAACTCGCTACCTTTAAAGGATTGCTCCAGTCACATGGTCAGATCTCCATGAAAGTGTGTAGAAAAGCACTGCTTGCATGTAACAGCACCATTACCCCGTATCATCTTGGTAGTTGTAGTTCAGTTTTTGACACAAAGTTCATATTATTTTTCAGCTAATGCCATCTTTCAAAATCATATCTCTAGACACCAGTGTTTCGGGAATCCTTCCTCATTCGTAGAGAATATTTATGGGTTCTGAACATGCTGCCAATTTTCTCAGTTATAATCCCACTCATAGCATGCAGGTGTTCCAAAGCTCGCCAGCTTGGGGGCGGCTCACGAGAGCCTTTTATCAGAGAAATTGTGTAGGAACGCACTGCTTGCATGTAACAGCGCCATTTACCCATAGCATCTTGGTAGTTGTAGTTCAGTTTTTCACACAAAGTTCATGTAATTTTTCAGCTAATGCCATCTTTCGGAATCTTATGTCTAGACACCAGTGTTTTGGGATTCCTCCCTTATCAGTAGAGACAATTTACGGGTTGTTGACCAAACTGCCAATTTTCTCAGGTATAATCCCACTCATAGTGTGCATGCGTTCCAAAGCTCGTCAGCTTGGGGGTGGCTCACAAGAGACTTTCATTAGTGAAAATGGGTAGGAACGCACTGCTTGCATGTAACAGCACCATTACCCCATAGCATCTTGGTAGTTTTAGTTCAGTCTTTCACACAAAGTTCACATAATTTTCAGCTAATGCCATATTTTGAAATAATTTCTCTGGACACCAGTGTTTGGAGAGTCCTCTCTCATCAGTAGAGAATATTTATGGGTTGCTGGACATGCTGCCAATTTCCGCAGATATAATCCCACTCATAGCGCACAGGCGTTCCAAAGCTTATTGGTTTGGTGGGCAGCTCCTGAAAGACATTTATCAGTGAAAGTGGGTAGGAACGCACTTCTTGCATGTAACCTCACAATTACCCCATAGTGTCTTGGTAATTCAGTTTTTTACACAACGTTCATCTTATTTTACAGAATTTTACTACTATATCTCCCAAAAAATATTTTCTAAATTCTTCCCTCATGTATCCCTTATTTGACTTATGCCATTCCAGATTTTACTACTATGATCTCCCTAATCCTTTTCTAGACTCGTCCTCCTTCATCTCTCATTTTACTCATCCCAAACTTCATCTTTCTCCCATATAACATTTTCTAGACTCTTTCCTCTTCTATCCCTCCATTATCCTATTCAATACAACTAACAGACTTGCATGTCCACCACTCAAATGAACTCGTACTTCCCTATACTAATCCACCACTAATGTTTTTTGGGTTCTGGAGTAGCATGTGATCGCCAAAAAGCATCTCAATGCCTTGTCAGTGGAAGCAAGCACTATATAAATGCAATTATAATTAAATGCTGTTTTACTAGGACTGCAGGGACATTAACACATCAAGGTATCTTTCTGTCATTTTACCCTATTATCTGCAATTTAAGACTGGTTCACTGCTTTCAACAATCAACACATACGGCTTGGTTATTGGGACAGAAACCTGCTTGTTAAAAACATACTATGACATGCACTATATTCACTGAACTATTAGCAGATTCATTTTAGCTCTTTAGCTGCAGCTAACATGCCTGAATGCTTAAATAGATAGTACACTGCAGATGTCTGTCTTTGTTATGCTGATGAAATATACAGCAAGTGTATAGTGCATTGAAAATGAATTACCTTGAGGCAATTAGTAACAGGTGTTGTTATTCCCATACTCAATGTTAAAGCAAAGTCTCCCCGTCTGAGATTTGAAACTGTGAACCTGCAGGTTGAGCAGGCATCCGCAGCAGGCTTGTTAATCATGAACTAACAAAACACTCCCTACTGAAAAGTGTGCAACTTAGATATTTTGGAGGGATCAGTGTGGCAGTACTGAGATCCCATCGCAGACTGCTAGTCAGACTGGAGGTGTTTTAAGCGAGCTCAGTGGAGGTGCCAGTACTGGCTATAAGTGCATTCTCAAAATCAAGATATGGGAGCATTGTTAGATCTCAGTGGATATCTCTGTACTGCTAATGTAGTCTATGAAGAAAGCATGTATTCATTTCATACAGGCATTGTGGATGTGTCAATACTGCAATACCAGGGGCATTACAAATCACACTGTGAGAGCTCTATCGATATCTCAGTACTAGGATACAGATTCACACTGCAAGTGAAAAAAAGACATGCTTTGTATGACCAATTTGAATGCCACTCTAATTGATAACCAGTATTCAGTGCTTAATTTGATAAATATTAAGTGCCAGGGCCCGGACCACTGCAGCTTGCACCACCCATCGCACCTCTCATTGCTGCGAAAACAACTACTATCTTTCTCCACTGCAAGTGTGACAGTTCAGATTATTCCAGGTCCCCAAAGCCAAAGAAATGGCTGTGGAGGCAGGTATTAGTAATTTCAATGTATATTGTATTCATAAACAACTGTTGTTCTGCTCACCTCTAATTTAGATGAGCAGCGTCACCATGTGGCAGACTGTCATAAGTGCGGTGTTGACAATTAAGTGCCGGCCAGCACCAGATACCAATTAGGTGCTGGTGCTGAGCCCCGGAAACCACCTGCTTAAATTAAACACTGTATATGAATTGTATTGAATGTGTGAATTGTATTGTGGGAAGTCTGTGCCTGGGCATCTGGTATGGTAATGCGCGATGCATGTCATGGCAGTGGTCTTCTGAGAGCTCTTTACATGTTGCTGTATTATTGTACTACTGTATAATAACAATTTGGATAGGTGTGATGTGGTTGCCCTGTAGATGTCTCACTTTTGGCATACAAGTTTATAATGCAAGTCAAGATTAAGCTGCACTGTTAAAGTGTTGTATATTTGTGCTTCTCTCAACATACCTGCGGTCAGTAGGCCTTCCTTTGTTTTCCCACCTCCCCAGCCTCCCAGAATACCTGTGAATGTTCTAACTTGTACTAGAGTGTGCCACTCTTGTCAGTTGATGGTCTGGTCAGCTGGTGAGGTGTGCGCTTAGCTGTGCTCTTAATTAAACCTATTTGCAACTTAAATGGAAGTGTCCTGAACTTACTAACAACATAGAGCTTTTAGAGTGCTTCAGCAGTGGGAAAGCTACAGCTGAACCAGTTGCATTTTTATGTCCATTCGGAGTGTTTCACTAATGTCTACAGGGTTGTCAGTGCTTGATGCAAGACTGAAAAGAGAGCCATTGTGAGAAATCTGAGGATATCTCAGTGTTTCAATAGTCGTGGCTGGTCCGGGTCACTCCCGAGCATCTGTTGTTTATGTTATGTTACCAGCATTTGTGTAACACGTTTCCACTATTTCAAAGTTTTTGTAGTGGTCTCAGTAAAGTAGGGTGCCTTCTTGCCGAGTTGCAAACTTTCTTGCAGACAGGAGAGATGGAAGTGAGGGATAATTTGTCTGTGTAACATCAAGTCGGTATAGTGAAGTGCCTAGTGATGGTTCCTGAACAGGCGCCCCCCGCGCCTAGGGGAGGGGCGGCCTTAGTTGCGCCACGGGGCTGATCCTCCTCTGGGGCCCCTGGCTAAGGAAGGGGTTGGATGGTGAAACGAAACCTTGCAGAAACGAAACCTAAACAGTGAAATGAAACCTTGAAGAAACGAAACTTAGTGGGTATTTAAGGCTGTGCCATGGGGGGTTTCATTCTCTTTGTCCCTTCGGACCACAGCCTGGCTACTGGAGCGTCGTTGATGTGAAGAAAAAGTTTCTGATCGGCGGTGGCGGAGGTAGCAGGCTGAGTTGGAGGGGGCCATGGCGTAGTGTATTACTAGTTAAGTATATTTGTTTTCATTCGTATTATGTAGGTTTTCATTTGTTTAATGTTCGGGTTCTGCCGTTACCTTTAGCAATGGGCGCAGGCATGGTTTATGTGGTCATGCGGTAGTAAGAGCGGCTAAATAAAATATCTGAATTGAAATACATATCGTTATGGGAGAATGTTCCTGGGGACCTGTTCATTACGTCTGGTTAAAATGAAAAGCGCAAACACTTGTCTGCCTTGCAGCTTTTGTGTCCCGTCAGAGACATTGTTACATTAAAAGCCTCACAGTTGATTTCTGTTCGGTAGGACTACCATGTCAGCATATGCACGTCTGGGGGCTCAATATTCTAGATAAGCAAGCAATGAGCTGGTGCATGAAGAGCAGGTGGCTCATACAGCTTGCTTGACCGAGCAGGTCTCAATCTTGGTGTCACTGCAAATTACGCTCCTACGTTGATATTTACGATTTTCTCCCTTGCTCATTCCAATGTGCAGGACCACTTTTAAAATGTAACGTGTGACGTGAGAAGTTGGGAAGAAAGAACTGGGACTTGGTCTCTGGTCGGTGTGGATGAATTTAAAATACAAGCGCGTATTTTACTTGAATTTATATTCTGTTGTCAGAAAGGGATTACAACTGGGAAACGAAGTATGACCTTGCACTGCCGGGGCTGGCTACTTTCATGGTGGTTTAGTTTTATTTCCTGTGCGGGGAGTTTGGAGAGCTGTGATCACGTCAGGGATTGTTCCTGCAGCAGGAACAGCCCCATTCAACTAGCCGTCTATATTTATATACTTTCCTCACATTTCGTGTGTTAATGTCTGTGCCTGACGATTCCTCACATCATTATGGAGTTGTGCGGCAATAAAGGTACATTTCCTTGCAAGAATGCTAAGCTTGTATAGTGATTGAGAATTGATATTTTTTACAACACATGTGCTTGCTGCAATGATTCACGATGTCTCTAAAGGTCTGTGGCAGTAGTTTCATACATTCTGTATTTTAACATGCGTGCACCGACATGACGCTTCTTCAGATCAGGGAGTATTTCACTGATCTGGTCTTGAGTGCTCGCTGTGGGTTTATTAGTCAGTGGTTGCATTCTCTGGCCATTTAAAGCCTCGTGATTTTGTAGTTTGTTTTGCATTTGCTGTGTACGAAGATCTGACATGCAGTCAGTACTGTTTTGGAAGGGCACGCTGAAAATGCCTGGTAATTATTGTTTTATTTTTCATATCTAACAGCATACCCTTATTAATATGTTTACACCATGTGTTCTATGTGCAGGCTAGGCTGAAGGTTTGTGCTGTACTAGTACTCACTCTTCATATTATTACATGCATACACATACATGCAGCATTTTTGGTGCATATGATGTAAACCTGTGGTCAATATTGAATGCAGTAGTTGCGTACATTCTGTATTTTAACAAGGTGTTTGCTGCATGGAGTAGCGGATGCTATTTGCAGCAGAGTGGTCGGCTTTGCTGCATACTAGATGCTGTGTGCACCATCATGACGCTTCTTCAGATCAGGGAGTATTTTACTGATCTGATCTTGAGTGCTCGCTGTGGGTTTATTAATCAGTGGTTGAATTCTCTGGCCATTTATAGCCTTGTGATTTTGTAGTTTGTTTTGCATTTCGCACAGCATACAGATATTTCTATGTTCACACCATGTGTTTTCTGCGCAGGCTGTTCTTTGCAATCGGACGTGGTATGCCCTGGATATGAAGAAGATGCTATGTATTGATTTATTAAACAGGCGCCCCCCATGCCTAGGGAAGGGGCGCCAGTTAATGGAGTTGCATGCTTTCTGATAATGGCCGCGAATGTTCCGCTATGTCGGTGGACGAGTGGACGGGAAGAGCATGCAAGGGGCCTGAAGTGGCAGCGGTCGACCGTGAGCGAGTGGAGGGGCCGGGAGGCTGAGCTATCTGCAGCTTCAGCGTCAGTGACTAAACTAGCTTCCATGGCAGAGGGCTTTGGAGGGGAGCTCAGGCCAGTGCATACTCCTGTCACTGGCTGTCCTCCTTGGGCAATGCGCAAAGAACTCCGGGAGGGTCCAATACACAGATGAGAAGTTTAGGGAGGATGAGCAATTGATTGGCATTAATTATAATCTCCTTTTGAGCTTCTCTGTACCAATGGTTTTTAGTATTATCAAACTTTTGTTATTTATCTTTTGTGCTACGGCTAAGTATTACAGCTATGCTGTTGGGCAGCTGGATTTTCAGCGTCAGTTTCTAAAGAGTCAATTTTCCCAAAAAGTTTGTTGGGCCAGTGTTAACCTATGTTTAAACTAATCACAAACCGAGGTACATTTAGTTTTAAAACGAAGCCTGACTTTCAAAATTATTTACGTAACTTATACTTATATTAATTTTTGTCGCCAGTTCAGCAGGTCAGATACCTCTGACCAGAGGCGCAACTGGAGCCAGGAGTAAAGCTGCAGGAGCCCTAAGAAAGGGTGCAAAACCCCAACAAAGCCTCGTTATCAAATAAATGGTCTATTAGAGACCTGTGAAGTACTCAGGTGTGGCGGCAATAAGATGGTCGCCAGCCTGGGAAGCTGTCTCAGCCAGGCGGACATACACGACAGGGGGTTGGGGCTGAAACCCTTTGAGCCCAATGGGCGCTGTGCGCCTGCCTCTGACTACATTGCTCTAGGTGCAAAAGCTGCTCCTACATTTTGGCAACGGTGGTTTCTGTGGCAACTTTAATTGGGTAACACAGCTTCAGGCAAGGGTGGCGATAATGGGGCCTTGCCTCACTGTAAAAAAAAAAAAAAAAAAATACTGCGCATAGCGGCGGGTGCGCTAGGTGGGGCCGGGGAGTATACACAAAGGCTGCATGTGTTTGTGTGGCATGAATTTACAGTAATCCCTGCGTCTTGCCATCACTATACTGGGTGCAGTATTAAATGCATGCGCGACGATCTGGAGCTTGGTAATGAAGCATGTCTTCATGCCAGGACACTTAAGGTTTTTCCTTGCCCATTCATCTTGAACTGAATAACGGCACAGTAGGGGAAGGCTACTCAGTGGAAATAATAAGTGGGGCAGGATACTTTTACCACAAAAGGCGCAAGGTAGTATGGTGCAGGAATGTCTGTTTGTCCACCAGTTAACAGTATGGTTTGAATTTTTTTTTTTTTTTTCTTGCCGGTATGAGGTCCTCGCTGGGATGGCGGCGGCAAGGTCCCATGAAGATAACAGGCATTTTCGGAGTGGGTGTGGCCAGCCGGCAGAGGAAGACACACAATTCCATTTAAGGCAGCACACCTGGTATCGGATGCACCAAGGGTATCGGTTGGTATCAAGCTCCATAATGCGATGTACTGAGGCCAAGGTGCTTGGTATTAATGTATGTGCCTCCTGATCACACGGTACAATTTTGTGTAAAAGCCCCCAGAAGGGGCTGAAACTAGCATTACAATCGCCCAAGTTCGCAGGTTCTGTGGTAAGTCAGCACACTGCCGGTGGGCAAGGCGGAAAACTGCATCTGCAGTACAGTATATTGTGTAAAACGTGTGAACAGAACATTTCAAAGTTGGTTGGCAGTTTAAATGTAACCTTAGTTACTTCTCCAAGGGAGAGAACGTGGCACAGCAGCCTCGGCTACTAACTTGAGGGCCAGTTGGAACTGCAATCATTTGGCCCCAGGGAACCCTTGTGGGTTCTTGGTATACTTATATTGTGTAAAACGTGTGAACAGAACATTTCAAAGTTGGTTGGCAGTTTAAATGTAACCTTAGTTACTTCTCCAAGGGAGAGAACGTGGCACAGCAGCCTTGGCTGCTAACTTGAGGGCCAGTTGGAACTGCAATCATTCGGCCCCAGGGAACCCTCGTGGGTTCTTGGTATACTTAAAAGGAAATAACTCACTGATTCAGGCTCGGGCAGGACGCAGCATGGTCCTACAGGATCCGGGATGGCAGCCTAGACAGTCCGGTCTAGGTTCACTCTGCTTTTCGACCTTCCAAGGTCGAGCTAATGCCGGCTAGTGGGCATTAACCCCAGGAGTGACTGTTTTGTTTAAAAGCCCAATTACTTAGGTGTAGAGGTGCTACTTCTGTTCAAAACAATTGGCCCAGGGAAAAGAATGCATAAAAAAAAAAAATAATAATAATAAATAAATAAATAAAAATAAATAAATAAATAAAAAATATATATATATAAGCACTTTCCAATAATAGGTAGCGATTTATTTGGGATATACTCCACAGGTTATGTGGGGAATAGTCCACAGTTCTTGGTAAGGACTCTTCATCTATTCACAGGCAATAGGAATTGCTGAGGAATCAATAAACATTGGGGCGGCTTTTCTATATTGCAAAGCATGGATATGCAGAGGGCTGTTCCTTCTTTTTTGGTAGGTGTCAGAAATAACATACTTATCTGCAAAGTTTCTCTCCCCCTTTCAAATTATCAGCAGGACCGGCCTGCTGGTGGTCCTCGATTGTACTGCCCTATCCTGAGATTATGGACCAAGGAGATTTTTGGGGAAGGCTACCTGTGTTCAGGTACCTTGGAGGGCCGGTGCGCTATGCGGTGCCCTGGTTTTCAAGTAATGCAAATGCATGCTGTAGCGCATTGTGGCCTGCCGGCACAATGAGCACAGCAGAGTGGTCAAGAGTATGGACAACTTAAGGCTATGCGTAACTATAATGACAATTTACATTTCTTAGTGCCTTTGACATGTGAATGTCGCTAGAGGTTGATGCTATGGTTTAGGTACTTCGGAGGGCCGGTGTGCTATGTGGTGCCCTGGATTGCAAGTAATGCCGGCACAATGTGCGCAGCAGAGGGTTCAAGAGTATGAACAACTTAATGCTATGCTTTAATTTGATGACAATTTGGTGTGCAACACAATATAAATCATGCGGGCCTTGGGGAAGAGATATGTTGTAACGCATCCCAGCAACAAGTGATGAGTTATATTGGCATAATCCACAGGCAAAAAGGGTTTTCTAGTACTCTATCAATGTTAGGATGGCTTAACTAAATGGCCAAGCATTATTATGCAGAGTCCTGTGTGCTCTTTTGTTTGCGTGTCAGCACCTGGTCCCTAATGAAGACTAATGGTGCGCAGTACGGGTAAGACGGAGTGGCCTGGGGGAAGGAAATCCTTTTAAAGCCTCATCCCACTTACCAGTGCACACCTATGGGGCTGTATTTCACTGCCAAAAATACATCTGCAAAGTTTTACTTTCCCTTTTTAAGTATCAGCAGTTCTTAGTGAGGACTTGTGGTGTGTGTAGCACTTAACATGGAGTGGGCCTTCATAACCACACACATTTTAAAGACAAACAACAATCAGAGGGGCTTGCGGTTTATTTGTGGCATAATGCGCAACTAATTGAGGTGCTTGAAAATCCTTCTATGGTATGGTGGCTTCATTCAATGGCCAAGGTTTTATAAGCACAGTTACATATTGTTCTTATTACAGGCTGGCAGTTTTAGTAAGGACCAATAGCGTGCTATGCAACTAACTTTCGGTAGGCCGCGGGTTCTGCACCGGCCAGTGGCATAATGCACAAATAATTGAGGTGCTTAAAAATTTCATCTATGGTATGGTGGTTTCATTCAATGGCCAACGTGTTTATAAGCAGAGTTATATCTTTTTCTTTTACAGGCTGGCAATTTTAGTAAGGACCAATAGCGTGCTACACAACTAACTTTCGGTAGGCCGCAGGAGGTACACCAGCTGGTGAAGATAGCGTTCTCTGACTTTTCCTTCCTTAATTTTACTTTTTGGTTTCCTGGCACCGTTAAAAGGAAATACACTAATGGATAACATTCTGGGGCTGGGGTCCTTTGGGGTCCATTATAGCTGTCTGTTACTGCCAACAGAGAAATAAGCAGGGAGATTTGGGGCCAGGGTCTCACTTTTGGGGCTGCAAAGCCATGAACGGGGGGAGACGGATAATTTGACTATGGGATTACTGATAGTTCTCCTGGGTATTAAGCTTTTAGTTTAGGGGTTAATTAACAACTTGGTAGCAAGTCCAACAATAGGCACAATTGGCTCTACTCGTCTACTCAGGAATTTGGCATGGTTCTGTAAAAATATAACATGCAGGTGTTATGGAGTACGGTCAACGTCTGCGGGGGGAGGGTGAATACGCCGGGGAGCTTTTCACCCTGTGGCGGAGCGCTGACAGTTAACAACAAAAAAGGATGCACAACAATGGAGGTGCAGCCATTCGATGGACCCCAGGAGGGGGTAGATTCCACGTGTGCAGTGGGTCGGCAGGGAGGAGGGACTGACCTGCCGGTAGTCCTGGACTCTACTGCCCTAACCCACAACGTATGGACTGAGTAGAATCTTGGGGAGGAGGCCTGTGTTCAGGTACCCCGGTGGGCCGGTGCGGTATGCGGTGCCCTGGATGTCAAGTAGTGCAACTGTTGGCTGTAGCGCATTGTGGCCTGCCGGCACAATGTGCGCAGCAAAGTGGAACATTGGTGGCCGAGACGATCAAGTTCAAATGTACGGCCAAGTTCTAATGTACAGCCAAGTTAAAAAAGTTAAAGTGTAAAGTTCAAAGGTACGGCCAAGTTGTTCTAGTGTATGGCCGAGTTAAAATTAAAGTGTAATGTTGTGCCTAATTCACTTACTGCCGTTGACATGTTATGCAGCTAAAGTGTGATGCTGTGAATAATTGTTATATATCCAAAAAGGATACGTTTCTTTGGTAATGGTCTGTGGTAAATTACTTGGTTTGAAGTAAATAAAAAGCTACGCCCTAGACAAAATACCCTGATTCTGAGAGTTCTTGGGCGTAGTGGGCGGTAAGGTGACAGAATTTGGGGAGGAGGGAATGTCACGTTGTGCGCATACTATGAACAGGCGCCCCCCGCGCCTAGGGGAGGGGCGGCCTTAGTTGCGCCACGGGGCTGATCCTCCTCTGGGGCCCCTGGCTAAGGAAGGGGTTGGATGGTGAAACGAAACCTTGCAGAAACGAAACCTAAACAGTGAAATGAAACCTTGAAGAAACGAAACTTAGTGGGTATTTAAGGCTGTGCCATGGGGGGTTTCATTCTCTTTGTCCCTTCGGACCACAGCCTGGCTACTGGAGCGTCGTTGACCACCCACCCACCCAGCATATGAGAAGGCTTCACGGAGGCGGAGCGCTGACAGTTAACAACAAAGAAGGATGCACAACAATGGAGGTGCAGCCATTCGATGGACCCCAGGAGGGGGTAGATTCCACGTGTGCAGTGGGTCGGCAGGGAGGAGGGACTGACCTGCCGGTAGTCCTGGACTCTACTGCCCTAACCCACAACGTATGGACTGAGTAGAATCTTGGGGAGGAGGCCTGTGTTCAGGTACCCCGGTGGGCCGGTGCGGTATGCGGTGCCCTGGATGTCAAGTAGTGCAACTGTTGGCTGTAGCGCATTGTGGCCTGCCGGCACAATGTGCGCAGCAAAGTGGAACATTGGTGGCCGAGACGATCAAGTTCAAATGTACGGCCAAGTTCTAATGTACAGCCAAGTTAAAAAAGTTAAAGTGTAAAGTTCAAAGGTACGGCCAAGTTGTTCTAGTGTATGGCCGAGTTAAAATTAAAGTGTAATGTTGTGCCTAATTCACTTACTGCCGTTGACATGTTATGCAGCTAAAGTGTGATGCTGTGAATAATTGTTATATATCCAAAAAGGATACGTTTCTTTGGTAATGGTCTGTGGTAAATTACTTGGTTTGAAGTAAATAAAAAGCTACGCCCTAGACAAAATACCCTGATTCTGAGAGTTCTTGGGCGTAGTGGGCGGTAAGGTGACAGAATTTGGGGAGGAGGGAATGTCACGTTGTGCGCATACTATATTGGTTTATTGGTCAAGGTGAGAGTTCTGCTACCAGAAAATCAGCTGGAAATATATTGTAAAGGTAAATACATGCAGGTAAGTATAGATGTACTCTTCTTGATGACACACATATGTACATTGATGACAATTTGTCAGCGTGCTGTTCAGCACAGTAAAGGTACTTTGTGAGCGCCTGTAAATGCCTCAGTGATGGGACTTCAGTGCAGAATGCAGGATACTATAGAGTTGTAGATTTAACTGTTTTGGTTTCTCACCTGTCCAGTAAGACACGTATGCGTTTTGTAGGACAAAATAAATGTGTGTTACTAGAGCTCTATGATGTCTCAATACCGGGATATCTGTGCAAGTTCTTTATAAAAAATAGAGAAACACATTGTGATCTATTTGATTATTGTAAGTTGTATTGTGGCAATTATTGCACAGTGTGACTGTGAAAATATTGCAAAAAAAACAATTGATGGACAGAATGCAGAGCAAAGTCATACATTCACCCCAGTACAGAGATCTGTTCCTAAATCCATCGTTTTTTTGCTCACCATGCCATTCTAGTTTGGACCCAGCCATATGCAAATCAGTCTTGACCCTGCGCCCAATGGGAACAGTTCAGCCCGAACTGCGAGGCCAGGTCAAATATATTGTGGCATGTTAATTATGAATTCTATTCCATTTTAAAGTGCAGTAAAATATTGCATGCGTGGTGGATCCCAAGTGAGTGGGGGGAGGGGGGCTGGGCCCAGGTTAGGGTTTTTGGTGCTATATAAATCAGGTTTTGCTTGATGGCTTTACTGCTGACAATGGAACTTGAGTCTGTCTGTGTGGTGACTTATGTTTGTATACATTAATCTTATCAATAATAGCATTTACTTTTTAGTGTGTTATCCAGATTCCCACTGGCATTCCAAATCTGCTCTTCCCTCCTGGCCAGAGCCTGTTCGGCCGCCTCCACCCAATGGTGTGGAAAGGATGCCATTGATTCTAATGCAAAAAACACAGTTGATGGACAGAATGCAGAACAATGTCTTACATTCACCCCAGTACAAAGATCTGGGCCTAAATCCATCGTTTTGTTGCACTCCACACCACCCTAGGTCAGACAATGGCTATATGCAAATCAGCTTTGACCCTGTGCCTCATGGAAACAGTCCAGCCCGAACTACCAAGCCATGTCTTTCCTAGACCGGAATCAAGCATCCAAGGACTGGTTTCTGACTATCAGCCTTCTTCAGCCTGGATAGCTTGACTCCAGTGATGTGGAGAGCCTGGGACTCACGTCTGAGCATACCCAGCCCACTCGGGGTGAAAATTGCAAAAAACACAGTTGATGGACAGAATGCAGAACAATGTCTTACATTCACCCCAGTACAAAGATCTGGGCCTAAATCCATCGTTTTTTTGCACTCCACACAACCCTAGGTCAGGCAATGGCTATATGCAAATCAGCCTTGACCCTGTGCCTCATGGGAACAGTCCAGCCCGAACTACCAAGACATGTCTTTCCTAGACCGGAAGCAAGCATCCAAGGACCGGTTTCTGGCTATCAGCCTTCTTCAGCCTGGATAGCTTGACTCCAGTGATGTGGAAAACCTGGGACTCACGTCTGAGCATACCCAGCCCACTCGGGGTGAAAATTGCAAAAAACACAGTTGATGGACAGAATGCAGAACAATGTCTTACATTCACCCCAGTACAAAGATCTGGGCCTAAATCCATCGTTTTTTTGCACTCCACACAACCCTAGGTCAGACAATGGCTATATGCAAATCAGCCTTGACCCTGTGCCTCATGGGAACAGTCCAGCCCGAACTACCAAGACATGTCTTTCCTAGACCGGAAGCAAGCATCCAAGGACCGGTTTCTGGCTATCAGCCTTCTTCAGCCTGGATAGCTTGACTCCAGTGATGTGGAGAGCCTGGGACTCACGTCTAAGCATACCCAGCCCACTCGGGGTGAAAATTGCAAAAAACACAGTTGATGGACAGAATGCAGAACAATGTCAACGGCTGGAATGCCAGAAACCGGTCCTCGGAAGCTTGTTTCTGGTCCAGGGAAGACATGGCTTGGCAGTTCGGGCTGGACTGTTCCCATGAGGCACAGGGTCAGACTGATTTGCATATAGCCATGTCTGAACTGGGGTGGCAGAGTGGGTTAAAGAACGTTGATGGATTAAACCCATCTGAACCAATCTATCACTCACACCCAGTCAAAAGATCTGGGTTTAATCCATCACCGTTCTTTAGCCCACTCTGCCACCCCAGTTTATCTTGTTGCTTGGCTCTATTTCTTTCTGGTATTGTTTTACAATTTGTGTGTAGCATGCCTAAGCCGTTCATGCCGTGAATGTGACGATAATATAAAAAAGAGACCAGTTACTATTTGCAGCTGTATATATTTTTTGAAATAGGTGTCCACATGAGTGATAGTGAGATGCTTGTAACGACAATTCATGTGTAAATCTCAGTCACCATGTATTGACATATATTTATACTAGCAGCCCGCCCCGACGTTGTCCTGGGGCAATGTAGTGTAGTGTATTTTGTAAAGCGCACAGCTGCCCCAACGGGGCGTCCCGGCGCTGTATAACGCTGTAGAACCCTTCCTGGCTCTCCCTGTGAGATGCTAGCAACATGTAAGAAGGGACCCCCTCAGAAAGGTAAGTTGTGGCCCAGGAACAGAGGGGAACAAGCAACAATTCTAATGTAAAGACGTTCCTGCAGTGGCCTTCTAATTCAATTACACAGTTATGTTTATAAATATCCAAACCAGATGACAAAAGATAGATAAAATACTGAAATTATTCAAAACATATAAAAATTTATTTTTTCTCTTTTTATCTTTTAGTTCATATAAGTTCTGTTATCAATCAGAAATCACAAGACAAACATTTTTCAATTCATATCAAAAATTTCAGGACAGGTACAGTTGAGTCATAAATATCTGCAACAAAAAAATATAAAACATACAACATACAGAATTATTTAGTAATACCCCTTGGTAACACCCATATCTCTCAACACACTCACGTGCTAACAATCATACCACACTCAAACTACAAACTAGGATGGTGAAAGGAACTGAATTAATATTTAGCAAGATGACAATGCTAAAAAATGGGCCAAGATGTGACTTAAGGCTCCCGCAGCAGGTCTACGCGCGTTTCGGCAGCTTAAACCGCCTTCATCAGGACCTTTTTCATCATGACTGTGCAGATACCAAGGGATCAGTCGCATCACACAGCAATAGAATCACCAAAAACGTCTTCAGTGCATATCAGGGGACAAGACGTCCTATGCCGCCAGTAAGTAACTTTTTTTACGTTTAAGAAACTTGTTAAATATTTGTGAAGAGCACAGATTTGCAGCTTATTCACAGAAGGTTGTGGTCAGGGGGAGGCTTAGGGCTTCGACGGTCAGCTGGCATGTTTTACACCATGGTTTCAATGTACGAGGGGAGTCCTTTATATATGTTGAAATTGCTCCACAGTCAGTCCCCTCGTAAAGACCGCAATTTGGGCCGTATATCCGCACCGCACGAAGCCTCCTCCGCCAGAAACTGAAGCCCGGCATCCCAGTGTTGTAGGGGCCGTTGTGGAGATTAAGCAAGCTATTGCCCAGAGTTGCAGTGTGGGACCCATGATTAGAGTAGGCGCCGAGGCGAGAATTATCGAGTCCGCGGACATTGAGCCCAAGACCCTGCCGCGTTGGGACTTGAACCCTGATCCCGGGCCAGATCTCCGCTTCAGAGTCTGCCGCTCTAACCAGTGAGCCACACTTCAAGGAAATGAGACTTCAGGGCCAACCGCCCGCCTAGGCCCCCGCCCGCCCCAGCCCCCGCCCGCCCCGACATTGTCCATGTCCCGGAGCCACCTCCCGCCCCGTCCCCCTTCCGCCCCGACATTTTACGTGTCCCTTTGCCTTACCTGAGCCGCCGCTCCTCCCCGCGCTCCTGACTTCATCGCCGCTCGTCACCGCTCCTCCCCGCCTGTCCGCCGCTCCTCTCCGCTCCTCCCCGCCTGTCCGCCGCTCCTCCCAGCGCTCATGTCCGCCGCTCCTCCTCGTCATCACAAACGTTGCGGCCAGCGCTACGTCGCAGCCAGTGCTACGTCGTGGCCGGCGCTACTTCCAGGGGACAACTTTTTTTTTAAGTTACATTTTTAAATTTACATTTAATTTTTATTTTATATAGCCTATGTCCATCTGCACACCCTGACATTTTCAACAATGTATCAGGTGTGTGGATTGGCGCTGTGGTTCCCGAGTTTACCTGGCTCAAAGGTTTGTGTTCTCTCTTTATAATAGTAGTATAGATTTGTATTCGGTTTTTTTTGTACCCTCTAATACGTTTTTCATTCTAAATTTACATCTTGAAAAATCTACACCCTTGTTAAATCAATCCGTGGCAGATTCGTTCACGTTGAAATAAGCTAATTCAAACTCTAAAAAACTCAATGTAAGCTACTCAATAGAGCTTCCTAACATTGCTTGTCTATTAAGTCATTGAATTGTCTGAAAGTAAGAAAATCCCTTGTAGGCATATTTACTTGCTAAGTGAATGTGACTTCAGCACCAAGTAAGCACACAGCAAATCACGCAATTTTACCTAAAGCAATTTTCAGTAAAATGACCTAAGTATATACAGCTAAAGTTTATTGCCAGAACACATTTTCCAGAAACGAAACCAGGAGTGATGGACATTTCAATGGGTGACAGGACATGTCTTAAAAAATCTTACTGTAATTGTAATGCTATTTTTTTTTTACTGTATAATTTCTTTATTTTAATAGCTATGTACTGCTCACAAAGGCATACGGAAAGGTTAAGTACAAATCCTGATATTCTCTACCTGTCTCATACAAAGGCAAGAGCTTTTCCCCACATTCAGGCTTTCATCAGATATCTAACAGCACTCTCAACTCAATAACATCATCACACATCATCCTTCCTATATGTGTGCAAATGGACACAATCAGCCATCACATATTGGCAGAACACTTACACCCTCATGTGCATAATTTGGTACCAGACCCATACAGTTGGCAAAGAGCTGCCAAATCAACAGCACTGTCATACACCACATCCATATACACCCCAGAACCTCCCAGGGAAAATAAGCAACAATATACCACCCCGTCATGTGCATAAAAAAGCATCATAGTTACATTCCTGGATTGTTATTGTGATGCACATAAAATCTTTTACTCCAGGTGATAAATGAATAACCGGGAAGCATCTAACTGAGAAGAAATCAGAAAAGCCTTTCCATTCATCTCCCGAGATTGAACACCATTTGCATCCACACTAACCTATGTAAAACACTGCTCAACTAAGCACTGATTTAGTCATCTCTGCAGCCAAACTCTCACGCAACCAAACACAACAAGCATTTGCAATGCAATAGGTCTCACATTATGAAAGTTTGAGCTATTGGTCTTGTAAATGACAATTTTTTTATTTATGTGTTTGTTTTGAAAGAAGCTAAATTAATAGCTTTGTCATTTACAATGCCAATAGTTATAACTTTTACGTGACTTAGATGTATTGATATTACAAATAACCACAGCTTTTAATTTTTTTAAATAATTAATACTTAAATTAAAGTGATTGTAATTTTTAATGGCAATAGCTTAAACTTTTGTAAATAACTTTTGTGAAGATTATGTTTAGTGTATTTTATTGTGACGAAAATCCAAGAACAGAAGTGAAATATTAACATCTGTTTGTGACATTTGTAATAAAGCTTGAAACATTGAGAGAACATATTTGACCCAGTTGTTGTTGAATTGTTGCACAGATTGATGCTGTGATGGTGCAGAGTGATGTTGTGGTGGCGACAAGTGATGCTGTGGCGTACAATGATGCTGTGGTAGCGCATAGTGATTTTGTGGTGCCCCTGAGTGATGCTGTGGTGGCCCTGAGTGATGCTGTGGAGGCCATGAGTGATGCTGTGGAGGTGCTAAATGGTGTTGTGGTGGTGCTGAGTGGTGCTGTGGTGGTGCTGAGTGGTGCTGTGGTGGCGCTGAGTGATAATGTGGTGGTGCTGAGTGATAATGTGGTGGTGCTGAATGGTGCTGTGGTGGTGCTGAGTGATGCTGTGGTGGTGCTGAGTGATGCTTTGGTGGTGCTGAGTGATGCTGTGGTGGTGCTGAGTGATGCTGTGGTGGTGCTGAGTGATGCTGTGGTGGTGCTGTAGTGGTGCTGAGTGATGCTGTGGTGGTGCTGAGTGATGCTGTGGTGGTGCTGAGTGGTGCCGTGGTTGTGCTGAGTGGTGCCGTGGTTGTGCTGAGTGGTGCCGTGGTGGTGCTGAGTGGTGCCGTTGTGGTGCTGAGTGGTGCTGTGGTTGTGCTGAGTGGTGCCGTGGTTGTGCTGAGTGGTGTCGTGGTTGTGCTGAGTGGTGCCGTGGTGGTGCTGAGTGGTGCCGTTGTGTTGCTGAGTGGTGCTGTGGTGGTGCTGAGTGATGCTGTGGTGGTACTGAGTGATGCTGTGGTGGTGCTGAGTGGTGCTGTGGTGGTGCTGAGTGGTGATGTGGTGGTGGTGCTGTGGTGGTGCTGAGTGATGCTGTGGTGGTGCTGGGTGATGCTGAGTGGTGCTGTGGTGGTGCTGAGTGGTGGTGCGGTGGTGCTGAGTGATGGTGTGATGGTGCTGAGTGGTGGTGTGGTGGTGCTGAGTGATGCTGTGGTGGTGCTGTGGTGGTGCTGAGTGATAATGTGGTGTTGCTGAGTGATAATGTGGTGGTGCTGAGTGGTGCTGTGATGGTGCTGAGTGGTGCTGTGGTGGTGCTGAGTGGTGCTGTGGTGGTGCTGAGTGGTGCTGTGGTGGTGCTGAGTGATAATGTGGTGTTGCTTAGTAATAATGTGGTGGTGCTGAGTGATAATGTGGTGGTGCTGAGTGATAATGTGGTGGTGCTGAGTGATACTGGGGTGGTGCTGAGTGATACTGGGGTGGTACTGAGTGATACTGGGGTGGTACTGAGTGATGAGGGTGAGGGTGTGTGGGGTGTGAGGGGTGAGGGGTGAGGGTGAGTGAGGGTTGTGAGGGTGAGGGGTGTGAGGGCGAGGGGGTGTGAGAGGGTGTGAGGGAGGGCAAGGGGGTGTGTGAGGGTAAGGGGTGTGGGGGTGTGAGGGGGTGGGGGAGTGTGGGGGTGTGAGGGTGTGGGGGTGTGAGGGTGAGGGGGGTGAGGAAGGGTGAGGGGATGTGAGGGTGAGGGGATGTGAGTGTGAGGGGTTGTGAGGATGAGGGGGTGAGAGGGTGTGTGAGGGTAAGAGGGTGTGTGAGGGTGAGAGGGTAAATGAGGGTGAGAGGGTGGGTAAGGGTGAGGGTGAGAGGGGTGTGAGAGTGAGTGAGGGTAAGGAGGCTGAGGGGATGTGAGGGTGAGGGGGTGTGAGGGTGAAGATGAGGGGGTGAGAGGGTGTGTGAGGGTGAGAGAGTGTATGAGGGTGAGAGAGTGTGTGAGGGTGAGAGGGTAAGAGGGTGTATGAGGGTGAGAGGGTGTGTGAGGGTGAGAGGGTAAGTGAGGGTGAGAGGTTGGGTGAGGGGTGAGAGGTTGTGTGAGGGTGAGTGGGTGTGTGAGGGGTGAGAGGTGAGAGGTTGTGTGAGGGTGAGAGAGGGTGAGTGTGTGTGAGGGTTGAGGGTGTGTGAGGGTGAGGGTAAGGGCGAGGGGGTGTGAGGGTGAGGGGGTGTGAGGGTAAGGGTGAGGGGGTGTGAGGGGGTGAGAGGGTGTGTGAGAGTGAGAGGGTGTATGAGGGTGAGAGGGTGTGTGAGGGTGAGAGGGTAAGTGAGGGTGAGAGGGTGAGGGGTGAGAGGTTGTGTGAAGGTGAGTGGGTTTGTGAGGGATGAGAGGTTGTGTGAGGGTGAGAGGGGGTGTGAGGGTGAGAGGGGGTGTGAGGGTGAGAGGGGGTGAGTGTGTGAGGGTGAGAGAGGGTGAGGGGGTGTGAGGGTGGGCATAAGGGTGAGGGGGTGTGAGGGTAAGGGTGAGGGGTGTGAGGGTGAGGGAGTGTGAGGATAAGGGTGAGGGGGTGTGAGGGTGAGGGGGTGTGTGAGGGGGTGTGAGGGTGAGGGTTTATGTGGGACTTCGTCAGTTACAAATGGAGGCTTTGCAGAGTGTGCACATTTTCGTGCACTAAACCATGCCAAGGTGTGGAGGCGCAGGCGTGCACAGGATAGAGTCATGAAAGCGGGCCGTGTAAACACCCACAATGTGCATGAACATTTTCAATTTCTTTTAAATTTATGCTGGGCTGATCCAGGTGTAAAAAGTGCTGAACGGCGAAAAGCTCATGTGAAATCCCTGCGTTTTTTAGAAAGTTATGGAGTGAAAGGAAATATTGACTTTGGATGGTAATGAGGAAGGAAAAAAGCGTTGTTTTATATGTAACCTACGCGCACACCTACACATTTGAAGGATACTGTCTGGCACTCAATAAATATTGTTACTTTCCATTTTTGGAGGTGTGAGTCTATTAAATCGAGATTTAAGGCTTTTTATTTGTATAGGGCCCTGTGGCCATATTTTATATAAATTTTCCTTTTAAACGCACGTTCATTCAAGCAGGAAAAACGACCACCAAGGGAGGGTAGTTCATTTATTAATTATGTATTTATTTATTTATGGCTCTTATGTCACAGAAGCCTTAAATCCCCAGCAACAAAACCAATGAACGGATGGGGAGGAGTTTTAACCTTAATCCTCCCCTGAGCAGGTGCTCTGCACCCCAGTGGATAGAGTTTCCAATCGGTGGAAGACTTCAGTTTGCAGAACGCAACTTTTCAGAATACCCAGTTCATAGCGCTCGTGTGAAACACGAGCTACGAGAGGCACTGATTAATTAGCCCTGAAACTGAATGTCCGCTATGGGCAGGGGTAAATTGTGTGTAGGTGATAGGTAGAGACGTGTTTACCAGGCAGAAGCACTGAATGATAGGGAATCTGAAAGGCCTCTAGGAACATGTAAAATAAAAAAATCGGTTGTGGTGACGAGAGGTGCTCAGTTACCAGCAATGCAAACAGAAAGAACTCTAGGCGCTTGTTTGAACTGGGCGCTGTGCGATATATCAGATTGTTACCAAGATAATTTGAACGTGCTTCCTAGATCACACAAGGATGACAGGCTGAGGGAACACAACAGTAGCCAAGCCTGTGGCCACGGGGCCACACACGTCCCTGCACTGGGGCAGCAAGTAGTCCAGTCATCTGCCCGACCCAAAGGAATGTGCCTGTGGAGCAGAGGTATTCATCTGTGAGCTGGAGGGGTAACAAAGGGGGGTGAGGCTGTTGCAAAGAGGAGGGGCAGGTGGGTGGTAGGGTTGGGGTTTCTAATGGCACGGCTTTCGCAGTCACTTAACACCTCTCTCTAAACAAAGAAGTGAGGCAGGGGAGCCCAGGTACAAAAGCCTTCAAGGCAGCGCTGGGAGGGGGGCTGGGCACGAAGAAAGGAGAAATGCGAGTCAGGGCCTGACGGCCGTGAAGTACAGTAGGCGGGGAAGCAGATCCCTTTGTTTAACAGATTTTATTGGCATTTTCATTTCGTACCACACAGCAGTAAATACATACATTTAATTATCAATTGTACTTGTCATGGTAGTTCGCTACTTAGGTTACAGTAGTTAAGGTTGCTTGTATCATTCACTATTTATCGTTGGTCATTTCTAAAGATCTCATTCCAAGAAACAATGATTAGGTTAACAAGGAATGAAGCGGGGACACGCATTTTCACACCTGACTCTCATATTTTGCATTTTTAATGGATCACAGATGATGTTAAGAAAAGGGAAAATAATTATTTTAACTATCGAACATTCATGAAGAAGATGTGGTCTCCATTCAATTTCAAATTCAACATTTATTGACTGGTTACTAAAAGCCTCAAGTCTAAGTGGCATACTTCGGAGACAATAAATCTGCTTAGGTATCCCTCTCCACCAATAGAGAAAATTGTGCGTTCTGTGGGTATCACATTATTGCACTCGACCTGGATTTCATTGTTTGTCATAAATCCAGCACGCTGCAAAGGGGTTTGGTTTGCAGTTTGTGCTTTACGTATTTTGCTACACATTATGAAAAAAAGTCTGTAAGTATCATGCACGCCAGCATCATCTGCCACTTCACATAAACTGCCATCCACGTTCATAGGGCAATATGCTTGCTTTAAGTTTCGGAGCGGAGCTCTGAAAAAGTCTAGCCATTTGTAGTAAACATTTGAACATTTGCCTTTTAACTAGATGCTAAGAATAATGTAAGCGTGCAGGGCAGGAGTGACTGACGCAAGTTCAGATCATAGGCAGCGGAGTGCAAAAGCCTGGTTGCACCACAGCACGGCCCTGAGCCGCACTGTTTCTTTCTGCCACTAGCTGTACCAACCTCCCAGCTCTCTCTGCACATGCCAACAGGACCTGCCCCCTTGCCCTCTCCTCATCGCACAGGCCTGCACTCTCACTACTGCAGCTGCACCAGATACGGAAGTGCCCAGCCAGCAACCTTGCAACCCTCCGTGCAGGATTAGGTGCTGCAAGACCTGTGGGGACGGGCTGGAAACACATCCACTCTTCTCGAATGCTACAAGTAAAAGAAATAAGGAACAACACGATGAGGGGCAAAGAAGGAAAAAAACCTTCATCAGTACCAGTGCAAGCAGCAGAAGTACACTAATCAAAAAGAAGCAATCAGCACTTGGTGCATGCTCCAAGGAAGGGAGACACAGAGACAGTGAAACTGCACGCTCTGAACAATTACGAGTCAGCAAATAAGAGTGGCAATGAAGCCAACTATCCCCCTTTTAGTTAACAAAATATCCCAGAAGCGAAAATACGCGCGCTTTCACAGGCAACACCTAGAAGTTGGTATTGCTGATTCAGACTGAATCAGCAAAGTAAAGTGTGATGATGCAAACGTTTGAATTAGCCATCGTGCATATGCTCATATGTGTTGTGATGACATGACTGCCTCAGCATCACCGCAGTGCGTTTTGTGGAGTTGGCAGGTTTTTTTTATGTATCAGTAGCATTCTAAGATGGTAGACACCTATTTTGGGAAGGTAATTAACAAACAATATGAAGAGGCACCAAAGCCCTTTTTTTTTGTTTGTATTTTTGAAAGGGGTGGCGAGGCACCAAAGGGCAGCGGCAAGCACAAAACAAGGAAGCCCATCCATGCGGCGTTGAACAAAGCATCAAAAGAAGCTCTCGGCATTGCAGGGGGCGGGGCAGCCGAACCCGAACCCTTTGAAGTAGCCAGGCTGAAAAAAATGCAATTAGGACGGCCTGTGGCCGTGAATAAGTGACGGCGGGGGCGGGGAGAGAGGAACAGGGGCAGCTGAAGCCTTTGATGTGGCAAATGCTGCTGGCAGGGGGAAGCCTATGGGGAAATGCAAGCTCGTGCAAGAAGGAGCTTGTGGTCACGTGATTTCACGTGAACTGTTGAGAATCCTCCTCATAAAAAGTAAGCTTTGTGGATGGACAGCTATAGGTCTCTCTGCGAGACCTAAAAAGCAACAGATTTCAACTGATGGACTTCTAAAGTACCAATCAAAAGACACCTCGTTTCAGAATTTGCTATCATGCCATAACAATTGTTGGTGAAAACAAAACAATTAAAGAGTTGATTGCATGAACTAATATCAGTCGCTGGTAATTACTCTGGGCTAAAATACAATCTTTCATTTTTTTGTCCACCATGCCACCTCTGTCAGGAACCAGCTATATGCAAATGAGTCTTGATCTTGCTCCAATAACAACAGTCAAGCCTGAAATTACAGGCCCCTCTGAATGGGAGCACAAGCAACCCCAGACCAGTTGCACCCTAGTTGCGCCTCATCAGCCAGGTGCAGCTTGAGTCCTATGACACAGTGAACTAACAATGGTTGATAGCACTATGCACATCTAAATATCAGAGCACAACATATATTTAGTGATCAGGGATGTCTACCTGCAGAGCTTCTTAATGTAAAATCCTTTCACACATCCAGACAGACCATTGCCTGGAACTGACAGAGTTTAAGTGATGGTACAACTATTGCTGTATCATTTAGGCTCCCAAGAAACTCACTGATAGACTGCATAAATTACAATACAAATGACCAGGATAGGATTCAACACACCAAAGTTCAATCACATACAATGAGTTTTAAACACACTCTACTGGCGCCCATTAAACGCACAGGTTAAAGGTAATGTTCCCCGCACCATACATAAAGCTTATAAGGAAAATGGCCTGAATATTTGCTATCCACCACTCATTGATCTGGCAGCCAGCCCTGCTTTAAGGCCTGCGCAGTAGGCTGCCAGCGGTGTGGCTGCAGCAGTTTGACTGGTTTCCCACTGCAGCCTTGGGCCTTGGAAGCAGCGGAGGTAGGTTCCAGTGGGCGCTGGAGGAGCAGGGGAGCAGCCCACGGTGTAAAATCAGGAGGGATGAGGGGGCAGGGCACAGTGCCATGTCCAGCTCTTGTTTTTCAGGCCGGGAAGGTGGGACAGTGATGCAGGGGAAAAGGAACCAGTGGTAGGCTGCTGAGGCATCTGAGAGGGTTAGGGGGTGCACCTGGGGGTTAAGGAGGCTGGGCAGAACATGGCAGGGCAAGCTGGGCAGTGGGAGGCGGTGGATGAATTGGGCAGCATTTTAGGGATGAGTTGGCCATGGTCTTTGAGTGAGGAGGGGGCCTTGGGGGGGAGGGAAAAAGATGATGGGGGGGCATGCCGGGGGTATTGGCACAGGTGAATGGGGGAGATGAGGGAAGCAGCCAGCCCTGGCAGGGAGGGGGATATCAGGTGCCACCACTGTGAAGGGGATTTGGGGAGGGAGGTGGCACACAGCAGGGAGGAGAGATTAATTAGGCCCAGTTGGAGTTGCTCAGTATCATTAGACTTTGGGGGGGGGGGGCTGGCTGGACTGGGCCCAACGAGTTCTCTGGTTGAGATGGTCTGAGGAGGGGGTGGAAGCAGGATTGACCCCCCAATGGTTTGCAAATGGCAGGCCAGGGGTGGAGTTGGGGGCGCAAACGGACAGGAGCAAGGTCAGGTAGTGGTCCTAGCATCTGATTTGGTGTTAGCCTTTCTAGAATGGAGTGAGGGTGTTGACCAGGGGGTGGGGGATGAGGAGGGGTGGGAGGCTGACATCCAGCCCTTGACCAAGGTATACACGCAACAGGGGGCAGTGGAGGGTGGGGGTCCGGCACAACAGGGTGGACACTCTGAAGGAGTGGGGAGGCTTGGGGCGTCAGTCCAGGGGGGTAGGTGGACTGGATGGGAGGGTGGGGCGGGGTGATCGATTTGGAAGGGGAAACAGGTAAGGCTCCTGGCAGTGGATCCCTGCTACAGGGAGGGATTTGATAGGTATGGCGGCTAACCGTGGCTTGCCAGACCTTACTTTTATATTTCAGGAGCAACAGACACGTGGTCATACAGATTCAGGAGTCCCATGAGGCTCATAGACCCCGAGGTGCAGCAATGGCATGGTCTGGAGCGGCCAACCTGCGTTCGGCAAGGGTCAGTTACGATGCTGCTACACCAAGATCATAGGTGGTCTCGGCAGGGGAACACCCCAGTTGTGTCCATGCAGCCTCTGGGGCATCTGGATGGTCTGCAGGTCAACAGGAAAAAATGGAGGGATCTGACGGGTGTCAAGCAGCCTGTAGGTGCCCAGCAGGTGGCAGGGATGAGAGGATGCAGCATTGGCAGAGCGATGCAGATTTGCAGGAGCAAACACAGGCAGATTCTTGGGTTGTAGATGACAAGAACACACAGTTGGATTATGATGAGAGGAGCATAGAGGAGGGCGAGATAATTAAGGAGGACAATGAGGCTGCTCAGGGAACCGGGAGTGGCCACAGTAACAACTTGTGCCTAGTCTTTCGCAGGTTCGGAGGCAAGGAGATGGATACCCTGCTCATGCTGACGCTATTCGAGCCCCTTCACGTCTGGTTAGGCGGTTGGATCCAGTGCGGACGCCGACCTTGACGCCAGGTCAAGGCATTGAGGAGTGGACAAGGTGTCAATGGGGGTAAATATGGGCGGTGCAGAGGATAATAGAGAGGTTCACCTCCGCAAAGAGGTGAATGTGAAAAATGCAGGGGTGGGCACATAAGCGCAGGATATAGGGGGGAATCAGGTGTGAAGCGTGTGACAGTGGACCAAGGGGACATGATGCACGGTAGTACGGATAAGGGAAAGGGAAAAACAGCAAGGTGAGAAGGCAAAAGAAAGCCACAAGGTTACGTTAAAGAAGCTGCCTCACATTGGGTTGACAAAATCTTTGGAGGCTCATCTCATGCTGGCGACTAAGGAAAAAAATGGAAGGGAAAATATGTGGAGATGCTGAAACTGATCCACAGAGAATTACAGGCAAAGGAACGGTCGAAAGAGGAGGAATTAGAGCTGTCTAAAAGGGCCAAGGTACCAATGATAATCAAGAATTGGACTGCAGCCTTTCTTATTTTTGCTTGTGTTTATTAAAAGTACCCTGAGCGGTGTGTCACTGTTCAAATACACGAAGTGATAAGGAGGGCGCAGGTAGCCTACAGGGGATATGCGTGGTTACACTATAATGAGGAGTTTAGGGCATGTCTAGCATGGGACCCTGAGGCAAACTGGGGGGAAATAGTCTAGGATCCATACCAGCAAACAATGGGCTAGGTTAAGTTTGGAAAAACCACATACACGGCTAGCAGTCTCCTGTTAGTCCATCGGCCCTATCATGCTCGCTCCAACAGCAGGGGGGAGGGAGTACACTAAGGACCCAAGGGGGCTTCCAAGGGGCTTGTTGGGATTTCAACAAGGGTTCCTTCACCAGGTTCTGGCATGAATGTTTAAAATGTGCAGGGCGGCACCCTCTGGTGCAGTATTTCGGACTGGGTACAACGGACAGAGACAGCAGTATGGATAGGAGAATAAGCATCCTGCCCACTACATTAGCCACCAGGGGCATCAGGCATTGAGGGCCAGGGGAGGGTGTGGGGCACAAGGTTCTCTGGGAAAAGGCTTGTATGCAAATTAACCAGCACTGTTTGGATGCTTGGTTGGTATGCTACCCCCGCAAACAAATAGCATTATTGTTAAGCAAAGGTTTCAGGCAGGGGCTTAGACTAAGGTAGAAGGGTCTGAGGTCCACCAGGTGGGCAGAAGACATAAAGTCAGTTAAATCTCACAAGGCAATAGTGCAACTTTTGAAAGAGGTTGCAGAAGGACGAATAGTGGGCCCATGTATGAATTGCCTATTGAAGGATTTGATCATTTCCTTTATTGGAGTGGTGCCGAAGAAGTAGTCAGGTCAATTCAGATTTATACAGCACTTGTCCTGGCTGGAGGGAGCTTCTGTAAATGATTTCATTTTGGAAAACCTCACTTCTGTCTCACATTCATCTGTCAATGTTGCCGGGGGACTGGTTGAGAGGGTGGATAAAGGGGCCGAGATGGCCAAATGTGATATAAAATCTTCTTTTTGGCTATTACCGTTGTACCCTGAGTATTTACAGCTATTTGGAAATTCGTTTGAGGGGCAGATATTCATGGATAAGGCTTTGCCCATGGGTTGCTCTATTTCCTCTGCCTTGTTTGAGTGCTTTGGTTAATTTCTGCAATAGGTCTTTTCCTGGCAGACAGGCAAAGATATTACCTTGAGAACTTCTTCCTGGTGGGCCAACCTGTTTCGTCAGACTGTCAACAACAGTTGACAAGTTTCAAGAGCTCATAGGGAGGCTGGGAGTGTCCCTGGCACCAGAGAAGGTCCGAGCACAGTGTTGTCATTTCTTGGAATTAGACTCTGTGGCAATGGAAGCATGCTAACCGACAGACAAAAAATGGCACATGCAGATGTTGCTGAATGATTTGCTAGCAAAAACAAAGGTGACGGTCAGAAAAATACAGGTTCTGTTAGGACATTTCAATTTTGTGTGCAGAGTAGTATGGACTGGCATGGCATTTTTTACAAGGTTGAGCAGATCTCTGGCAGGGCTGTCGCTACCGCATCATCACATCCGTTTATCCACAAGGACGAAGGAAGATTTACGCATGTGGCAGAGGTTCCTTGAGGATTTCAATGGTATTCCCATGGCAGCGCCCAAAGAGTGGGAATGGGATGTCCAGATATACTCCGATGCTGCCCGAGCTCACGTTCTTGGCTTATACTGGCAGGGTAGGTGTTGTGCTGAAGAGTGACCAGACCACTGGAAAAGTGGAGGCAGAAGTATTGCCTTTCTTGAGTTTTTTTACCTAGTGGTTGGAGTCACGGTGAGGGGCTAGGAGTTGCTACACAGAAAGCTCATTTTCAGAGTGGATTATATGGCTGTGGTACACGTAGTTAACAAAGAGCCAGCCAGGGGTGAACACATGCTGAAGCTGCTGCAAGTTTTTATCCTAAGTTGTTTGAAACATGACATTGTTTTTCAGACCAGACATGTCCCAGATGTGGACAATGACATTGTGTATGCTTTGTCTGATTCACAGTGGTAGAGGCTCCATGGGCTGGCCATGGAGGCAGACAGTGCCAAGACAGCAGTGTCGAAGGGAAGATGGTCCATAGGAGACAAAGGATCCTGAAGCTGGAGGTAGGGTCTATGGCCATATCCACTAGGAGGACATATGGTCAAGCTTGGTGGGAGTTTGTAGAGAGGGTAGTAATTAGGAAGTCTGATGCAGGGGCGAGAGAGGAAGATGTTGTCCAGTTTATATTGGCAGTAATTGGAAGAGGTTTCTCGAGGATTACAATTGAAGGCAAACTGGCAGGGATTACTTTTATGGGGAAACTCTTTTGGGGTTACTTTCCTTTTGCAGGTGTATTCGGTAGATGGATGCTGGAGGGGTAGGCTAGGGAGACAGGGAACAAATCTAAGGTCTTGAGGCCTGTGTCCAGGTCAGTTTTTGTGAAGATGATCCGGATTTTGCTGGGCATATGCAGGGGTGGGGAGGAGGAGGAAGTTATTTTCTCCACATTTATGTTGTGGATGCATGTCCGAGCTTTGGGGGGGCAGAGGAATGGGAGGGTTGGATTAAAAGGAAGTGGGGGGTTGGGAGTTTTGTGGTGTTTTCCTAAGACATATTAAAGGGGCACATGTTGCTGTCCATCCCTGACCTGGTCTGTGCCCAGTGCCAAGTTCTTTGGGGCATTAGGCTGCGGAGTATGGTGGGCCATGGTTGTGGGTGGATTTTTCCAGGGCAGCTGGGGAGGTGATGCCCTCTTCTCAGATACTTTATGTTAAGTGCTGGACTCTGTTACACTTGGGGGAACAGTCAAGCAAATTTAATACTCATTCGTTCAGGATTGGGGTGGCAACGGAAGCTGCACAACGAGGTTGGCGCAGAAACAGAATAATGCGGCTGGGGCATTGTAATTCTGATTGTTTTCGCAGGTATGTCCGGAAAGGGAAGACTGGGTAGGATAAAATGTGATTTCTATGTGCTTACACATGTGCCTTTTCAGGTGCTGGAGAGGGGGCGGGGCGGAGGCAGCGGATTATTCCATTTGGATGATAAGACATTCATTTGTTAAGTGGGTGGAGCAGTATGAAGCTCACAAGGGAAATGGTCAGAATCTCAGGCTGAGTGACTCGCTGACTCGCTCCTTAATGTTTTTGGACACGGAAAAGGGGGGATGTGTTGGCACAAGCTCTGTCCTTGCCTGGAGCATTTGATCAAGCGCCATATTTGCCCAGATGTTTTAGTCCTGCATTTGGGGGGAAATGAATTGGTGCTTTATAAGGGCTTAGCATTGCAGAAGCAAATGCAGAGAGATCTATTGGAGATAAGGCAGCAGTGGGCAAGCTGTTTTGTCATGGGGACAGATTTCATCCCTTGGAGATAGTGGAGGGTGGCCGAGCGGCCTGCAGCAATCAAGAAGGCATGTAGAAAGATCAATAGGGACAGGAGGAATTTTTGCAGGGATGAGGGTTTGGGTGGAGTGGAGCACCCTGAATTGAGGTTTGCGGCAGTGGATGTCTTCAGAGGTGACAGAGTCCATTTGTCTCGCTTGGGGATGGAATTGTGCCTGACTCAGATAAAAGAGGCACTGGGCAGGGTTCTAAACTTTAGGAGATATTTTAGCTCATCCCAGTTGGGGGGGATCAGTAAAGTCTACAGGAGATATGCCTTTTCTGAGTGGCATTTTTTGGTAGCTAGTTTCTATATAGTTACAGGTTAAGTTTAGATTGTCAACAACTAATATAGGGAAGAAGCAATAAATGACAAGTTAAGACAGGAGATCCTAGATAGGTAGATAATATATAACTAGGTAAGGAATTTTAGGAGTTAAAGTTAAACAGTTAATGACCAAGTTGGGGTTTTAAACATTCGCAAGTAAATTATATAAGGGGAGGAAATTTAGCAGTGGTGAGAAGAGGCAAGTAGGCGAACACATTTTTTGTGAGATGTAGTTTTGTAAGGCAAAGGCCAAAGTGAACTTTGTGAGATGGACCTGTCTTCAATAAAGCAGACTTTTTCTCACAGAAAGAACAAATTTGTTGTCTGTGTTGCACCCCCTTTGTCCCAATTACTCCCCTCAATGCTAGCCGCCCTCTCATGAACAGCTGCCACAGCATCCCTGTAGCAGCAAAGGAGGCCCTCGGCGTGGGCCAGTGTGGCTGAGGTGCTGTCAGAAGACATCAGAGTGAGACTTGGGACCCTCCACAGACCTGTAACAACTCTGAGCTGAAGGAGCACATCACTACGGATGCAGGAGCCAGACTGCCACATGTGTCTCCTCCCGGAACGCGACGTGCAGCACAGCCAAAGGTACACTACTTTCCGGGACTGAGCGGTGTTGTTTACTGGTCCATGATGCCTCAAGTAGCTTAGGGGCCAGAACTGCTTTTCTCTATCTCCAAAGTGTACCCCACATAACCATCAAGATCTACTTTAGGGAGCCGAAGTCAGGCTCTGTACAAATTTAGCAGTATTACCGAAAAGGCTCTAAAATGAGCCCTGCCAGGTTAAAAAGCACTGCTTTTTCTTTGCTGCATGCTCATAACTTTGGATTCTGTGAATTCAGTGGTCGGATTTTTATTGTTGTATGATTCAAAGCTTCATGCTGTTTGTAGGAAGGTACCTCCTGACTATGGTTGCCCCCAACTTTTTGCCCTGTGTTTTAGCTGGTTTTTGACATAGTCGAGCTGGGGCCCTGCCAATCAGGACCCCAGGCCTACTGCTCTCTCTGTAAAATGGATTCCATGTACCCTGGGTGCATTTACCCATTGGTACTGGGCCACCTTATCAGACCCTGTAACTCAGGGCATAGGTGTACCCAGGGCCTACCAGGGGCTGAAGCATGTATTATGCCACCCCTGGCTGGCCTCCTAAATTTGACACAACTGGCTGCATGACAGCTGGGGCAAAGTCGTGTAATCACCCTTTGCTGTAGGTGTAGTATACCTATACCTAACCCTAAAATGGACACACAGATTCCTATCAGTCACTCCTATGGCAGGCCTTGACAATCCTGAAGGCAGAGTGCTTGGAATCGTGTGAGATGGTGCTCTGGCATGAGCTGAGCCTGTCTGCAGCTTGCGGAACCAAGTCCTAATAGCTGTTCCATGATATCGCATACCATATACTCTTAAGTGCATTTTAATCCTCGCGGTTAAATGCTAACTTTGGTATTGCTTTATCAAAACATGTCGAGTAAGAGGTCATACGAATTGGAATACTAACCCCTCGCCAATTCTCGCGACGGGGTTAGCATTCCACCCTTCTAGAGGGACACGACATGTATGTAACTGTGAACCCCGGTTAAAGTTAACTGAAGCCTCAGCTCCACAAAATGGATGCTGCCACCACAGACACGAGTCTGACCTCCTGCTGCTGGGAGTCCTTCCAGCAAGGGAGGCTTGGACAAAGGGTTTCCTGTCCGGGGCGGTGCTAGCACCGTCCCAGACATGGTTTTGTGTATCCTGGGTAGGCAGGGCTTTACAGGAAGGTGACTGCTGAGTGGCACCCCGGTGCTCACTACGCATAGGCCGGTCAGAACCAGTTCCAGGGGCACACCAGCCCCTGGCCTGGGGGAAGTCCGGCATGGCAGAGGGGTGTAACCACCCCCCTCCTAGTCCCACCCATAGGCAGGACCTAGTCACCGGGTCAGCCCCCTTTTTTAGTATAAAGATGGGAGCAGGCCCCCTGTTCAAATTAGATCATCTTTGGAATCAAGACACGACTTTCTTCGAAAGGACTTCAAGATTTCTTCTTCAAGATTCTCCCTTGTGGCTAAGGAGTAGTCACCCTGCATCAAGCGGGCACCATCCTAAGAACACTGCGGTCTGCTGCAAGTCCTTCATCACGAATCCGACGACCCAGCTCGACGAGACCCGGCTTCCCTGGCACCTCTGACCTCTACTCACCTCTACAGCAAAGCTGAGAACCGTGAGTGCGACGAGACCTCGAGGGACCGACGATCGCCAAGACTGCACGACTTCTTTGTACCAAGCCCACCGAGTCTTCCACTGGTGAGTGCTTTGGGGTCCGAGAAGACCCAACCCTGAGCAGCTCCAGCTCCGAAGATCAGCCCTCCAGCATCTCCACGATCTGCGTGGGGCCCTTCTGCTTTTGCGTGCTCACCGCGCTGTGTGGCTACTAGCCGGCTGGCTTGTGGCCTTCTTCACGACGCCCGACGACATCACTGCTGCTGGTCTGGTTGCTCCAGACTGGCCCTTGCTTCCTTCTTCAAGAGAGGCACCCCGGACCCTCCTGGTCCACTCCAGACGCCATTTTAGGTCCACCGCGTGGGCTTGAATTTGCCAAGGCTTTGTTGCCCAATCCTGGGTCCAGCGACGCCGACAGCTTCCATCTTCGTGGGACAGCTCGCTCCTCCTTCCTGGTCGCCGACAACGCCTCCTGGTCCGTGAGATCTTCGAGCACAGCGTCACCCACTCACCTTGTCGAGGTGGCTACCAACCGGTGCCCTCCTGGTGCCCCCTGACTACTGGCTAGTAGTCTCGAACTTGGTCCCCTCTGCTTTCAGGTGTCATCTTCCATCGATCCAGGCTTGGATCCACCGAACTTTCTTCACTGGTCGCCTGCCAGCAACTTCTTTCTTCCAGGCTCCTGGTCCGGCAACGAGGATTCCCGACGTCTTTTGAGTCCTATGCAGCTGCAGCCCCTGGGCTAGGTAACTTCGGCATTTCGGTGCCCCAGCATAGCCTCACTATCCAAGGGTCAGAATCCACTTTCGTTTTCTCCCTACCAGGTCGGGTTCGCCCGAGAACACTAACTTTGCAATTTCTAGCTACCATAGACTTTGTCCCGCATCCGCGTGAGAGTGCACACACTGCACCCGAGTCCCCTGGGTCTCCTAGAAGTAATCTAATGATTCTATAGTCAAGTCCTAGCGATTCCAAAGCCTATTAGTACTGTACTTACCTGCTAGTAATTTCGCATTCCACTTTCAGAGTATATGGTTTTCCGTGCCCCTCGGGCATTTGTATATACTGTGCTAACTTAAGTATTTTTGTAAGAGTTTTGGTTTGTGCTTAGTACCCTGTCCTAATAAAGAGTACAGGGCTGTTGTGATTCTTAATAAATAACTGTTTATTTTCATAACACTTGTGTGGTGTCCTTTCACTGGGTATTCAAGGGGTATATGTGTGGTAAACAGCTGGCTTAACACGCCCTCTCGAGTCTTTAGCCTTAGACTGCTCGTATCCATGCTACTAGGATAGCTGGTCTATAAGGTTGACTTACAACCAATCATCAATAAGGGTTGCTGGACTGATACATAGTGTTCACTAGAATAGTGACCACTGCATATCAGGCCACCTTCTCACACTGTTGGCTTGCCTTGCATTTACCAAATTGAGGCCATAAACCCAGTGATCGGGTTGTTGTCATTTAATTTTTGATCTTACTTTCGTGACATAAAGATTCTTAATTTTCCTATATCAGCGTCTTTTTGAAGGTGCTTCACTGTATCCTGGGTGTGCATGTTACACAACTACTTTACAAATTCAATTTAAGGGTAAGCCTGCCTGCTCCGCACCAAGCTACCAGAGGAGGAGCACAGGTTATACTGGTGGGTTTTTCACTTACCCTAACTAGAGGGGTGGTCCCTACTTGGACTGGCTGTATACCTCTGCCAACTAGAAACTACATTTCTAATATCCGCATTTTAAAACTGGTGAATTTCTGTCATGTGCTGTCAATCATCCCTCATATTACATCAGTCATGACATCTTCTATGACATAATTATGAATATCACTGTAACATTGACAGTAAAATTATTGATGTGAAAACTGTGAATGGCAGGGGCACGAGTTATAGTTTCCTTTGGACACGAGTTATAGTTTCTTGAGATAACTACAAAACTGCTGAAATTCTATGGTTTTATGTGTATAAAATCTGAACTTAACTATAACGTCCCGTTAACCTTTGGTATTTTTGTGAATTCCTAAGCTTTGTAAAAAATCTATTTCCTAACTGTAACGTCCCAGTAACCTTTATTTTTTCAGTGAATATATATATTCTAAGGTTTTTTTTTAATTCTATTTCCTAACTAAAACATCCCAGTAAACTTTGTTTTTTCAGTTAATATATACATTTATATATATATATATATATATTTTTTTTTGTGAATTTAAAAAAAAGATCAATTCTGTTTCCTATTACGTCCCTGCAACATTTGTTTTTTTCAGTGAATTTCTACATTATTTTTTATGCTCTTTCCTCACTAACACGCCCTTGCAACCTTTGTTTGTTTAGTGAATTTCTACGTTTTTTTTAATGTAAAGTAATATTTTATTACCATATGTTAATCCAATCGCCGCCAGGCATGGTCCTTGGCCATGCACAGTGGGGGGTTGGCCACAGATCCTGGCCTGTGGCCTGGCCCTGCAGTCAACCCCACACATACAGCCAACCCCACTCTGTGCATGCTCTTCAACTGCACACTGCCTTTGGTCATACGCGGTAGGTGATTGGCTGCAGGGCCTCCAGCATACCAGGCTGTGTGAGTGAGTGTGTGAGGTGCCTGTGTGGATCTGTGAGAGGGCATGTGAGTGATTCACTAGGTCTCTGAGCTGATGCATCAGTAACCTTATGGGTGTGTGAGAGAGTGTGTGAATGACTGTATCAGTGTGTGAGTGGGTGCATGGATTTGTGAGTGGGGGTGTGAGAGAGTGGGTGACTGTGTGATAAGTGGGTGTATGAGTGGGTATGTAAGTGGCTGTGTGGGTCTCTGAGTGGAGGGTGAGTGGAAATATGGGTGTGTGAATGGGTTTGTCAGTGGTTTTACTGTTAGGGTATGTGAGTGGGTGACTAAGTGGCTGTGTGAGTCTTTGAGTGGTTATCTAAGTGGTTCTCTAAGTCTCTGAGTGGATGTATAATTGACCGTATGGGTATGTAACAAGTTGTGTGCGTGACTGTAGGGGTTTGTGAATGGATGTGTCAGTGGTTTTGCTGTATTGTTGTGAGAGTGGATGTAGAAGTGGCAATGTGGGTTTGTGAATGGTTCTCGGGTCTCTTAGTGGATGTATAAGTGACCGTATGGGTTTGTGAGAGGGTATGTGAGTGACTTAGTGATTATGTGGATGTGTGAGAGGGTGCACAGATGTGTGGGTGGGCGTGTGGGGATATGAGAGAGTATAAGTGGGTCTGTGAGTGGGTGTATCTTTTTATGGGGCGGTGGATATGGATCCATAAGACCGTCATGGATTTACATCTGTGGATTCTTCGCTAATTTACACAGAGGGGCATGCTGTGCAACGTGGTGGGTCCACGAATCCTCATGTGTGCAAAAACAAATTCCCACAATTTTTGCCCCATGAGGGGTTCCTGACAGAACCCTCCATCAGTCCCAGGAGGTCAGGATGCCTCTGTCCTGACCCATATATCCTACTGTCACATGGTTACACTAGGCCTAGTTAGAAATGGCATTTTACATGCTCACGTTCTTAAGTTATTTTCTCTCCCTAAACACACTGACATTGGACACACATTCATTTGCATGAACATGCAGGATAATATTTCTCAAATTCAGTTTTGCTCATACTACCACTTCATAGTCACATTGTCTAAACACATTGAACATTCTGTACATGGGCTAAGTACATCACACCAGGTGTTATTTGTTTTGGCCACTGGACGACAGAGCTATCACAACGGAATAAACAATAGTGGCCTGACTGGGGATTTGGCATGGCAATATGGGTGACATTATTATATATACAACACCAAGCCCTTGTTAAGACAGAGGAGGATTTCGCTGGCACCGAGAGGTTGATCCATGGTGAGATTCTAGATCAGCTGATTCTTGTTTACCTCATGCGAGGAATGCTGCCCAGTTCTCAAGCAGGACAGACAACTTGATGTCATTTACCACAGATGGCAGGGCTTCGATCGCCCTACAGGGATTTGGAAGATTCACTCACTCTAGGCATGAGAGGTTAGGATATGCTAGGTAGGAGTAGTAAGTGCTTACATGCAAGTATATATTCTCTGAACTGAACTGTTGACCATTTGTCTGTTTCACTATTCTAATAATGATAATCACATTATTCTGTGTATTTCTTGAGCATCTCTTGGGTATGCATAAGTAACTAAGCAAAAGGGTTTCATATCTGTTACCATGATGTCCTTAGGGAGTCAGGGTTATCATGTTCTGAGGTCACACATCCACTTACTACCCTGTAAGGTTAGGGGTACAGATGGTCCATTACCTGTGAGCTAGTAGGACTTAGGCCAACATATCCGAATGATGTCCATGGAATCAGTCTAGCACAGTACTGATGGTTATGTTGTCCAACAAATTCACAGTTTTATTTGAGAAAGTATGAGCCACACAACATGGTGCTGTCAAAGTTCTAGCTTGGGCTCTTATTTAATGGATTTCCTGATTAGTTTTCTTTTGTATACCCAAAGACCCCTACTTACCTACTAACAGGAGACGTCCTTGGTGTTAAGGAAAAATCCTCCTGATCTAAGTAGGTAAACCCTATGTTTTGGCTGCAGGTTGTTCAAGCCTTGACCTTTCAAAGGATCGCCCCACAGAGGTACCCTCTCAGATTCCACATATTCATGTGGCTAAGGACACACCAATAAATATACTAGCGAACTGCAGACATGCGGATACACGAACGCAGTTACAACGTGGACTACCCCAGTGACATTGCCTTCGTGTTTGAGGCCCATGAAGCATTTAGGCCTGAGGTATTCTATTCATGGGTTACATTTCCTCCAGATAATACAACTTCAAGACTCTTTCACACGTACCCTGCATATACAGTTCCCAACAACTACAATGATGTCCCAATTCGCGCACAGCGAATTTCCGCCGAAGTTTCACCAAAGTCAAGCCCGTCCGCGCCCGTCCGCGCTGAGGACGGGCTGCAGGACGGGCCGCGCAGTATTGAGACATCGTTGGGCAGCCAGGTAACTCGGTCTTATGCCCATTCGGAACTACTTGCTTTTAAGTCCCCTTCCCTTCCCTGTCATCACACCCTTCCCCCGGAAGCTTTTCTTTGCTCACCGGTATGCTGTTGCTTCTCCCGTACTAATGAGTCCTGTTTCCCTCATTCCCCTATAATGCACCCATCGGCTAGCACCCCCTCTATGCCAACCTACAGTTCAGAAAGGGGTTTTCTTATCAATGCCAGGTCATTGATAAAAAATAACATCGCTTTTCATGAATTTGTTACTGACAGAAGCCCTTCCTGGGTGTTTATTACCGAAACTTGGGCGTCTGATTCATCTGGCCCCCAGCTCTTGCATGCTATACCGAGGGATATGCTTTACAAAGACTGGACTGGAGACTAGGACGCAGGGGTGGTGGGCTGGCAATCCTCTTTCTGCGTCCTCAGACCTCTTTCAGGCTATTCACTTTGCCATTTCTTCCTCTCCCTCTGTGTCCTTCACAGGTCTCCTCATTTACAGACCACCCGGCTCCAGATCCTGCTTTAGCTCTAATCTATTTAAAATCTTGGAACCCTACTTTGGCAAACCCCATCTTACGATTCTGGGAGACCTCAATTTTCATCTAGATGATCTTTGCTCGAAGGACACCCTCTCCCCTGGTGGACCCCCTGGCCGCATGTGGACTTCATCAGCTGATTGATAGCCCTACCCACCTGATGACCCTAGATTATCTGTATCTATTCCTTTGGTCTGGTCAGACCATCTGGCGGTTCCCTTAGAACTTAAAACTCTTTCCCCTTCTCTACTTCAACAAAGTTCTACTAATAAAATACTTAAGCGGAACTATAAGGGTATTACCAATGACTCTCTTGCCCCCCTATAGTGCAGGCTTCTATCCCCCCCTCGAAGGATGCCAGTAATGCTGCACTGGATTTTGCTAATTCTATCTCCAGAGCGGTTGATCTATTAGCCCCTGCCTCTCTACGCTATTCAGCTAGGCGGAAACCTTCTGCCCCCTAGTTCACGGAGCATCTTAGACTGCTGAGGCAGGGATGTAGGAGGCAGGAGAGGCAATGGCGAAAAACTTGGAACCCCACAGATAGAGAAAAACACAAGCTGTTACTTGGAGAATATAAGACTAAGGTCATCAAAGAAAAGCAGGACTACTTCTCCAGGCTCACTTCGTCCCTCACGTTCCCTAGGGAATTATTTAAGATTGTAGATTCCTTGTGTTCGCTACAAACGCCTGATCCCATCATAAGTTCCCAAGAGATGTGCGACAAGATTGCTCATTTCTTTCATGCTAAGATCGCCGACATCTCTCTCACTCTGGAAGCACAGAGAGACCTTATGTGTTCCCGTCCTCTCCCGCCTCTACCTGTCTTAGAATCTTGGGCCAAAGATCCCTCTAAGACTCTGACCAACTTCCCGCTCCTTACTCTCGACCAACTAGACTCTCTGTTAAACAGGACAAAGTCAGGTTCACCAATGGACCCCTGCCCTCTGAAGGTTCTAAAAGACTGCAGGGAAATCCTGTTGCCCCCTCTTCTTGAGGTAATGAACCAGGCTGTGGCCCAGGGTCTTTTCCCTGCATCCTGGAAACAGGCCATAGTCAAGCCATTGCTCAAAAGCCCACTCTGGATCCGGACACCCTTAAAAACTTCCGGACGATTTCCTTACTGCCTGCTCCAGCCAAAATGTTGGAATCACACCTCAATCATCATCTGACTGCTTTCCTTGATGCCTCTGGGTTCCTGGACCAGTCTCAACATGGCTTTCGAAAATTCCACAGCACTGAGTCGGCCCTCACAGTAGTGACAGACAATATACGATCAAAGGTCGACCGAGGCCAGACCACTCTTTTGGTCCTCTTAGACCTGACCGCCGCCTTTGATACCCTATCTCCCTCGACTTTAACTGCTCATTTGAGGGAGATAGGGGTGGAGGGTCCTGCACTGAGCCTGCTGTCCTCTTTCCTTGACCAGAGAGAACAAAGGGTCAAGCTACGAGAGTTCCTCTCCCCTGCTAAGCCTGTGCAATGTGGGGTCCCACAGGGGTCGGCTTGAGTCCGACCCTCTTTAACATTTATGTGGCCCCACTTGCTAGACTAGTAAGAGCTCAGGGGATGGAGGTGGTGTCATACGCCGATGACACCCAGATCATGGTGTCCCTCTCCCACTCGGTGAGTACCTCCGCGCTCAGCTTCAGGAACTGCATGCAGGCTGTCTCCGATTGGATGATTTTAAACGCCCTGAAGCTGAACGGAGAGAAAACAGAGGTCTTGATCTTCGGTAAAGATCAAAACAGTTGGTCCAAAGAATGGTGGCCTCCTTCTCTCGGAGCCTGCCCTGTACCGTCAAATTCCGCCCGGAATCTCGGCGTGATCTCCGATACTTCTATGGACATGTCACTACAGGTCAATAGAACTGTTTCTACCTGTTGGGGAGTGATTAAGGTTCTTAGAAAAATCGCCCACTATCTCTCCCCTCAAGCTCGCAAACAGACCGTGGTGGCCGTAGTTACATCACGGCTGGATTATTGTAACGCCCTTTATGCAGGCATCAATAAAGGCCTCATCCAACGCCTCCAGACCATCCAGAACGCGGCTGCGAGATTTGTTCTGGACGTCCCTAACACCGCTTCTGTTTCTCTTGCTAGGAAGAGTCTTCACTGGCTCCCGATCCAGTCCAAATTGCGTAATACCTAATTCAGATAGCAGGTTAGGGTTAATCCTAGCAGCACATGAGGGCCTAGCATCTGCTCACGCAGGAGTGCCAGCTACAATTTTATTATTGCAAAACTGCAATTCGTGGCCAGGTCTATACAAACAGACCAAGTACTTTGACCTCAAATGTGACATCTGCCAAACAGATGAAGGTTTCCACCACGGACACCTCTATTGATCTCAAACACGCCACTCCCATGTGTTTATTTGGACCCCTGCTGATATTTCAATTCTCATGGAGCTTACAAGTACATTTTGCTGGCAATGAATTCCTGCTCCCAATTCCTATGAGTTTGACTACAGTGATCAGCTGAAGCCCAAATGGTAATAAAAGATCTGTAAGTCTTTATCGGGACATGCGCAAGTGCCACATTCTATTCCATCTAGGATCCATTATTCACATCCAGGGCTTACGGAGATGCCAAGGGAAATTTGGGTGGGCTATGTGGTACTCCTCCCCAGTCATGCTGAGGGAAATGCAGTAGTGGAGAGGAAGAAACGGGAATAAAAGCAGTCTTTAACAGTAGGGGTATTAGGTTCAGGTCTCAGTTGGGTTCATCACCTCTACGGTGTCCAGAGAGCCTTAAATAATCTACCTAGAAAATCCCTATGAGATCCTGTTTGGGGTTAAGATGTGGGTCCTAGACCACAACAGTCCCAGTACAGAGGCGGCAGAAACACCATTTGACTAGTCCAATGCATGAAATCCACTCAGCTCGCAGAGTTTGTGAAGTTTTTCCCACTCTCTGCTCCACATGAAGCAGAGTTTTTTCCTTGCTCACACTCACCAACATTAAGTTGGCGAGCGCAAGCAAGGAAAATCCTACTCCAGACCACCTCCAGGTGAGATTTTTCAAAGCGGACAATCACAGATGGCTGCCACTGCTCGTGTTGAGAAACCTTCCGTTCATGTTGAGGAAGTTGATGCTTGAGTAGAACATCCACTCAAGCGGCAGAAAGAAGCAGCACCCTCTTGCGCTGTGCATAGTACCATTTACGCTATTTCCCAGCATGGGACAAACACCCGTTAAAAAACCCACCACAAACAGTGTGACTTAATGCACTCTGCCACTTGCGGAACTCTGCATAGCGTAGCAGAGTTTTTTGGTCACTTTGTAGAGTTCCGCATAGCAGAACTCAGCGAACTCTGCCCATGCCTACATTTGACATCAATGAATGTCTCGATGTTTTGCAAGATCTGATCAACTTTTCAGAAGCTCAGAGCAACTTCCAGCAGAAATGTTATAACACTGGAGAAGTGAAGGAAGCTGTAACGCCCTGAACGTCTCAGGATCGTTTAACAGACACGATAATAAGGACGCAACCACTTGTGAAGGGTTAGTTATTTTAATGAAGGCAAAAATAATACAAAGAGTAAACAAAAGTTATAGTCACTGGAATCCTCCAGGCTAAGTACGTTACCAGCCCACAGCACGGATGGTCCTAACCGTCCTCTGCATATACGCCGATCCCGGCGTATGCCAACAGAGGGCAGAAATGAAATGGCCGACAATGCCAATCGGTAGGCTGTGAGGGGCACGAAGAGTGTTGGGGAGAATCGAGGAGTCAGGGAAACACCCAGCCGGGGTCTCTACCTGAAGGGAGCAGCCGCTCAACCTCTTCCTCAGACTGCACCGGGACGCGGAGTCACCTCCTGGTGATGCGTCACCGATACTCCAATCAAAAGCAAGAAGACTGAACTGAGAGCAGCCGCTCGATCGATCCTGTGGACTTCCGAGTCTGTAACGCGGCAAACACCTCCTGGTGTGCGTTACAGCTGGCAGTCCCTGTATCTCTGGTCGGGCTGGGAGTTACGACTCCAACCAGAAAAAGCGCCACTGCGCTTTGACTCAGCCGAGTCAAAAAAGCGAAGCTCAATGGTTGACCGGTAGAGCTTCCGGGTCCTTCACAGGTGACGATGGGGCAAGACACGGCCCAGGGAGTAACGACTCGACCTACCTCCGTTCTTGCCTTACTGGAGCACCACTCCGGAACACTGCTCTTCACGAAGCAGGTACGTCGGTGTAAACACAATATCCGACAGCGTTGTACCTCCCGGTTCCTCCCTTTATAGGGCGTGTTTTCCTTGAGTTATGTAACAGCTCTCCTGTTTACATAAGGGCATGTTTTCCTTGAGTTATGTAACAGCTCTCCTGTTTACATAAGGGCGTGTTTTCCTTGAGTTATGTAACAGCTCTCCTGTTTACATAACCTCTCAACCGCTAAGCATCCTGGGAGATGTAGTCCGTTTTCGTTGGTTACCGTTTTCCTCCCCTCGCATGACAGGAATTCTTGACAGTACATCCTCCCTCTCAGCGGCTCCCCACGGGGCCAGCGCTGGCAGGAAAACGCTGATGGAACAAGGAGACCAAGCGCGGAGCATGAACCCCTTCAGCTGGTTCCCATGACTGCTCCTCCGGGCCATAGCCTTTCCACGCAACCAGGTACCACATCTTCCCCCTGCGCCATTTGGACGCCAGTATGCCCGACACTTCATACTCCACCTCCGACTCCACGCATACCGGCCTAGGTGTCCCAGATGGCTTGGAGGGTGCTGGTTTGAGCAATGATACATGAAAGACAGGGTATATCCGCAATGACTGGGGCAAGCACACCTTCACGTTCACGGGACCCATACACTTGGTAATTCGATAGGGGCCCATGTACTTGGGATGGAACACACTGTTCTTTCGAAACCTCATGTTTCTTGTGGATATCCAGACGTAGTCTCCAGTGCGGTACAGTGGCCCGGGCCTTCTCTTCCTGTCTGCCGCAGCCTTGTATCTTCTCTTGGCCTCTATTAGGACAGCCCTTGAGCGCATCAACGTGTCTTTTATGTGTGCCACCCTGTCCGCTGTGGCGGGAATCCTGTCCTCTCTGAACGGATGTAGAAATGGCAAGAACCTGGGATGTTGGCCATAGTTGCTATAGAAAGGAGATGACTGTGTGGAGCTGTGAGTGGCGTTGTTGTAGGCTATCTCTGCAACCCATAGCAAGTCGACCCATTCTTCCCTGCCCTGGTCCACAAAACATCGCAGATACTGTTTGAGCGTTTGGTTCAGGCGCTCGGTTTGGCCGTCCGTTTGAGGGTGGTAGCTGGTGGACAGGGCGGTCTTAACATGCAGCGCAGTGCACCAAGTCTTCCAGAATTGCGCAGTAAACTGCGACCCCCGGTCCGACACGATCACCCCAGGTAATCCATGCAGTCGTACCACATTCTTTAGGAGTAGTGACGCCAATTCCCCGGCCGTAGGGACTCTCTTGCAGGGGATGAAGTGCCCCATTTTCGTCAAGTAATCCACCAGTATTGCCGTCATCCCCTGGTCTACCGGTAGGCCCACCACGAAGTCCAGTGATATGCTATCCCATGGTCTATCCGGGGTTGGAAGTGGATGTAAGAGCCCTTGGGTCCGGCCATGGTCGGCCTTCATGGTAGCACACGTAGGACACTCCTGTCCCCACCTCCTGACATCCACTCTCATGGTTGGCCACCAGAAATGCCGTCCCATGCTAGCCACCGTTTTTTCAAAGCCCAAATGACCTGCGCATGGAGAGTCATGGCACCAGATGAATGTTTGTTTCCTTAGCCTAGGCGTGGTTATCAATAGGCACCTGCCCTTCAGGGGTATCCCGTCCTTCAGCTGCCATTCTCTGTGACTGAGGAGCCACCTCCGCCATGCGAATGACCTGATCCCTCTCTTTATTCCCCTCAGGAAAGTATCCGGTTGGATAACCCCCAATACCATCCTCGGGGAAATGATGGAATGCTCGGTCGCACGCAATGGTTCCTTAACTGCAGATTGACGGGACAGGGCGTCCGCCTTCCGGTTTTCCGTCTCCGGCCGATATGTGATGCGGAAGTTGAACCCCGCAAAGAAGATCATCCACCGCAGCTGCCTGGGAGAAAGGTGTCTTGTGGCCGTCATGAACTGTAGGTTCCGATGGTCCGTGTACACCGATACCACATGTCTTGCCCCCATCAACCAATGCCTCCATTCGGTGAAGGCGTCCTTGATTGCGAGAAGCTCCTTCTCCGCAATATGGTAGTTGCGTTCGGCGTCATTGAGTTTGCGGGACATGTACGCAACGGGATGAAGCACCCCTGTGTCGTGGTTGCGTTGGGACAAGATAGCCCCCAGCGCCACATCCGATGCGTCCGCTTCCACCACGTAGGGGAGATCCGGATCGGGGTGAGCCAACACCGGCGCCTTACCAAAGGCGCTTTTCAGGGCCTCAAAGGCTGTGTTCGCTTCAGGGGACCAGACAAACTCCTTGGACTTCCTCAGTAGCTGTGTGATTGGGGCCACCAATCCTGAAAATCCATCTATAAACCGCCTGTAAAAGTTGGCGAAGCCAATGAAACTTTGGACGTCCTTCACGCTTTGAGGCACCGGCCATTCTTTCACCGCCTTGATCTTTCGTTCTGCCATCTCCTGTCCCTCTGGACTCAGCATCACTCTGAGGAATTCCACGGATGTGACGTGGAAGTCACACTTGCTGAGTTTACAAAACAGCATGTTTTCCCTCAGCTTTTGGAGCACAGCTTTGACGTGGTGTACGTGCTCCTCCACACTGGACGAATAGATGAGGATGTCGTCGATATATACGACCACGTAGATATCCAACTCCTCTCTGAATACCTCATTCAGAAAGTACTGAAAGGCTGCCGGGGCGTTGCACAGACCGAACGGCATGACGAGGTACTCAAAAAGGCCGAACCTGGTCTTAAAGGCGGTCTTCCACTCGTCTCTGTCCCTCATGCGTACCAGATGGTATGCCCCTTTCAAATCCAACTTGGTGTAGATACGAGCTTTCTTGACCTGTTCCAGAAGTACACTGATGAGAGGCAAGGGGTACCGATTTTTTATGGTTATCGCATTCAATGCCCTAAAGTCCACACAGGCTCTCAGCTCCCCATTAGCCTTCGGGATGAAGAAGAGTGGCGAGGTGGCCGGAGACTTGGACGGGCGGATGAATCCTAGCTTGAGGAGTTTATCCAGGTACCCCCGGAGATGCACGTTTTCAGGCTCCGTCAGGGCATACAGCCTGCCGCTGGGAACGCTGGCCCCTGGCACCAGGTCGATCTGGCAGTCAAACTGTCTATGTGGTGGTAGCACTTCCGCCTTCACCTCATCAAATACATCCTCAAAACTGTGATAAGCCTGGGGGAGAGCCACATCTTTTTCTGCCGCTGTAGCCACCATCTGACTCCCGCTCTCATCTGCGTCAAGGGATTCCGTTCGTATTCCACAATGCAGGGTGCAATACGGTGACGTCATTTCGATGCGATGTGTTGGCCAATCCACAGAGGGGTTGTGTTTCTGTAGCCACGGCAATCCCAATATGACGCCATATTGGGGCGCTCGGATGATGTTAAAATCGATTTGTTCCAAATGGTTAATCCCATATCTCATCGGAAGGACCCCCGTGTGCTGCCCGATGGGCCCCGTCACCAATCGCCTTCCGTCTACAGCATAGACGTCTTCGGGTACAGCTTTGGGAAGAAGCACTAGCCCTAGCCTGCATGCCTCGTTGTGGTCCATAAACATGCCAGTGGCCCCTGAATCCACCATGGCCACAACGGGTATCCACTGGTCATGCACTCCCACGTGCACCGTGAGAAACAGGTGTCGTTGTCCCTTAGTGACCGAGTTGGAAAGTGAAAGGATGGATGAGTGACTCCGAGATGCCCCTTCTTTGGTCTGGGAGTCCTCTAGTTTTCCGCCGGGATGTCCACCACGGCTGTTACCGACCGGTTGGCCCGATAATGTGACGTCTTCGGTTTGGCAGGGCATTCACGTACGTAGTGGCCTTTTTTGCCACAATATAGGCACGATCCTTGTTTACGGCGTGACTCTTTCTCCGTGGCTGTGAGGCTCGGTCGTATTGCGCCGATGTCCATGGGTTCTCCCTTGGATGCGGTGGAAGTTTCAGGACTTCCCACCGTCACATAGGATGGAAGGGATTTTCCTTTTCTCCCATGATCCCCCTTTCTTTCACTTAGCCTATGTTCCAGCCGTAATACCAGGTTGATAAGGCCCTCACATGTCTTGGGTTGAGGGTCAATATGAGCCACGGCGTCCTTGAGCTCATCGCACAGCCCTTGATGGAAGAGCGCCGTCTGTTTAGCAACAGGCCACTTGGTTTCCGCAACCAGCCTTCGGAACGCTTTGAGATACTGCACCAGGTCGTTGGATCCCTGTCTCAACTCAAGCATTTCACGGTCCGCCGTGTACGAGTCAACCCTTCTGTCGAATACCTGCAGGAATTCCTCGCGAAAAGCACCCCAATCACATAAGATGGGGTCGTCCCTGCTCACCAGAGGTACGGCCCATTGTGCCGCGTTTCCAGCCAAATAGGAAATAAGGAAAGCCACACGAGCCTGACTCGTGGGGAACGCCTTTGGTTTGCACGATAAATGTAGCGCCACTTGTGTGAGGAATACCTGCATTGTGTTAGGATCCCCACTGTACCTCTCTGGTGTTGCCAAGGGGATGGCTAACGGCATTTCCACTACTACCGCAGGGGGCTGGTTCGTGAGGGAGGTGCTGGGCATGAGCGGGTCCAATTGGATAGCATCCAGTCTGGCTTTTACATCGGCTGTTTCTTGCCTAGAGGCAGCCAATTCAACTTGCACGGTCGCTAAAGCAGCCAGCACATCATCAAGTGTTGCCATGTCTGTTATCGACCGGGAGACAGTTAGTGTTATTAAGGTCGGATATTTTGTAACGCCCTGAACGTCTCAGGATCGTTTAACAGAAACGATAATGAGGACGCAACCACTTGTGAAGGGTTAGTTATTTTAATGAAGGCAAAAATAATACAAAGAGTAAACAAAAGTTATAGTCACTGGAATCCTCCAGGCTAAGTACGTTACCAGCCCACAGCACGGATGGTCCTAACCGTCCTCTGCATATACGCCGATCCCGGCGTATGCCAACAGAGGGCAGAAATGAAATGGCCGACAATGCCAATCGGTAGGCTGTGAGGGGCACGAAGAGTGTTGGGGAGAATCGAGGAGTCAGGGAAACACCCAGCCGGGGTCTCTACCTGAAGGGAGCAGCCGCTCAACCTCTTCCTCAGACTGCACCGGGACGCGGAGTCACCTCCTGGTGATGCGTCACCGATACTCCAATCAAAAGCAAGAAGACTGAACTGAGAGCAGCCGCTCGATCGATCCTGTGGACTTCCGAGTCTGTAACGCGGCAAACACCTCCTGGTGTGCGTTACAGCTGGCAGTCCCTGTATCTCTGGTCGGGCTGGGAGTTACGACTCCAACCAGCAAAAGCGCCACTGCGCTTTGACTCAGCCGAGTCAAAAAAGCGAAGCTCAATGGTTGACCGGTAGAGCTTCCGGGTCCTTCACAGGTGACGATGGGGCAAGACACGGCCCAGGGAGTAACGACTCGACCTACCTCCGTTCTTGCCTTACTGGAGCACCACTCCGGAACACTGCTCTTCACGAAGCAGGTACGTCGGTGTAAACACAATATCCGACAGCGTTGTACCTCCCGGTTCCTCCCTTTATAGGGCGTGTTTTCCTTGAGTTATGTAACAGCTCTCCTGTTTACATAAGGGCGTGTTTTCCTTGAGTTATGTAACAGCTCTCCTGTTTACATAAGGGCGTGTTTTCCTTGAGTTATGTAACAGCTCTCCTGTTTACATAACCTCTCAACCGCTAAGCATCCTGGGAGATGTAGGCCGTTTTCGCTGGTTACCGTTTTCCTCCCCTCGCATGACAGGAATTCTTGACAGAAGCACCAGCAACTTCTGGTTGGATCCCCAAGATCGGTGAACTAGTCATTGAGAAGATAGTGGACAAGAAAGAATTTGGGCCATCTTATAGAGTGCCTGTACCTGTCCTGCCGTTGAAGGTATGAGAACTGTACTCCTACCACCCCTTGCTAGCTGCAAAAACAAGAGATTTGTGTCAATAGATCTCATTAAACCACACTATGTGGCTGGTTCTACACAGCAGGCCAAGAGGTATCCTAGATAGTTACCTGCCTCCTCTCACTACCCTACAGAAGGTCCCTATGGAAGCTTTGACCAGCAATGAAGCTTCTTCTCCCCTCTAGAGGACAGCTTCTACCTGTTACATCAACAAACTCATTACAAACATCATGCACAGAAACTCAGATTTTAAATAGGCAAACAGACAAAGATGGTATCTAATGAAACGTATCACCAATTGAATCAACTCCCAGTTCTGCACAGCCTCCAGAGTTGTCAAATATAGATTGAACAGCCTTCTCCTACTTCACCGACTATAACAACTTCTCTACAGATTCATCTGATCCACCACCAGTAGCGCCCGAGGTAGACAGTGTGAATTCTACTTTTGGATGAAGAAGACATACTTCATTCCGCTTTGGATATACATTTGGATTGTTACTTTTCCTCTTCAGTTGCATTGGTTTTGTGACAGTATTTTTCTTGCTTCTGATTGGACACTGTGTTCCAGAACACTCTGCTGTTTCACTCGGTTTTAACACCCCATTCTTTATCACATAAAGTGCAAAGAGACCTTTCCTTGGTGAACATTTCTGCTATTCCAGTTCTTAATGGAATTGTTTGGTATAAGGTATCCTTTAATATATTTGGACCAACTGGAGTAATTCAAATTCCTTATGTGTTTAAAAACTTTTTGCATGACTTTATCACTCTAGGGCCATATGTATCATCATACACTTTTGCGATTCTCAAATAGCGATTTTTAAGAAATCGCTATTTGAGAATCGCAAATAGGTATGTATGTAAAAATCGCTTTTTTTTTGCGATTTCTTAAAATTCCTTAATTGCGATTAGAAAATTGTGAATCGCAATTAAGGAATACTTTCCCAATTCATTTCTATGGGCCAGGAGGCCTATAGGAATGAATGGGAAGTTATTCTCAATTTGCGATTCTCAATTTGCGAATAGCAAATTGAGAATAATTTCATGGGTGCAGGGGTGTCCAAAGGACACCCTGTTGCACCCCTGAAATATGCATGGGTGCACATGTGGCGCACATACATGGCCTAAGGGCATGTATGTGCGTCACATGACACTTTGAAAAATGCAAAAATGTGCATTTTTCAAGGAATTCGCAACTTACCACCAACTAGAAGTTGGTGGTAATTTGCGATTCCTTAAGGACATTTTGCAAATTTTTTGGGCTTCTTTCAATGCATTTAAGGAATCGCAAAATTTTCGATTCCTTAAATGCAATCGCAAAATAAGGAATCGCAAAATTTGCGATTCCTTATTTTGCATGCAGATTTGTATGATACATACCATTTTGCAAAAATGCGTTTGCAAATCCGAAATTCTGCTAATTTTGGCGTTTGCGAACGCATTTGGGCATGATACATATAGTTCCCACTCTGATGATTGGGACATTGATACAGTGCATGAAATGCTAGATGATCTACAGCATTCAACTGTTTTTAATGAAAATGAAATGTATGTAGGCACGGCTAATTATGATGAAATATTCTGTTTTCACTATTATGGTCACCATTTCCTACATAAAGCAAGTACTCAAAGTGCAATATTTAATTAAACACGATGGGAACATTATCCTACACCTCCAAGGAATATATCAAAAGCATTTGCACAGTAGTTTGCATATTTTTCAAATCATAATCCAGCTGACCTAGAGTATTATTATTATAAACTGACAACTTCGCAGGCTAAGAAAACTATGCTAACTCACACTAAGCTGATTTATTCTGAATCTTTCATTTCCCAGATGTCTGTAAAAGGGTTTCACTTTTGGAAAGACAATGATGATTTGAAATACATTTGGGGAGGTAAGGATTGGCAGGTTCAGGGGAACAAGACTTTATTTAGAGCATGCCTTTTAACATAACAAAAAAAAATTCTGAACAAAACTGTGCAGCAAACATCCTGTCTTGGTCTGGCCAAGATAAAAGATTTAAATGCAGCAAACATTCCCACAATTGTACAATTTGCAAGCTGGTAACGATTCACAAATTACACTGAAGAAACATTAGACAACATGCTTCGCAATGGCTCATATAATTCTTCAGGTACCAATAAATAGGGATTGTTAGTTCGGATGTTAGACACTAATGGATGTCAGGCACATTTTCTGGGTGACACCTATGGGTTTAAGATTGGGAGGCCCGACCCACGATATGTGCAGACTCAACACTCGGGGCTTATAACAACTTACAGTGTTAAGAAGTTATGCCTAGATTGGCTAAAAACCCTCAATGTGTCTCAGGTGAAACAACATTTGTCCCGCCTTTCTGATGACATGGGATTACAGGACTTTGTATTAGGTCCCTGAAGACCATGTCAAAAGCACTTTCTGTATGCAATACACAATGAAGTGTTAAAAATTTCACAACAAGAAGAGCAGAGAGATTGGGTGAAATTGACAGGGTATATCTAGAAAGGACTTTTGCAGTAGTAGGTAATGGTACGACCACTATCCACCAGAAGCTACTCTCTGGGTAACATTGTCTTGTCTGCAATTGACATCATACAGAGTGACATGGATTCTTTACAACATGGGCAGTCACAGCTTAGGGCTACAAGGTCGCTGAGTTGGACTCTACAGACACTTCAGGCTGATCGCGTTCAATGGAAACACCTTAATGCCACAAGTGTTTTTCTACCGTACAGTCTCACGAAACATCAAACCATCATGGCAAAGTAGGATGCAACATACACCATGTTACATATAGAGAAGTTAGACAAATTACCATTCACTATCTAAAAAAAGTAATTTGGTGTTACTATCGGGTAGAATTCTTGATTCTTTCCTTTTGCAGCACCTGCTCTGGCAGTACCAGCAACACCTCTAAACCATCTACAGCATCAGCAGCAGTACTACAGTTACCAGCAGTGGCAACATCAGTACCATTAGTACAACAAACAATGCAACCAGCAGCACCAATACCAGCAAAAGCAGCCACGTCTCCAACACCTGTAGAACACCACACCAAAAGATGCACAACAAATTCCAAAGTACCTCCTACAAACAAAGCTCAAGCACCAGTCACAGCAGTATCGCTACCAGCAGCAGCTCGACTGGCAGTAGCAAAGGTACTGTCATCACCAGAAGCAGTGATACCTCATTACCAGAAGCAGCAGCTGATCTTGCACTGGCAGCAGTACTGCAGACAGCAACACAACCAGTGCCAGCATCCAGCCACTTACCCCACCCCTGCAGCACCAACACCAGTCTGACCCGGACTTGCCTTTACCACGCATATGCCTAAACCTTTACACACATATGTCTTTATCATTCATGCCTTCAGAATGAAATTTGTTGTAAAGGCATGCGTGGTAAGGGCATAGTCTTGGGAAAGGCACGCGTGCTAAACACATGCATGGCATTGGAATGTGTGTGGTATTAGCTTTGTGGTACTGGTCGTGCGTGTTTTTATCCTGTTGTAATGGCTTTTTTCCCTCTTAAAGACGTGTCCAGCCTGCAATTGCAGGTTGTAGGTGCTATTACACTGAGGGTGCTCTTGAATACATGTCCAGCCTGCAATTGCAGGCTGGTATGTGCTTGACACCAATGGTGCTCTTAAAGACATGCCCAGCCTGCCATTGCAAGCTGGTTTGTACTTTGCACCAATGGTGCTCTTATAGATGTGTCTGGCCTGCCATTGCAGGCTAATGTCCGCCCCTGCACCAATGGTGCTCCTAAAGACGTGTCTGACCTGCCATTGCAGTCTGATGTGCACACTTGCAAGTTTAATCACGCTGGTCTGCTTAAGTGAAGAGCCATCCTGAGAGGACCTTTCACCTCTACCCGAGTAACTCGAGGTTACATCTTGAGGGGGAAGCGAGTGGAAGGTGAAAAGCAGGTGAAGTACACATATGTGTCCCCTGTCCAGTTAGTGAGGAATACCCATGCATGTTTTCACTGCCTATAAGGTTTGCTTTACCCAAAGACTAAAATGGGAAATGGTTGAAATCACTTCAGACTGCAATAGCGGATTGCAGTGGAGCAGCCTCATGATATTTCATATCATTGGGTTTGCAACGCCAACCCCTTGTCAGTGGTAAAGGTGGCTTCGCCGTAATCCACACAGAAATGCCACTACTCCAAAGTGTATGTTGTTTTACCAAAATAAAGTTTTACTATTTATGCTTTGTTTTTGTAGATATCCCGGGCTCTTTCGACTTAGTGCACTTATTTGTGTTAAATATATGTATTTTATTGTTTATTTAGGGTTATGTTGTGGCTGTCCTGAAGAAAGCACTTCAAAGTCGAAATGCGCGTAGTCATATTTGTTTGTATCTTGATTATCCTAATCAACCAACTTTTGATTTAACCAGTTTTTATAATGAGTTCATATTAATAAAGATGGAAATATTTTAAATAGATGTTTAGTGCACTGTAGTCTATTAATATATCAATGAGCCTGTTGTAGGTCCTTTCATGACCAGTTAAATGCCTAGGTGTTGTTTTAAAACTGGAACTGTCTGGTTCATCCAATATCTACGTGCACCAGACATTTTGCCTCATTTCCAAGGAGGTATGGATTGTGCAACTCTTCGTTGTGTGTGTGTCCGGAGCTGTTTGATGCAGACAACATCGACTTGCTTCAGACACTGTGCCTCATTTCCAAGGATGTACAGATTTTGCAACTCTTCACTGTGTGTGACCAGAACGGGCTGGTGTGACCTATGTCATTGCGCACCCGACGTTGTACCCGGATTGCCTGGGTGGGACTCTGATCAACTTGTACACCTCCTCCTGAGAGGCCCTGCTTCCTTCTCTATTCATCTCCTGTTCCCTTACTTGGCCCTCGGTGCAGCGGACCATCTGCCCACTCTTAACCAGCCTTCCACAATAACACCATGCTGCCAGGTAGTATTGCCCTGCTCAGCCCTGGGTGATGAGAGTGACTGACTGGGCTGGAGGAACACTTCTGAGCATGATCAGAATCGGGTCAAGTGATTGTGTAACCCCCCTGTGCTTCGCAGAATTGGGCTGGTGTCAGAAGGACCTTTAGCAGCACCTTTGGCATGACCGCCTATTTCTCTCAGCCCGTGCCTGCTCTGCTTCCTGTGTGGGAACTTCTCGAGTGGTTGCAAACTCCTTTTGCTAACTGCATCCTAATTGACCTTGCTGCCTACCCCCACCTGTTTCATGAGACACTGACTAATAGTGACTTCAGCCGTGTCCGGCCTAGTGCTTGAGGGGAAGATGGGGGTCTCTCATCTGTAGGTGTAGGATAGTCAGCCGAGTTGAAGGGCGGAGGGAGGCTTGGGGCCACGGGGTCTGCAGTGTGCAACCAATTGAGCTACTGGGTATCAGTGCACCCTGCATTAGGGTGCTGAGTGCATATGTGTGCGAGTGCTTCCATATGGACTTGTCTGTTATCCATTGCACTTCATTGGAGTGACAGTGGGGAATGGCCCGTAATTCATGACATTGGACGATGGCTTGCCTGATACGTTGATTTCTTGCCGCAAAAAAGTGTTATACATTTTTGTATGTACATATTTCTAATATCGCTGTGACCCGGGGTGAACCCTATAACTGTGTGGTATTGAATCACAAGAATTGCTAGGATGGATCTGGGGTGGACAACGTATTGCACAGTATAAGAGTGCTGGGGGTGTAGATTAGGATCTTTGCGAAGTGTACATATTACTGGTGTCATTTGAACACAGCTGTGCCTAGCACTGCTTGTAATAATTCCCACTGTGATTTATGCCCAAAATACATAATGCTTTATGTTGTGTTGATTATTTTGCGTGTTGAAAACAAACACTATTTACATATATCAAGTGTGAAGTCCATTTTGTGTTGCTCAAGGTATTTATCATGAGAGAGTGCTGTGCCAAAGATTTCCTCATTGCCTCCGTGGTAAGCATGACTGCCCAGTGCCAAGCTACCCAAGGGTGAGCGCAGGTAATACAGTGAGTGTAATCAACCGCCCTGACAGGAGTGGTAGGTTCTGCCTGGCTGGGGTACTGCCTCTGCCAACCAGAAAGTGTCAGTTTGAACAGCCTAGTTAAGAAACACCATTTTGTATGCTCATTTTCTTAAGTTGCATTGGGGCATATTACCAAGGGCCTTATCGCCGATTTAGCAGTGATTTTTGCCGCTAAAGTGGCGATAATTTTATCGCCCTATTACCTAGCTGTCGCAAACACCAGTTAGCGACAGCTAGTAGGAGATTGCGATCATCTTGGGGCCCACTTTGCATGTCAGATATAATTATCGCTAATTACATGCAAAGTGGGCGTGCCAAGATGTTAGCGACTGGAAACAGAGCAGTTCTTAGCCATGTTATCCAATGGTAGGTGGATTACATGGCTTAGAGCATTAGTTTGGTAATGCATGAATATTGCTGACTTTTCAGCGATATTCATCCATTTCGGCCGATTTTTATCGCTTAGGAGATAAACCTTGATAATAGCAAGGTTTCTAAGCGATAAAAATAGGCGAAGCACGGTGATAAAATTATAGCCGCTAACCAAGCTTAGCGATAATTATCGCTTATTCTTGGTAATATGCACCTTTGTCTCCCTAAACACTCTGATATTTAACACACATTCATTGCGTGCACTTGCAGGATAATCTTCTTTGAACTTAGTTTTACTTACACTACCACTTCGTAGGCACTCTATCAAAACACCTTGAACATTCTGTACAAGGGCTAAGTTCATCATGTAAGATAATATTATTTGTTTTGCCCACTCAGTGACAAAGCTATCAAAATAGAATAAACTGACTGGGGCTTTTGCTTGGTAATAAGAGTGATGTTAATATATATACACCAACAAGCCTTTGTTTAGGCAGAGGAGTATTTTGCTGGCAAGGAGAGGTCGATCCATGCTGGAAATCCAGATCAGCTTATTCTTGCTTACCTCCTGTAAGGGATGCTCTCCTGCTCTCCAGCAATATTGGCAGCTTGATAACATTTACCCACAGGTAACGAAGGTTAGATCACCCTACAGTGATTTGGCAGAGTCACTCACCATAGACATGATAGGTTAGGATACACTAGATAGGAGAAGAATATATTACAGTACTTGTATGCAAGTATACATTCTCTATAATCAGGAAAATGGTTGAACTGTTTATGTTTTTCGCCATTCTAGTAATGCTAATCATATTACTCTGTGTCCTTCTTTTCATTATTGAAGCACAAGTAATGTATGCAAGATTTACAATGCTTCAATATTTAAATGCTTTACTGTGCATTTCTTGTGTATCTCTTAGGGTATGAATATGTAACTAAGCAAAAGGATTCTAGATCTGTTACCACGATTTCCTTAGGGAGTCAGGGTTGTCATGTTCTGAGGTTGCACATCTATTTTCCACCCTGTAAGGTTACGGATACAGATGGCGCACTTCAGCCAACAAATATCCAACAAAGTTCACTCCCAGATGAAGATGCCTCACACGGAGTGATATATATATATGTATATATATATATATAACTTTAACAACAAGAACACCTGGGGGTTAAACAACACAGAAGATTTATATACGTGCTTGTAACACAGCAAAATATGTGATTTGATATTCCCTTCCTAAATGACTTCACCCCTCAAATCCTTCCCAAAGTTAACCCACATTTGAACTACATCATGGCTAAATGCAACTTATTAAAGATTTTATGCCATGTAAACAAGCACTATGAGTAGATAACAATAGTGCCAAACCTTGTTGAGTATTATCAATAGGGTCCAAATAACCGCTTAATTCTTCTTTAAACCAAGAATCATATTGGTTTTTAAAATAAAATTCTTTATTCAATATCACTTTTTTCACCGATGCACTTTAATTCACACACTTTCCCAGCTTTTCCAAAGATTGGGGGAACTAAAAGGCAAAGATTGAACGGGTATTGCATTTAAGCAATGAATTGAACGCAAGTTGACAGGTCAAGAGCGCTCTTTGATAGATTATCAAATTTGCACAAGGTTATGCCATTTCAGGACATGTATATTGAATTGTCCCGATGGAATTATTATCAGGTGAACCATTGATGGTTTTTAAGATTTGTATAAGATTTTCCAATTTAAATATATATTTTTGTATTGGTTTATATATTATGAAATATTCTCTTTTATATATAATACAATTCTTTTTTAACATAGCAGTCCCGAATGTAATGATACTAAAGGCATGCAATTTAAAATGAATCTGTTTTTGTCATACGTTGTTATATTTTGCCTTGCAATGCCATATTTGTTGGTTAAAGTGAGTGTTTTCTTGATGTCTATCACTGGTCACTTAGTCATGTGCAAAGGTGCAGCTTCATAAATGGTCCAAGATCTATTTGGCGTTGTCATGTGATCAAGCCACCTCAGTGGTGAAACGAGTAATGGCCGTCTGAAAATAAACGTTGAAGTTTATGCACGCAATCTGGATCCGTGTCTGCTTGCTGATAGCATTCCTTGGAGGCAGCATTGGAGCAGCGATCTTGGATATATATATATATTTATATATTCCAACAACTTGGCTCGTCTTTGTCGACCCCTGGCGCTTCTCCCACCGGTGCAGTATTCCTCGGCAGAGCCCCGCCGAATTCAATCAACCACACCTCCTCTTCAGGAATGAATATGCACTCGCAGAATCTCTTCTTTTCAAATTATTTATTTATTCACAGTTTCCAGCATAATAAATACCGACGCGTTTCGCCGCCAACTGACGGCTTGCTCACGGTTGATATTTACATTGAAATCTAACTTCCTTTAAGGAATAGTTACCAAACACACGTGATTTGATTGTAACTTCCTGTAATACCCGCTAAGCATCATGGGATTTGTAGTTTGTACGATCTTTGGTACACAGGTTTCTATTTGCAAACTAAGCATGGGCGGAAAATCCGTTTCGCTCGCGGATTTTGCGGATTTTCGGTAAATTCGCAATCCGCGAGATTCGCGAATCTCCCGCAAAATCCGCAAATCCGCGAGCAGCGGATTTTGCTCGCACTGCTTGCACTGTTCGCGTGAGTTCGCGGCTTCCCAGTACAACTTCGCGCCCCGCGAATAAGTGCAAAATTGCAGAAATACGATCTTAGCAAAACTGAAACTACTTACCAGGTTCAAAAGTTCAGGCTCATCATTAGTAGCCATTTCCTGTAGTGCTTCCTGAGGGGCCCCTCCAGAGTTCAGTTGCCAGTTGCAACTATTATGTGACCCTGCTCTGAACCTCAGAATAGTTACACATATGCCACAAAGGTCCTGAATTACAGCTAAGGGAGACAAGCAGGAGCCAGGCTGGAAGTTCAAATCCATTAATCAGCCCCTAATTCATTATTGTCAGTTGGGGCAGGGCAGGTGTTGTAACTAATTTTGCAACAATGAAAGCACTTAGCAAGTACAAAAGATCACTAATCAGGAAGCACTAAGGAAGCAGGTGCCAGCTAAAAAAATATTCTGTGACACATTAATCAGCCCCAAATTAATTCAGGTCACTTGAGGCAGGGAAGGTGTGCTTGCGTTGCCACAATAATGTACACTGACTGGACAACCAGAGGGTGCTGTGATGAAACAGAGGGTGGCATGGGTGGGCCAGAGGGTGGCATGAGTAGTCAGAGAGTGGCAGTGGTGACAGAGAGTGGCAGTGATGAAGAAGAGTGTCCCAAACAGGCTGGACACGTAGAAACAACAAGTTCGCGAAACTTGCGACCCGACAGGTAAGTTCGCAATTTGCAAAAGTGTACAAAACCCTCGCGAACTGGCAGAAACCCGCGCAAACACAAAAAAAAAATCCGCAAATTCGCGAGAATTCGCGGATTTTGCGGATTGCGAGTTCGCAAATCCGCAAAATTCGCGAACGCGAGATTCGCAAAATTCGCCCATGCTTATTGCAAACACCAATTGGCAATTTCACAGATAAACAATTCCGATCATCATGTATATATAGTGCCCCACAATATTGCGATGTTGTCCTTTGATGCCTTAAAGTTTTAAACATTTTTTTCGCCCTACATTTAATTACTTCAAACAATGATCGTATCGGTATGACCAATTAGAATTAAATTCATTGTCCTCATTCTCAAATTGTCAAGAATTGGTGAGTAATTATGGGGTATAGCCCTCTAGTGGGCAATTTTAACATGGTGGTTATTGTTCAAAATGAAGCCCCCCAGTGGGCTCTTTAAAATCACATTTATAGAGGCAACCTTAAACTTCCAACTTATTTCTGTTAGGCATTGGTGTTTGATCATTCCCATGTTCTCTTTTCTAATCCTGATTTCTTGTGCAAAATTACAGAAGGTAAACATTACATATATTTTTAGCACTCCCCATACGACTATTCAACAATCGGTGCATTGTTTCTTTTTACAAATGTACATAAAGTTCCTCGCTCTGGTTCAGACCGTCCGGATATAAAGTTCGAAAGTTCAGTATTTGTCGTGATTCCCTGCATCTTAGTTTTCGCTCTCTGTCCCCTCCTCTCTCATGAGGGACAATTGTCTCTAGAGCGTAACATTTTAGAAGTTTCCAGTCCTCATTGTGCGCAGCTTCCATTTGTTTCGCAATGGCATTGCCTCTGTCCTTGTTTACCTTCGCTCTTACATGTTCAAGGATTCTTTTTTCAATTCTTTCTTTGTGCTGCCAATGTATTTCAAAGCACATGGACATTCTATCACGTAAACTACAAATTCAGTTTTGCAGTTTATTAGTTGTTTGATTATCCAAGATTTTTTATTGGGTAAGGTTACTTCTGTTTTGTTTATTGCAATCTGGCATACTTTACACTGTTGACATTTCACAAATCCTTTGCTTTTCAACCACTGAATGCCTTTTTTCTTTTTGTCCGGATCTTGATGGTGGCTATGTACCAGTTTGTCTTTCAGACTTGTTGCCCGTCTGAATGTTACTTCTGGGTGTTTCCCCATTAACTTGCTTGCAGTTTCATCCAGATGTAGGATTTTCCAATTCTTTCTTAGGACACTTATGATTTGTTTAGATTCCCTTGAGGGATCTATGATGAGTCTCACCTGTTGTTTTTCTTGCTGCGATTTATCCTTCTGTTTGGATTTTGTTTGGAGGATTTCTTCTCTCTTCTTTTCATTTGCTCTTGCCCAGCATTTTGTAATGACTCCTTGGTTGTAGCCCCGTTGTTTGAATCTTCTTGCCATGTCGCAACTGTTCATTTTCCATTCTTTTTCTTGAGAGCAGATGCGGCGTAATCTTAAAAATTCCCCATACGGTATGTTGTCCTTTACTGTGGCTTTGTGGAAACTTTCAGCATGTAGTGTTGCATTTTTTGACGTCTCCTTCCTGTATAGTGTGGTCTCTACCTTGTTGTCGTGTATGTAGATCTCAGTATCCAGGAAAATTGCTTTGTCCCGACTTATATTGTATGTAAATCTTAAATTTGTATCTGTCGAGTTCAGAATCTTAAAATAGGTTTCAAATTCCTGGGCCGATCCATCCCACACTATTAGGAGATCATCAATGTATCTCATCCATTTCGCTATTTTGTTCACGTGATGGTCATTGTCTGGATGCCAGGCCACTTGTTGTTCCCACCACCCCATGGTGAGACATGCGAATGCTGGGCTGAAGGAGAAGCCCATTGCACAGCCTTTGACTTGCTGATAAATTTCTTCACCGAAGAGAAAGATGTTTTGGGTAAGACACATTTCGATCATATCCAGAAGCATCGGGTTATGTTTAGTGAATTGGATGTCTCTTTCTTTTAGAAAAAAGGCACATGCTGTTGTTCCAATGCTGTGGTCAATATTCGTGTATAGCGCAATTAAGTCCATCGTAATTAACATGTAATTGGATTGCCATGGGAGTTCCTGCAGATTTTTCAATAGGTCAGTCGTGTCACGCAAATATGAACTCAAATTTAGTACAAAAGGCATAAGAAAATAATCAATATAATTGGCCACTGGTTCCATAAGTGATCCCTTTGCTGACACACTTGGTCTCCCTGGTGGTTTTAGTGGATTCTTATGCACTTTCGGTAGGAAATAGATCGTGGCGGTTGCTGGATGTTCAGTCATTAAAAATTTACATTCATCAATGTCAATCAGATTTTCACTATGCCATTCCATGATCTTTTTATCTAGATTTATTTTAAAGATTTTAGTTGGATTCTGATCCAATTTTCTGTAATATTTTTTGTTTCTCAGTTGTGAATGGGCTTCAGTTGTGTAGTCTTTTTTATCAAGAATAACAATATTTCCGCCCCTGTCGGCCATTTTAATTGTTATCGTCTGATCTTCCATGAGATTTTTTAAAGCTTGTCTTTCTTCTTTCTTTAAGTTGTCACGATATTTTGTACCTTTGATTTTGTAGATATCCCGAATTACTGCCTCCTGGAATATGTCGATTTTATTTCCTTGTGGTAACTGAGGATAGAATTTTGAGGGAGGGTTTTTTCCACTCAGTCCTGCTCCTTTTTGAGGACAGAACTCCTCTTCTGTGATTATATCGCAATCTTCCATTACATCGAGATTTACAAGGGTCATTAATGCCGGTAGGTTCGTTGTGGTCAAGCCTTGTACTTCAGTGTTTGTTTCCATCTGTTTCCTCTTTTTCATTTTTGTGTAGTTTGCCATTTCCTGATTTTCTTGAAAGATTTTAGCCAATTTGATTTTCCTTATATATTTATATATATCAATACATGTTTGTGCCATATCCATTGATTCCGTCGGACAGAAGTTGATTCCATATTTTAGAAGGGAATTTTCATAGGTACTTAGGGGACGGGATGATAAGTTTATAATTACCAATTCATCATTTATCATATTTTCCTGCCAATATATTTTGAGTTCTTCCGACGCATGCTCCTGGTTTTGGTTCCTATTTCCTCTGTGGAGCCACTTCCTCCTTTTGCCTCTTCTTGTTTTTTTGATGCTCCCAGGGCTCCTGTTCTGGGTACCCATTTGCGTCCTCTCCCTCTTGCTCTTCCCCCTTGGCTTTGATTTTGTTCCCAAAATCTTTGTTTGAGGACTAGCCTCATGACCCCTAAAACATCCCGTGTTGCCTGGTCTTAAATTTCTTCCGAACCATTTTCACTTGTTCCTGTTGATGTTAGTGATGTTACACTTGTAGTACTTTGAGAATTGGTTTGTTCACTTTTTGATCTTGGAAAATGTCAAACTTCTTGGCATAAGTAAATATGCGCCCTTGTGCATAGTCTTCTTTGTCTCTTTGGTATTTCATTTGTTTGCGATTTCTTACTATATCCTCGTGTTTTACCACATATTTCTCCAGATCTGCTTTTAATTTTGTCATTTCTTGGTTCATGTCAGTAGATGCCAGATCTTTTTCCAATTCTATTAACTCCTCTTTGATTTTTGCCAAGGATATTTCCAAATGTTTGACTAGGATGGCCATCAAACCTAATGAGGAATCCAATATATGTTGGCCCCATTCCTTCAGTAGATCGTTTGAGGCGTATTGATGACTCGGCATGAGTGAGATTCTCAATCCCCTTGGTACTCTTCTTACGTCCAAATATTTTTTTAAAGTAATCAGCTCCCACCACTTATTTATTTCTTTTTTGCTCAACTTTTCCCGTAATTTGAGTTTACTCCTTGTGTCTGATTTCGGGATACTTTGTTTGGTCTTTTCTTTATCTTGCACCGTTATGTCATCGTCAAAGAGGGAGTTCAAATGTTCACTGCGTTTCGCTGCTCTTTGTTCCATGTTACTGGGTATTTATTTTCTAAGCGTTGGAAACTCGTTTTACTCTCATGAATAAGTTCTTACGTAATAATTGCAGTCCACAAGTTTTACTTTCGGGACTATTTTGAGTTCCTGCCCGAGAGGGTGGATAACAATGTTGCTACTGTTTGAAATTGCCGCCACACTCAATCGTATTGGATTGTTTACAATTATGGCCACGATACAGCGCAACCGAGCCACCCCTTTCGCTCGAAATTAACCAAATGTCAGTATTGTGACTCCTCTCATGGGTGCTAGTGTTCAATGGGAGACACGCACTGCGACCGTGCTTACCTTCACCTTCCGATGCCGGTCCGCCGGTCCGTTTGTGTTGCCACACCGTTCACGTCCGCACCTCGCGTTACTTCGATTTGGCGTTCACCGGGTCAGCCACGTAAATTCCAACAACTTGGAAGGCCCAAACAATGGGTAATTTTAAAGCTCGGAAAACAAAATCCAATATGCAAACTGGAGTGTCTATGTCCTATAGCAATGTGCTAAAATAGAGTGAAACCTAATACCAGGAAATGAAAAAAAAACATGTGTATAGGAAAACTATAAAATAAATGGTGTGATATGAAGGTGAAATTCATAAAATATAAAGAGTTAGAGAGGCAGGAAAGGCGGAGCATTCTCGCTGGGTTGTGAATCGCGGAAAAATCAAAGAATCTAATGGTTATAAAAATACATGTAAATCTTCAGTGGTATTCAACCCATTTGAGAACCTGCTGTCTAATTCTAAGATCATCTGTGATTCCAATCTCCTTAGCATTTTGTCTCTGTCACCGCCGCTGCGTGGTTTTGGAACTGAGGCGATGACATAGTATTCAAGGCACTGCAAGTTGTTATTGTGGATGGCTTTGAAGTGCCTAGCCACTGGATATGTGCCGTCGTTGTTAACGATGGCACGCAAATGCTGGAGAATCCTGGCATGCACCTGTAGCCTCGTGCTACCCACATATCTGAGGCCACAGGTGCATGTCAGGACATAGACAGCAAAGTCAGTCTTACAGTTAAATGAGCCCTTGATGTTTGTCATAACTGGACTGAATGGTGTTGAATACTGGGTGGTGTTTTTCCCAAATTTACAAGCCCTACAAGAAGAGCATCTCTTAAATCCCGGACGGGATTTCAACCATTCTTCCTTTTTTGCAAGCTCAGGGAATTCATGACTGATTTGGGATCTAAGGGAGGGTCTCCTCCGATAGGTGATAGTAGGACTATCAGGAAGCCTGGGCACCAGAACGAGATCAGTTTTTAATACAGGCCATCTTCTTTTTATGATCGATCTAATCTGTCTGGACTGTTTGCTGTAGCTGGTAATCAGCTGGGCCCTTGGTCCTCTATATTAGGTTCAGCTCCAGAGGAACTACTGTGAGTAGAAGATAGCAATGACTCACGAGTTATAGCATTGGTTTTTTGGACTGCTGATTTTAAGATGGATTCTCTATATCCCCTACGCCTAAATCTGTCCAAGGCTTCGTTAGTACAAATAACCAAATCAGTGTCTGTACTACAGATTCTCTTTAATCTGAGCAACTCCCCAAACGGAATGTTGTCAATTGTGTGTCTCAGATGGGCACTGCTGGCATGCAAGATGTTATTGCCAGCAGTGCTCTTTCTGTGCAGTTTGGTGGCTAGAAGACCGTCATCAGTGAACACCTTTACATCAAGGAATTCGGCTTCAGAATTGCTAATATTAGAAGTAAATCTTAAATTCTCCTGGTTGGCATTAATAGATAGAAGAAAATTATTAGCACTTTCATAATCACCCCTCCATAAAACCAAAACATCATCTATGTAACGCATCCAATGAATCACATGTTTGTTAAAGGTTGCACCATGTGTTCGCATAAGGACCTGTTCCTCCCACCAGCCAACGTGAAGACACGCATAGCTGGGGGAGAAACAGGCCCCCATCGCAACACCGCATTTCTGGACATAAATATCACTGCCAAATAGAAAGAAGTTGTTATTAAGACACCATGTAGTGAGTTCAATTATCATTTTGTTATGGTTATAACAATTCATAGGTCTTTTTCCAAGGAAATGTTCCAAAGCCACTAGACCAGTTGCATGTACAATACTGGTGTAGAGCGATTCAATGTCTAAAGTTATTAATAACAAATCCTCACTCCATGGAATATCCTTGATCTTTCTGATAAAGTCTCCCGTGTCTTTAATGTATGTTGGCAATTCCTTGACTAAATCTTGCAAAAAATAGTCGATGTACTCAGTGACATGTTCCGCCACTCCAGCAATGGCCGAGATAATAGGTTGGCCTGGAACTGGGACAACCTTTTTGTGGACTTTAAGGAGGAGATATAATTTCGGTAGCACTGGAAAATCCACATGCAGGAAGTCAAATTCTTGTTTTGAAATCATACCATTTCTTTTCCATTTATGTAGTAATTTCTGCAAAGATTCTTTGGCCTCATTATAATGTTTGTTAGTAGTTTTAGTATAACAAGAGGGGTCATTACGTTGTTTCATGGCCTCCTCAATGTAAGCATCCTGAGGCCATATTACCAAATTGCCTCCCTTGTCTGCGGTGGTAACAATATTTTTGTAGTCTTTACTCAGTTTGGCAACTAGAGATAGATATTCTTGCTCCTGTTTGCTTTTGTATCGTTTTTTGTGTTTAATTTTGGGATGAAGTTGTTTCAGGTCTTCCACAATCACATCCTGGAAAACATCAATGAAGTCTTTGGGCATAATTGATGTGAACCTCGATTTGGGTTTGAAAGGACTGATGTTAGCGCCCACCTGCATAATAGAAGCAGTTCAAAGTTCATCATGAGTTGACACTGAGTTGCTATCCGGCGTATCATTTGTCGCCAGTTGATGTAACGTTAGAAAGGTTTTAGTGTCTCTAGCCGGTAATTTCAGATTCCTTGAAACCGTTGTGGTTTTGTTGTTTGGTGTATCGTCACTTTGACCATCCTTGATATTAAAAAACTTTTTTAGCTTTAGTTTTCTAATATAGCAGTAGACGTCAACTCGAGTTTTAGCATAGTTAAAGTCTGAAACCGGGCAATAGGATAAGCCAAGGCTAAGTAGTTGTTTTTCTGCCTCGGTGAGGGTCATGCTTGATAGATTAATGATGGCATTGTCCTCTATCGTTTTTTGCGCCAATGTTGTTTTTTTGGTTTTTATATATATCACTCCGTGTGAGGCATCTTCATCTGGGAGTGAACTTTGTTGGATATTTATAGGCCCTCTCTGACCATGAGGACGCCCTGCTGCCTATTTAGCGGGTCTGCAGCGCCAAGGAAACAAAGGCGCTGAAGGAACGGAATCTCCAATTTGATGACTGAGTATTGGCAGGGTTTCATGCCAGTCGCCTCTCAACCACCCACGGGGGTTTTAATATGCATCACGAAATGGTACGTCAGCACCCATTGTGGATTAATATGAGTGTGGACTGCAACAGCCAGGATGCCATTCGGCATATGCCCACTGAGGAAGGACAATTTAAATAACTGCAGATGTGCCCACATTTTTGTTGCCGTCTTTCCCTGTGCGACTGCCAGTGAACAAGGGCTGTGGAAACCCCGAAATGGGTTTGGCTTTATTATATTGTCTTGGTGTGATGCAGAAGGCTGAAACTGTGGTAGTCCTCAAATAAAAGGATAAAAGCACTCAGTATGAGGCGTCTTCATCTGGGAATGAACTTTGATATATCTATACTACTATTATAAAGGAAGAACCTTGAGGCTTTGAGGCGGGTAAACTTGGGAACCACAGCGCCAATCCACACACCCGATACATCGTTGTAATCCTCAGGGTGTGCAGATGGACATAGGCTATATAAATTAAAAATAAATAAGTTATTAAAAAATATAAGTTAAAAAAAAAGTAGTCCCTTCAAAGTAGCGCCAGCCGCGACGTGCTTGCTGACATCAGGAGCGGCGTACACGCGAGGAGCGGCGTACAGGAGCGGCGAAGAACAGCGTGGGGAGGAGCGGCGGAGATCAGTGCGGGGAGGAGCAGTGACGAGGAGCGGCAGAGATCAGGGGAGCAGCGGACATGACCGGCGGACAGGCGGTGAGGATCGGGGGGCAAACAGTGAGGGGCTGCAGAGATTGAATATCCACTGTACTGTACGGCTCTAATAATTTAGTGAGAGCTGGTACCGGGGCCTATCGGAGGAGCTGCACTTGCTCTCCTATTAAAGGGCCCGCACCGGGGTTTTTAAGGCTGCAAACACTGCGAGCTCTTACGCTTTCTTCCCCATGGCAACGACTGTACCACTGCCATCTTTTCAGCCCCCCCGCTGCAGCCGTCCGGATATCACCACCAGTGTTGGGAAGGTACAAGCATGCCATCTCTGCATTGTTTTGGTATGCTGTTTTATGTTAAGGTAGAGGCTGTTTGTATAGCACCTGTGGCAGCCATGGATTGCTTCTAATCGCTGAAAATCATGTCGAATCGTCAGGTGTGCGCCAGAGTGGAGCAGCTGCCGTGTTCTTCTCGGATGAGAGCGTAAGGTGCAGATAACATGGAATTGTGAAACGCGCAGAGCACTGCTATCAGGCCCATGAGCACAGTGAATATAAAGCGTGTCTGCTGTTCAGAAAAGGCATTTCCTTTGAAATTGAATCAATTAGTTGTCGGGGGAAGTGACGGGACAGTACAGGAACTTCTGAGGGGCAAGCAGGTACTCTGTGACGCTAACTACCTGCACTTTTCCATTAAGGAGACAAAGGAGGCTCAATAAAAAGAGCATTTATAAAAATAAAAAAGAAGCAAAGAATGTATAAAGAAAGAAAGAGAAAGCACACGTAGACAATCTGTTCTGTTATGTTAATCACTGGCAGGTGGATGGGTAACGTTCAACACAATGAAAATAGAGGGGATTAAAAATTTAAAAAAGTAGTGGACACAGCCTGTGCATCACGCAGAGCACCCGGGTCACCCCTCTGCAGAGAACAGTCAACAAGTCCTAATAATGTGTCTCGTGGGCAGGTACCAAACGGGGCATTACAGCAGGAAAAAGTGACATGAGCAGTGACGTGGGCAGGTTACACAACGTCAGGGCGGGCGGGGGCCCTGAGCCATGATTGCTCCCGGACAATGTCGGGACGGGCTGCTAGTATATATATATTTCCACAAAAAGATTTCTCTTCATACCAGAAACCGGAGGGACACAGTGGGGATTCCTGGAAGAATGCATTTCTTAAAACACTGTCTGCATGACGCGTTTTGGCAAACTGCCTTATCCATATGCCATACATCAGTTATTTGCATCAGTCCGTTATTCAAATACTGATCCCGCTCCCATTGGTGGAAGCCCAGCTGAGTTACATTGTTTGAATCGTCATTGCAGCCCTACTCGGTGGACTGCGGTTCCCAGACTGCACCATCACAGCTCAAGGGGAAAACGCTTTCAGGTAACTGCTGGAATCTCATAGTGAGTGCTGGATGCATTGAACAACGTAAATGCGTACAAATTAAGTGTCCTGTGTCACTGTTAAAATTAACTCTTCTCCAGGGTCCTCAACGCCTTACCGCATTGTGTCAAGCAAGACCTGCGGTACCGCAGATTTCACTGTAGTCAGTTGGTCTCCCCGTGCAATCACAGGCAGTTATTTTCACACAGCAGTACCATGCTGTACTTGAGATGTGGGGGCCAAAGTCATCCAATCTCTTGGAAATGTAAGAGTTAGAGCAGACGCCCTTGCCCATGAGACTCTGGCCACTTGACATGCGGGTCAACTCAGTGTTTTAATAAACGCATTCTTCCAGGAATCCCCACTGTGTCAATCCAGTTTCTGGTATGAAGAGACATCTTTTTGTGGATATTGTGCACGTAAGCCCCTGACGCCCTTGGGGGACCCACCTGTCAAGTGGCCAGAGTCTCATGGGCAGGAGCATCTGATATATACATATATATTGTAAAAACATTTTGTAAATGAATTGTTTATATTTTAAAAAACATATAAACAATTCATTTACAAAATGTATTAATTCATTTAACAAATAAAAAAATTACAGAGAATGTAATTCCCCAAAAATTCACTCTTCGATTAATAATGCTATAAACAATAAAAAAAATTTAAATGAAAACAATAATATAATATATAAACAAATCAATATTATAAAATATTAGACAGAGTATTGGAGTCTGGGAGCATTGCAAACTATTCGCACTCCAGTTTATGCAATAGTAGGGAAAGTGTGGGACTTTGGAAGGGTTAGATTCACTTTTCCTCCTCCAGTCTGTGTGACAGTAGGGAAAGCATTGGACTTTGGAGGGGTTAACCCCTTGGCCGCGGGGGTAATTCCCCCGCTGTGCTGGGGGGTGGTGGGGGGGCGAACAGGTCCCCGGTGCTCGTGATGAGCTCAGCTGGCTGTGTGCTCATGACGAGCTGAGCTCGTCACGGCCACACCCGTTTCTTTGGAACGCTCAGCACAGCGGGGGAATTAGCCCTGCGTAGGAACGTTGGAGCCGTTATGACGAGCTGAGCTCGTCATGAGCATGGGAGGGGTTAAATTTGCTATTCCCACCTCAAACTACACAGCAGTAGAGAAAGTATTGGACTTTGGAGGGTTTAGATTTATTATTCGTACTCCAGTCAGCACAAAAGTAATAAAAGTGTTGGATTTCGGAGGCTTAAATTCACTCTTACTACTCTAGTCTAAGCACCAGTAGGGAAAGTACTACACTTGACACACAATATATATATATATATATATATATATATATATATATATGAATAAACCTACTAATGTAAAAAGATATTAAACTCAATATAAACATTAATAATTAACATAACAAATATACATATATATGTATTTCAAAATTTAAACATTAATATATAACTGAAAAAGAAAGAATCATAAAAATAAAATTACATTTAATATGTTCAACTTCATTTAATTTCAATTAACAAAGAAAAAGCTATTTATTCATTCGTTCATTCAAGAATTCTTCATTTCGGCCAATATGACTATAACAGCACAAGTGAAAAATAAGAAAAATTGTGTCACAATTCATACATATATGTTCCAATAGTAAAGTGCATATGCAGTATTGTATCATAGAATTCCGATTAAAAGTTATAAAATGTGATAAATACATTAAAATAAAAATAGATATAAATAGCATTTAAGGATTAAAAAGGGTGAGGTTGGAACCAATTTGAGATCACAGCAATGTGATGGGTTGATCAAATTAAGACGAGCCTGATTTTAAAATAGCTCGGCTCGCACACCACATGGAGAATAGGTATCGGGAGACAGAATACACATTAGGTATACTAGTGTCATATTTTAAAAATCCTAAAGGCCTCCGCACAGTGTTTAGTTCCAAGGTTTCTGCAAATCGGTACTAGCCATCGGCACCTAGCCTTCTTGTATGCTGAGCAAAAAAACAGCACATGTTGAACTGTCTCTGAAATGTGGTTGCAAGCCGGAAAACACTGAGTTAGAGTCCCCCCCTAGTTATTTTTCAGGGCGCGAAGTGGCAATACTCTGTGCCTGAATTGTAAATACAGCTTTTTCGCAAGGCGAGGCTGAATGACATCAAGGACATGTTCTAGCCTATATTGCTCTTTAATCTCTAGGAAGGATGCAGTCATTGTACCAGTCGCGGGGTTCCTCTTAAGTTGATTAATGTTATATTCCCTAAAGATCTTTGACAGGGTCTTCCTGGATATTAACATGCTACTTCCTTCAGCGTTGGCCCATAGGTCACCCATTCCCATAGCTTCTAGGGAGTTTTTAATATACGCCAGCCATGGTATTTTCCTTGCTCCTTGTAGGCTCAGCACTTCCCTTAGCTAGGCTCTAAAAGCTTCTAATTCTGGGGTACTCTATACGCATCGCCAGTACAAAAGTGGTCTCAGGGCGGCTTCCTCTGCGATTGGACCAACCCCAAGACCCATTTGAAGTGGCGAAAGTGGAGTACTTGTTGGGAGGCCTAGGAGTTGCCTAGCAAAGGAATTCTCATTATTATATAGGGGTCGATTGGCAGATGGCCCCAGTTTTCAGCCCCATATAGGGCTGCCACCCATATTTGGGCTTTGTAGATTTCCATGACTGGCCCGACCATTTTATGGGTGCACTTCCTGAGCGTTTTGGCCAACCCCCCGTTGTCTGTGCCAGCTTCTCAGTCAGTGTCAACCCTAAATATTCAAAAATGGTCACTTTCTCTAGTGGTTTCCCATCTAGCTGGGGGTTGGGTCGAGTGGAATTTCTTACATTAAAAGCCATATATTTTGTTTTCTTTTTGTTTATCTCTAAGCCCCTGCCTTTACAAAATGAATGGAAAATATCTAAGGCCCTCTGTACTCCTATTTGGGACTTAGATTGTAAGAGAGTATCGTCGGCAAACATCAAGGCAGAAACCTTGAGGTTCGCCAACCTAGGGGCATCTCTACCTCTACCAGCGGTCAGGGTTTGCACTAGACCGTTAATAAATAAGAAATAAAGGGTAGGGGCCAGCATGCACCCTTGCCATACTCCTCTTTCTATGGAAATGGGGCCAGTAAGCTCACCGTTCTTCCCATGCCTGATTTGGGCAAAATTACAGTCATGGAGCCGTTTCATCTGGTGGCAGAGGTGGGGGGGGGCATCTCAAGTAAAATGGACCACAGTTTCTCCCTGGGGACCAGGCCGAATGCCCATTTTAAGCCGACAAAGATCAAATAAAGGCTGCCACATTCCCACTCCAGTTTATGCAATAGTAGGGAAAGTGTGGGACTTTGCAAGGGTTAGATTCACTTTTCCTCCTCCAGTCTGTGTGACAGTAGAGAAAGCATTGGACTTTGGAGGGGTTAAATTTGCTATTCCCACCTGAAACTACACAGCAGTAGGGAAAGTATCGGAATTTGGAGGGTTTAGATTTATTATTCGTACTCCAGTCAGCACAAAGTAACGATAGTGTTGGATTTTGTAGGGTTAGATTCACTATTCCTACCCCAGTCTAAGCACCGGTAGGGAAAGTACCACACGTGACACACATTATATATATGAATAAATCTATTAATGTAAAAAAAAAATATTAAGCTCAATATAAACAATAATAATTAACATAAAAAATATATATATATATGTATTTCAAAATTTAAACATTAATATATAACTGAAAAAGAAAGAATCGTAAAAATGAAATTACATATAATAAATTCAACTTCATTTTATTTCAATTAATACAGAAAAAGCAATTCGCATAACAAATATCATAGCACAATCAAACTTTCATAACCACTTACCATTCAAAAAAATGGAAAATAGTAAATATAATAAATATTGTAAAAAATTAATAATTACTAATTAATATCAATTACTTAAAATGTATATATGAAAATACATGTGAAATACACATATAAATACTATACTAAAATCCATCAAAAATTATTTAAACAATAGAACTATTACACAATTATTAATCACTTAAATATTTTACATAGGTAGTAATAAAATGACAAACAATGAAAAACCAACACAACATTTAGTTAACTTAGATTACATTTTTATGTAACTTCAAACCCTATACCCCTACTAACCCAGCAGCCCAGACCTACAATATAACTAAAATAAATCAATATTAAACAATTTACATAATTAATTAAAAAATTACAGAAATGATTGATAATTAATGAATAATTTTGTATTATTACTTAATTAACTTCCCTCCCTACATTCCTACAAACCCAGCAGCCAACACCTAAATTTACAATTGTTAATTTTGTGTTAATTAAATATTGCTTAATTAACATCCCGCCCTATACCTCTACAGACCTAACAACCCACTCTGAATGACTTAAAATCACAAACTATATTTTAAAATATTAATACTAACTATCCAAACAATAACATAAAATTAATATATTGAACAACATACTGTTAAAATTACAAAAATTATATTTTTATACAATTACATTACTGAACAATATTAGAAACGATATTCTTCAAAATAATTTTACTTACCCCAAAAAAGATATTCTTGACAACCATATTTTTGCATGACGATATTTTTTAATATTTTTCAGATATTTCTGTCTCCTGATATTTTGAACTCAATATTTTGTCTACATATCCAACAAATAAAAGGTAACTTATCAACCTTGCAAAGGGTTTGACAGCGTGTAAGAACTCATTCCACTGGAGTGCATGAGGGCCTGCTACTTTTGATACATTCAAGTTAGAAACCCTATTTTGTATAGGTAAGCGCACACCATGCCAGCAACCCCATGTGAGCACACAGTGACCTGAGGTCTTGCCATTAATGGTCTACCTTAACATATGCTTTTATTCACAATACTGCAATATTTTTCCACAATACCAATCCAGTTGACAAAGTTCACTGTATGAAATACCAATGTGACTGGCCCATGACCTTGATCTGGGCTCAACAAATTGCATCTATGTGTTTTGTTTGTTTACACCAGTACGCCCACTACTTTGTGCATCACATCATGATCTTAACGGGGAATCTTTTCTGTTTACATGTTTGTTCGTCCACTTGAGTGTCACCACTACACTCTATATGATGACAGCCTACCACCTGGTAAATGCCATACTGAGTAATAATAGTAGTTTGTAAACACCATGCGCACAAGGTTGGCCAATGGGGGACCTTAACTCCTCACACTCTCTATACCCTTCTACAAGGGTTTATACGTGCTACTGCATTTCCTCCATTCTTTTTCTCTTGTTTCTTTTGCGATCCGGAATACTTTATTCCAGCAAGTGGCACCATGTCTAATTGAGAGGCCACCACACTACACTAGCACTCACTGCACCCTTTTTCATTGGTCCTGAGGAAGCGCAAGGGATCTCCTCCTGAGACTACGATCTGCAAGAAACATGTCGACCTTCAACATGACCAACATAGGCCAATACTACCCTCAAGCAGCACAACCTTCTGGTTTATTATTGATGACAGAGGGGCTATTTCCTATAAAATTTACTAGTCACCCCTCCATCCATCTTTTAACTTCACACTAGGACACCACTGCCACTCAAACTCGCACACACCCTTACTGCTTTATTATTCAAAAGATCTCCGATAAAGTGACCCTTCGTGGGACCCATAGGGCATTGCAGCACTGGCCCAATGAGGAGCACTGCCCAAAGATGAAGCATGACATCCTTCGGGCTGTGCAAGGGCACCAAGATAAGGACACATTGTCTCCAGGCACTGCAATAAGAGAACAACTCCTCCTCCCCTCCTCCTACTCTACTTTTCTCCATAGGAACTGTAACTTCTACTAGCAATGATTCTAATTTTCAGAAGCACGAGTCACTGGACCTAGATCCAGCTCCTTGTCCCTTTTCCCATTTTTTGTGATATGGGGACTTACTCCGGAAGACTTTGACAAGGGAACAGAATGAGGAGACATTGAAATAAAGAGACAGTGTGAACGAATGGACATAGGGCTTCATGGAGACACAAACAGCTAAAATCTCTTGGATCACACCACCATCGGGAGGAGACGAGAAACAGACCCTGAAGAGGTACAAGTTCAAAATATACACTGAAAAAAACACCACTGGGGGTCTAGGAGAGCCACATACATGGCAAGTTACTGAAACACAAGGAGAAACAAATGCAAAATATCACAGATACAGGAAAACATGGTGGTGACAATCAAGAAATGTAGAAACAATGGGCCTAAATGGTGGTTTATACAGATCTTTGTGAATTTGTGGCAGTTGCTTAGGCAATGGGTATTATTACTGAAGCTGATCAATGGTATTTGACACAGGTCCATCCAAGCGCCCCACATATTTACATGCTATAAAAAAAATCCAAAGTTCTGGATAAACCTCCATTTAGGTAAATTTTTTGTTACATGGAATTCGATACACAAACCTATAGGAAAGTCTTAGACCGGCACCTCCAACCTATTGTTCAGAATATGTCTACTCATCTTAAAGATACCACCGATTTTCTAACCATAATAAAAGATATTGAATTTGATGACAACACTCTACCCATCTTATGCACAATTGACGTAAGATCTTTATATACCTCTATTCCTCATGACCTTGATCTCCAAGCAGTGGAACTTTTGTTGTCTCAATGGAATTTTTTTTTTAAAATCTTTCTGTTGGAACTCTTACTCTTTACCTTACACCATAGTTACTTTGAGTGGAATAACGAGTACTGGTTCTCTCTTTCCTTTTTTTGATTGTTGAGCTTTTTGTGTCCAAGTTCATATTGTCTCTTTTAGAGGTATGCAGTATATAATGAGACTGGATTTGTGGTGCAATGCCCTGAATCCCCTTTTGTAAACTTTGGAGTAATTTGCTTATGTTTGGTTGCGTGGCGCTGCGGAGTGAAGCAGTGAGCCGCCCTGCCCAGTAGTCATGGAAATGCTAATATATTATGAGGTTCCTTCTGCCCCCACCTAAGCCATTCGACTTTTTTGCTAATTTGTATTGTCAATAGTATATCCCGTTTACTATACAAATGCTCTGGATGTTATTTTGTTAATATCAATAAAAATATTTTATTTAAAAAAAAGAGTGGAATAGTGAGTACTATGTACAATTGTCTGGAACGTCCATGGGATATTGCGCTACTCCTTGCTATGCTAATATTTTTATGCATTGTTTCGAATTGGACAACGTTTTCTCCAAACTGAACTGGCTTGAGAATCTTATAATATATCTCCGATATGTTGATGACATCTTCCTCATATGGAAGGGTGATCAATCAGACCATGAATCAGCCATTGGCACTTTGAACACTGTGAATGAAAAAATTGATTTCACTCACAGTATTAGCAGAGAGAAAGTTACGTTTCTTGACATTGAAATTTCAGTAAAAAATCAATGACTCGTTACAAATGTTTTCGTAAAACCCACTGATCGGAAAAACCTATTACACTTTAACAGTTTTCATCAAATGGTTCTTAAAAACATTTACCATACTCACAACTGTTACGGCTAAAACAAATTTCTTCAATTGAGTGCCATTACAAAAACAGTCAAGCAAAGCTTGTTACAAGGTTTAGACAAAGAGGATACCAGCAATAAAATCACACAAGTTACCATTGACAGAGCTGAATTGAAGGAGAGAACTCGATTTTTGAATGTGGACACCTGAAGGACAAATGCAAAAGGACTGTGTTTGTATCTAAATATTGCACCAGGAGTTATAAAGTAAAAAAACATAATTCTAAAACATTGGCCAATGTTACAAACAGAAACAGAATTTAAAGGTATCTTTAACCATCAACCACTTTTTGTATACAAAAGTTCAAAAGATTTGATGGCACTTTTATCTAAGCCAAACGATCACACAAGTCAGACACACAAGGAACAGTACCTGGTCTTAATTGCGCCAATTGCAATAGCAATATAAAGGGTACAATGATTAGGCATCCTACTCAAGGAACCCTTATAAAATTGCAAACCACAGTACTGTATGACTCGAAGAACGTCTTTTACCTATTAAAATGTCAATGCGGATTGGTCTACGTGGGAAACACTGAACAAAAAATTAAAGTGAGGTTGACCAAACACAAAAGTAATATCCGTGCTAGGAATTCCAAATCAACCATCGCTGTACATTTTAATACTCATAATCACAATATACGCCAGCTAAGATTCCATATCTTAGAAACTGTACCCATAAAACAAGGCAACAACAACCAAAAATACCTTCCCCAAAGAGAGATATATTGGTTTAAACAACTTGATTCTGTCAATCCGAAAGGACTCAATCAATTCTTGTACTCTAGTTGTAACTTGTAAATCTAAATATGTACATAGTAGCTTTCCGCTGGAATTCTAGAAACATGAACTTAAAACCTTGTGTTTATTTTTTGTTATTTTACCTTGTTCTTCTGTATTCACTATTCTACTTTTTATTACCTTGTGCTTAGCTTTAATTTTATGTTTATTTTGTACTTTTATTTTATTGATACTTTTATTGTGAATGGAGCAGCTTTACCATCTGGCCACACGACTCTTCAATATGGAGCTTAAACACACTTCTGCTGGAGCCTTTTTTGAAAAGACTCTTTCTATTTCTATTTCTTCAATATTCCGTTGCACCGGTTTTAACTCAAAACAGCCGCGTGGAACCGGCATATCGTTGAAAACTTTCTCAATCCATTTGCATGGTACATGATTTTTAAATCTTGACTAGTAAATACCAAATTTGTTTGTATTACTCTGGGGCACTCTCTTTATCAGCACAGCTTGATTATGGAATCTGACTTTTTCATATTAACATTACTGGTATCTGTCAATTTCACACTGGGGGACTTTTGAGGTTGATGCTCTCTCAAAAAACACTGACTTATAGGTTTCAGTAACTTTGAGCTATTATGGAATGTTCTTTTACAAACTTGGACACTCTCTTTTTCTTTATGAACATAAACTATAACGGTCGATTTTACACTAGGATATTTTTGAGGTTGACACATATTCTGCATTGGTTGAACCTGTCAGCTTTAGGTATCCTGCCCCTTTTTTTCTGATTTCACCTCTGATAACCACATGATTCACGGTTGCGTGAAGTAAATGAGTTTAACTTTTAACCTCTTCGCCGCTAATGACAAGGGTAACTCGTCATGGACTTTCCATTGATTTCAATGGAAAATCAATGAAAAGAAAAATATTGCCTTAGCAGCCAAGTGGTTAATGACACTGTTTGATTTAGCCACTCATTGTTTCAGCCACTTAAGAATGATGGGCTCTGACCACTTTCACGGAGATATTATTATAATTCTCCCTTTACGTTCCATTGCACCTATTTCCTTACCTTTTTTTCATCACTTTTTTTAGACTATACATGTACTGCTTATGTGGCTGTACCTATATGTATTTGATTTATTGCATTCTAGGAAGTTTTCCCTGATGAAGGGCTGGTCCTGAAATGCATTGGGTTGTGTAAAAAAAGATATCTGATGAATAACCACATAAATAGTGTGATTGAATAACACTATACATACTGATGAGAGTCTAAGAAAATAAATGAAGATTGGATGTACCATTTGATGAATTTGTGTTCATTCCTGAAGAATGTACCCTTAAAAATTATTTATGGAGTGACATGTGGAGACGTTTCTCCTCTTCAGGAGGACCCAATTATTTTTGATTCATACACCTACCGAACAGAAGGCGATACACACTTGGACCCTTTAAAGTACTTATAAGGATTGACATTATGTAGAATCCAGGAGAGCGATTGTCTCTCACCATTTGTTCTAGTGATGCACCACCTATTATATCATATCCAGCGAACATAAGGAACCAGACTCTTCTGTCCCTGGAATACAGAACAGAAGACGGATAGAGGATAGGGGGGCAGCCACTGATTCTAAGTATCTGTGCTACCCCCATTACACTGATATTTGACCCAGCAGTTTCTGACTGGCTGGGAACATCAAAACCAGTCAGAATACACAGTCCTATATGGCATCAGTATGAAACACCTATCTGATAACCTGTGCTCAACATTGGATATCTGGGCACTGAGCAATCAGGCTTATCCTCAGTGAGTAATTTTAAAGTAATGGCACAACACCGCTCTCGCAACACACTTCGTATGCCACAAAAAGACTCCACACTGTCAGTCAGTCAGTCAAAATACTTTATTTTCGATAAATTAATATCATAAAAAGAAATAGGCACAAATACAATTTTATACAAACAACATCACATAATTATACAAAATCAGATCTTAATTAATTTACATTCTATAATTTTTTACAAAAAAAGAGAAAGATAAAAAACACATTATCATTTAACAGACTCAGATTTTTAAAAGAGTATTAAAAAGAGGTCAGTAAGTAAAAACCATATATACATATTGCATATCAGGATATTAATTCATATAGTAAACTTTTTCCCATGACCAGTATTTGAATTCATCTCTTATAGGATCATATTAGTTATATTATCGGACAGCATCCTTTTCTTAATCCTAACAGCCCCCACTAAAAAACTCGCAACATGGAACATAGTCCTGGGGGTCTGTAATAACTGTAAGAACAGGAGCGCTGGCTTGACCTGAATGAAACCTGCCTCCTTTAAGATAGGGATCAAATATTTCCTTCTTGGTGCCGTGTAGTGATCACAGAACATTAAAAAATGTAAAGTGTTTTGGATCGAAAAATTATCGCAGGAACACGGCATAGCATTTTCGGGGGTACTCCAGGTTGGAAAATGTCCGAGAGTTAAATGTATCAAATTAAACCGAAAACGTGTTAAAAGAAAACGATGAAAAGGTTGATTTACAATAATTAGGTATGATTCAGGTCCTACATGAGTACTCAGAATAATGCTAGTCCGCACTGTTGGTTTTTCGAGCTCTACTTGTTCCCTTTCCTGTCTTAACACTTCTCCCATCAGGCCTTTAATAAGCTCAATGTCTTTAACAGTTATAGAGGCCGAGGAAAAAAAGAGATCTGGTCTCCCCACTTTAACAAGGCAGTTCTTAATGTAGGCTAGCCACTGGATTTTATTTAATCTGTCCAGCTGCAAGCAATCTTTCAGGATAATATGATTAAGGGGAATTTCTTGATTTAGCCATATCTTTAACCAAGCCAGAACAGGAGCCACTTTAGTCAAGTCTGAGATATAACCTAAACCAAGTTCAGTGTGAACAATATATGTTGAGGTGGACTGTGGTACAGAGAGAACGGCTCTTAAATATTTGTTCTCAGTAATCTGTAGACTTTCCACAGGACAATATCCCCATATAGCGCTTCCATATGTAGCAACGGCAAGACATTTAGCTTTATACATTTTTAAAAGAGTTGCTACTGGCCTTGCTCCCAATTTTTTTGAAAAGCCCTGCAATGCAAAAGAAGATCTGGCAAGGGAGATGTTCTTATTTTTTAACTGGGGGCCCCAAGTGCCTCTGTCATCAAAAGTGATACCTAGGTAAGGGAAGGTGGCAACCCTGCAATGTTCTTGTTTGCCACAAGTAAATGTTTTTGTGAGCTTATTTTTTGTACCCTTACCCAGTATCATTATTTGAGACTTTTTTACATTAATTTTTAGGTCCAACGATCACATAAAGTCCTCAAAGGCATCTAATAGTCTTTGGAGACCTACACCAGTACGCGCAAGCAGGACGGCGTCATCCGCGTATAGGAGAACTGGAATGCCCAGTTCTCCTATACGTGGAATATCAATGGATGCCTCTTTAAGTGCTGGTTCCAGGGCATTTATATAAACTGTAAATAGGAGGGGGGCCAAAATACACCCCTGCCTAACCCCCCTTTCTGATTTAAAGTGGCTCGTGCAGCGCCCCTCCTGGGTAACTCTGACCGAGGCTATTAGGTCAGTGTGTAAATCTGCTAAAAGGCAAACAAGTGCCCTATCTAATCCTATCTGAAGCAGAATTTTCCATAATTTAGCACGGTTTACCAGGTCAAAAGCTGACGAGAGATCCATGAAACCTAAGTACATGGATCCCTCTTTGGCCCTTGTATACTTTTCTACCAACAAATGCAAATTAAGGCCTTGATCTATTGTGCTCCTTTTTGATCTAAAGCCATACTGAACGTTTGATAGGACCCTATTTTCTATTAAAAAGTCATTCAGTTTTGATAAAATAACCGGGCCCAGTATTTTCACCGATGAATCTATCAATGAAATGGGTCTGTAACAGGATGGGTCTTGCCTGTTACAATTTTTTAAAGACCGGTATAATGATGGATTTTTTCCAGGAATCCGGGATTTTATCAGTTGAAAGAGCATTAAAAACATTACATAAGACCTTAGACCAAACTTTTGGGGCACTTTTAAAGACATCCCCTGGTACCCCGTTAGGACCCGGTGCCTTATTTTTTAGAGTCAAATCTATTGCCTTTTCCACTTCTGTAGCCACAAAGATAACGACATCCTCTGTGGTACGTGGTACCATTTCCTCAACTTCTAAAATAGGAATAGAGGTGTTGACACTACTAGCTTCCGAGTATATTTGGCTAAAATGTTCGATCCCGCCCTCATCTGGGATATTTGCCTCTAGGGGGGTATTTTCGTCATCAGAAAAGAGTGGCTGGTTTATAATTTTCCAAAAAAGGCCACTATCTTTTAAAGTTTCTGGTTCAAGAAGTTAGGCCAAAGCGTTGTCTTTCAGGACCCTCTTTCTTTCTAGGATAGTTTTTTTATAAGCAATCCTAGCATTAGCGATATCTGCACGGTTCTTAGGGATAGCTTTCAGAGTTTTTAATAGCACGCCATGCGCTTTTGAGCATTTCCTATCAAACCATCTTTTTCCCAGTAGCGGGTGCTGCCTAGATTTTTTCTGCAAACTACGATTGATTTCAATACAGATATTATCAAATGCTACTATGACATCCTTACATTCTATTCTATTCGCTAAGAATATTGCAACTTCATCCTCCACTTTGGACAGAACCTCTCGAAGAAAAGTTTCAGGGACTATTTTTGTCCATTTCAGCCTACGGTTTTGATCTTTTACCATAACATTTTGTCCCCCTCTAACTTTTACTGTTTTTAGAGAAATTAAATCCGTATGCTTCATTTCAATTAAAACAGGGTTATGATCACTAAAAACTGACACCTCTGTGTAGTATTTTATCACATTATTTAACAGATAAGAAGACACAAAAATATAATCTATAATAGTACCCACGTCTTTACCCTTGAAAGTAGGGGACCTATCTTTCCCATCCCCACATCCTGATTCATGTAAGTTCCATCTTGCAAGAAATGTTTCAAGGAGCTCGCCTCGCCTGGTATGTTCCAGATGGACAGGTGAGGAGAGGGGGGGACCATCAACATTATGAATAATACATGGTAGTGTACATGGATGAATGTTAAAGTCCCCTAATAATATCAATTCAAAGGCATCTACATTAATACTGTAAGTTGACAAGAATGTATCCATTAGTTCCAAGTTTTGACTGGTGTGCTCATTTGCATGTGAGTTATAAAAATTAACAAAAATAATCTTGGTTTTATCCTGAATGGATAGTTCAACAATCAGACAGTTTTCCGAGCCCGAAGAACATTGGGTTAGTATTCCTTTTATGTCCAATTTGAAAAGGGTTAACAGACCCCCCTTAGATCTTCCTGCCACACTACTACTGGCTGGGTTGAAAAAATGGCAAAATCCATCCAAAGAAAAACTATTTGTTTGGTCCCAAGTCTCTTGTAGGGCAATATTATCATAAGATTTTAAAGACTGTAGCCACTCAACATTCCCAGTTTTATTCTTTAGGCCAGCAATGTTCCATGTAGCAATTTTAAAAGTCGGAGTTGATATCTGACTAGGGTTCTCTGGGACAACGGGCAGTCAGTCATTTTCCTCTAATGATGACAAGGCAGAAAAATGATTATAGAGAGGTAAAGTGTGATCAAACTGCTTGTTTGCCAGCTGATAACAGTAAGAGTCCGCTCTATTGTGTTGCAAGGGTACATTTAAAGGGGCATTCGACCCACAACCAGCCATTCCCCTCCCATGCCCATGTGCATGATACCTTTGGTTATGGGGCACTCGATGTTGGGAGTTGTCCAGATGATTATAGAAAAAGCCAAGAGGTCTAGCACATACTGAATTATCAAGGTTTGGTAAGGAGGCAGCTCTAAGGAGGACTGTTGCAACGTGTTGAGGATGTTCAAAATTTACAATAATGCAGTCCCCCCTTGTATTTTTCCTTCCATTGCCAATCCAACTAACTCTACGTGTGGATATTATGTTGTTAGAAAAGGCATACGGAAAGCCACAGTTCCTATTTAACCAGGCAAGTGTTTTATTTTTTAAGGCAGCATGTGTTTCTAGTCTAGGATCTGTCAGGCAGGAGTCAACCTCAGGCACATTTGTTAAAACCACTGTGTATGGAACACACTCCGGTGGGAGGTTGACAGAGTTCTTCCTCCTAATCCTACTTCTCCCGGCAGTGTCTCCCCCTGCTAAGTTATTTTGGCTGCCATTTAGTGCTACTTGGGGTTGTACTGGTGTTTGTGCTATAGGTGTTGCCGCTATTGGTGGGTTTACAGTTTGGATGTTCGGTGCATGTATGACTGTGGGCGCCTGAACAGTAACCCCAAAGCCACTAACCCTAGAGCTTACCGATACTAGACCTACAGGTCCCTCTGTAATGTTACCCGAATGACCTTGTGGGCCAATTTGAGGACTCATCTGAGTAGGAAGCCGGGTCATGTAGGAATCTAAAAGACCACCAAGTCTAGAGACCTCACTGGCAACTAGATCTAACTTTTCCACCAGTGGTTTAATCAATGCCTTTAGTTTTGTCTCCATGATGGTAACCAAGAGTTCAATGTGGGCTGGATGTAAAGTGCTCCCCCCCACTGTGTTTGCAGGCTCGGGACTATCTTCCCTATTATGTGGTGTTGGGCCTGTCTATTTGGCCTTTCTTCCCACCACCCTTTTAACAGGTGCCTTCCTGCAAGCACGCACTATCCTCCGTGCAGGCGTTTGAGGTGGTGAGGGCCTTGGGGAGGGTGACGATCTCTGATTTGGGGTAGCTTCAGTTACGATTTCCCGCTCCTCTGTTGGCACTATAATGGAAGCGTCATTATTTAAGCCATCATTATTTGGAACGGGCAAACTACTATCTGTGTGAGGCAGCAGTGTGGTAGGTGCACTCAGCTTTGTAGGTGAACTATCTGGACTACCCCTACCTAGAGATAGTCTCCTATCTTTGTTAATTTTGCTTACAACCTTAACAAGATAATTATCCATTGTCCGAACCTCATTTACTGCCACAGGTTTAGCCGACCTCAGCTTGGACATAATGAGGCCCTACAGTTGATGATTGTGGGGTATGTAAAATAGGAAGACCCAAGCCAGTAAAGAGCTATCAAGACAATAGGACCAAGATAACTGAAGCAAACGTATAACAATGATTAATAAAATAGGGCTTACTCTAAGTCCATAGTCCAGAAATAAGGAGCCAAAGTCCGTGGCCCAGCCCGGCCTCCTACGGCCTCTGACGGCCGCAGGCGGCCCCGCCCTTGTCCCGGGCTTCTCCCGGGCGCGCCCGCGCGCGTCCCGCGGGACGAGGGAGCAATTGTTCCTTTATGCCCCCAGGCACTTCCTGCTTCCGAGGGCGGCGCGGGCGTCCTTGCCGCAAGGAGCTGCTGGGAGTTGTGGTTTTTTCGTGGCCCGGTGGAGCCAAGCCCGGCCAGGCCACCAGCGGAGCAAAGCCCGGCCCTCCTCTCACCACAACGATGAAGCCGCCCCGCACAAGCAGACAGCGGAGCAAAGCCCGGCCGTGAGCAGCTCTCCGGTTGCTGACTGGCTGGGAACATCAAAACCAGTCAGAATACACAGTCCTATATGGCATCAGTATGAAACACATATCTGATAACCTGTGCTCAACATTGGATATCTGGGCACTGAGCAATCAGGCTTATCCTCAGTGAGTAATTTTAAAGTAATGGCACAACACCGCTCTACTAAACACTTCGTATGCCACAAAAAGACTCCAAACTGTATATATGAAACACTGGTCTTTGTATTACACACTTTTAAATCAAAACAAGAACCACATTGTATATACACTTCACAGTTATAGGCAATTGTTGAACTTTCCCATTAGAAACAGACCGGCATGACCATATACACCCTAATCAGAGGTATCCATCCAACACAACATTCCTCAATATTGCATACCCCCAACAATTGCAATGGTCAAGCAATCACAGGTCTTTGACTACGCCTGATGATCCAGACCCTCAGCCACTCAACTACACCAGAAAACGATAGACATTGCCCCTGCTGGTGGCCACATTAACTAGATTGTCGGAACCACCCTAAAACAGTTACTTAGTTTGGTTCATCCGGTTTAGACCTCCATGTGCCCAGCGGCACCTGCACGAGTGTGGGATTGTTGTCCCTCTCTTAGAAAAAAAAGGTTGTGACCTAGAAAGCTGATGAGCTTCCAAGTCTGAAGAAATGTTTCCTCTCAACCAAAGGTGCGATCTGCCATAGCTCCTACCAGCCAACCATAGGTGCCCACACAGCACAACAGAACCCCTCGGCCCGTCACTTCACGATGTTCTCCACAACAAAGTACCTTGTGGCATGGGTCCAGGGAGAGGGAGCCAGTGACCATGTGCAGAGGCCGTGACATCAGGCACTGTTGTCCTCCCGATCTGGAGGTTGAAGACAGTCTCAACTCCCCCAACACCGGACACCACACGCTCTGGAGTGCAAGATAGCGCAGGTCCCCCGTTTGCAAGCACGGGTCCCTTAGACTCTGCATGTTCACCCGCACTCTTGGAACTTCTCATGTCAGGGTACCTCAGGTAGGCTGCTGGTCTTTACAAGCACACTCCTCTGCACAGTGTGATGACTAGCAGTGGGTGACGAATTCCACTCTGCAGGCGGTGGTCACTGAGTTTTGCCCAACCCATGCCCTGCGTAGAGTGCAGAATTCCAAAGAACTCAGCAAAGCTGAGTGTTTCCTCTCACATGGGTTGTCAACGTTAAGTTGGTGTGCGCATTTGAGGAAAATCACACGCTAGACCACCTCCCAGAGAGATTTCTCAATGCAGGCGGCCGCGGCTCGTCGCTACCGCTCACGTTGAGTTACCTGCTGTTACCTGCTGCTCGCATTGAAGAAGCTGCAACTTGAGTAGAACATCTACTTGAGCACCAGAAAGAGGCAGCGCACTCTTGCACTGCATGTGGTGCCATTCATGCTGATTTTACAGCGCGGGACAAACTCCTGACGCTAAAATCAGCGCAAGCAGCGTGAATTACTCCATTCTGCCGCATGCGGAACTCCGTGGAGCGTGGCAGAGTTTTTGGGGAACTTCGTGGAGTTCAGAATAACAGAACTCCGCCCAGGCCTAGTGATGATGGTGTACATCAGGACAGTCCTTGGCCCAATTGACAATCATTTCCACCTGTTTCTGCTGCACCTTGCACAGTCCTTGTGATAGCGTGGAAATGGGGCGACCCTTTGTATTGCTAGGATCTCATGAGCAGAAGTCCAGCCAAGGGGCTTTTGGAGAGTACTCAGGCACCCGGACCACTACAGTTAGCACTTAGCTGCAGGCCCGCAACATCCAGAAAAAAACAAGTGATAGTCCCATTCCTGGAGCACAACAAGCTCCAGGTCAACAAAAGCCTGCGGGTAATCAAGTTCCAGTCCCTCCTGGCCTAATGACTCCTCTTGTCAATGTGTCAGCATGAGTCATGGTTCCAAATCCAAAAGCATCTCTATTTTCGGAGGCCAGAGCCCCAGTAGTTATACCTGTAATAGCCTTTGAAGATGCGATCAGTTCAACAGCCCACCTTTGAAATGCACAGGCCCTCTCTTAATTTTGTCATGTCTGTCATCATACCCCGGGAGATTAGATCACTCTCTTTAGTGGGGCTAAGATCCTGTTCCTCTGGAACTAAGGTCCAAATTCAACCCCCACGTAACCGTCCTAGGAAGGCCCCTCAGAGTCAGAGCTCTGCATTTTCCCTTGAGCCCCTAGTTTATGGCTGTCTAACAGGAATGCACAGATGTACCTGTCCCCCCAGCACCCAGATGTGAATTGGAGATAGGCTGACAGGCAAGCACACAGAGCCACGAGCATCGAAATTCCCAGCTTCCCAAAGTGACATTTCCACATACGTAATGTTGGATCCACTCGCACTACCGGAGAGAGTTCACCATTATGAACTCATCGATATCGGACACTATACTGCTACTACTCTGCATGTAGGAAATACTGCTCAATAGCCTTTCCTACATTCCCCATGCTAATGCAAGAAGCATGCTTGTCATACCAAACATCCCAACCAGTATCATTCATGACCCTTTCATGTAACGCACACTAGTGCAGTCTCTACCTCTTCCCAACACCACACCCTGTCCCCAAGGAGAACTTCAATATAGCAAGAGTCATACATAACTTTGGCACAAAGCTTTTTAAATGCCAAGCTGAGTAACAGTAACCTGGGCACACATTCCCCACCAGGGCAAACTTGTGGCATAATCGATGAGCTACCTCCGTGGTTGCCACAACCAGTGGTGGAGGCCCACAGAGGAGCATTGGAGGTACAAGCCCTGGGTATATAGCTTACCTCTTGACAAGAGACTTAGAGCTAACTTCAATCAGCTAATCATGTATACACCAAAGTCCTAAGGCTAGCACCAAGACAAGGGGAAAACAGGGGGGCGTGGCTAACCGCTGAAGGGAATGGCTGCTCCGGAGCGCCACTCCCAAATCATCAGTGTAACAGGTTGTCTGCTGGCCCGCTTCTCGCCCCCGGGGGCTCATTGGTGTGTGGTGGTGCCTGGCTAGGTGTGAGCCGAGTTTGGAGTGGATTGGCAAATCATTCTGGAGTGCGCTCCGTGCACCGGAACAAAGTTGGCGGTCCTGCCGGCGAAAGTGAGTTGAGCGGCGGGAGCGAGCTATGTCAGACCGCGGTCATGGCCCAACCCGACGGCGACCGGAAATATCGGCGGTGAGTGCCTGGCTCCACAACAACACTCTGCTGCACCGCGAATGGGGGTAGAAGTGCTTGGCCCCAAGACCCCAGTGACACAGATGTTACATAGCTGCTCCTGCGAACCCCTATGTGAGTGCAAGTGAGGCCTCACAATTGCTGGTGTGCATAAGATCGGGGTGGCATTGGGTCCCCAGGACCTTCTTCAAAGTGGTTTCCGCAGGTCGCCTGACAGCCTGCTGTGCCTTCCTGGCCCTCGTGGCGACAGTCGGTGGCCTTGATATAGGCTTGTGTGCATCGTGGCCTGCGAACCGCCCCTGACGCAGCCCTGTGCGCCTGAAGTGGGCACCATTGATCGACTCATTCCCGCCGGACTTTGGGGCCTGGTGACATTTGGAGGCAGGACCCTTGAGGTTTGGAGACTGACCAGAGCCGGTAAGGTGGGCTACGAAAGTGCCGGAGTGCTGCTGGGAAGGCAGTGGTGAGTGATCCTCCCAGTTCTTATAGTGATCGGTGGTGCAGGAGTTGCCCTGAGGGGTTACATGGATTCCTGCTTCCCCCATATACTGGCCCAATCTACTGGAGGGGCAACGTGGGGTGTGGCGATTGGGGAACCTTGATCGCCAGGCAGAGAAGTGCTTAGCCCAGCTCTGGTTTAATATCAGGGCGGGCACGATTCGTGAGAGTTCCATTGCGAAGAGATACGTACAGTAAGTCCAACTAAACAGTTCTGCAAGCAGGGTGCCTCCGCAAAAACCAACAGGATGATTCCACTGCAGGTGGCGAGGAGTAGTGGTCGCACCCCGAAATTGAGTGGGGACACCTACACAACTACCATGGCATCTGGACGTAACAACCGGACGGCAACGCAGACCAAGCTGGAGAAGTTCGCTTGGCAAAAGCAGCAGAGTGAAGACCGAGGGGAGATGGCGGCCCGAGCGGAGCCATGGAACCTACGAATAAAGATCTCCTTGAGGCGATCATGGCAATAAGGACCATCCTTGAGGTAAGGATCGACAACACCGCCCTTCTTAAGTGACAGGTGACCGAGTTGCATGCTTCACATGATGCAATGGCACTGCAGCTAGATGACTTTGAAGGAAGAATGCGGCACAACAACGTCCGCATTTTAGGTGTGCCGGAACACGCAGAGAGACAGGCAACTGAGCTTTTTGTTGAGGAGCTGGTTCTTAAACATCTGCAACCACGAGGTCTCTCCAAGTGCTTCTCGATCGAAATGGCTCATCATGTGCCGGGAGGCCGGCCGAAGCCGGGTGCGCCCAGAGGCTGCTTCTTGCCCGGGTGTTTAACTTCTGAGACCGTGATGTCATTCTTCAAACGGCGAGAGGGGCCCCCCACTTACCTACGAAAACAGTAAGATCGTGTTCTTTCCGGACTTTACTCTGAGACTGCAGAAACAATGCCACAGCTTCCTGGAGGTGAAACGGGCCCTCCGAGACCAAGAGGTTAAATATGCAATGATGTTCCCTGCCAAACTGAGAGGGGAGGGCAATAGCTAATCGTATTTTTTTTAATAGACCGGACGACTCCTGGCACTACCTGGAAGGCTGGCGCACGGTCGACAAAAAGTCCAAAAAAGGATTATCGGCTGCGGTTGATGTTGAGGACTGGCGTCAGCAGAGGCGTTCTCCTCCACACTTTGACTCTGATGACATACAGGGGGGGTGCTGGTCCTGGAGACTGGTAAAACTATGTTGTGTGAATCCCGCACTTTTGAAACCTGCTAGAGCGCTCTAATGCGATTGCGTGAGGTTGTTTTCTCAGATGTGCTTGTACAACGATTACTGATTTGGCTGATAGAACTAGGGAAGGTCCCAACGTCAATGTACTGCACTAAGCCAGAGGTTGGGGGACTGGCCAAGAGCCCTAGTGGACCATTTAAGACTTTAACCTGTATGCTGTTCTCACTTCCAGTTGTTCTGCAGTTCTTATTTCTCTTGATGGGTCGGCAGACACGGTTGTGTTTGCTCAAGGACACCACCAGTCAATAGATGGGTGCTGTATCAGGCCTTTTGACTGTATTTTACCTGGGGGGTCGGTTCGGGTGCATAACATGTAATCTTGGTTTTTGCATATGTAGATTGGGATTGGGGTAGCTCATGTGCCTTGAAATTGTTTATGGGTGGGCGATAGGCACTCTGCATGTTGGAGGTGGTGGGTGGTTCTAGTCCCGTTGTGCAGGGATGCAGGGAGGGGGTTGTGAAGTTAAAGGGTGGGCAAGTGTTGGTCTGTTTTGTTGGAGGGTCTGGGTTTTCTGGTTTTAAGCAGCTGGAGGAAATATCATTTGGTGTGGATACATCTTAGTTGACATCAAAATCTGAGTCATGTACCAAATGTCTCAAGGTATTGTTGCGCAGGGTGGCCGCCTAGGGGTCGCTCCGTGGGGTGCAGCTGGTGTCGCAGGATGAGACAGCCTGTTTGTGGTATTCATTGTACTACTGCTCAATGCCAATGGTGAGGGGTCAAGGAATTAAACTGACTACCTGGAACATCAACGGGTTGGGGGATAAAATCAAAAGAGGCGTAGTATTACAGTATATCCTTCATTATGCGCTTGATGCAGTAATGCTTCAACAAACTCACCTGATAGAGAATTCCCGCAGGGCCCTGAATAGGAAGGGGTACCACATGGTAACACATTCGGGCTTCACTATATGGTCCAGAGGGGTGGGGATTCTCCTACGCAAAGGCTGCCCCTACGTGATACAGAACACCTGGACTGATCCACAGGGTAGGTATGCAGCATGCACTGGTACCTGGGAGGGTAAAGTCATCAACGTTATTTCCATATATGCCCGCCTGGATTGCAAAGCCTAATACTGAAGGATGTGGGGGCGTTATTGTTGGATTTGCCCATGGGATCCTTGGTAATGGGAGGCAACTTCAATTTGACGATGGACGGCCTACTCAACAGCTCCCCCTCCCAGACAGGACCCGACACACAGCTCACAACTCCGTGATTTTACTAATGATCTAGGGATGATAGACATATGGCGATGGTCACACCCCATAACGCACACTTTACGTTCCAATCAGGTGCACATGGCAGCCAATCACAGATTGACTATGAATTCACTCATGCCCAAGACATACATCACTTTACTGATTCGGCCTGCTTGGCAAGGGGAATTTCGGATAACTCCCTTGTCCTAACCATTATCAGGGCTCAATGCGCTAGACTGCCTGGCCCAATCAGTATACAGCCATGGGCGCTAAAGATCCCACATATTAAAGAAAATCTGCGACAAGACACAGATTATTACTTTGAAGAACATTTGGAATTAGTAAAGTCGCCAGTGACACTCTGGGATGCATAAGGTGCAGTGATCATGGGGAGGGCTCTATCTCTAATGGTGGGTCATTGAACCGAGCGTAATAGGAGGGTGGTTGAACTAGAAACTGACATTTTGCACCTGGAGGGGGCCATCTCTCAGGGGCCTGATCCTGACTCCCAGCACCGTCTCAATATTAAAAGACAGGACTATAGGCTACTACTCCTAGAGGATGCCACTAGACGTTGCCTGGCTACTAGTCACCAGATTTATGAGCAGGGTGAGCGTAAAGGTAAATAACTGGCATGGCGGGAACGTAAGGAACAGTCAGTGAGATGGGTACGAGTAATTAAGGGGCCCAATACGAGCTTATCACTGACCCGCAAGGCATAGCTGACGCCTTTGAGCCCCATTATGAGAATATTTATGGAATTCTGCAAACTTCACAAGCTTCAATCGCAGCGGATCTCCTCGCCACTATAGAGGTATTATGTATCTCCCAGCAGGGTAGAGAGGCATTGAATGAGGACTTATCTGTAACTGAGATACAGAAGGCAATTCACGATATTCGTGCCAGTAAAGCGATGGGTCCTAACGGACTTCCTATCGAACTTTTCAAACCCACGGCACCGAAGCTAGCACCCCATTTGCTTAACCTATGTAATGAAAGCTATGAATCTAGGCTTCTCCCGGCTGACATTCGCACGGCCACCATTGTGGTTATTCACAAACCCGGGAAACCGGCGGAAGATTTCACATCATACCCCCTAATAACTCTGATTACGGTGGAAGCCAAAATCCTTGCCAAACTGTTGGACAATCGATTGCTCCATTATCTCAATGATCTGATTCACTCAGACCAGTCGGGATTTATGCCAGGACGGAATACGGCATGGAATCTGCGTTGTGTACATGGTGCACTGGGGCGTATACACTTAAGGAGGAAGGGATTTTGCTCGTGCTAGATGCCAAAATGGCATTTGACACTATTGCTTGGGAGTATCTATTCGCTGTCCTGGCCTGCATGGGGTTTGAACCCAAGCTGATCGGGTGGATCAAACACTTATATACACGACCCATGGTGCATATCTCGGTAAACAACAATCGCTCCTCTTCTTTCCCCTCTGTCGTGGCACAAGACAAGGATGCCCGCTGTCACGGCTACTTTTTGCCATGGCGCTGGAGCCACTCGCAATTTGGATTAGGGTAGACCCGGACGAGAGACCATCAGGACTGCATATCGCTCTATGTGGATGATCATTTGCTTTATCTTGCCTCTCCAGCGTGCTCGTTACGTCGGGTGTTACACATTTTTCATATTTTTGAGGCACACTCAGGATACCAGATAAACTGGTCAAAATCCCAGATTTCCGCACTCTGGGGAGACCCCCCCAAAGTCCTCCAGGATACGACATTCCAGTAGTGACCCAGGGCTTCCGATACTTAGGTATTTTTGTCACTCCTGATGCTGCATTATTTTTCAAACTAAATCTTCTGGGGCCTCCACAGCGGTTTAGATCAGATGTAACACATTGGAGGGCACTGCCCCTTACTCTCTTTAGACGTGCGTCTCTAGTCAAAATGATTGCACTGCCGATTTCTCTATGCCCTACAAAATGCTCCCAATCCAATTCCTAATTCTTATTTCCTTCAGATTGAAGCCGCAGTGCGGGGAATTGCTGGGGGAGAACGAACCGCCCCGTATTGCCATAACTGAGCTCACTATGGGATGGTACGACGGTATAGGGTTGCCAGATATGCGCCTTTACTACCAGGCTTCGCAAATGACAGCCATTAACAGATGGGTGTTTGGACCACATGACGACCCCAGCTTTTGCACCGACCATTGGCTAATGGGTAAGAGGGGCTACAATAGGGCATTGTATACCAGCTACCGAAAGCTGCGTTTGACTGGCCCCACAGCGCGTATGGTGGAAGTGTGGCATGGAGTCCAGCGAAGACTGGGTTGGCAGGGACGCCTCACGAAGGCTACTCCCCTGTGGGAACCAGATATTTTAGGCCGCCTCACTACCTGCGCAGGGTTTGATAAATGGGTTATGATTGGGATCTCTACGGTGGGAGACATGTGGGTGAAAGGGAAGAAAGCCACGTTCAGGTACCTTCAAATTAAGTACCAATTAGCAACGTTGGAGGCTTTTTGATATATCCAGATCAATCATGCCATTCATTCGGCCCTCCCGAAGGATGCCCCCCTTCCGGATTCCTCGCCGCTAGAGGACAGGCTATTATTAGACCCAATGGACTGCAAGGCTATCTCCCTCACGTATAAGAAATTGGTCAACAACAGAACTGTGGAGAAGTGTGGAGAAGTGTGGCTCACTGGTTAGAGGAGGCAGACCTGGAAGCAGAGGTCAGCCTGGGACCAGGGTTCAATTCCCGGCTCGTCGGCGTCTTGAGTCATAAAATGTCCATGGACTCGACAATTCTCGCTCCGGTGCCTACTCGATTCACGGGTTCACACTCTGCGACTCTGGGCAATAGCTTGCTTAATCTCCACAACGGCCCCTTGCGGTGGGATGCCTGGCTTTCACCTTGCGGATACCCTGCCGGGGTTATCTCACAGGGGAATACCAGGACGGGTTCCCTAAGCAAGCGCTTAGAAACCGGTTGGTATTTTGCGCTATATAAATTCCTGTACATTTACATTTATAACTGACCCAATGCTGAAACTACAGTTGAGCTTGGAGGTTCTCTTGAGGGAGTTGGCCGAAGAGGATTGGAGAGAGGCACTGGTCTCTTCCCGTGAGGTGGCTATACCTATGAGACTATGGCTGGTCCAGCTCAAGATTCTCCACATGGTGTATTTTGACGCTGCATTGTTTTTCAGGATGGGTAGGAGGCCTGATTCACTCTGCCAACGACACTGTAACCAGACTGGCACATTCCTACATATCTTTTGAGACCGCCCATGCATACAACAATTCTGGACAGACGTCACCCGATAACTGGCCAGGACTTGCGACAAACCTATATCACCATCCCCCACACTATGTCTCCTTAATATCTGGGAAGTAACTGACCTCTCACAGGCGGAGTAGTAGTGGGCCACATTGGGGTGGAGCTTAGCAAAACTAAATATTGCCCAGAAATGGGGGGAGGACACAACACCACACTTAATGGACTGCGCAAAGGACATGGACTATGCATTGACTGCGGAAAAAGCAGAGTATAAAGGAAGAGGGTGTCCACGAAAATGGGATAATAAGTGGGGACACTGGAAAAAATATAGGGGTAAGATCTGCATATCTTCTAGGGTTGAACTGAGGAGAGACAATCATTGTTGGGGGCAGAGGATGGGACATTGATGGCCCCCGCCCAGGACAGCCGATTATAGTGCGTACCTGTAGTGTGTTTCTTGCTATTGTGACCTGAGCATACAACTGTAACCATCATTATGAGTGTGGTGTCTGCCACAGATTGTAATCCCTGGTGCTCCTGGTTGACCGAAAGGTGCGATACAATGCGGAAACCTTGTGTAACTCTGCCAAAGATGTCTGTACAATGTCTTCCAATGCTGCAGTTTGTTCTTAACACAAACTGTTAAAAAAATGAAAGCTAAGTGGAAAACTTCCAAGGAGAAAAGAAAAAAGAAGAGGAAAGCACACTAGAAAGGGTCATTTCCTACAACTAGTATGCCCTTGATTGGGATTTAATGTGATCCCAGGGTCTTCAATGTATAGCAGCACCAGCCACACCCCAAAATTAGATTTGTCTTCAGCATTAGGGGGAGCTGAAGTACACTGACCCTCCACATCTCTGCAAGACTAGACTGATACCATAGTGAGTATGTTTCGCACGAAGTGAATTAGTGGGGCCCCACTAGGTTATTATTTATATGACAACCAGAAGAAGCACCCGGGTCCAATGGCATACACCCGGTGATCTTTAAAGAGAACCAGGAGTTATGGGTAGCAAGCACTGAGCTGGTTTTTAATAGTTTCATACCCGTAAATGCTACAGCAGAATCTTGGAAGGGCTTGATAATTCCCCCATTTACAAAAGGGGTGACAGCTCGGATCCCACATACTTTTCACTGATAGCCCTCCTCAACGTAGAGTCAAAGATCTTCATAGGATGGCTGTTGGAGGAATTAACCATCTGGGCTGCGGAACAGCGCATAACCCCTCTTAATTAAACTGGCTTCTCAAAAGGTAGGGGGATAACAAAGAATATATTAGCAGAATTCTTGCTAATAGATCAATGCAAGAATAACCGTCAGCCTCTTCATCGCCTAAAGGGCGGCATTTGGCTTCATTGATCAAAGGAAGCTCAGGTACAAACTGTCCAGCTGGAACATCCCATGGTGCCTGCTTCTTCCCTGATTCTACTCTGCATGGATACATGGGTCCAGGTCAAGCTGATCAGCAGATCCCACCTGACCAGGGAGATTCAAACAAATCAGGACCTAAGACAGGGGTGCATACTTGCCCCCATCCTTTTTAAAGTATTCTTGTCTGATTTATCACCAACTCTAGACAAGATTAATACACATGCCCGAGAGTTAGGAAGTCTACACTTGCCTAGCTTGATGTACGCCAATGAGCTCATTTTGCTTAGCTGCAAAAAGATGGGCCTCTGAGGAGTGTGGAAAATTGTTAGCAATAAAGAGTAGAATGGATACGTCTCAAAATGTTATTAAAAGGATCAGACTAGGAAATGGTGACCAGCCTACTGCTCAGTTTTTTGACAATAAGAGTGAGATTGAGAGGGAGTTTTGTAAATTTTTCAGGACTTGTATGAGGAGGATTTAGAGATAGATAAATCAGCAGTAGATCAATGGCTTGCCCCAAAACAGCTTCCCAAGTTGAGCCCTGAAAGTTTAACATTACTTAACCAAGATATAACAGGGAATGACATTATGGAAGTTCTTAAGAAAATCAAGAAAGGCAAAGCTGCAGGTGCAGATCTGATTCCCAATGAGATCTATTCGATATTAATGGATGAAGTCATCCCCATATGGTTAAAACTATTTCACCATATTTTGAGAGGGCGTTCCCCATTACCAGATACTTGGAAAGAGGCAATTATCACCCTGAGTTTAAAACCGGGTAAAGATCCCACACATTGTCAATCTTATCACCCGATATCTTTGCTGAACTGTGATGAAAAAAACGTTTTTTTTTTGTTTTGTTTTTTTCACAGAACTTGGACTTTTTGTCCAAGTTCTGTGACGTATTCCTCCAGCCCATAGTAAAGAAAATACCCTCCTTCCTGCAGGACACAAGGGATGTCCTACGCCTCATAGTTTCCATCGAAGGCAGAGAAGGAGTGGACCTCCTCGTCACGCTTGATGTGGAAGCTTTATATACTAATATTCCCAAAGCAGCCACACTAGAAGCCGTAGAATCTGCCCTTATGCAGGAGGAATGGTCTTCACCTACTCCAATACCATTCATCATGGCATGTGCGAGTATTGCCTTAACGGAAAACTTCTTTCAATATGGACCACAGATGTACCATCAAATCAGGGGTACCTCTATGGGTTCTACTTTTGCTCCTAGTATTGCCTGTATTTACATGGCAGCCTTTGAGAACCAGTTTATCTACCCAGAATCCAACCCCTTCAGTCAACATCTGACCTTATGGCGTCGTTACATTGACGACATTCTGATACTATGGAAGGGTGACCGCGACAGCTGCACCCAATTTTGCACTTGGATCAACCAACAGAACCCGTATCTGAAATTTACAGGTTCCATGTCTGAGACAGCCCTGCCCTTCCTTGACCTCACGATACGGCTGGGCCCAGCCGGTCTAAGTACTACCCTGTTCCGCAAGGACACGGACAGAAACAGTCTTCTCTTGTTCAATAGTCACCACCCTAGAGCACTACGCGAAAATCTTCCCTTTGGCCAATTCCTGAGGGTACGCAGAAACTGCTCCTCTAGGGTTGATTATAGGCAAGAAGCCAATACCCTCCAACATAAACTTCAAGATAGCGGATACCCCACCAAACTGATACGTGACTCCAGCAAGAGAGCCCTTAACAACCATAGGGAGGCCCTCCTTGAAGTACATCAAAAGGAACGTGATGACCTAATTACATGCGTCACAAGCTTTACCAGAAACTCCAACTTCATTAAAAAAACTGTGAATAAGCACTGGGGCATCCTCAACTCAGGAGGCACTGAGTTACCCAAACCAAGGTTCGCCTTTAAACGCACGGCCAACCTAAAAGACTCCCTGATACATAAACGACCTAAGAGACAACCTGGGGGTGGGCAATGGACACTGTGGCACCTCCCTCCTGTTGTTGGACACTACCCGTGCGGTGGGTGTGCGGTATGTCCTCAGTCCAGACAATGTAAAGAAATCAAGCTCACTGATTCCTTCACGCGGAAACTCAACAGACACACAAACTGCCACTGTACTAAATGTATCTACCTCCTTATCTGTCCTTGCGACAAATTTTACATAGGAATGACCATGAGACAGGTCAAGTTCAGAATAACGGAGCACAAAAGCAACATACGGTGCTCCAAGACTCACACGAGATTGTATGAACACTACCAATTACACAATCACTCTGCAGACAGCATCCAATGGTTAGTGCTCGAGTCCCAACCAGCCATGACAAAACAGGCACTGTTCAGACTTGAACAAAGATGGGTACACCGCCTTCAGCTTGATGTAGTAGGGCTCAATGATGCTATTCCCTGGGCTACTGTCTCCAGATAACATGCCCTAGCCAGCCCCTGCACCTAGTTATAATCACACACGTCCTAGCTCGGCACAGGTCTTCCCACTACAGAGGGGTAAGAGCATGACATAGGGACTCACGATTTAATCCCTTGGGCTTTCGTCTCCTGATAAGATTCACTATTGAGCCCATGAACCTATTTACCCTATGATCCACCCCCATCTTAGCTCGGAATATGTCTTTCCACCACAGAGGGTTAATGGCATGTTACATCATTGATCCTTCACGAATGAGTCATCCCCAGCTCATGACCCATGAGCACCTACCTGACCCTTGTCATCCTCAAGATGAGCCTATCAATCCGACCTATAGAAGGGCTTCCTTTGATATTTCCGGGGTTTTAAATTGGTACTAGCCCCCTTTCTCCAACATTTGTACGGCACTCTGCCCTACCCCACCCTTCCCTCCCCCCCCCTTAATCCTAACACCACTGCCTTAACGAAACTCTCCCAACATTACTTGCCAGAGCGCCACTCTTTCATGAGGCGTTTTTTACACTAATACCGGAATGAGACTCTGTTACCGGGAGTCACCCTGTTGATCACCAACCCTTTCAGACCTTATCCACGGCATCAGCGACCTTTCCAACATGGCCGCCACGCCTTTCCATCACGTCCCGGATGCAGGTCTAGTCACCGCATTGCTTACACGCATGCGCGTGATACGTGACAGGCGCAATGCTATCGACGGCGCTTTGGCTGACCACTAATCAACCTACTTAAAGGCGTACCCCTCGGTGATCCCTCACCAGCTGCTCCGCACCCTGACCAGGTGCCGTGAGCGTGAGGGGTAGGTGATCCAGTACCTGTACCGAGGTAAGCTTTACTTCTATCCCCTGACCCCCCGAGGCTCGTCTCAATGTATGCAGCCCTTTTGACATTGCCGGTAACTGCTCCTAACCCCGCTTTGGACCCGCGCCCACTCGTGGGAGTTACCTGTTGCCATTTACCATACTGGCAGCCCCCTGGTCCTGACCATTACTGAGATTGCTCCTAATCCCACAATTGACTAACGCTCAGTACGGTCAACAGTCGAGCGGAACATGAGGAGAACCCCCCTGCCCCCGACCTAACTTACTCTACGTCACTCATATTTTGAAGGCTTTTAACAGCGCGGTGTCCCTAAGCACCACGGCGCCGCTTTCAAGAATGCCTTAGGCCTGTAAGTATGAAATGGCATTGGGCTGCAGAACTTCAATACTGGGCTCCGTCCTGGGACCCCGCTGATCTTTATACATTTAATGTGTATAGAGTGGGTGTCCCCCCCCTCCCTCCCCTCCCCCCTCTCCCCCTCTCCCTCCCCCCCTCACCTACTTCATGAGTATTTACAGGGGCTTCTTTTGTAACCCTGGAGGTCACTTGCTAAACTAGCCTCCACCATCATGCATTAGCATGACAATACCCCCCTCTTGAGGTGTAATACACAAACCAATCCCTCCCTTACATACCCTACAGGTTTATCCATCAGACAGTGCTGGCCTCACGGGAGCATGCTGCGAGGCCCTTGTTACTTTCCCTTAGGGTAAGAACCTTCCTGTTATTCTCCTAGGAATGGGTGTCACTTTGAAAGATTCGGCTTTACACTTCAGATTAGTATTTTATCTGCACTCTGGTTTCTCCAATGAGAGATAATAATCGTGCCATCACTAGACCGATTATGAAGGGAAATTTCACCCAGTGTCCGGTATGATCAGTTTCCCTACACATCCCCCTTCACCCCTCACATTGTGGAGAGCGTTCACTGAAGTCACCCCACTTCTTCTGACTATACAGTCACATAATTAAGCTATGACTTGACTCGCTCTCTGTTAACCTTTTTTTCCCCTACCTCTAGGTCGCCTAATTAGAGCAGGACCCCGTGGCCCTCTTTGCACCCGACCCTGAGAGGTTGTATTTGCTTTTTACTATGTGAATGAGCATTTAATCGTTTTTCTTCTTGCGTAGTACCTTGCTTTAGGTCCTGACGAATCACCGGTTGGCGAGAAACATGTTGACCACATCAGGGGGTTGAGTTAGATTTCTGTATACCTCCACAGCTTCTAGCTCCCCTCCCACCCCTTTTAATTAGGGAATCAGCCACGTCAATAAAACTTATTGTGGACTGATCACCCTTTTTAACATTCACTCACTTTGCACCGACTACACTTTCTTTCGTCCTCACTCACTCACCATCGGCAAGGAACAAAAGAACTCCGCCAAAAGAGTGCCTTTGGGCACTCCGTCAGACATTGCAGTGCCGGTCTGACGAGGGGCAGTGAGCCGATGATGATACTGGACATCCTTCAGTCAGGGTGTGTTTCACACCTAACGCTCTGGGTGTGTGAGGCTCTCTAGTTCCGACAAGGGAACCTCCCTAGTTCCTTGACCCTTTGCATCCACTCTCTTCTCCACACTGTATCACCTTCCCCGGGGAACTTTGTACTCTTCTGTGTGCTCATGACAAAACGTTTACCGGAATTATGAATGCTCGGTTAAGCAAAATCCCAGGGGCAATAAAACATGAAGATCAGAAGGGTTTTCTCCCTGGGCGTCAGATGAAGGATCTTGTCATCTCCTTAATTGGTGCAGTAGATCTGGCAACAGTGGCTAGAGCTCCCTTAACAATTATAACATTGGATGAGCAAAAGCCTTCGATTGAGTTAATTGGTGTTATCTTTCTAGTGTATTGGAGGCTTTTGGGTTTGACTGCACCTTTAGAGATCTGTTGGGGAAAATATATAGCGAACCTAGAGCCCAAATATTAGTAAATGGGAACCTTTCAGCTCCAGTAGTAGTAGGGCGAGGTACAAGACAGGGCTGTCCGTTGTCTCCTACTCTCTTTGATCTATATATTGAGCCGTTCGCTCAAAGTTTAAGGCTAAATAAAGAAATGCATCCCTTTTTAATGAAGGGTTCTCAAGGAAACTTGTTCTGTATGCGGACGACTTAATACTTTGTACGTCTAATGTTAACCAAGCTCTACCAAGCTTATTCAAGGAAGTGCAGGTCCTTGGAAAAATGTCAGGCTATGAGATTAATAGCAGTAAGACTAAGATCATGTCATGGAACTCGGAAGTGCAGGGTTTTCGCGTTTCAAAGGAGATAAGGTATTTGGGAATTACCATCCCACATGAGCTGACTGAACTTCCCAAAACAAACATTGCCCGAGTCTCTAAGGAGGTTGATACACTTTTGGAGAGATGGCATAATCACCAACATACACAGTATGGCAGGGTAAACTTGGTTAAAATGTGCGTATTGCCGAAATTCACTTATCTTTTTAATAAAACCCCCTGACTTTTGAAAAAATTCTTCTAAATAAAATTCAGGGAAAGATCTTTACTTTTATTTGGGCTGTTAAGGGGATCAGACTATCATGGAAAAAGCTCAGACGAAAGTTGGCACATGGTAGCCTGAGCTTACCAGACCTACAATTATACTGTTGGGCATATCAACTGCAAAACAGTAGGATGCACCTATATAGGCCAGATGATCACTTGAAGGGTCACATGTTCAAGGCTATGTTGCATATGAGTCAAGCGTTGAGGGTTTTATGTACAGGTTTGGCACCCCTAAGTTTTTCAAAAAAGTCTGCCTGAAAGTTTTACATGCTGCTGCCAAATTATGGTTTGACTGCCGTAGTATTTTAGGTCTTCCCTACTACAGCGAGTTAGCCCCAGTGTGGGATTCCCCAGGCACTCCGGAATGCCTGAATGACGTTTTATCTCAACCTCGGAATGAAGCGGGATGAAGAGATGGGGTGCTCTCTGGTTTAATTATCTACTGGAGGCTGTGGACAGGAAACTGGATCCCCCCAAATGGTCTGGGATAAGTGCTTGCCAGACGAAGAGCTGCAAACCTTATGGCAAGTATCTCCAGATAAATTATACCGTTTGATTAAATCCGCTGCCTTAAGAATGAACCACCTTTTCGCCATTTATAGGATTTATTGGTCTCCGCTCAAAATATCCGAAATGAGGGGAGAAGGAGATGCCAGTTGTACAAGATGCCGTACCCAAGAGGCAGATGATATCCACATGTTTTTTACCTGCCCAGTGTTGAAGGATTATTGGAAGAATGTGGGAAAGACTCTGGCATAAATACTGGGTAAAGAAATAGAGGTAAGCCTCGTTTTAGTTTTTTTGGTATAGTACAGCCTTCAGAGGGGCAGCGGGATATCACTGCTGAACAGGGTAAACTGGTGTTTTATTTGATTCTCCCAGCAAGAAGAGAAATTTGCAAAAGATGGCGTCAGGTAGACCCTCCATCTTGGAGGGAATGGTGGAATTCAGTTAGATATTTTAAAGAGTTAGATCAAAAGGTTAATTGCCTTAGTAATAGAAGTGAGTGTGGCCTTTTTTGGAGATTATTAGATTAGGAGTAATGCGAATGGCGGGTAGCACTGTCCAATGATTACACCTCTCGGTCAGTCTATGATGTGCCATATGGGCCTGGTCCCGTAGAACATCAGCTGAGGTCAGACCCTCTAAGATATAAGCATTCGGGTTGCTGTCATTGATAGGATGCTTATACAACAGTATGGAGGTTATATGAGGACTTTAAAAAAATAAAAAAATAAAAAGATTGGCCTCCAAAGACTCCTGAAAGCCATGTCAGCCTATTCAATCAGGAACTCAATGGAAATAAATAGGAAACAATTAAAACCATGGTAATAGGTAAGCAAATTACTAGTTCTATGACATGGCACCTGGAAGCAGCAAAACTCGACTCAACTACTGAATATAAATATCTCGAATTGCTGTTCGACGGATTGGGGTCCTTTAGGCAGCACAGAGGCCATGATCCTGAAAGCTAACTCCTTACTGATGGCCTTTCATCGACTTTAATGCAAAGATTGCCGGACCAACGCTTATGTCATTCTTGCAACCAATCCAGAGAAAACTGATACCGACCCTTTTATATGGTAGTGAGGCTTTAAGGGGGAGAGATGGCCATCTCCTGGACAAAATCATAGCCATGACATTTAGGTCCTTATTTCATCTGCCTCAGCATCCATCAGCTTCCCAGATGAGGTTGGAATTTGACCTAACAAAACAAACTTTGGCCACCAGGGGGCATTGCATTAATCAAATGCTCTTTTAAGCTTAAACACGCCATGGACAGACTTTAACCAATCATCTATGGCAGGAAATCAGCAAAAGAGACCACTTTCTGGCAAGAGGCTGTTTAGAATCATCAACAGCTCCTGGCCAAGACTCACCATGGGATAAGTAAACCCGAAATCCTAAATTTAAAGGTATGGTGAACAAAGCAGTCAAATGTATCTCACTGCTGGCTGACAAAGTAGCCTTTTTCAAGTGGCAACACACCTGGATGACAATAGCTGGATTAACAACATTGAAACCCCAGTCATGTTTTGACTCTGGGTTTAATATTCACGCTAAATGAAGGTTTGAAATATCGCTTGGGGTGTCTGGCCTCACTCCCAAACTTGCCACCATGGCAAGAAGTTGAGGGAAGAGAGTTATGCTGGTTATGTGGTTAAGGTTCCAAATCAATGCTACACATGATCTGTTCATGTAAGGCCACACCGGAGGACCGTAAGTCCGCATCAAGAGCAATGTTTAACAGTAGAGGACCACGTCACTGTATAGGCTGCGTTAAATCAATTGACATTCAACTAATGTTCACGATGGAGAAACACCTAACAAGAGTTGGGAGAAAGCTAGAAAAGATAGCCTACAACAGTGAGCACAATGGCCAGTGGCTAGCCCAACACCCTCGCCCAACAGTCATCAAGCCAATAGCTATTCCTACTCTACTCCCTGATCCATCCAGATGAGGACCGTCGTCTATATGCCAGAGGCACAGCAGGTTAAAGGATCAGCAAAACAGCTGTCTGTATATGTTAAGACATTTGGCTTGGGCAGATTTTAAAGAGACTATAGTACTCTATTAGACTTAATGCTTCAGGTGGCATAACAGTGATGAAATCATAAGCAGGGTCCACTGGACCAAATGTGGAGTATTAAGGTCCCATTAAGGGTCCTATTGCGGCGAGATAGCCCTTCGGGCTGATTCGAGCACGTAATAAATTAAAATAAAATAACATAACATTGGCTCAAACATTTCAATTATTTTCCTTCTACTTACCTGTAAGTAAGTGAAAAAACTGCAAGTGTATAAAAAAACTGGCTGCACTTTATTTATGATCAGGCCCAACTATCAAGTAGCAACCACCAATATTTATTAATCTTCTATGATTTTTTTGAGGGGGAGATGGTTGATAGCAGTCTGAGATGTAATTGGAGTTTTTTCAAATTTAGTATTGCACTTTACTTATGATCAGGCACTTTTGCGAAACAACTAAGAAGCAATTTTTACGCTAACAATTAACCCAATCTCAGTGCAATTCATATACAAAATCCGGTGGGTCGATAGAGACATTATTCCATCAATATCTATTTAGCGACCTTGCACTGCAATACAAGTAGGCAGTTTGAGTTACTGATTTAACCCTATAGAATAATAGAGACAAAATGAGCAATAATTAACATCCTTAATAAAAGTGTTTTTAAGTTGTTTTTTAGATGATTAAGCTCTCATATGTGGTTTTATTATTCTAAAGTGATTCTCGACTTATTGTAAAGATTTTAATTAACCATACAATAACGTTTTTTGAACTCCTGCTAGTTTATTATTCAACACTCACATCACCAATTGGCACCCCAATGCAAGAGCGGGGCTAACAACTAAAACTACTCACATATTTTTCTTCCAAGGACACAGATATATATTTTGGATCCATTGGACACACTTATCTGAGAGATTAAGAGAAAATGAAACTGAACTAGATGAGCTGGGTAGGGTTCATTCACCACACATGGTATCCTCTTGAAGCCCCAGCTTCTACAACCTCCAGTTCCAGACAAAATGGATGGCTATATAAATGCTAGCACGCAGAGTCACCAAACTTGGATTGCCCAGAAGAGAGACAAGTTTTACAATAATTTATCTCTCCCTGGAACTATTGATTGTTTGTTCCAATTATGCTCCAAATTTATCTACCACACAGTTCTTGTCCCATCTCTTCAGGTTATTGACTGTGTTTAAGGACAACAAGGGAGCCCAAACGAGTCAGCACAGGACCTCTGGAAACATGATTATTTGAAACAACAGTGGTCCCTGTTACATTATCTCTGGTAGTGTTTCTTTAAAGATTAGAATGTTAATACATTCATGATCTGAGCCAGAATGTTATCCTGGCACTTGAATCACAGCTGTTCTTGTGTGCACATCTTGGAGACGTTTCCTGCAAATAAACTTCAAAAAAGCAACTCTTTCTACTGTGCTTTTCTACTTTCAAAAGTGGCGACGAGGGAACAACCCACCAGTTATTGACCTTGTGGTATTCTACTATTTTTTTTTGTCTTCGCAAAAAGAAGCAAAAAGAAGAAAAAAGAAGATTAAGGGCCCGATGTAGGTAGGGCGTTACCGATCGGTAACGGCCGAAAATACCGATTTTTGGCCCTTACCGATCGGTAAACAGCCATCGAGATGTAGGGAACCAAAAACAGAAAGAATCGGATAGAAAACCGAATCGGAATGAGTACCGAATGGGAAAGAATCCGATACGTACATACCGAAAATCGGATATGTAACGAATCGGAAAAACACCGAATCGGATGCAAAGACCGAATCGGTCCAATTACCGATTCGTTAGTGACACCGAATCGGGAAATCACCGATTCGGTCCAATTACCGATTCGTTAGTGACACCGAATCGGAAAATCACCGATTCGGTCCAATTACCGATTCGTAAGTGACACCGAATCGGAAAATCACCGATTCGGTCCAATTACCGAATCGTTCGTGACACCGATTCGGAAATTCACTGATTCGGTCCAATTACCGATTCGGTACAAATACCGAATCGGACATGATCCGAATCGGAAAACATGCCGATTCGTATGATTCTCCGATCGGGAAATTCCCCGATTCCGACAGTTGGGGAGATGTAGGGAGGCACAGAAACACCGAAATCGGCTCAAAATCGGTAGAATTCACTCGGTATTTACCATGGATTGCAATCAGGTGGTAACCAACTCCAACCCATATAAACAGTCCCAAAATGCATTGCAACTTGCAGGATGGCAGCTTTCTATGTCATTGCGAGGCGGCTACGGCTACAGCAGGAAGGACAGAGGGAATGGCTAAGAAATGAACAGGTCTACAGACAGAGGGTAACCCTGTTCATGCTCACTGAGGCTGAGATCCTACAGAGATACAGGCTGGACTCTGACACCATACTCGAGCTCATCAGGGACCTTAAGCCATTCTTGGACCACCACACCCCAAGGGCACACGCCATCCCAGCGCACGTCCAGGTGCTATGCAGCCTACACCTGCTTGCGTCTGGCAGCTATCAAAGTGGAGTAGCAGCAGCAGGAGGGGTGAGCCAGAGCAGCCTGTCAAGGTTCTTCCACATATTCCTTGACGCCATGATAGACAGGATGGACCAATACATCTTTTTCCCTGCAACCCACGCAGAACTGCTACAAACTAAAGCTGACTTCTACCAGATGGCACAATTTCCCCAAATCATCGGTTGCATAGATGGCACACACATTCCGATTTGCCCACCAGCGGACACCGAATACATATACCGCAATCGGAAATCTACACACACCATCAACGTGCAGGTGATCTGCAATGCCAAGTGCACCATCACAGACCTGGTAGCAAAATTTCCAGGGAGTACCCATGACTCCTATATATTCCAACAGAGCGGCATATATGCACGGCTGATGGCTGGCGAATTTGGAGAAGGATACCTCCTAGGTGAGACACATCATCAGACCCCCATAACACATAGTAGGTAGGTGGAATACATGTATGCATGTGTCTAATGTGACCCCTTTCTCTTCCAGGCGACAGTGCATATGCCCTCCGCTCATTCATACTCACCCCCTACCTCAACCCCTCCACACCCAGCCAAATGAGGTATAACCGGGCCCACATACGCACAAGGAATGTTGTCGAACGGACCTTTGGCATCTGGAAAAGTAGATTCAGATGCCTGCACAAGAGTGGAGGTGCAAGGCAGTATACCCCCATCACCTGCTGCAAGATCATAGCTGTATGTGCAATGTTACACAACCTTGCGGTCAAGAAGGGCACTGAGGTGGAGTTGTCTGACTACGAGGACTATGACGACGACGAAGCTGTGCCACTGACACAGCCAGCTGGGGTGTGTACGCCAAGTGATGGCAGATACAGACGTGAGGAGATCACTGAGAACTATTTCTGACTGAGTACAGATGCAAAGACAGCTAAATGTTGCTTGCAAAAAATCAAATTTTAATAGTGATGCACCACAGTTACAGCACTGATGTGCATCAAAAAATGGAGTATGTAAAATCAAATAAAGTCCAGGGTTCTGGTTTGCTCATCCCCCCTTGCCAGGCTATTTTTTTGCCCGCTTGCCAGACCCACTGGGGTGTCCCTCGGCCCCCTCGAATGCCCAGCAGCATCAGCGGATCGCCTGGTGCTCCTCCGTGGTTCAGATGCAGCGCTGGCCGGGCTGCTGCGGCTGCTGCTGTCTCCAGCATCACCCAGGTCCAGGGCAGGATTGGAGGCGGTGTTTGATATTATCATGGCCTCCATGGCCGTGGTGATCCTGGCCATCCCCCTAGTGAGCTCAGCCGTATGCTGACTGAGCACAGATTCTTGGTTGGAGCTGCGATGGCACAGTTGTGCGGTCGCCGCTGCAAGGCGGGCCATGGCCCGGTTCAGCACCCGGGCATCCCTCCTGCGTGCAACCTCATGCTCCTCCTGTCTGGCAGATGAGTGGGTGATGGCAGTGGTCAGCCTGCCTAACCCTGCTGCCACCTCCTTGTTGCTGTCCACAACAGCCTGGAAACCCTTCACCAACTCCCCCATCTGCATGTTGTGCTGCAGGAGCTGGCGTTGGCAGGCCATGGTGGATCTGGCCTGTTGGCGCTGGATTTTAACCATCTGTCCCTCCAGGCCCAGGAACACACTGCCCTCCCGTGCTGGTGCAGCACTGGTGGTGGTGGCACGGCGTCGGGCACTGCTGCTTCCGGCCTGCTGAGTGGGCTGGGGTGCCACTGGTGGGGGTGTGGTGCTGGCCGGTCCCGGAGCCCCTGCTCCCAGGACAGGTTGGACAGGTGGCAAGGCCACGGTTGTGGCAGGAGCTGGTGTAGGCGGAATGGTCTGCCTTGTAGGGGAGTTTTCTGGTGAGAATTGCAAGGGGGGTGTGCTGGGCAGTACTGGGGAGTGCACTGCTTGGAAGTCAATGACCAGGACTCCCTCCATTCCTAGCCCTGGGGTGTCTCCTTCCTCATCCTCCTCCTCCTCCTCCTGGCCAGCCTGGCTGGTGCTCGGCCCTGCGACTGCAGTGTTGGACGTTGCTGCTCCCTCTGCTGTCGCAGTTGTTCCGCCTGATGGGGCCCCTAGGTACAAAGAAGCATTTGTAAACTGAGTGCCGATGTATTACAGTCAGTACAATTATGGCATTCCACATGTCTTTGCATCTCCTTACACCGTGTCACACTGTTTCCTGTCTTGTGATTCTGCACTGACATATTTGGCTAACTTCTGCTGACTACATGTACCATGATGCTTGTCTCTTGTATGTTGGTGACAGTACAGTGCTGGTGTTTGCCTATGCATTGTGTCTAATGGGGAGGTGTCTGGTAGGGTGTGTCATGATGCGCATGCTTCTTACCTGTAGCTGTGGCTCTCGCAGAGCTGTCCAGGGTCCCGATTCCTACGATACTCTCCCTCTCGATGGTGCTGGAGACAATTTCCTCCAGCTCGGTGAGGGGTGGCGCCGGGTTGTTGCCTCCTCCAGTGAGTCCAGCCTGCCTTTGAATGTCAGCCAGCTTCCTCTTCGTGAGGCTGCGGATGTCGTAAAACCTTTTTTTCAGTTCCTCTATGGACCTGGGGGTGACACCCGCAGCATTCACCTTCTGGGTGATGTCGGCCCAGATTCTCCTCTTGGTGCTGTCTGGCACGTTGAGGGACAGCTTGCCAAACAGCTGGCGGTGCACCCTCACCACCTCCTCAACCAGCACCTGAAGTTCGGTGGTGGTGAACTTGGGCTTCCTCTTCTGGGAGGACTTCTGGCTTCCTGACTGATCTGCCATTTTCTCCTGTTCAGTTTGCAACCTCCTTCTCCCACTGCTGCTAACTGTGTGTGTTGGGCTCAGGCAGGCTTTCCAGAAACTTCCAGAAACTTCTTAATTAGCTGCACCTGCCAGGGTTGCCACTCCCTGTTTGGGTGGGGGAGGGGGAGCCACCTCATTGGCTGAATCGCCTATTGCCGAATCGGCTTTTACCGATTCGGTAATATCCGAATCGGTAAAATCCGATTCGGTATTATCCGATTCGGTAAAAGCCGAATCGGTTCATTCAATGCATTCCTATGGGCTTTTTCGCCATGGGTCTATGATTGCCGAATCGGATTTTACCGAATCGGCTTTTACCGAATCGGTATTCGCCGAATCGGGAATATCCGATTCGGTGGTAGCCGATTCGGTGATTTCCGAATCGTTGTTGGCCGATTCGGTACTTTCCGATTCGGACCGAGCAGAATCGGAACGTACCGAATCTCATTACCGATGCCGACCGAATCGGTATTCATTCGGTTTTTTTTCCCTACATCTCGTTTTCCGATTTCACAATACCGATTCGGCCCGCCTCGGTATTTTGAAATCGGAAAATCGCGTTTACCTACATCGGGCCCTTAATATCTAAATATCTACTTTAATGCCGTGAGCAAATTATCTCCTATCAATAGACTCTTTCAAATGCACTTCATTCCGTTGTGTATTTGCGCTTATTTGCGTTTTGGAAGAAGATACGCTGTGAAAGGAGCCGCGTATGATTAAGACGTTGGACATTGCTTTCAGTACAGCATTATGAAAGGTACGGCGGCGTGTGAAAGCGGCGTGTGAAAGCTGCGTGTTGTTTTAAACGAGCGCGCTGTGATTTCCCAAATTATCACCGCTTTAACAATACGGGGAGAAGAAAACCAAAAACCAGTTTGCATTTTATAAAGTCGGGCACGAGATTCTTCAAGTGCATCTTTTGAGTAATCTACCTTGCCCGTGGATGCGCTGTGCTCCGTTCCAACGGCAAGATCCAGGAAGCTTCAGGAAATACACCGATGACGCGCAATGCATTCTGGGACGCGCAATGCATTCTGGGGCGCATTGCTTAGCAACTCTTCGATCTTCACCTTAAATTAACTATTTATATACCACAAACCTTTTAAAACTCTATTTTAACTTTATTCTATCTACAATCAGCGTTCAACAGGAAGAAAGAGACTACAGTGACTTCTTTTATTTTGTTAGTTTATTTTTTTTTCTCTCTTTCTTTCCCTTAATATTATTATTACATACAGTTAACACTATTTTATTTTGTATTGTACATCGTTTTTGTCACTATGGAAACCAATACTATTTTAGCTCCACCAAAATTTTTACAGGACCCCGGCATTCCTCCTATGAACTGGGAGGATTGGCGTGAGTCTTTTGAAACATATTTAGAAGCCATTGGTGGAGAAGTATTTTTAGCTTCACGCAAATTAGCTCTACTTAAACACAGTCTTGGTGTGGAAGGTAGGAAAGTGTTAAAAACCTTACCTATACAGTCTAACAAGGTTATTTCTAAAGTATGTGATGTAGGTGATGAAGACCTTAGCGATGAAGAAGTTGTATTTGACTCTTCAAAAATTGAAGCATTTTCTTCTGATGAATATCTTGATTCTTTGAAGGCTTTAGAGGAAAATTTTGGCAAAAAAACAAGCATTGTAGTAGAAAGACATAAATTCATTTCAAGGGCACAGTTACCTGGTGAAACTGTGGAACAATATGTTACTGTTTTAAGAAGACTAGCAGTCACTTGTAAATTTAAGGATTTACATGAAGAGATTATAAGAGATCAATTCATTAATAGAACCAACAATACCAAAATCCAAGAGAAATTATTAGATTTAAAAGATCCATCTCTTCATAAAACTATTTCAATTGCTAGAAGAGTTGAGAATAATTCTAGATATGTTAAAGAGTTAAGCAGTGCACATAGCAAGGATTCTAAGTTGCCTGATAGCAAAGAATCTAATGTAGGCATGGGCGGAAAATCCGTTCCGCTCGCGGATTTTGCGGATTTTCGGGAAATCCGCAATCCGCGAGATTTGCGAATTTCCTGAAAAATCCGCAAATCCGCGAGCAGCGGATTTTGCTCGCACTGCTCGCACTGTTCGCGTGAGTTCGCGCCCCGCGAATAAGTGCGAAATTGCAGAAATATGATCTAAGCAAAACTGAAAGTAACTACTTACCAGGTTCAAAAGTTCAGGCACATCATTAGTAGCCATTTCCTGTAGTGCTTCCTGAGGGGCCCCTCCAGAGTTCAGTTGCCAGTTGCAACTATTATGTGACCCTGCTCTGAACCTCAGAATAGTTACACATATGCCACAAAGGTCCTGAATTACAGCTAAGGGAGACAAGCAGGAGCCAGGCTGGAAGTTAAAATCCATTAATCAGCCCCTAATTCATTATTGTCAGTTGGGGCAGGGCAGGTGTTGTAACTAATTTTGCAACAATGAAAGCACTTAGCAAGTGCAAAAGATCACTAATCAGGGCGCACTAAGGAAGCAGGTGCCAGCTAAAAAAATATTCTGTGACACATTAATCAGCCCCAAATTAATTCAGGTCACTTGAGGCAGGGAAGGTGTGCTTTGCTTTGCCGAAAATAATGTACACTGGACAACCAGAGGGTGTGGTGATGAAACAGAGGGTGGCATGGGTGGGCCAGAGGGTGGCATGAGTAGTCAGAGAGTGGCAGTGGTGACAGAGAGTGGCAGTGATGAAGAAGAGTGTCCCAAACAGGTTGGACACGTAGAAACAACAAGTTCGCAAAACTTGCGACCCGACAGGTAAGTTCGCAAATTGCGAAATTGTAAAAACCCTCGCGAACTGGCAGAAACACGGGCGAACACAAAAAAAAAAAAAAATCCGCAAATTCGCGGGAATTCGCGGATTTTGCGGATTGCGAGTTTGCAAATCCGCAAATTCGCGGATTGCCAATCCGCAAAATCCGCTCATGCCTAATCTAATGATGTGTGCACTGTAGTTAATAACAAATCCAAATCTTTCGACAATAGACATAACATGAAACGTGATTTCAGAGTTAAACCTCGAACATTTTCTAATGGTAATAAAAACACTATGTCGTATAATAAACCATCTTCTAGCAAGTCACAAAGTTTTAACAAGCAATTGTGTTTCAGATGTGGAAATGCAAGACATACTTCAGAAAATTCTTGGTGTCCCACATTAAATGTTACATGTTTCAAATGCAACAAGACTGGTCACTTTGCGAAAATGTGTAGATCCGACAATCCTAATGCTTGGAAAAATTCTGTTAACTTTATTGATCAATCTAATTATTCTGATAGTGATACTGACATTGAAGTCATGGCTATTTGGAATGAAGTTAACCAAGTTGATGATGAAATTCAACCTCCCAAATGTGAAGTTATGATAAATGGTCACATGTTATTTCTTTGGGCTGATTCCTGTTCATTATATACCATTATTGACAAAAACATGTGGGAGGCTTGTGGCAAACCTAGTCTTACTTGTTCTCAAAGAACTGCTGTAGGTTATTTAGGTATCAAATTACCTGTTATTGGATGTTTTGAATCTGAAATTATTTTTAAAGAAAGGAACACTTCAGGTACTGTCTATGTTGTAGAAAAAGGAAGAGCCTTATTAGGATGGAAAGAATTGTGGAATTTAGGTATGACTCTTGATCCCAATCATCCGGATAAAGTTGTATTATCTCCTAATTGGCACAAAAAACATTCTGATGTAGTTTTACTAACCCAAGATGATGCAAGCTCAGAATGGCACAAAAAAATTCCTGATTTATTTAGTACAAAATTAGGGTGTCTAAAGAAATTTGAACATCGTATTATTCTCAAACCAGACTGTACACCTATTGTCCACAAGGTACGTAATGTTCCCTTAGTGTTAAGGTCTCAACTTAAGGTAGAACTTGATCGTCTATGTCAACAAAACATTATTGAATCTATCGAAGCATCTGATTGGCTTAGTCCAGTCGTTTTGGCACGAAAACCCAAAGGCAAATTGCGCATGTGTGTTGATCTAAGAGATTTAAACAAGAATATTTGGGTATATCGCTATCCCTTACCCAATATCAACGAGATGGTGGCCTCTGTCAGAAATGCTAAATATTTTTCGTCAATTGATTTGTCAAATGCTTATCATCAGATAAAATTACATCCTGAGTCTCGCCATTTAACGTCCTTTATTACTCCTGAGGGAGCCTTTCAATTTCTAAGGATGCCTTTTGGGTTGTCCTCTGCATCAGCTGTCTTTCAGAGAGTTATGACTAGAGTTCTTGAAGGAATACCTAACATGTTAGTTTTTCAAGATGATGTATTGGTGTGGGGGGAAGACAAAAATATGCACGACAAAATCTTGAATGGTGTGTTACCTAAACCTCAGAATGCTGGTTTAACGGTTGCTGCTGAAAAATGTAAATTTGCTACTAATGAAATTGAGTATTTGGGGCACACCCTGTCAGCGCAAGGTGTTAAGCCGAAGAAAAATTTATTAGATGCTATAAAAAATGCTCCATCTCCGTCTGACAAAGACCAACTTCGTTCCTTTCTAGGGCTTGCTGAGTATTATTCTAAATTTGTACAGAACTTTGCTTCCAAAGTTTTTTGTTTAAGATCATTAATGAAAAAAGGTGTTAAATTTGTGTGGAGTTCTGAATGCCAGTCAGTCTTTCAGGATGTGAAAAAAGAGATAATAGATGCTGTTGCACTTAAACCCTTTGATCCCAACAAAAAGTCCATCATTGTTGTTGATGCAAGTGCATATGGTTTAGGAGCGGTTTTGATGCAGGGTAAGGACAAATCGGAATGGGTTGTAGCTTTTGCTTCCCGTACTTTAAAGGGTGCTGAACCATCGTATTCTGTTATTGAGAAGGAAGCCTTGGCTTGTTTTTGGGGTGTAAATTATTTTAGGAATTATGTGTGGGGCACAAATTTTGAATTAAGTACTGACCACAAACCCCTGGTAGATATATTTTCAACCAAAGGTGCAGGGAAAGCTACTCCTAGAATTGCAAAGTGGATTTATAAACTACAGGAGTATGATTTTTTAATGAAGTATGTACCAGGCATTAAAAATGTTAATGCGGATTGCTTATCCCGTCTTCCTATCTGTGGTGAGGATTCTGTATCTGACCAAGATGAGGAAAGGTCAATAGCCACTGTTCAAGAAGTTTGTAATGGTGCTATTGATGAAGTAGAGTGGAAAAAAGCAGTTCAAGATGACCTTATTTTGAAGGAAGTAATTGTACGGTTAACCTCACCATGCAATAATTTCTCATGGAGTTATTGTGAACTATCTGAATATAAAACTGTGTGGCCAGAACTATCTTATAACGTTGAAACGGGTATTGTCAGGAGAGCATATAAACTTGTGGTACCGTCTAGTTTACGAGATAGATTGTTAGACCTTGTTCACATGGGGCATTCAGGAATGTTTGGCATGAAAAGAAGGTGCAGGTGTGATTTTTGGTGGCCTGGTATGGATAAAGATGTAAAAAGGCGTGTGAGGAATTGTTCAGCATGCACTTGTAGTGATAAATCTCATGTTTCCCAAGAATCTAACATTAGTTCAGTTGTGTTTCCAGACAAACCATGGCAAAGATTAGCTATGGACATTTGTGGTCCGTTTAGCATTGGTAACATAGCTGGGAAATTCGCCATCGTCTTAATGGATTATTACAGTAAATGGCCTGAAGTAGCGTTTGTGAAGGAGATCAAAGCTTCTAATATTGTTAATTTTTGTGACGAATTGTTCCATAGGGAGGGTTTTCCTGAAACCATCACCACAGACAATGGTCCACAATTTGTAGCTAGTGAATTTCAAGGATATCTACGCTTGTGTGGTGTGAAACACATTACTACTGCAGTTTATTGTCCAAGAGAGAACGGTATGGTTGAGAGATTCAACCGTGTGCTGAAGGAATGCATACAATTGGCCATGATTGAAGGTGCTGATTGTAAAGTTGCCGTTAAAGATATGATTTGGAGTTATCGCAACACTCCACATTCTGCAACCTTGGTATCACCTTTCCATCTTCTTAAGGGGCGTTCTGCGGGTAATAGAGTAACCCCTGCATGGATGCTCAAAACTTCTAAAAGTCCTATTCATAAAGAGAGTCTAAATGATAGAATGCATGTTTACCAACAGAAATATGTGGATAGACACAACAATAGAATCAAGAAATTGGAAAGACCTTTTCATATAGGTGATCTTGTGAGATCGTCTCGTTTTGGTTTGTCAAAGGATGGTTCTTCTAAGTGGTCTCATCCAAAGAAGGTGTTGGAGGTTATGGGAAATTGTGTACTGTTAGATGATGGTTGCAAATGGAATTTGTGTAACATTGTTTTATGCAATGACTTGGAACAAAAGTTATGGTTAAACAGAAACAGCGATATTTCTACACCCAAACCCAATCCAAATGTTGTGTCATCTAATTCTCATACTATTCCTCCTGTGTCAACAGAGACATCTCCCCCTTGTTCAAGGAGATTATCTGGAAGGATTATTATAAAGCCTGTCAAGCTCAATGATTATATGTTGTAACTATCAATTCTATGATTATATGTTATGTTCTTGTTTGTGTTATATATTATGTATATATATTTTTTTTGTTTGTTTTAATTAATTTTTAGAAAGGAAGATGTGTTACATTATCTCTGGTAGTGTTTCTTTAAAGATTAGAATGTTAATACATTCATGATCTGAGCCAGAATGTTATCCTGGCACTTGAATCACAGCTGTTCTTGTGTGCACATCTTGGAGACGTTTCCTGCAAATAAACTTCAAAAAAGCAACTCTTTCTACTGTGCTTTTCTACTTTCAAAAGTCCCATGCACACAAAATTAAAAAACAATGAATATAGACACAATGGATCTATATTAATTTGACGTGTACAGCCGGACAAAGGTCTCAATCTTTACTTTGTTGTACTTTAATTCAGAATACAAGACAAAAAATGTCCTTCCACCATTCAACGTAGTGGGGCAGCTTTTGCCTAATAGCCCTGTTCTTTTCTTTGTTTCAATACTGTGTTAATCTGTATGTGCCTGGGTACAGGCTTGTGCCCCACTACGTTGAATGGTTGAAGGAATTTTTTTGTCTTTTATTCTGGATTAAGTAAAGATTGAGACCTCTGTACGGCTGGACATGTCAAATTAATATAGATCCATTGTGTCTATATTCATTGTTTTTGAATGTTGTGTGCATGGGACCACTGTTGTTTCAAATAATCCAGGTTATTGACAACATTTCAACCACAGATCAATAGATACTGTCATAGATGGGTTTTGGACTTGCACATTGCCAACTATAGGTCATTACTGCACGACTTCCTGTTGGACCAAGGTCTAGTGGACACCCACCCACTATTGAACCCTGGTGGCACGAATCACCCATTCCTATCATGTGTTAATGGAACCTTAGAATGGTCTATTTATTAACCTCCAAACATGGCGAAGGCCTTCGACTGTAGAATACTGGAAAGGATGCTGGGTCACCACTCATAAATCCTCTTATTCCTGGAGTGTGGATTAATACAGCCAGGCCCTGAAATATGAAAATCTGCAGATCCAAATTGCTGCCTGCAACAAAAGTTCCACAAGAATGCCTCAGGCTAATCTTCCTAGAAAACAAGGGCTTGGTGTGTTCGCATCAAGTTCTATGGGCTGCTATAAAAGCCTTAATATGCTGTTTAAAGTGTGAAACAACCCCATTAGGGAGAGAAAGTTCAAAAACGAACAATACAAGTTTGAAACTAACATGAGATCTATTCTAAAGATTTATGACTCTAACCATACTTCCAAAAATAGGAAAAGTCTACAATAGGCTAAATACTCTTTAAACTCTCTGTTCACCTCATCTGCTTAATATGCACTATCCTGCCTCTGATGGGCTCACTAAGAACATGGGGAGAAGCTGGTAATACTCTTAATTACCCAACTGGGCTGACAGAAGCAAATATGATGATACTACAGTTTAAGACAGCGATGGCAATCTCCAGGCCTTCCCATAGATGATCTCAGAAATCGTAACATCTTTCTACCAATGAGTTTATACATCAAAATATCATACTCATACAATCGGAAAGGACAATGTTTTCTTCTCCCTGGTGATGGAGGAAGAAGAACGAAATAGTGACCTCTAGTTCACAGTTGCCTTAAAGTAAGTTGCCTGGAAAAGATGGTTTGACATAAAAGAGGTTTGTTCCTCAAGGGACATCTTGCACCCATTAGCTAGAACTCTGTCACATTTGTTGACTTTCCAAAGATATCCAGACAGATACTACATCATCCATGGATGATGAGAAAACCTTAGACAGAAATTAATGGGGCTACATACAATGGTGGCTCCTCCACTAAGGCGGAGGAGCGTCGCCCCACAAGAAAAATAAAATGATCATAACAAAGTTATTATCATTTTGTTTTTCATTCATGGCTATGGATAGCCAGTGCGGGCTGGGCAGGGCTGTGCTTTCTGCAGAGCGGGGGAAGGAGTGGTGGCACTCTTTTAAGTGCACATGTATGTTTAACTGCCCGTCTCAGGCCCGCCAAACCATCATGCACACTTGGCATGTTCTCCTTCAGGCTGTGTTGCACAGCCCTGTGGAGAACATACCAAGACTCCCATTCCCTGGCTGAGCACTGAACCACGGGGCTCAGACCAATCACAGAGCTACACAGCAGAGTTGTGCTTGGTCAGGGTAGTCGGGAGCATGGGTGCTTCCTGGTTCTTAGACCTTTAGAGGACAACCAATCACAGAGCTACACAGCAGCGTTGCGATTGGTCAGGGGAGTCGGGAGCATGGGTGCTTCCTGGTTCTTCGACCTTTAGAGGACAAGGATGGAGGAAGGCGGCCACTGGGAAAGTAGGTGTTTTTTTTCTTTGTTCCTTTGCCCCTTTTCTTTCGCTGATTGTAGATTTTCCCAGTTTACAGGGTAAAAAGTAAACTGGGACCAAAGTGAAACCCTTCCAAGACCCCTTTTAAAATATAAGCTCTAATATTTAGTTGCCTTTCTAAACATAGACATTAACTTGACGATAAAGGTGAATATCATTTGAATGATCACTAAAACCAAACACGATTTCTCCTGCTGACCCCAACTACAACTCTCTATGTGAGGTAGGAGCCAGATCATACAAATGGCAGTCATACCTCGACGTATTTACTTGTTAACCGTGCTACAATTACACCTTCCACAATCACTTTTGCAGGGACTTTACCAAGGCATACTTACATGCCAGGACATGGACAGATGAGACAATCACTAAAAGCTAGTAAACTATATGCACAGAGGCGTCGCTCCACTGTTGAGTGCCAGCAGATTTAAACCCATGAACAGGCAATGTATGAGTGGCAAACCAGGCCACTCAGACCAATACCAGCACTTCTCTCTTGCAGGGTAATGATATTCCCATCATGAAAGCAGCGTCTGGATTGGCATCTGGGAGCCTGCACAGTGTACACCAGCCCTGGACTTGCCGGATTCAAGGATCTGGAGAGGAGCAATTTTGCGGCGGGAGGTTAGAACTGTTTTATATATTTTAATACATTTTTACATCTGTAATTTTATAATTTTTGTATCCCCCGCCCCATATTGCCTCACCACTTCGGTTTCGGGGCAGGCACCACTGTATATGCACGCAATTCTGGAGACCTTTGATTGCCCCATATGGAGTCCATTTACACAGCTCATTAGCTTTTTTAAACTGATGGGCATAAAGGCACCCCCTACATGATAAGATCTTTCTGGAGGGCATAAGTGGCTCTCCCCTTAACGAACACCCTTGTGAACTTTGCCCTGATCGACGACCAGTACCAAAATGAAAAGAGAATCAAACATAGTACTGCCAGACACTTCTAACAAAACATGGATATTTCCTCTTTGCTTTTTGCTCACCCTCCATCCCCTCTACGCATGTTGTTCCCTCTGTGAATATCTGGACAATTAAATACCCCTACCTTTGTGTAACTTCTGTACGTTTACTGGTTTGGCCCAGGAGATTCAACATGTAGTGGCTACCCGGCGGCTTTAAGAAATAGTCCTGATATATGAGGACCACAATATGGTAGAAAAGACAGATTTAAAAACATAAAATGGTACACAGGAGCTTCAAGTTTAGGAAAGGCGGGGCCGTCACCGGCCCGGCCGCAGGTATGGTGAGGCGCACCGGCCCCCACCCGCTACCCGCTATAGCTGTTGGAGCGCGCCCCCCATTGTGTCACCATGACGTGGCGGGCGCGCCTTAACGTAGATTGGATCCCAGGTCCCGGAGTTACCTGGAAGTGACTTAATCACTTCCGGCTCACTATGGAAAAAAGGCCAGCCGGTTAGATGCGGCCTGGCCGAAGAGGGGTTAAAAGGACGTGGAGCGAGGGAGTCTGCCTCTTTGACTCCGCGTGCCACCGCCTGCCCCTCCAGCCTCTAGGAGGCTGTTATTTTTTTTAGCCACCCACCATCCCCTGAAGCAGATGATTGGTATTGTGTGTTATGAAGATTTTCGCAGTTTAGCTACTCATGTTTATAGATAACAAGGGTGTCTGACTAATACGCTTCTGTTCCTTAGAACTTTATCCCGTGTACTGGTCATCAATCGTCGTATTTATTGCTATTCCTTGGTCAGGCGGTAAGGTCATGATTGGGGAGCAGTTAATTTAAGGGCCTTAGGGGGCGGCACCATTCTTGAATGGGGTCGCCAAAACGGAGGGACAAGTGGTCTCTCCTAGAACTCCAGGGGCAGTTACAGCCTGTTGGCTACATGGGTGCGGGGGAGGGGAGAGTCACGCTTTCTCTAGGCTGGTTGGCCACCCCGCACGTGCACAATGACGCCAGTAAACGGCGCAGAGAGGCAAGGGCCCCCTTTAATGGAGTTAATGGGGCATAGGGGGGTAACCGGGGGGAAGAAGTACCCTCACGGTAAGCGGGCCCTCTGCACATGTGCACTTCGATAGAAGGGCGTGGTTAATCGGGCGTACGGGGTAACCGGGGGGAGAAGTACCCTCACAGTAAACGGGCCCTCTGCGTATGCGCACTTCGACAGAAGGGCGTGGTTAATCGGGCGTACGGGGGTAATCGGGGGAGAAGTACCCTCACTGTAAACAGGCACTCTGCGCATGCGCACTCCGACAGGAGGGCCTGGTTTAGTAATAAGGATCCGACACCAGTTAGTGACCTTGCCGTAGGCCCAAATAGGATACGCAGAAAAGAAATATTGTATAATGTGATTGATATGATAGTTTCAGATAGGAAATACCTTGTACTAGAAGTATGTTAAGGTTAGCCATCTGATATCTGTATATATCACTTGCAACGTTTTCTGCGTGATTGTGTAAATATTGTTTACTTAATTTTTTCGATTTATTTGTATGTTTTAATAAATACGGCCGGGGGTTGTAAGACCCCCCGTCTTCCAAAGAAACCCCTCTCATGTCCTGGTTAATAATGTTTGTTACGGAAGGGGGGTCCTTCTGCAGTCCCTGGCCATAACAATGCTGCCGCCGCCAGGCACTGTTGCTCCTGAATGTTGGGGTGTACTAATTTTGGTAGCTTTGCCCATTGGCTTGGCAAGGTCAAGTTGTACCGGTTGCGGAAAGTTTCTGCTCACCCCCACCCACATTGAAATTATTAAAGTAAGGGGAAAAAAAGATAGTTACACATATTTTTGCCATTTTGTCACCGCCTCAGTGATGACACCCTGGGCGCCCGCACACACCGCACCCCTTTCCTACGCCACCGGCTTCACCTGTGGGTGTAGAATAGTTATATGAGTGTAAAAATCATAAATATATGTCATTGATTGGACAAATAAGACCCAAAGTTCTGCAGGCTTCTCAGAACATGTGTATTTTAAGGCGCAGCATTTTCTTGAAACAGGTCTTAAAGCTTGCGCCTAGAATTTCATTTTCTGGCAACATTTGTCTTTATTTGGCTATATTAGGAAATCTATCCTTTACCTGCTGTAATAACCAATTCTATATGGATGTATACTTTATGACTATTTACGAGAGTAAAAGTCTTTGTCAAATGTAATTACCAATAAAGACTCATTTCTATATAATTTTAAAAAAAGTAAAATAGGTAAGCACAGAGTAACTTCACTTCACATAACATAGCATTGCATATCATTAAACATGGAGGTGGTGCTTGAAGAAAGAAGAAATGGCTCTAATTTTTTGTCTTCCAGACTGCTCCTGTCCCTTTGCTTATTTTGGGATTAAGGTTCAGGTAGGAACATGTTCTTGCCCGGCACCACAAATGCGTGTATGGTAAAGTCGATCTCCTCTAAGGCCGTTGTTTCCTAAAGCTGAGGTTTAATCCGTAGTTTATGTGAACCGTAATACCCTCCAATACAACAAAAGGACCTCTTGTCTGTTTCCAAATGCATGCTTTGTATTATATCCACAGAACAAACTAAAATGCTCTTATATAGCGAGAGGGTTTTTGGTCACTGGGTAATCGGTGGGTGCTTATGAGAAAATAGATGTCAAAGACACATGCAACTGTCGTGTTTGTGCCTTATTCTTTTTGTTGGTATGTGGTCTAGCTTTATACATTCTTAGCATTGATAGCATTCTAATGGATTTGCAGGTTGACTTCAATGTAAATTTACTTTCTGGTTGCCACCCGCTTTAAAGTTTGCCACTTAATCCGATTACTAGTCTCTAAATAGATTCCACATTGCTTTGGAATCTGTAAAGCCAATAGAATGTTGACAGTGTTCAAGATGGTCAATGCTAGGCACACATCAATATGTAAAATAAGGCATAAATACTGCAACCCCCCCCCTTTACAATAACCAACCAAACAATGCTACATACAAATTAAAATAACTACATCAGTATATGGCACACTGACCAAGTGAAAACGAGCATATTACCAAAACAAGATGCCATAATGATTGAAGCTTGATTAAAGGACAAGTGAACTAACCATTTTGCTATTTACGACACAAATATAACTGAGGACTCTGGCCCAACATAGCCCTTCAAACAAATGTGCATCTTCCTCATTCTTTTAAGCTGGAGATAACGCTTGATTCCAAGCATCCTGGCCCGATGCTTTTCATGAATGATGGAGTCGGAAAGGCCTGTTCGAGTCTCAGAAGGGGAGGTATCCTTAGGTGTTCAGCGAGGAAGTAAATATACTGAACGTTTTCAAGCATAGGATTATATTACGCCAAGGGTCGTTATGGTGAGGTAGGAGGTCTTGTGAGGAGTGCATGCTTGTTTAAATGTTACTCTGACTTCAAGTGGTAACCAGTGTAAGTCTTTGAGTTCAAGGGTGATTTTTTGTCATTTTTTATTGTTCAAGATAGAAATCTGGCCACTGAGTGAATATCTGTTTTGATGGAGGTTACATAAAATGTAAGAATGCTAGGTAGAACGCCATAGTATAACTTTAAGTGGACCAGTGAGTGGACTACGAACCAAAAGTCATTGGGCTGAAGGAGGTGTTTCAGATTCTTAACTGGAAAAAGGGTGGCTGAGACAAATATATGTTATGATCTAGTGAAGTTAACTATAAATCATTATAAAGTACACGTACAAAAAATGCACAAATTAAAATGTTCGATATTTACATGGCTAAGACAAAGCACTTTAAAAAGAGGTAATTAGTGGTGCCCCCCCCCAAAAAAAAATGCCAATGACTTGTATCAGAGTGATAAGGGAACTCAACAATAATTGAATGCGACAGCTTAGACAATGGCAAATGGACATAATAAGTGCATTGCAAATCTAGAAATATTGCAAGTGTCTATTCACGGTTCAGCATATCAGAAAAGACTCAGGTTACATCATACTTGGAGAAGGTGGAGAACAGGGCAACTTCAGACACACTTAGATAGGGCTTCCAGTGCCAGTCAGACCTGTTACACTATCCCAGCCACACTAAAGACGGTCAATAGAGGCAAAGTAGTATGAAGACCTACCACATGCATATGCTGGTGTCTGGCATTGGCGCTTGGTAGGACTACTTTATGCCACACGTCGCATATGGCTTTTCCATCCATAACCACTGCTGGTTCCTCCCTCAGTGGTTCTCCCTGCTCATCCTTCCATAGACTCTTAGGTGTCTGGGATTTAACTTGTGTTTCTAATTCTTCTGGTCTACAGGCTTTATCTTTCGTGGTGCAGCAGTGTTCTCCTTGCTTTTTTTCGCTCTCAGGCAGGACTCCTGGTGTGCCTTGAGACTAGCTATAGTCGGCCACCACACTGCACTAGGTAAGTCTGGAAACGTACATGCTTATTATAAACAATCCATAACTACATATTGTGCTCTCTTTCTAGAAGATGAGTCGCTGTACCTTGAATAATCTGTAAGATGTTGTGCCACAACAGTCTTTTCCAGGTCTTCCTATACACACATGCAGGAACAACTCTCTCTCACCTGTGCCATTTTCCCTTTTCCTCTTTCCCCTTATGTTTAGGTGTGCTTCACTATTGCTGAGTTTGCTAAAGGAGGGAGAAACAGATCAGTAGTGAAAGGAGGGACAGGACTTGACATCCATAACTTCGTATGCACTCAGCTCGTGATGACATGGTCTTCCAATATTAATACTTGCATGATGATATTATCTCCTGTGGATCCAAAATAATAAAAGATGACCCCCTCACCTCCCTGAATTATTGTGGAGTCACGAGATCGACTTTGCAAAAGGGTGTCAACACAAAAAAAATGTACGAAAATATTGGCAATATTCCCTCATGCACATGGGTGCTCTGGGTTATGAATTTATAGTCATTTGCTTAGGAAATTGACCATAACCAATTTTCTATTTTGTGATAGGTGCTCAACCATTCTGCCCATGGAAACATTGTTGCAAATAATGACCATAATGATGGTGGATATTTTTTTACAGTGTTTCATTTGGAAAACGCTAAAACTTTTATTTTCATTGTCCTTAATGTGAAAGGGTCACAAAAGCAGAGCCTCCCTTTGACTTTGGGCTGCCTGGATCCCTTTTTGAATTTCAGGAAATCAATAATTTGACAATGTTAATTTAGCAAACCAAAAATGTATGTTGCCTTTATTTTGTTTACAATATCCTGGGAACTGTTTATCCGATCACTTTCCACGTAAATTACTTGTGGGCGAAGTCTACAAGAAGGATTGCACATGTACGTCGCCTACACATATCTTTGGTAGGACCTACAAATAATTCTTTAAAACTGAGAGGGGGGTCTACCTTTCTTCTACTTAACATTACAGGGAACATCCCAGTATCGTTGGCCTCTCCACCCTTTACCTGGTTGACTGGAAAACTTCAATTCCATTCTCCATATTAATTTATATTGACTATTCTTGTATACAGAACTGTTAGATTTGGGGGTTGCTAGTTGGCACAGGTATGTACTTGTGACAAATAGGGACCCTTGCCTCTAGTCAGGAGAAGGAGACTACACTTCTAAAATAACCCCTTCTCACCCCCTTGGTAGCTTGGCAAGAGCAGACAGGCTTATCTCAGAGGCAGTGTGTAAAGCATTTGTGACCACATACAGTAACCCAGTGACAAAATAAACAGATGGACACCACACAAGGATTTTATATAAAAAATAAGTATACTTTATACAGAGTTACCACAAGACCATAAACGACAAAAAATACACAATACTGTTACTTTAAGATGGTAGATTTAGCTTAGTTAAGTTCAGTTCTTGATATGCTACAGTTTGCGTCAATGTACCTTAGGTTGCGTTGCTCTTCCACGACAAGCAATATCGCAGCGAGAGAAATGCAGCAAAGTTCAAGTACAAAGAAATAAAGACGTGAAGATCTTCCAGATGCGGCATGCTTCTCTGGGGATGCGAGAAGTTCTCGGTTCTATGCGTGGACTGCAGCGGCGACACCCTTGTTCCGCGATGCGACGGTAGCAGATTCACTTGCGACACTCTTCTCCCACGATGCGTGAAGCTTCCGCACGATGCGACAACTACAGCGGTGACATCCACAATGTGACGGCAGTAGCTCTGATGGCGTTGCGCTTCTCGGGGATGCGAGGTGCTTTTCTTCGATGAGGTGCAGTGCGACAGTTCCAGCGGTGACACCCTCCTTTGGAGTTGCGACGGCAGGCACAGCGACGGCAACGCGCTCCGACCTCATTGCGAGACTCTTCTCTCGATGCAGTGCAATGCGTCAGCTACAGCGGCGACACCCTCCTTCGGAGTTACGACGGCAGCAGCAGCGATGGCGACACGCTTCCTCTTCGTTTAAGGCATGCTTCTCTCCGATGCGGTGCAGTGCAACAGTTCCAACGGCGACGCCCTCTTTCGGAGTAGCGACGGCAGGCACAGCGACATGCTTCTTCTCGATGAGTCGCACTTCCAGCTCCTTGTGACACGCAGTTACCCAGAAGGCCCAAAACAGCAGCAGGCACTTCCAAAAGAACTCTGGGGAGCTGGGATGTGAAGTCTGTTGTCCCTGAGACTTCAGCAAGAGGCAAGCTCTTTTCCAAGCCCTTGGAGATCCTTCACAAGTTGAAATCAAAGTACACAAAGTTCCTTTCTCCTTCGTATGGCAGTAAGGCAACCACTGCAAGGCAACCCCCCAAGCAGCACTTCAGCTTGGAAATAGTCTCTCCTCAGTTTCTTCAGGTTCCTCTCCTCAGTAAAGGTTTCTTCTTGTAGTCCAAAGTGATTTAATTTCTTGGGATCAGTGTCCCAATATTTTTACCCCAAAATCCTTTGTTCTATGAGGGGAGAGGGGTTTTTGCCCAGACCAAACCAGTTCTGAAGCACTCTGTTTACCAGACTTCTCCTTCCCTTTCACATTGCAGGGCAGAAACATCAGACGCCCCACAGGAGGCGGAGCCAGCATTGTGGAAGGCAAGCACAGCCCTGGAGTACTTTGTTTACAGGACTCCTTCTCTTCTTTCAGTGTGCAGGGCAGAGACATCAGCCGGACCCCAGGAGGTGGAGCCAGCATTGTGGAAGGCAGGCACAGCCCTATTCAAGGTTCAGGTGCAACTCCTCCCTCCCATCTAGATGCAGATCTCTCTATTCACCCCTGGGCTGACTCATCCTGTCTCTTGGAATCCCCCAGCCCTGTCCCTCACAAAACCAGACAAAGGAATACACAACCTAGCAGAGGCAGGCTTGAAAGGTTAGACAAGCAAAGACCTACTTTCTAAAAGTGGTATTTGCAAACACAGAATGTTAAAACCAACTTCCCTAAAAGATGTATTTCATAATTCTGAGTTCAGGCATACTAAACTCGAATTTCTACCATGTTCTCTGAGTCAGTTGGGATTATAAACATGTAATAATCTAACAGGCTACTCTGGCCTACGGAGAACAGGTAGCCTTGCAATAGTGAAAAAGGAAAATGGCTGTAATTCACTATTAGGACATGCCACACACTTCAGGGGTTGTCCTACCTTATGCTTACAATGCACCCTGCCCTTGGGCCTACAATAGGGGTGACCGATATGAAGAAAAGGGAAGGTTTAGGGACTGGCAAGTGGGTGCACCTGCCCAGTTAGCATGACAGTACCAGACTGCACCCAGGCTCTGCAATGGCAGACCGTAGACACATTTTACAAGGCTGCTTCAGTGAGTGGTACAACCAGTGCTGCAGGCTCACCAGCAGCATTTGGATTTACACGCCCTGGCACACTCAGTGCACTGTACTAGGGTCTGACAAGTAAACCAAATAGACAAACATGGAACCACTGATTAATACATCAATTTACAACAGGGAGCACTTGCACTGTGACACTGAATAGCAGTGAGACAGTGCCCAAAGCATCTAACACCAGCAAAAATACATGAGGCATCAGCAAAAATGGAAGGGAGACACACGCCAATGGTGCCAGGTCTAACACGTGTCCCCTCCAGCTGAATTGTGGGGAGAACTACCCTAACACCTGGGAGTTCTCATCACTAAGGCGGAAAAATCTGGACAGACCATCAGCGATGGCGTGTTCTGTACCAGGGCGGTGTTCCACCATAAAGTCCATACCCTGTAAGGAAATGGACCACCTCAACAGCTTTGCATTCTCACCACTCATTTGCATCAACCATCTGAGGGGCCTGTGGTCTGTCTGAACCCAGAAGTGAGTCCCAAACAGGTATGGTCTCAGCTTCTTTAGTGCCCAGACCACAGCAAATGCCTCACGCTCAATAGCACTCCACCTCTGTTCCCATGGAAGTAACCTCCTACTAATGAAGGCTACAGGTAGATCTAGGCCCTCCTCATTCATCTGTGACAGAACAGCCCCCACACCATGCTCTGAAGTGTCTGTTTGAACGATAAACTCTCTTGAGAAGTTGGGTGCCAGGAGCACAGGTGCCGTGCACATGGCAGCTTTCAGGGCCTCAAAAGCTTTATGACAGGTGTCAGTCCGAATCAATTTATTGGGCTGCTTCCTGAAAATCAGCTCTGTTAAGGGTGCAACAATGTTGCCATACCCCTTGACAAACCTCCTGTAATACCCTGTGAGACCAAAGAAGGCTCTCACCTCTGTCTGGATTTTGGGTGGCTCCGAAACCAGGATGGCTTCAATCTTGGGTTGTAGGGGCACCACCAGGCCGCTCCCAACTTGGTGTCCCAAGTACACCACAGAACCCTGCCTGATCTGGCACTTACTCGCCTTGATCTTGAGGCCTGCCTTTTGCAGCGCAATCAACAATTCCTAGAGGTGGCGTAGGTGTTCCTCCCAACTGGCACTGAACACTGCTATGTCATCCAGGTAGGCGGCACTGATCTCATCCAGTCCAACCAACACCTGGTTGACCAACCTCTGAAAGGTGGCAGGGGCATTCTTCATCCCACAGGGCATAACATGAAACTGGAAATGCCCATCTGGTGTGGAGAATGCTGACCTCTCCTTTGCCCCATCAGTCAAGGCGATCTGCCAGTACCCAGACGTTAAGTCAAACATGCTGAGGTACTGTGCAGCCCCTAGCTGATCAATGAGCTCATCAGCTCTGGGGATGGGGTGCGCGTCAGTCTTCGTGACTGAATTGAGCCCTCTGTAGTCCACACAGAACCGGAGTTCGGGTGTGGCACCCGGAGCTGCAGCCTTTGGGACCAAGACCACTGGGCTGGCCCAAGGACTGCTGGATGACGCAATCACCCTTAGCGTAAGCATCTTTGAGACCTCCTCTTTGATGCAAGCCCTCACCCTGTCAGTTACCCTGTAAGTTTTATGCTTCACAGGTAAGCTGTCTCCTGTGTCCACATCATGGATGCACCAATCTGTGACACCAGGAACCAGGGAGAACAGATCAGCAAACTGTCCCAGCAACTGACGGCAGTCATTCTGTTGCTCAAGGGTCAGGGTGGAAGAATGGTTAACACCATCCACTGACCCATCTTGCTCTGAGGCTGAGAGGAGGTCAGGAAGAGGCTCAGTCTCCTCCTCCATCCCAGCATCTGTTGCCAAGAGCATGCCCACTTCAGACCTCTCTAAGTGGGGTTTAAGGCGGTTGACATGTAGGACCCTCAAGGGATTCGTTGGCGACCGCAAGTCCACCAAGTAGATAACTGGACTCTTGCGCTCCACAACCTCAATTGGTCGGGTCCACTTATCCTGGAGCGTCGCAAGACTCCATGGAGGCCATGACCCACACTTTCTGGCCATGTTGAAGCTCTACCAGAGTGGCATTCTGGTCATACCATCGCTTCATCTCCTCCTGACTGGCTTCCAAATTCGCCTCAGCGAGTTGCCTGGAACGCCTAGTCTGGTTCCTGAAGGCCAGCATGTAGATATATACATCCTGGGGAGGTTTCCTGGGAGATTGCTCTTCTTTGACCAGACTCGGAGGTCCTCTGACCAGGTGTCCATAGAGAAGCTCAAAAAGACTGAACCCTAGAGATTTCTGTGGCACCTCCCGGTATGCAAGGAGTAGGCACGGTAACAGGATGTCCCACTTACACCTCATGGGTTCTTCAAGACCCATTACCATGCCCTTCAGGTTCCGGTTGAACCTTTCAACTAACCCTTTTCCTTGGGGGTGGTAAGGAGTGGTGAACTTGTAATTAACCTCACACTCCTGCCACAGGGACTTCATATACTTGGAAATGAAGTTGGTTCCCCGGTCAGACACTACCTCTCAAGAGAATCCCACTCGGGAGAAAATTCCCATCAGTGCTCGTCCCACCACGAGGGCTGTCACTGTCCTCAGCAGTATGGCTTCCCGGTAACGGGTGATATGGTCCACCAAGACCAGGATGAACCTGTTGCCATTGGCTGTTTTGGGGTCTGGTGGCCCCACAATGTCAATCCCCACCGCTCAAAGGGTGTACTGACCACAGGAAATGGCTGAAGAGGAGCCTTATGCTTTCTCCCACTCTTTCCACTTGTCTGGCAAGTCTGACAGGTCCTGCAATGAGTGTCTGAACTCTTCCGCATTTGGGGCCAATGAAAGTGGGTAACAAGCCTCTCAAAGGTCTTTTTCTGCCCCAAATGTCCTGCTAATGGCACATAATGAGCCAGCCCCAGTAGGAAGGCTCTGAACTTCTGGGGTACCACCAGCACACGGGCTGACCCAGGTTCAGCAACATCAGGCTCACTATACAGAAGACCATTCTTCCAGTAAATCAAGTGTGATCGTGATTGATCATCTGCTGCCTGGCTTGGAGCCTGTTGCCGCAAGCCCACAAGAGAAGGGCAATCTCTCTGCTCCAGGCAGAAATCTTCCCTGGAGGGGCCTCCTTCTTGCTACCAATGGGTCAGCTCAGGCAGGTCCCCCAGTTCAGCAACTTGATCTCCGGTAGGCTCCAGGGCATCCCCCTCAGGGTCTACCTCCTCCTAGGCAGTGGGAACTTCAGGGGCCGGTTTGCCGCGCCCCTGCCACTTCTCTCTGAGGCAAGTTCCTGGGCCTCCCTCTCAGGCTCCAGGTCCTCTTGAGAACCCTTACTGGCTGACATTGACCAGGTGGTCATGCACGCCAAGTCAGGCAGTTCAACCATCTTCAAATGAGTTGTTTTCTCTACCTTTTCCCAAGGGGAGCTCTCCAAATCGTTTCCCAAAAAACAGTCAACAGGCATGGCTGGCCTCACAGCTACCTGAAGAGTACCAGAGACCGCCCCCCCACTCAAAGGGAACCTGAGTCATTGGACAAAGGCTCTCTGTGTTGTCGGTGACAACAACTCGGCAAAATTCATGAGGGACAATCTGCTCTTGAGACACCAGGTGACACCTGACGGCTGTCACACTGGCTCCTGTATCTCTAAGAGCCTCCGCCCTTTGGCCATTGATGGTCACCCACTGCCCATATTTCTTAGTGTTCTTGGGCAGCTGAGCTTCCGAGACCCTCTCACAGTCTCCTAAAGAGACAAGGGTCATTTGTGCGGGACCCCACCCACCGTGGACATCAATCTCCTCCCCCAAGGCTACACTAGCCATCTACCGGGGCGGAGCACCAGTGGGTGCAGGTTTACCAAACAGGCGCCACCTGGTATCATTCGCCTTATGACCCAGGTCGCCACACTTGTAACAATTCAGGGGCCCCTGGGGAACAGGACTACCTGTCGGGACCCTTGATAACTTCTCAGGGGGAGGCTGGGACCTTTCCCTTGGTTCCCTTGCGGACTATTTTGGGGCCCTTTGCAGAACTCCTTCTGTTTACCCTTGTCCCCCCCACTCTTCTGCTGGGGACCCTGCCCACCTTTGGCTGAGTCTCCCACGTGACCCTTGTGGACCTGGGTGCTCACACAGGGGTCCGCCACCTCAGCAAGCTTCTTACGGTTAGTCCGCTTGCTATCTATCAGATGCTGGCGCAACTCTGGAAAACAATTATCAGACTAGTGCTCCCATGCAATCAAATCAAAGAGATCTTGAAAATCATTAACCTTGCTGCCCTTCACCCAACCATCCAATGCTCTGCAAAAGAAAGTGACATATTCAACCCAAGTACTGTTTTCCTTTTGCATTTCCTGAACCTCTGTCTATAGAGTTCAGGTGTCAAACCATATCTAGACATCAATGCATCTCTAATGTGGCTGTATGAATTGGGGACTTCAGAAGGCAAGTCTAACAGTGTGTCCCATCCCTCACTAAGGAACCTTCCCCACAGACCCTCTCTCCAATCTCTCTCAGGGACCCGGTGGGAAGACATGGCTACCTCATAGGCTCTGAACCACTGACCAATATCATCATTTTTGTAAAACTCTTTCAACACATCCTTGGGAATATACACTCTACTTTCTACATGTGCTGACGGTACGCTGCCACCAGAGGGAGTAACTTCCAAACTTTTGGTTTTAAACTCCCACTCCCTCAAAACTATTTCATGCTCAAACTGCATTTTCTTTTCCTCTATGTCTAATCTCCTATTTTCTATTTCCAGTTGCCTATTTACCTTGAACTTGATCAACTCCACTTCATGCCTTCTTGGTCTCTCTCTGTCCTCCAACTCCTCTGGAGACAGACTTTTGCCAGAACCAATGCTACCTGCAGGGGAAGGTACTCTCCTTCCTCCTGAGTCCACTGGCCCTTCCTGTTGCACAACTGCCAGGTCATCCTCCTCAATCTCAGAAGTTTTCCTTGCTTCTACCCAGACCCTCAGCGCCTTGTAGAATTCCTCTTTCTTGGTGCACCCAACAGTGGAAACCTTGGATTTCTTGCAGAAGTACTTCAGCTGTTTTACTTTGTAGCTCTCTAGCTTTTCTTCTTCCTATTCACAATCAATAGAGGCTATGGATTCTGTATCTCCCATGATAACTGAATCAGGCAGCTTTCAAAAATAGAAAATAAATCCAAAAAGGAATCTACCAAAAAGTATGTGGTTGCACTATGGTCTGCACCCACTAAGTAGTGTTCACCAATCACTGTACATGAGTCACAAATGCAAATCCAGAGTCCTCATCGCTGACCACCAATGTTAGATTTCAGGGTTTCTAGTTGGCACAGGTAGGTACTTGTGACAAATAGGGACCCTTGCCTCTAGTCAGGATAAGGGGATTACACTCCTAAAATAACCCCTGCTCACCTGCTTGGTAGTTTTGCACAAGCAGACAGGCTTATCTCAGAGGCAGTGTGTAAAGCATTTTTGACCACATACGGTAGCCCAGTGACAACACTACAGATGGACACCACACAAGGCGTTTATATCATATAGTTACCACAAGATCATAAAGGACAAAAAATACACGATACTGTTACTTTAAGATGGTAGATTTAGCTTAGTTAAGTTCAGTTCTTGAGATGCAACACTTTGCGTCAATGTACCTTAGGTTGCGTTGCGCTTCCACGACAAGCAATGTTGCAGCGAGGGAAATGCAGCAAAGTTCAAGTACAAAGAAATAAAGCATGAAGATCTTCCAGATGCCGCACGCTTCTCTGGGGATGCGAGAAGTTCTTGGTTCAATGCGTGGCCTGCAGCGGTGACACCCTTGTACCGCGATGCGACGGCAGCAGATCCACTTGCGACACTCTTCTCCAATGATGCATAAAGCTTCTGCATGATGCGACAACTACAGCGGCGACATCCCCGATGCAACTGCAGCAGCTCTGACGGCGGCACGCTTCTCGGGGATGCGAGGCGCTTTTCTTCAATGCGGTGCAGTGCGACAGTTCCAGCGGCGACACCATCCTTTGGAGTTGCAACGGCAGGCATAGCGACAGCGGCACGCTCCGACCTCGTTGCGAGACTCTTCTCTCGATGCGGTGCAATGCGACATTTACAGCGGCGACACCCTCCTTCGGAGTTGCAACGGCAGCAGCAGCGACAGCAACACGCTTCCTCTATGTTGTGGCACGCTTCTCTCTGATGCGGTGCAGTGCGACAGTTCCAGCGGCGACACCCTCCTTCGAAGTTGCGACGGCAGGCACAGCGACGGCCTGTTGTCCCTGAGACTTCAGCTGGAGGCAAGCTCTTTTCCAAGCCCTTGGAGATCCTTCACAAGTTGAAAGCAAAGTACACACAGTTCCTTTCTCCTTCCTTTGGCGGTAAGGCAACCACTGCAGGCCAATCCCCCAAACAGCAGTTCAGCTTGGGAATAGTCTCTCCTCAGTTTCGTCAAGATTCCTCTCCTTAGTAAAGGTTTCTTCTTGTAGTCCTAAGTGATCTTATTTCTTTGGATCAGGGTACCAATATTTATACCCCAAAATCCTTTGTTCTCTGAGGGGAGAGGGCCCTTTGCCCAGTCCAAATGAGTTCTGAAGCACCCTGTTTACCAGACTTCTCCTTCCCTTTCACAGTGCAGGGCAGAAACATCAGACGCCCCACAGGAGGTGAAGCCAGCATCGTGGAAGGCAAGCACAGTCCTTGAGCTCTTTGTTTACAGGACTCCTTCTCTTCTTTCAGTGTGCAGGGCAGAGACATCCGCCGCACCCCAGGAGGTGGAGCCAGCATTGTGGAAGGCAGGCACAGCCCTATTCAAGGTTCAGGTGCAACTCCTCCCTCCCACCTAGATGCAGATCTCTCTATTCACCACTGGGCTGACTCATCCTGTCTCTTGGAATCCCCCAGCCCTGTCACTCACAAAACCAGAACAAGGAATACACAACCTAGAAAAGGCAGGGTTGAAAGGTTTGACAAGCAAATACCTACTTTCTAAAAGTGGTATTTGCAAACACAGAATGTCAAAGCCAACTTCACTAAAAGATGCAGTTTAGCATTCTGAGTTCAGGCATACTAATCTCGAATTTCAACTATGTTCTATAAGTCAGTTAGGATTATAAACGTAATAATCTATCAGCCCATTCTGGCCTATGGAGAACAGGTAGCCTTCCAATAGTGAAAAACGAAAATGGCTGTAATTCACTATTAGGACATGCCACACACATCAAGGCTTGTCCTTCCTTATACTTACAATGCACCCTGTCCTTGGGCCTAACATAGGGGTGACTGATATGAAGAAAAGGGACGGTTTAGGGACTAGCAAGTGGGTGCACTTGCCCAGTGAGCATGACAGTACCAGACTGCACACAGGCTCTGCAATGGCAGACCTTAGACACATTTTACAAGGCTGCTTCTGTGGGTGGCACAACCAGTGCTGCAGGCCCACCAGCAGCATTTTGATTTACACGCCGTGGCCACACTCAGTGCACTGTACTAGGGTCTGACAAGTAAACCAAATAGCCAAACATGGAACCACTGATCAATACATCAATTTACAATAGGGAGCACTTGCACTGTGGCACTGAATAGCAGTGGCACAGTGCCCAAAGCATCTAAGACCAGCGAATATACATGAGGCAACATCAAAAATGGAAGGGAGACCCACACCAATGGTGCCAGGTCTAACAAGAACTAATTTCAATTCAATTATATTGGATGCAATATATAATACTGTCAATGTGGTCAAAACAGTGTTCCTACTCCAGAGTTCACAGTCCCTCTTCCATACAATTCTAGACTTACTTTCCCTCAATAAAAAGGTGTTACCTCTAACCCACAGCCTCTGTAGTGCAAGGAACACATTGAGAACATTCTTGTTTGTAGTTTCATTGGGAAGGCCATAGTCAAGTCAAGTCAAGTCAAAAAGATTTATATAGCGCGCTACATACCCATAGGGTCTCAAGGCGCTTGAGGAGGGGTGGGGAATTACTTGTCGAATATCCAGGTTTTAAGTTGCTTTCTGAATGCTAGGTGGTTCTGAGTAAGGCGAAGGTGAGTAGGAAGGGAGTTCCAAGTTTTAGCTGCCAGGTAGGAGAAGGATCTGCCTCCCATGGTGGTTTTGTTGATGCGAGGTACAGTGGCAAGAGCTTGGTTGGAGGATCGTAGCTGACGGGGGGGGTGTAGAAGGACAGTCGTGTGTTGAGGCATTCAGGTCCAAGTTCGTAAAGTGCTTTGTGTGCGTGGGTTAGGAGACGGAAAGTAATCCTCTTATTTACGGGGAGCCAGTGGAGGGTTTTCAGATGACCAGAGATGTGTTCTTTACGCGGGATGTCTAGTAGGAGCCTGGCTGAAGCGTTCTGGATGCGTTGGAGTTTTTTCTGGAGTTTTGCGGTGGTACCGGCGTAGAGGGTGTTTCCGTAGTCCAGGCGGCTAGTGACCAGTGCGTGGGTGACCGTTTTACGAGTTTCGGTGGGGATCCAGCGAAATGTTTTTTTGAGCATGCGAAGAATGTTGAAACAAGATGATGAAACGGCGTTGACTTGTCTGGTCATCGAGAGTGAGGAGTCCAGGATGACGCCCAGGTTCCGTGCGTATTCTGTCGGGATGGGTGCCTTTCCAAGGGCCTCTGGCCACCAAGAGTCATCCCAGGCGGAGGGAGAGGTGCCTAAGATGAGGACTTCTGTTTTGTCGGAGTTCAGTTTCAGACGGCTGTGCTTCATCCACTCGGCTACTTCTTTCATTCCAGGCCATACACATGCTTAACCACTTCAGACACAGTTACACACCTTGTACCTACAAGCTGCTGAACCTGACTCAACCCTCTTACCTGCATGACAAATTCAGCTTCATCAGTCAGCAGTATCTGAGAAGAAGTAATAGCCAATCAAGTGGTATCCGTCCTGGAGCTGACACAGGGTAATGAAATTCCCAGAAGCAGTAGGACTATCATGCACCCTTCTTGGGTTCAGGAACTCTCTACAGGCTCACTTGATAAAGTTACTCCAAATGAAGGACTAGTCTCCAAGTTGTAAACCCTCATGTTACTCTAGCTCCACTGTTAGCTTTTGCTATCTATGTAATGAGATGCGCCCTGCTGGTATGTGTGTAGGCAGCCACGCTTCCTGCAGGTAACAGCGATGGGGCAGTGGAGCTGTTTAAGGGGGATTCCAAGGGACGATGCAAATGGAAAATGAAATAAATAAATAATTTTCCCTCTGCATCGTCCGTCGGAAACCCCCTTACACAGTCCCACCACCCCACCACTGTTACCTGCACGGAACAAGACTGTGTGTAGGGCTCCATTAGCGCACTGGTTCAGCTGCGCTTATAAATAAATAATACAAGAAATGATTACCCCGTGAGATGCATAGTCGAAATATAATGAGATCTTCCCTAAGAAACAGATCAGCAGAACATTCTGCAAAAGCAATAACGTTTTCAATTTTAATATACTGTATAAAATGAACTCACATTCAGTAAAGCAAACTAATCTAATGTGTCATTCATTTAATTCATCTACAAATAAACCCTCTGATGATATTGCTACTAATGTCCTTAACAGTCTTCATTCAATGCTTGACACTCTTTGTAATCAGGTAAGCTATATAATGGAATGAGCTATCACTGCCATCAAATATGCTTAATAGTTTTCATTCAATATTCAATTTGATTGTAACAAGGAAAACAAAGTAATGCAGCTAATGCTACCTACAAGGCTCTCCCCAGTCATCTATTATCATGTACAAAACATTAGAGAGAACATGGAGCGTGTATCAAACTCGTCAGAGATATGTCCTAATGTTGGATTTCTCAAAACTCATAACATACCTCACCAGTAAGAAACAATACACACAGCATGCAACACAACACATTAAACTGAACATTGTGCATACATCCATCTCAGCAAGATATACCCATTCTTTTAATGGGTAATTTCAAGCGCACAACAAGCTCCTTTCGCAATACACAACAGAAACTCCGAACACCCATTCAACAATGTTCCAATAGGTCAGAATATGATATTCATGATCTTCAAAACAGCAACACATCTTTCCAATTTTCTCACGTTCATACTACACACCAGCTGATGTATATACTAGATAACTAGGCATGTGCAAAATATGCACAATACACATAATTTGCATTTGTGTAATTATACAAACGTTTGGGAAAATTATGCGAAATTTTGAAATGAGCATTTGGTGCTACATTTTTGTGCCAAATGCATCCTCACGTCCATTTTGGAAACTGGAAGGAATTTTGCAGTAAATATTTGACTCCAAAAACTCAAGCTTCGCAAACAGCAGCTAATCGCATTCTGGCAATTTACTGTTGTTCTTGCTCACTTGCACTAAGGTTTTGCCACCCCTGGTGACATGTTGTGGCATGATAGTGGAATGTTGTGTAACAAGTGTAATGCAAAATTACCAAAGTTATGCGAGATTATGCAAGAGTAACATAAATTTACATCGGACATGGAGATAACCTTTATTGCAGTAAGTCATATTGGCATGGGCCTTTGTTACACCCGTTGAGCATTATAATTCACTGGTATATGGAGGCTAAAGACATGTACAGCAAAGGGTGAAAATATCCCACTCATGACACAGCTCCATAAACTTAACTTCATACACACATCTGCATACTGATATGGTGAGCCTTCTTAGATTTGTATGTTGGGCACAAGGACATTGAATTACATTAGAGGCATCCCTTACCAATATGCCGACTCTTATTCACTGCTCTTCATTAATTGCGCGATTGGCAAGCGAAGCCCTGTGGGTATATAAGTGCCAAACAAATGATGGATCCAGTTTCACATTTGCTGATCCGTGACTGACATCACGTTGGACATACTACACATGTGGGCAGGCTTGTGTGTTTTTGTTCTGGTGGTAATTAAACAACAGGGGGTGGTGATGGACAGAGTTTCTGAATTAAGCAGAATACTCTCACCCAGTCAAGAGATCAGGGCTTAATCCAACACAGTTTTTTAGCTCACTGCACCATCCCAGCTCAGAACCTGGCTACATGCAAATTAGTCTGTCCCTGGCCCAGTGCATCATGGGAACAGGCTAAACCAAACTACCAAGCCAATTCTTTCACTGGGAAGGAAACAAGCTTCCGGGGACCGGTTTCTGGCATTTCAGCCGTCTTCGGCCCGGCTTGCTTGAATCCTGATGGTGCATTGAGCAAGGGACTCACGTCTGAGTATACCCTTCCACGTTTATGGTGGACAAAATAATTGAAACAACAGGGGGTGGTGATGGACAGAGTTTCTGAATTAAGCAGAATACTCTCACCCAGTCAAGAGATTAGGGCCTAATCCAACACTGTTTTTTAGCTCACTGCACCATTTGTTCTGGTGGTGTCATAGTCTAAGCTAAGCATTGATAGTGTTTATTTGAAATTACATTTGGTGTTATGTGGGTACCTCCGTTCCTACCACAAGGTTTTCTAGCCATAGTGTTCACTCCTTATTTAGTGCTTGTTAGAAATGGGGGTCTCTAGTAGGCAGAGGTAGGTACCTTTGTCCAAATAGGGACCAATACTTCTAGTCAGGGTAAGGGGGCTACACACTTTAGATAACCCCAGCTCACCCCCTTGGTAGCTTGGCACAAGCAGACAGGCTTACTCAAAGGCAATTTGTAAAGAATTTGTACCAAACACTCACAGTAACACAGTGATAACACCACAAACGGATACTGCACTAGTTTAGAAAATATAGTATCTTTATCTAAACTTAACAAGACCAAAACAATAAAAATCCACCATACAAGTATTAAGAAAAATTACTTTCAAAAGGTTTTAGTAACTGAGTCCATAGAAAACTATGGATGCGTGATTTCTTGCAAAGTACCTATTGTTGCAACAAAGTTCACCAAGCCAAACAGCCGCAGCAATGAAAAGCATAGAAAAACAAAGAGATGTGTCGTTCCTGAGACCTTCGTGGATGCGCTGCAACAATTCCGCTGTACACAGGGGAGCGATGCGTTGGGTCCGGTCGGTAGGGGAAAGCGAAGCATCGGTTCTGAGACGACTCCGATCCCCGGATGATACGTCGGGGAAAACTTATGGCACAAGGACAATGCGTGGAAATCTGGGATGCGTCAGCGAACGATGCGGCGGTGGCGAGCAGCGCTGCGTCTACCTTTTCGGGTGCAATCCCTCGATGCATAGATTCTTTCAGCAGCTACAGGTGCTGCACCGGTTTCAGCAGCTGCGTGGTGGTGCGGGGAGTTTCTTCTCGCAACACAGCGTTGCATTTGAAAACTGTTGCCAGAAGAGCGATTCATCGACTTCCTTGTTTGTTGCAATGCTTTCCAGCTCCTAGCAGCAGAAACAACCTACAGAGGTCCCACACAGTCACAGGCACTCCTGGCAGGTCAGAACTCAGAGCAAGGAAGTTCAGTAGAGCTGGGGGTGAAGTCTTTGCCTTCCTGAGACTTCAAAACAGGAGGCAAGCTCTACTCAAGCCCTTGGAGACTTTCCTCAAGCAGGAGACACAGCACACAGCAAAATCCTTCTTCTTTCTTTGGCAGAAACAGCAACTGCAGGCCAACTCCAGACACACAGCAAGGGCAGTATTTCTCCTTACTTTCTCCAGCTCTTTTCCCCTGCAAAGGTTCCTCTTGATTCCAGAAGTAGTCTAAAGTGTAGGGGGTTTAGATCTAATACTTATACCCCAAAATGTCTCTGTTCTCTTTGTGCAAGGGTCTTCGAGCCCAGTCCAAACCAGTTCTGTTCTCTCTGCCACAGCTGCCCGGCAGGCGGTGGAGACAGCATTGTGAAAGGCAGACATGCCCTATTCAGGTGCAAGGTAAATCTCCTACCACCACTCTAAATGCAGACCGAGCCTATTGAAAACTCCTCTCCCTAATCTGACTGCAGCCCAGGTCTATTCAGCCCAGCCCTGACTTATTCAGGAATGGCAGGACACACATCAAACCCCCTCAGTGGCTGTCTGAGAGAATGCACCTCCCCAGCCCTGTAACTCCAAAACCAGTCAATACACAAACAGGCAGAGGCACACAGAATGGCTAAATACAACAATGCCTACTCTCTAAAACAAATGCCATTTTCAAACACACAATTTAAAAATCATCTTTACTAAAATATGTGTTATTAAATTCTGAGTTCAGGGAGGCTAAACTTTATTTCTCTATCTTGTTCCAATGGGAAATTACATTTATAAGATGTAATAAATACACTCCCCTTCTGTCCTATGGGCAAAAATAGCCTTTCAATAGTGAAACACGAAAATGGCAGTATTTCACTATCAGGACATGTCTCACACACACCAGTACATTTCCTACCTTTCACCTGCATTGGAACCTGCCCAGGGGTACCTTGTGCCTACCATAGGGGTGTCCTATATGTAAGAAAAGCGAAGGTTAGGGCCTGGCAAGTGGGTGAACTTGCCAAGTCGACATGGCAGTTAACAACTGCGCACAGACACTGCAGTGGCAGGTCTGAGTTACTGTTTCAAAACTACTCACGTGGGTGCCACAATCAGTGCTGCAGGCCCACTAGTAGTATTTGATTTACCAGCCCCGGCACATCCAGTGCACTTTACTAAGGACTGACCAGTAAATCAAAATATGCCAATCAGGGAGAACCAATAATAATAACAGTTTACCCACAGAGCATATGCACTTTAGCACTAATTAGCAGTGGTAAAGTGCCCAGAATCCTAAAGCCAACAACAACAGGTCAGGAAAAAATAGGAGGAAAAAGCAAAAAAGTTGGGGAAAACCGTGCAAAAATGGCCAAGTCCAACAGTGCTTATTTCCTTCCTTTTGTTTGGAATTCAATATTGCTTTTATCATTTATGCTCACATTGGGAATTCTGTTTAAACGTAAAGGGTCTGATTCACAAAGGTAAACTCACACTTTTCTCTACGTTTACATTTCTTTGTTAGTCACAAAGGGATTTAAGAGTAGTTTCTTTACATGTGAAGAGACTCTGCACTCTTGAAGGTACTACTCCTAAATCTCTTTGTGAATACCAAACCATTGTAAACTTACACAAAAGTGTAAGTTTAGCTTTGTGAATCAGGCCCTGGCATAGTTTTAAAAATATATAATATCAAGTGAAATAAAATCCATGTTGCAGGATATTTGGCTTTTCACTAAAGGCAGTGTAGTATTCAATTGTGGAAGATATTAAACAGTTAGCGAGGCATTTTGTTTTAATTGATATTTTGACAAACCTAGCATACTTTGAAAAATAATTTTCTGTAATAGCCACATAACGTAAGGTTCGATTTACAAAGGTAAACTTACAATGTGTAATTTGTTTTTTAATATATTCACTAACTATGGGTTAATAGAATGTTTACGAATGCGAAGGCTTCGAAGTCAGAGAGGAGAACTCCACACATAAAAAATTCTGTCCTATCTTTTTATATGCAACCTCCCTGACTGACTAAAATTACTATTAACATGTAGTATATGATTACCAGAAAAAGAATGTAAAATTAAACAAAAGTGGAAGTTTACCTTTGTGAATCAGGGCCATAGTGTTTACACAAATTACAATACTAGGGATTGTGTCCAAGTTACATTAATTATTCGTTCTGGGTAATGAGTCAATTGATTACTTCAACATCAAAATGGGTGTGGAGCCCATTTTTATAAAGATTGAAATATGAACAGGACACCAAAGTATGTTGATCAGGAAGTCATGTATATTCTAATGTGTAATGATACAATTGTGTTTCCATTCAGATATGGCATTTGCAGCTATTAGACTGTGTTTAGTATATGCAATTATTTTCTTATTAAAAAATTGTACCATCTATTACATTTCATGATCCTATTAACACATATATGAAATTATATGGATATGGAACAACAGTATTGACAGTTAAGGTTATTATGATGCACATTCTCATGATATGTCTTTTACTGTAACTCAAAGTATATGATCACAGAATAAGCTTACTAGTTAGTAGTAGGTTTGTATGTAGTAATCTATATGTAAATTACATTTGGCATATGTGATGTGGGCTTGTTAAGGATATACATGTGTATTAAGTAGAGCAAATGTGTTCTTAACTATGAGTTCTTCCCTAGAATAGCGAATGAAATGTATTTCTTTTGATTATGATTTAGTTATGTTTATATCTCTGTTCAAAATGATTCATGATATTGTTTATGTTTCATGCAAGTAGATGTTTGCTCCTTGTTAGAAATAACCCTTTCTGCAGGGTCATTACCCAACTTTTTCCCTTCAACCTCCTGTTTTCTGAACCTGTTTTTGCTGGCTTTGAGGACATTGCACACTTTACCACTGATAACCAGTGCGAAAATGCTTGTTTCTCGCCTTTAAACATAGTTAAATTGACTTACACCCACTTGGCACATTTATTTTACTTGTATGTCCCTATTAAAGTGGTACTAAATTGACACAGGGCCTGTAAAGTAAATGTTACTAGTGGGCCTATAGCACAGATTTTGCCACCAACTTAAGTAACCCTTTAAACATGTCTAAGGTCTGCCATTGAAGCTTGCGTGTGCAGGTTAAACTGCCATTTTGACCTGGCAAGGTAAACCCCTTGCAAGGCCATACGTCCCTTTTTAAGTCCCGACTTAAAGCATTGCTTTAGCAATGCTTTTTTGTCAAGATTTCTAGTAATCGGTCTGAAAAGTCTGCCAACTGCGGATTAGCCACAGTTCATGTGAGAAAGGCGCGTGCACAAACTAGCTATGTCACAAACCACCATTTGTCAGCTACGTCACAAACCACCATTTGTCTGTGCCTGGCATCAGACTTCAAAGCTGCCTCTCCCCCGCCCCCGCATCAGACTTCAAAGCAAAGCGCTCCCGCTCCCCCGCCCCCCGCCACAGCAATGCAGAGAGCTTGTTTCCCTACCCTATTACTCTTCCCCCACTGTCTCCACCATCGTCTCACACTTCATTCTTCCCACCCGTACCTCGCCCTCCCTGCCTATGCTCTTTGACTCACTCGTTCCCAGTCACCCTCCTTTCCCCTGCCTTCCCTCCTTTTCTCTCACCTCTTTCCATCCCTTCCCTGGTTCTATATCCCATCCTCCCCCTCTAATCTATGCCCTCTTCCTCCTCCCCTTCCCTATGTCTCTTCCCTGACTCAGTTCATAGTCTTTCCCTTTCCATTCGATCTTTCTCGCTCCCTCCTCCCCTTCCACTCTTACTCTCACCCTTCTCTTCCCTCTGCCACCACCCCTGTGCCCCGGATACCGATGCCTCTCTTCTTCTTTTTTTTTTACTTTACGTTTTGATGTTGGGAGTCAGCCCTTTACCCCCCGCCACAGCAATGCCGGGAGCTTGTTTTATTTTAAATGTGCCTGCCGTTATAAGGAATTCCATGAATAACCAGTAATTTTTTACAGTAATACGCTCACATTTTATTCCGTAAGAATGGTATGTTTAGAATAATAGAACTCTTAGGTTCTGTGATTGTCTACATGACCTGCTGTTTTAGCATCTTTCCAATGAGGAGCTAATGGCGCCAGGCACATACGATCATGGCACCCGCATTTAAAGCATACTGCTTTTCTGCCTCTTCAGCGCATTTATGTGTGACTTTTAAACTCTCCAGACTGCACATTAAAAGTGTATACTGTTTTTACCACATACAGTAGCAACTTTAACTCCGCTCTTTGCTCTCCCCTCCCATGCCAAGAAAGAGCCCCAATGCACAAGTAAAACTGAATTCTAACAACCCTGCCACTTTTAGTCCCTGCGGTAAACATAAACTGAGCAGCACGTTTTTATAACCCTCCGTTCCCATTAAGCCGCAAAAATACTAATGCAGCATGCCTCCCTTTTATGCAGCCATCCATATAATAAAAAATAAAAATTACCCGTCACAATCTATAATTTCGGCAACTTAAACAAAGAAATGTATGGCAAGTTTTTGTTATACTCTTTATTTAATTAGTATTTATAAAACGTGTATTTATCTGTGGCCATATTTGGGTATATAAAACATATGTAATTCTCACAGCAGTACTCATTGTGTTCACCTTAGTTGGACAACAGGCTTATTCATCCTTTTGAAATTTAAATTACTAATGTTGTCGACCACATAAGGATGAAAGGCTAGAGTTCACATAACCGGATTTGAACCTGTGATTGTAAGATGAAACACAGGCCCATATTGACGAGGCATTACTCCACTAAGCCAGTGCACTTTACGGTTGAGTGTTGTAAAAATATAACAATATGCTTTGTTGTCAAAAGTTCCATATTTGAGAATAATTTATACAAAAAACACAATGTGAAACTTTTATATTTTCATTATATAACACAATAGCAAATTATATTTTTATTTACTTTCATGTTTTGCCTTTTGTGTTCCATATTACTTATTATTATTGTCACGTAGCCCTCTTCCGTGCGGATGTTATTCGCATGAACAAAGGATCACGTGTGAGCACAGCTGTGAGGCTGCTAGTGGAATTTGTTGTTTTTATTCTGACTTTACTAGAAACTATCCCCAGATGATTATTTTATTTTAAAAGTGAATGCCGTTATAAGCAATACCATCAATGACAAGTAATTGTTTACGGTAATATGCTCACATTTTGTTCCATAAGTATGCAACGTTTAGAGTGATAGAGCTCTTCGGTTCTGTGATTGTGTGCATTCTTAGCTGTTTTCGCATCTTTACAATCATGGCACCCGCATTTGAAGGATCCTCCTGCTTTGCTGTCTCTTCTTCTTCAGCGCATCTATGCGTTAATTTAATGTAAAGTCTATATTGTTTATTTCAAAAAGGGGGTGGGGTCGCACACCACTCACTCACCAGCGGGATCGCCCCTAAGGACTATGGTCAGTGTAACTTTGCATTCCGCGATGTATCTTTCTTCGCCATCCCTGGACACGTGTTTCGGGGTATTTACCCCTCATCAGCAGGGAATAGGCCATCTTCTTATCTTCTGGGGTTGCCGGTGGCTGCCAAATATTGCCAGGTCTAGTACCACACGGGCGCGCGGGTGCGGGGTCCCAGGCTCGTCAGCCCGCTTAAATATTTCAAAAAGGGGGTGGGGTCGCACACCACTCACTCACCAGCGGGATCGCCCCTAAGGACTATGGTCAGTGTAACTTTGTATTCCGCGATGTATCTTTCTTCGCCATCCCTGGACACGTGTTTCGGGGTATTTACCCCTCATCAGCAGGGAATAGGCCATCTTCTTATCTTCTGGGGTTGCCGGTGGCTGCCAAATATTGCCAGGTCTAGTACCACACGGGCACGCGGGTGCGGGGTCCCAGGCTCGTCAGCCCGCTTAAATATTTCAAAAAGGGGGTGGGGTCGCACACCACTCACTCACCAGCGGGATCGCCCCTAAGGACTATGGTCAGTGTAACTTTGTATTCCGCGATGTATCTTTCTTCGCCATCCCTGGACACGTGTTTCGGGGTATTTACCCCTCATCAGCAGGGAATAGGCCATCTTCTTATCTTCTGGGGTTGCCGGTGGCTGCCAAATATTGCCAGGTCTAGTACCACACGGGCGCGCGGGTGCGGGGTCCCAGGCTCGTCAGCCCGCTTAAATATTTCAAAAAGGGGGTGGGGTCGCACACCACTCACTCACCAGCGGGATCGCCCCTAAGGACTATGGTCAGTGTAACTTTGTATTCCGCGATGTATCTTTCTTCGCCATCCCTGGACACGTGTTTCGGGGTATTTACCCCTCATCAGCAGGGAATAGGCCATCTTCTTATCTTCTGGGGTTGCCGGTGGCTGCCAAATATTGCCAGGTCTAGTACCACACGGGCGCGCGGGTGCGGGGTCCCAGGCTCGTCAGCCCGCTTAAATATTTCAAAAAGGGGGTGGGGTCGCACACCACTCACTCACCAGCGGGATCGCCCCTAAGGACTATGGTCAGTGTAACTTTGTATTCCGCGATGTATCTTTCTTCGCCATCCCTGGACACGTGTTTCGGGGTATTTACCCCTCATCAGCAGGGAATAGGCCATCTTCTTATCTTCTGGGGTTGCCGGTGGCTGCCAAATATTGCCAGGTCTAGTACCACACGGGCGCGCGGGTGCGGGGTCCCAGGCTCGTCAGCCCGCTTAAATATTTCAAAAAGGGGGTGGGGTCGCACACCACTCACTCACCAGCGGGATCGCCCCTAAGGACTATGGTCAGTGTAACTTTGTATTCCGCGATGTATCTTTCTTCGCCATCCCTGGACACGTGTTTCGGGGTATTTACCCCTCATCAGCAGGGAATAGGCCATCTTCTTATCTTCTGGGGTTGCCGGTGGCTGCCAAATATTGCCAGGTCTAGTACCACACGGGCGCGCGGGTGCGGGGTCCCAGGCTCGTCAGCCCGCTTAAATATTTCAAAAAGGGGGTGGGGTCGCACACCACTCACTCACCAGCGGGATCGCCCCTAAGGACTATGGTCAGTGTAACTTTGTATTCCACGATGTATCTTTCTTCGCCATCCTTGGACACGTGTTTCGGGGTATTTACCCCTCATCAGCAGGGAATAGGCCATCTTCTTATCTTCTGGGGTTGCCGGTGGCTGCCAAATATTGCCAGGTCTAGTACCACACGGGCGCGCGGGTGCGGGGTCCCAGGCTCGTCAGCCCGCTTAAATACCCGAAACACGTGTCCAGGGATGGCGAAGACAGCGAAGATAGCAAGATCGCAAGATGATGCATCGCGAACACTCTACTACAATGACCAGAGTCCTTAGGGGCAACTTCCGCCGGTGTGTGAGTAGTGTGCGACCCCACCCCTCTTTGTAACTTAAAGCTCCCTTGAGCAGCGGGCTGACGAGCCTGGGATCCCGCACCTACGCGCCGGAGTGGTACTATACCTGGCAGATATTGGCAGCCATCGGCGACCCCAGAACACTGCCTATCCCTGCTGACGAGCGTTGATAACCCGAAACACGTGTCCAGGGATGGCGAAGACAGCAAAGATAGCAGGATCGAAAGATGACACATCGCGAACACTCTACTACAATGACCAGAGTCCTTAGGGGCAACTTCCGCCGGTGTGTGAGTAGTGTGCAACCCCACCCCTCTTTGTAACTTAAAGCTCCCTTGAGCAGCGGGCTGATGAGCCTGGGATCCCGCACCTACGCGCCGGAGTGGTACTATACCTGGCAGATATTGGCAGCCATCGGCGACCCCAGAACACTGCCTATCCCTGCTGACGAGGGTTGATAACCCGAAACACGTGTCCAGGGATGGTGAAGACAGCGAAGATAGCAAGATCGAAAGATGATGCATCGCGAACACTCTACTACAATGACCAGAGTCCTTAGGGGCAACTTCCGCCGGTGTGTGAGTAGTGTGCGACCCCACCCCTCTTTGTAACTTAAAGCTCCCTTGAGCAGCGGGCTGACGAGCCTGGGATCCCGCACCTACGCGCCGGAGTGGTACTATACCTGGCAGATATTGGCAGCCATCGGCGACCCCAGAACACTGCCTATCCCTGCTGACGAGGGTTGATAACCCGAAACACGTGTCCAGGGATGGCGAAGACAGCGAAGATAGCAAGATCGAAAGATGATGCATCGCGAACACTCTACTACAATGACCAGAGTCCTTAGGGGCAACTTCCGCCGGTGTGTGAGTAGTGTGCGACCCCACCCCTCTTTGTAACTTAAAGCTCCCTTGAGCAGCGGGCTGACGAGCCTGGGATCCCGCACCTACGCGCCGGAGTGGTACTATACCTGGCAGATATTGGCAGCCATCGGCGACCCCAGAACACTGCCTATCCCTGCTGACGAGGGTTGATAACCCGAAACACGTGTCCAGGGATGGCGAAGACAGCGAAGATAGCAAGATCGAAAGATGATGCATCGCGAACACTCTACTACAATGACCAGAGTCCTTAGGGGCAACTTCCGCCGGTGTGTGAGTAGTGTGCGACCCCACCCCTCTTTGTAACTTAAAGCTCCCTTGAGCAGCGGGCTGACGAGCCTGGGATCCCACACCTACGCGCCGGAGTGGTACTATACCTGGCAGATATTGGCAGCCATCGGCGACCCCAGAACACTGCCTATCCCTGCTGACGAGGGTTGATAACCCGAAACACGTGTCCAGGGATGGCGAAGACAGCGAAGATAGCAAGATCGAAAGATGATGCATCGCGAACACTCTACTACAATGACCAGAGTCCTTAGGGGCAACTTCCGCCGGTGTGTGAGTAGTGTGCGACCCCACCCCTCTTTGTAACTTAAAGCTCCCTTGAGCAGCGGGCTGACGAGCCTGGGATCCCGCCCCTACGCGCCGGAGTGGTACTATACCTGGCAGATATTGGCAGCCATCGGCGACCCCAGAACACTGCCTATCCCTGCTGACGAGGGTTGATAACCCGAAACACGTGTCCAGGGATGGCGAAGACAGCGAAGATAGCAAGATCGAAAGATGATGCATCGCGAACACTCTACTACAATGACCAGAGTCCTTAGGGGCAACTTCCGCCGGTGTGTGAGTAGTGTGCGACCCCACCCCTCTCTATATTGTTTATACCACATACAGTAGCATTTTTAACCCTCCTCTATGCCCTCCCCTCTCATAGCAAGAACAAGACCAATATACCCGCTGCATTAAGTTACAAGTAAAACTTAACCCTAACAACCCTAACACTTTGCTCTCTATGGTAAACATAAAACGAGCAGCACGCTTTAGAACACATCGTTTCCACGCTGCAGCAATACTAACGCAGCATGCCTCACTTTTATGCAGCCATCCTTATAATAAAGAGCAAATATTAACCCTCCACCCAGCCGGCTACCATATTAAAAACAAGCCCAATGTACATGCTGTATGCTTTTTAGGCCTTAAAAAAAGTTACTTGGTTTTTTTGGTCACACTCTGGAACAGACCATGCCCGACCCTAGCCCTTTGCTCCCATCGCCCTCCGAACTGCAGCCCAACCCAAACGGCCTCAGAAGGATGAAAGGACCCTGTTGCGACCTCCCCCTTAATGCAATGTCTCTCCTGCAAGCACCCCCCCTCCTCCCGTGCACCGCCGATCGCCCACCCATTCCGCCACCTCCATTGAAAACCCGCATCCCAGGACGCCACCCCCCCACCAGCGCCCCTCCTGTACCCATCCCCTTTCCGCCTCCTACCGAGCCATGCGACCCCCCCACCTCCCTCACCCATCCAAACTGCGAGCCCAACTCCGCCCCACTGAAACCTCATGCCCGTTCTCCACTCTCCCCAATTAGCCCCCCATTATGCCGAAAGCTTGTTTTTTTGAATCCTCCTTGTGATAAGACCAGCCGCTGCCGCTCCCCAGAAAAGTTTGCTCGAGCTGTCTCCTTCACTAATCCCCACCTCTCTGTCTTGTCTGGCTCACCTACCTCCAGCGAGCTGTCTCCTTCACTAATCAATTACGGTATCAAATGCCTATATTTTTTTAACCTGTACTTTCAATGATAATATTCAATGAATATTTTTGGGTTAACAAGGCTTTTGCTTGCAAGCACCATTCCGCTTACAATGGATCGAAATGCACACTTTTTACTGCACCCTTGTGAGACATTGCTTATTACATGTAAATATTTTATAAGTGCCTGTTTCATATTTAGCCCTACTTTTATTTTTTTGGCAGTTTTATATCCTGTGCACTCACATTCAAGGTACTGGAGTAATTCTTTATCATTTTTCTTTTTTTCACTGTTTTAGGCCGTGTTTAGGTGGAATTCCATGCTCCTATTGGGTTGTTGTTAATCTTGAATTGCTTTCAGTCTTCAAAACCAACTCACCGTGACCTTTTCACCATTGCTTTTAAATTCTGCATATTTTATAGAAAATTTATGTTTTGAGGTTAACCAGGCTTTCGCTTAGAAGCACCACTCCACTGAAGTCCCCCTTCCCAACAGCGCCCGACCCCACGCCATGTTTGTGTGAGGTGGGGTCCCAGCGCCCTCACGCCCTCACTCTACCACCCTCACTCTACCGCCCTCAGGCCCTCACTCTACCGCATTCACTCTACCACTCTACTGCCCTCACTCTACCACTCCACTGCCCTCACGCTACCGGCCACACTCTACCGCACTCACTCTACTGGCCACACTCTACCACCCTCACTCTATCACTCTACCGCCCTCACTCTACTACTCTACCGCCCTCACTCTACCACTCTACCGCCCTCACTCTACCGCCCTCTCTCTACCACTCTACCGCTCTACCGCCCTCACTCCACTGCCCTCACTCTACCACTATACCACCCTCACTCTACCACCCACACGCCCTCACACTACCGCCCTCACTCTACCATTCTACTGCCCTCACGCCCTCACTCTACCACCCTCATGCCCTCAATCTACCGCCCTCACTCTACCGGCCTCACTCTACCACTCTATCCCCCTCACTCTACCACTCTACCGCTCTCACTCACTCTATTCCCCTCACTCACTCTATCGCCTTCACTCACTCTATCGCCCTCCCTCACTCTATCTATCTATCTATCGCCCTCCCTCTATCTATCTATCACCCTCCCTCTATCTATCTATCTATCTATCTATCTATCTATCTATCTATCTATCTATCTATCTATCTATCTATCTATCTATCTATCTATCTATCTATCTATCTATCTATCTATCTATCTATCTATCTATCTATCTATCTATCTATCTATCTATCTATCTATCTCCCTCCCTCTATCTAACTATCTATCGCCCTCCCTCGATCTATCTATCGCCCTCCCTCTTTCTATCTATCGCCCTCCCTCTATCGATCTATCACCCTCCATCTATCTATCTATCTATCTATCTATCTATCTATCTATCTATCTATCTATCTATCTATCTATCTATCTATCTATCTATCTATCTATCTATCTATCTATCTATCTATCTATCTATCTATCTATCTATCTATCTATCTATCTATCTATCTATCTATCTATCTATCTATCTATCTGTCTATCTATCTATCTATCTATCTATCTATCTATCTATCTATCTATCTATCTATCTATCTATCTATCTATCTATCTATCTGTCTATTGCCCTCCCTCTATCTATCTATCTATCGCCCTCCCTCTATCTATCTATCGCCCTCCCTCTCTCTATCTATAGCCCTCCCTCTCTTCCACCCACCTTCTTCTCTAACTCCCTGTTCTTTTCTCTTCTCCCGTGCTGGTCTGATGCTCTCTTCCACCCTGCCTCCTTCTCTAACTCCCTGTTCTCTTATCTTCTCCTCTGCTAATCTGCTGCTCTCTTCCACCCCGCCTCCTTCTTTAACTCCCTGTTTTCTTCTCCTGTGCTAATCTGCTGTTCTATTCCACCCGCCTCTTTCTCTAACTCCCTGTTCTCTTCTCCTGTGCTAATCTGCTGTTCTCTTCCACCTGCCTATTTCTCTAACTCCCTGTTCTCTTCTCCTGTGCCAATCTGCGGTTCTCTTCCACACGCCTCCTTCTTTAACTCCCTGTTAACTTCTGCTGATCTGCTGCTCTCTTCGACGCCGCCCCCTTCTTTAACTCCCTGTTAACTTATGCTGATCTGCTGCTCTCTTCCACCCCACCTCCTTCTTTAATTCCCTTTTCTCTTCTCTTCTCTCGTGCTGATCTGCTGCTCTCTTCCACCCCACCTCCTTCTTTAACTCCCTGTTCTCTTCTCTTCTCCTGTACTGATCTGCTGCTCTCTTCCACCCGCCTCTTTCTCTAACTACCTGTTCTCTTCTCCTGTGCCGATCTGCTGTTCTCATCCACCCACCTCCTTCTTTAACTCCCTCTTCTCTTCTCCTTTGCTGATCTGCTGCTCTCTTCCACCCCACCTCCTTCTTTAACTCCCTGTTCTCTTCTCCCGTACTGATCTGCTGCTCTCTTCCATCGCCTCCTTCTCTAGCTCCCTGTTGTCTTCTCTTCTCCTGTGCCGATCTGCTGTTCTCTTCCACCGCCTCCTTCTTTAACTCCCTGTTCTCTTCACCTGTGCTGATCTGCTGCTCTCTTCCACCCCACCTCCTTCTTTAACTCCCAGTTCTCTTCTCCTGTGCTGATCTGCTGCTCTCTTTCACCCGCCTCCTTCTTTAACTCCCTGTTCTCTTCTCCGGTGATAATCTGCTGTTCTCTTCCACCGCCTCTTTCTCTAACTCCCTGTTCTCTTCTCCTGTGCTGATATGCTGTTCTCTTCCACCCGCCTCCTTCTTTAACTCCCTGTTCTCTTCTCCTGTGCTGATCTGCTGCTCTTTTCCACCCGCCTCCTTCTTTAACTCCCTGTTCTTTTCTCCCATGCTGATCTTCTGCTCTCTTCCACCCCGCCCCTTCTCCAACTCCCTGTTCTCTTCTCCAGTGCTGATCTGCTGCTCTCTTCCACATGCATCCTTCTCTAACCAATCTGTCGCCCTCACTCTAGCTATCTGTCGCCCTCACTCTATATATCTGTCGCCCTCACTCTATCCATCTGTCGCCCTCACTCTATCTATCTCCTTCACTCTACCTATCTATCGCCCTCATCTATCTATCTATTGCCCTCACTCTATATCTATTTATTAATCTATATATCTGCCTCACTCTATCTATCTGTCTATCTATCTATCGCCCTCACTTTATCTATCTATCGCCTTCACTCTAACTATCTATCGCTATCTATCTATCTATCTATCTATCTATCTATCTATCTATCTATCTATCTATCTATCTATCTATCTATTTATCTATCTATCTATCGCCCTCACTCTATCTATCTAACACACCACCACAGCATCACTCAGGGGCACCATAGCATCACTCAAGGGCACCACAGCATCACTCAGGGGCATCACAGCATCACTCAGGGGCACCACAACATCACTCAGGCAGCCACGGCCCATGGAGGGAGTTTCGGTGGGGCAGAGAGGCGGAGCGGGGGAGGGGCAGGGTGGGGGGGAGCTAAAAACTGGAGTATGGATAATTGAAGGTAAGTAATCAATTTAATTAATAAAATGAATTTAGTAGCGCGCCCTGCATCGCAAAATGCGATGCAGGGTGCGCTACGAAATTAGTTTTATTTATTAAATTGTTTACTTACCTTTAATTATCCATACTCCAGTTTTTAGCACCCCCCACCCTGCCCCTCCCCCGCCCCGCCTCTCCGCCCCACCAAAACTCCCTCCACGGGCCGTGGCTGCACTCAGGGGCACCACAGCATCACTCATGGGCACCACAACATCACTCAGGGGCACCGCAACATCACTATGCTCTACTGCAGCATCACTGAACGCCACAGCATCACTCGTCGCCATCACTCAGCGCCACCACAGCATCAATCTGTGCAACTATTCAACAACAACTGCTTCAAATATATTCTCTCAATGTTTCAAGCTTTATTACAAATGTCACAAAAAGATGTTAATATTTCACTTCTGTTCTTGGATTATCGCCACAATAAAATTCACTGAACATAATCTTCACAAAAGTTATTTATTAAAGTTTAAGCTATTGCCATTATAAATTACGATAACTTTTATTTAAGTATTAATTATTTAAGAAAAAAAACACATTGGTATTTGTAATATCAATACATCTAAGTCACGTAAATACAAAGCATGTTGCATTGCAAATGCTATAGGTGTCACATTTGCAAAAGTTAAAAGTATTGGCATTGTAAATGACAAAGCTATTAATTTCGCTATTTTCAAATCTAACACATAAATAAAAAATGTTTCATTTACAAGACCAATAGCTCAAACGTTTCTAATGCGAGACCTATTGCATTGCAAATGCTTGTTAATATATATCAGTCACCATTAGGGTAGCCCTACACAGCCCATAGGGTAGGGTGCCATGTATTTAACAAGTTAGACATGTACTTTTAAGTTTTACCTGTCCTAATAGTGAAAACTGTCAAATAAATTTTTCACAGCACCAAGGACTACCACTTCCATAGGGTAACATTGAGTTAACTTATCGCATTTAATAACTTTCACTTGGGCGTAGGTAGACAGATTGTGTTTGGTGTCGAATTCTAATTTAAAGCCCTCTTATATGGTAAAGGCAGATTTTAAGCCACAATTCTGACAATTCCACTTTTAGAAAGTTGGTATTTTCTTGTCCCAACCATTTGGTGCCTACATCCTGTATCCTGGGTTGCATGACTAGATGCAGCTGGCAGTTGGTCTTTGTGAATAATTCCCAGACAATGAGAAAAAGAAGGCTAGTTGAGTTGGCAGGATGGGCCAATCAGACTTATTGAGCGGAGGACCTGTCACCTAGCACATTTGCACCTGACAATGGTTCCGCCTGAGCACGCTCAAAATATTTGTCACTAGTCTTTTGTGTCCCCAGACAAGCTGGGGACAGGGCAGGAAGGAAGGGAATGCCTGACACCTCACATGAGTAGAAGCCTCTAAACACTTTTTCTACTTCACCGTGAGCACCAGGTACAACTATTGAACCTATGACCCCAAACTCTACGGTGCACATCTGGACCTGGGGAAAATGCAGAGGAAGAACTGATGTGCTACTTTTCAGCAAGACGTAAAACCACTACGCTGCCCTCCTGCCTGATTGAAAAGGAGTGGATCTGCATCATGAACCCAGGACCACCAGAGTGCCTTCTAGGGAGAGTTGGCTGGCCTCCTGATCAGAACCTCAGGAACAGAACAGGCTCCAACCACCTTCTAACTAGCTTCTAGCCCTCCCAAGAAGTGGCGCCATCCCCATCCAGGATCCTTGGAAGTGAGCCTGAGAGTGCTTTGCCTGTCAATCTATGGTCCCAGCAGGACCAACGCAGCGCCACAGAGCACCTCACAAGACTCAGTACCAGATCCATTGTACAATGCATCCCAGCTGCAGGACTTCACATTGCAGCCCATTAGAAATGCTGCTGCACAATGTATCTCCACACAAGATCCTCGCATCTTCACCTGAGCTCCTCTGAACCAGCATGTGAGACGCATCTCCATGCACAGACCTCACATCAGCACCGCAGCACTCTTGGAACCGCCGCTGCATGACACATCATCATTGGCCTAACTTGGTCCCTGTATATGACCCATGCTCCATTGTGGCCAGACTGAATTTGTGACTTTCTCCTGGTCCGGCGTGGCCAGATAACCACAGTTGGTACTTTGTGCACTTTAGCACTATTTTCATTTAAATCTTTAATCTAGTTGTCTCAAGTAGTGTGGGGTTTCTTTGTGTCATGCATCACTTGATTACCATTTGAAGTACTGCATAAATACTTTACACATTGCCTCTAAGTTAAGACTGGCTGCTCTGTGCCAAGCTACCAGAGGATGAAGCACAAGTTAATTTGGGGTTTGCTTGACTTCACCCTGACTATCAAGGATTGTGGTTGCTTCTTGAACAGGGGTCACTTTCTCATTGAATCAACAACAACATTTCCTATGTTGTTTACTGGGGAATTGTGATGATTGTTTTTTAGCTAAAGGTGTAACTTTAAACCCGGTTGAGTTTTGGTGTGTTGATGCTTTTTCTCTCTAGAACATATATTGCACTTTGCTCATTTTATCTACAGTCCTGGATAAGTTCCATGACACAAAATGAACGAGATTAGTTGCTTGTCATGCTTTTTGTCTGAAGAAAAATAAAGAATAAAAATTTTAACTGCCATTTTGGACCCTATTCGTTATTTAATTAAACTTTAGAGTGTCCTCTTCCCTAATTGGGTTTTTAGACCGCTCATGAGACAGCTTCAAGCACCAATCAGAGTCTGGTCTGGGATCGAACCATCAAATCATGACTGGATGGTAGCCAAACTCCATTATGTGGCAGATTGTGTGCTATTGAAATCACTTTACATAATATTACATTATATTTATTAATTTTTCCAAGCAAAGTCTACCAATATTCATGGCAAATACAACCATATCCTCTACCTGGAGGGTCCTCTGAGGTTCAACTACTAAAGTCCTTATGAAACAAGTATTATAAATACATGAAATCATACTAAATTATACATTTCAGCTATAGAAGATGCAGAGAGGCAGAAATTCTAATTTTCACTTAAACAGTCACAATTACAAAACATGGGAACAATTAATAATCAAGGCGATGGTTTGGAGGTGACGTGTTCCATACAATTTAATTTGAATGCAGAACTCGTTATATTTTTTCAACTCACAATCCTGTGAAGTTGCTAATGACTTAGTACCTCCCTTGTTTATATTTCGCTTATCTTTTGCAATCCACCTGCATCATTGACAATAGTCACATTTATATTACATCTTTTACAGAACGGATCCGGCTTGTAATGTAGAAACATAGAGCATGATATTAATCACGTTTTATTCATAGCAACCTATCTCGGTCTGACCTTATCTGTACATGACTATATGCTTATCTGTATGGTGCAAACCCTCTGCAGCCCATTGCTCATCTTTAGGTTGATTGAATTGGACAAAAAACAATATTTCCTTCCTTGTTCTTCACACACGTTAGGCAGCCACACAAGACCAGACCTGGGAGATGCGAACCCTTTGAGACTATCTCGAGCTTGGAAAATACATATAATATATCACAAGGTCTATGAAATTGAACTACACTTTCCTTTAAAATTCACATAGCTTGAATATCTTTTTTTCTGTGAAAGGTTAACCTAATAAATCATGGGCTTTAGGATCAGTGGAGTCTTTGCTAATGAGAGACTCTAATTCATTATTCTCAAGGGACACAAAACACATTTAATTTGATCATCCATTCATTCATGAACAGCACACCATGGTCTGATTTGTTTCATCTACAGTCTGGTCGCAACAGTCTTTACTAGATAATATAACTATTGTGTATCTTCTCACTTACCCAAGCACCAGGCTGGGTACCTGGATATCCTTCTTTGTGTATCTCAGAGCGAACTCCATGCGGAGTCTAAATGAATCGCAAGCTGTGAGCCCACCACTGATGTATAAATGTCATTTTCAGCCATGGTCAGATACTGGCTTAGATTTCTCGAGATACTCCCTTCAGGTGGTTCAGATGACAAGTCACTGTCTCACCAACATGCTAGGCAACATTTGACATAATAGAGCTGACACTCACCAGAAACTCCACTTATTTTTGCTTCAGGCACAGCACCTAAAAACAGCACCAGGAAGTTGAGTCTTGGGAAAACAGACTCTCCATCTCTGACCTAAGAACCATGCACTGTAAAGACAGTACAAATGAACACTTTCATGCACATCCACACAGGTATATATTCACACACACAGACACGTTAAAATCCCCAATATCAAAGCACTCTAGTCTGTATACTCACTACAACCAAGCTGATCTTTGACAGGCATTGACATGTATATACGTGATGATTCTGAAAGGTGTGCTGCATTCAGTCAGGTGGCTGCTTCAGTGCAAGATGCAAAATAGTAGAAGATTTGGGGGCATATTCTGAAGAACATGTGATAACCATCGCAAAAGTAACTTAACGCAACTCTCAAAATCGCAGTCTATCGTGGGAAATTTATGCTGTGTTAACTAAGTATTCACAACACGGCGGTACCATGTGAAAGTCTCCAGATAATGCGTCAAATGACCATGATAAAATCAATGCCACAACGCAAAAATGCGAAACAGGAACGCAAAAAAAGTTGCGATGAGGCCAATCACGATAGAAAAAGCAGAGAAAACCAGCAGCAGGCCTGCAAATCTCACGCGTCTGGCGGGAAAATGCACTATAAAAGCTACAAAAACAACACACTAGAAACAATCCAAAGTGCGTAGCAACATGAATGCACCCTGACCGAGCGCAGAGGCCAACGCGAACCCCACAAGCCCCACAGACCCCCAGCAAGGAACAACGGTGTTGGGGAAGGCCATGGAGAAGAGGGAGAGGAAGACGGGCTGCAGTTAGCAGGAAAAACAGATCAGAATCACGGAGGTGACAGAACACTACCATGAACTGACCCACTATTAGACTACTGTGAATGCAGTCGGAGTGTCGAGGAGGGCAAGAGGCGCTGGCGTGATGTGAAAAGCCACACCAAGTACAAACCTGCTGCCAACAGGAAGGCAGCAATGGCGACAGGAGGTGGGTGTTCTGCACTACAGGAGGAGCTGGAGGAAATGGAGGCCACAGTCATCAGTGTGGAGACGGTGCAAGGAGGTGGGAGTCTGGACACAGCTTGAGAGGACTGGACACAACATCAACAGGGTAAGCAATGACCAGGGACTGGGGGGACAGGGGGAGATGGGGACAATGACACACATGCACAACGATGTGTAGCACAGTGCACACCCACAATGACCCTGGATCATGTCCCTGATCCCCGTGGCACACTGCAGCACACACACATAGCAATCACAGCACATCCCACGACAATGCTGTACAAAGAGCAGCACCGACACTGCAGAACATGGGACACAACTGGGTCCCCTCATGCTGTGGAATTTGACTAAAAAGCTCCCTTTTCCGCCTGGTGTCCCATCATGCACCCTATCCACCCTGACATCGACCAGGCAAGCCGATTCTCCTACTTCAAGCACAAATCCCGTTATACCCCCTCTTGCCTGCTCTCTTTCTCATAGTACTGGCACATGCAAAGAATAATGACCAGCCATCATGTATCCTATGGGTTTCCGTTCCGTTCGATATTTTCCTTTAGACCAGAACAGAGTCAGCCGGATGGTTGACTCGGAAAACCCCCTCCCTAACCCTGTCACCGAACGAGCAGCTCTCGCTCGTCAATGATTTCTTAGTTTGCGAGGACAGCCACGGGTTGGGTTAACAACCAAGGGGAGACCTAATCAAGCACACGAGACAGCCACGAAGAAGAATAGTTTACTACAGCCCATTCTCCCTCTTCGCCGCTGCACACACATACCATTGTGAGACATCCCCGCCCTTGTGTACGAAGCAAAGAACGCACAATGCCTCGTCCTCTCTACCTTTCCGACAGAAATGACCCTGTGACAATGCCTCGATTCTCTGTCCTCAGATACTAGCAACCCTGTAACTTGTTACCTCAATCACCCCGATGCAATATGTTTGTCTATGTGTAAATGCTATTCAGGTTATTCTTTAAACGAGAACAAGTATGCTATGTATTCTGTATGACTACGTCATGAAATGATTGAATCAAGCCCAAGGGAAACTCCTTCTTTTTGATTGTACTCGTATTGTATAAAAGTGCTGATATGTTTCAACCAAAGTAGACTACTCCTGAACCCACTTGGTGAAGGAGCTCTCCCTTAACTCGAGTTCTGGAATAAAACCCTTTCAACTCGAAGACCACGGACTCTGCTCCTCATTTTATGCATTACCATTTCTTGGGTAATTATAGAAATTCCGACAGCGTAAATAATTAGTTTTTTTATTTACCACATTAATTGGCGCCTGAACAGGAACGCTCCCTCTTCCCTACGCGCCGGCGATGTAAGTCGGGTCCTTGTCCCTTCCATACTTTCGACGGACTTCAAGTGCACAACAGCGGGGTGTTCCCGCTAACTCCCTCGAGACGAGGAGGAGACGGACTGCGACTGATCATCCACACGAGGCGGGGAAGAAGATTGCGGAGCGTCCCAACCCAGAGCCCGACCAGTGAGAGCGCCGAGTCCGAGGTCTTTGGAGCCCCGAATTCCTGTGCAAGCGTCAAGAGTCCGATGACCAGGTCCTCAAGTTTTGCTTCTTGGTGAGTACCACTGAGATAGTATAAAGACGGGTTCCATTTTTGGAAAACGGTAAAGACGTGTTTCATTCGTGAAACCGGTACGGTTGCACTATATTCTAGTGTATAAAGTGTTTGTTTTGTTTTTGTACATTCCAAGTCTTTTAAACAGTAATTTCTTGAGTTTAAGAATGCCTCTGTTTTCCAAATTACGCACAATTGGCACCAAAAAGAATCTGTTAGAAAAACCAGTTAAAGTTCCGCCTAGAGATACTCCTAGATATTTTATGTACAACAAACATGGATTGAGTGCCGTGTTATTTTTAGACCTTTTGGTAGACTATACCGAGAAATTAGAGATGGCTTATAGGTGGCCTGCCACAGGTACATGGGATGTAGAATGCATTATGAGAGTGGAGGAAGAGTTATGGAAAAGAAAGGCGAGGCCCTCACAGACAGAAGCCATTGAGTTATGGCGTAAGGAAGCTCATAGGAGGGCCCAGAAAGAACTAGGGAAAGTCGGGAAAAGTAAGAGAATGTCAGAACAGGCTAAAGAAAAGCAATTACAGGAAGAAGGTGAGAAAGTCCTAGCTGAACGGGTAGAGAGAGAGAGAAGCGCCCTTGTTACTGGCATTTATCCTGTTTTGTCAGAAGAAATTATAGAAGAACATCCCAAATCCCCAGTGAAAGTAATTCCCACTGCTCCTGACAATTTTCTCCCTGCCTATCTGTCCGAACCACCCCCCGCTTATGTTAACATGCCTAGAACACGCCCATCTGCACGTGCTCCTGAACTAGTAGCCGGTGGTTCCACCTCTGATTTAGGAGTGTCCGGGAACGGGGCTGAGGATAAAGACGATGTCCCGCCTCTTGAGTGTCCTTACGACCCCGAACCCGGTAGTGGCCCAATGGCCACGATATCAGAGAGATTAAGACAAGCCCTGGGTCAACTCCAGAAGGTCCCTGATATAACAAAGCATTTAGATAGAGTTTATGAGTTCATACGAACAGGTGAAGGTCCGGATACTCTGGTCCAGGTCCTGAAAAATAGAAAAGTTCCTATCAGAGGACTGCTCCTACGGTTCATCATAAATTGTCTGATACGGGAACTAGACCCGGGTAATGGAAGCGTAGACTCTGAGTTAATAGACCTTAGTGATCAGGTACACAGAGGAGCACACGATCTGGGACATCAGATCGACAAAATAACTAAAAGACTGGTTAAGAAAATTGTCACCATCCACTCTGAGAAAGTCACACAGGAGTACGACTCAGAGGAAGATGAGGGTCCAACACTAGGCAGAATGAATTTCCTGGGTGTAGCGCGACATTGTCCTGGCTCCAAGTGGCGAACCCCGCGAGTGTCGCAGAAATTTAAAAGATTAGATCCTTCTTCGGAAGATCTTTTTCAGTCCACGGAAAGAGCCCTAGATGAATGGATGGACAATGAGCCTCCCCTTACCCAACAAGAAAAAGAATTGGCCCGGTCTGCCACCCATTGGATATCACAGCACCGGGTATACGGCCCAGATATAGTAGCGCAAATGTTTCTGGCTCTTCCCCGAGCAGAACAACGACTAGCAGGTATTTATATGATCCAACACCTGGCTACCTTATACGAGAATAACTTCCACCGACCAGATAAGCTATACCAATTGTTACAGGAAGTAGTGACAGATAGATGGAGGTCTCGGGGACCGGAATTGGTCAACACCATTCTGGATCTGCGCCTCCGTTTCCTCCAACTTACCTTATCCTCATCAGATCATGAACCTTACAGTATAGGCCAATATCCTTTACGAGAAGTCCACCCCATACCCCAGCCAGATGGTACACTGCAACGAATACATGTGTATACTCCCCTAACCAAGTTAGAGATAATGGAAATGAAGAAGATGGTGCCCTCTCACGAAAAAGATCCCGGAGGATTTCATAGGGAGTTGAAAGATATCCTCCAAATGGGTAGTTTTACATATCCAGATATAATAATACTCCTTAAAGTAATTCTACCTACAGGCATATTTGACAAATTGAAGGAAAAGGATTGGGAGGTGGGCGGTAAAAAGATCACGTGGACTGCCCTAGAACAAGAAGAGACAGACAGAAAACCAGGTGAAGGTCTAGGTGAACGCATAAGAGAACTGCCCAGTCTCCTCATACAGGTCTTGCTCCTGTTATTGACAACGAAAAAGGAAGATTGGGATGCCATTTCTGCCTGTAAACAAAAGCCAGACGAGGATACAGGTGATTACTACACCAGATTAGAGAAATGTTTTTCTATAAATAGTGGTCTCGCACATAGCAGCGAGGCATATCCTCATCTTTTTGTGTCCAAATTGGTGGACAACGCCTTACCCCCCCATAAGGAATAGAGTGTTGAAAATTGAGAGTACCTGGCAAGCAAATAGTCCTTCACAAATGTTACAGATGCTACAGTACCACCACAACAGAATAAGGGAGGAACAGGAACAGGAAAAGAAGAGAGTAAAAGACACAAAAATGAAGGCACTGGTTGCACAGACGGCACCAGTAAACACAGGCCCCAAAGGTAATGTGGGGGGCAATAAAGGTACTTGTAACTACTGCAAGCAGCAGGGCCATTTTGTGAAAGAATGTCCAGTTCTGAAACATAACATAGCGACAGGAAAGACGAAGGAACGCCCACACACTCCTAGAACAGGTAACACTCAGCAGCCCCAAACCATTACACCGCCACAGGTTCAGACGCCTGTTGCTGCCACGCAGATGTACCAGAGCGTACAGTCAGATTACCCCGATTTTGAGCCATATGTATGAGACAGCCTTGAGAGAGAAAGTGACTTGCCCCTTATCCCAGTTCCAGTAGATCAGAAAGGTCCATATGTACAAGCTCACTTACTGGGACAAGACAGAAAATTCCTCATCGACACGGGGGCGAGTAGGACTACCATAAGTCATAAGGAAGTCCCAGAGGTTCCTCTCTCTGGCTCACATAATATATCTCTGGGCTTTTCAGGAAAACCGATCATAAATAAAGTATCTGAACAAGTCTCTTTAGGAGTGGGTCCTCTGACACGTACTACTGATCTAGTCCTTAGGGAAACGTGCCCAGAGAATTTACTAGGAATTAAGACACTCAAAGAACTAGGAGCAGTAATATGCTGTTCACCGGAAGGAGTAAAATTGTTCCTACGAGATTTCAAAGGACATTTCACAGTCAAAGAATTCGACCCCAGACTAAATGACATCCCACAACATTTGTGGGGAAAAAGCTCGACTGATGTCGGTTACATGGACATCACCCCACATCAAGTCACACTCAAGGTGGGTGTAGTCTTACCCCGTATACGACAATATAAGATTCCACCCGAGGCTGAACAAGCCTTACTAAAAATAATCCAAGAACTCATAGAGCATGGTGTGGTGATAGAGACCGATTCAAATGTTTGTAATTCTCCAGTTCTTCCGGTCCTCAAAAGGACTGACCCTCAGGCACCCCCGGTCTACCGACTGGTGGTTGATCTCCGAGAACTGAACAAATGTGTAATCCCACAATATCCGGTGGTCCCAGATATTTCTTCATTATTGACTGCCATAGAGATGGACAGACTGATTTGCATATAGCCAGGTTCTGAGCTGGGATGGTGCAGTGAGATAAATAACGGTGATGGATCAAGCCCTGATCTTTGGACTGGGTAAGAGTGGTCTGCTTTATTCAGACACTCTGTTCATCACCACCCCCTTTTCTGAATCGTTTTTGGCCACTATAGGTGTGGCAGGGTATACTCAGACATGAGTCCCTTTCTCACTGCATCATCAGGATTCAAGCAAGCCGGGCCGAAGACGGCTGAAATGCCAGAAACCGGTCCCCGGTAGCTTGTCTCCTTTCTGGTGAAGAATTGGCTTGGTAGTTTAGTCTGCCCTGTTCCCATGATGCACTGGGCCAGGGACAGACTGATTTGCATATAGCCAGGTTCTGAGCTGGGATGGTGCAGTTAGATAAATAACGGTGATGGATCAAGCCCTGATCTTTGGACTGGGTAAGAGTGGTCTGCTTTATTCAGACACTCTGTTCATCACCACCCCCTTTTCTGAATCGTTTTTGGCCACTATAGGTGTGGCAGGGTATACTCAGACATGAGTCCCTTTCTCACTGCATCATCAGGATTCAAGCAAGCCGGGCCGAAGACGGCTGAAATGCCAGAAACCGGTCCCCGGTAGCTTGTCTCCTTTCTGGTGAAGAATTGGCTTGGTAGTTTAGTCTGCCCTGTTCCCATCATGCACTGGGCCAGGGACAGACTGATTTGCATATAGCCAGGTTCTGAGCTGGGATGGTGCAGTTAGATAAATAACGGTGATGGATCAAGCCCTGATCTTTGGACTGGGTAAGAGTGGTCTGCTTTATTCAGACACTCTGTTCATCACCACCCCCTTTTCTGAATCGTTTTTGGCCACTATAGGTGTGGCAGGGTATACTCAGACATGAGTCCCTTTCTCACTGCATCATCAGGATTCAAGCAAGCCGGGCCGAAGACGGCTGAAATGCCAGAAACCGGTCCCCGGTAGCTTGTCTCCTTTCTGGTGAAGAATTGGCTTGGTAGTTTAGTCTGCCCTGTTCCCATGATGCACTGGGCCAGGGACAGACTGATTTGCATATAGCCAGGTTCTGAGCTGGGATGGTGCAGTGAGATAAATAACGGTGATGGATCAAGCCCTGATCTTTGGACTGGGTAAGAGTGGTCTGCTTTATTCAGACACTATGTTCATCACCACCCCCTTTTCTGAATCGTTTTTGGCCACTATAGGTGTGGCAGGGTATACTCAGACATGAGTCCCTTTCTCACTGCATCATCAGGATTCAAGCAAGCCGGGCCGAAGACGGCTGAAATGCCAGAAACCGGTCCCCGGTAGCTTGTCTCCTTTCTGGTGAAGAATTGGCTTGGTAGTTTAGTCTGCCCTGTTCCCATGATGCACTGGGCCAGGGACAGACTGATTTGCATATAGCCAGGTTCTGAGCTGGGATGGTGCAGTGAGATAAATAACGGTGATGGATCAAGCCCTGATCTTTGGACTGGGTAAGAGTGGTCTGCTTTATTCAGACACTCTGTTCATCACCACCCCCTTTTCTGAATCGTTTTTGGCCACTATAGGTGTGGCAGGGTATACTCAGACATGAGTCCCTTTCTCACTGCATCATCAGGATTCAAGCAAGCCGGGCCGAAGACGGCTGAAATGCCAGAAACCGGTCCCCGGTAGCTTGTCTCCTTTCTGGTGAAGAATTGGCTTGGTAGTTTAGTCTGCCCTGTTCCCATGATGCACTGGGCCAGGGACAGACTGATTTGCATATAGCCAGGTTCTGAGCTGGGATGGTGCAGTGAGATAAATAACGGTGATGGATCAAGCCCTGATCTTTGGACTGGGTAAGAGTGGTCTGCTTTATTCAGACACTCTGTTCATCACCACCCCCTTTTCTGAATCGTTTTTGGCCACTATAGGTGTGGCAGGGTATACTCAGACATGAGTCCCTTTCTCACTGCATCATCAGGATTCAAGCAAGCCGGGCCGAAGATGGCTGAAATGCCAGAAACTGGTCCCCGGTAGCTTGTCTCCTTTCTGGTGAAGAATTGGCTTGGTAGTTTAGTCTGCCCTGTTCCCATGATGCACTGGGCCAGGGACAGACTGATTTGCATATAGCCAGGTTCTGAGCTGGGATGGTGCAGTGAGATAAATAACGGTGATGGATCAAGCCCTGATCTTTGGACTGGGTAAGAGTGGTCTGCTTTATTCAGACACTCTGTTCATCACCACCCCCTTTTCTGAATAGATCCCGAAGCTGCATTTTTCACAGTCATCGACTTGAAGAATGCGTTTTTCAGCATTCCTATACACCCCGACAGCCAATATCTTTTCGGATTCAGTTTAAAAGGACGAAGCTTCAGGTTCACTAGAGCTCCCCAAGGCTATACAGAAAGTCCAAGCATCTACAGCCAAGCACTAAAAAGACAACTGGACAGTATCAATATGCCTGCCAACACAGCATTGATACAGTATGTAGATGACATCCTCGTCACAGCTAGGACAGAACCAGAATGTGAAAAAGCATCTCTCACAGTCCTACATTTCCTGACACACAAAGGTCACAAGGTGTCTCCCTCAAAATTACAGTTCTGCGCACAGCAAGTGGCTTACTTAGGACATTTGCTGTCGAAAGAGGGTAGGCAACTAACACAAGAACGAATCCAACTGATTTCGACAATTCCACAGCCAAAGTCACAGAAAGAAGTTCGCGCATTCATTGGTCTCACTTCATATTGCAGACAATGGATCCCTCAGTATGCCCACATAGTCAAGCCACTCATACAGTTAACCACAGTGGAAGCAGCCACTCATACAACTCTCCATTGGACATCAGAACACTCCCAAGCATTTGAAGCTCTAAAACTAGCTCTGTGTCAAGCACCAGTTCTGGCCACCCCGAACTACAGCAAGCCTTTTACCCTGTTTGTGACCGAACGTGACGGAACAGCATTATCCGTCCTCACACAAGACCAAGCAGGAAGAAACAGACCCTGTGCTTATTTTTCTAGCACATTGGACCCCGTAGCACAAGCTTTGCCTGCATGTCTGAAATCCGTTGCGGCTACAGCCCTGGCCATAAGACAAAGCGATTCAATGGTGTTAGGACATCCCCTGATAGTACAAGTGCCACATGCTGTGGAAGTCCTCCTAAACAGAACACAGACTCAACACCTGACTGTAGCAAGATTGACAGGATACGAACTAACGCTTTTTCAGTCACACATAGAGATCAGACGATGCAACATATTGAACCCCGCTACCCTTTTGCCCTCAAGCTCAGATGACACGACACAACATGACTGTGTGGAGATGATCGATGTAGTGACAAAACCAAGACAAGACCTAACGGATGTTGCACTCCCAGATCCTGATGTAACACTTTATGTGGATGGATCGTGCATGAGGACAAGCGCTGGAGAGTTAGTGGCAGCCTATGCAGTAACAACGGACTGTAAAATCATAGAGACCCAAAGAATAGACATCCTGTCAGCCCAAGCAGCAGAGCTCATCGCCCTGACACAGGCCTGCATATGGGCAAAACAATTGAAAGTGAACATCTACACCGATTCCCAATATGCATTTGGTGTAGTTCATAATTTTGGAGTGTTGTGGCGAGAAAGAGGTTTTCTTACCTCACATGGGGCCAAAATACAACATGGTCCCCTGATTCAAGCCCTACTAGACGCCATACACCTACCTACAGCCATAGCTATTCTGAAGTGCAAAGCACATACCAATGCTACAGACACCATATCTAGGGGAAGTGACTTAGCGGACCGGACTGCTAAACAGACAGCCCAGAACCCAGTGAATACATCAGACTCTCAGGTACCAACACAGACTGTCGCTATGATAGTGAGGGACCCCTTGAAAGATGTGCTAGACATACAGACACATGCCACCACAGATGAAATAAAGAAATGGACTGAACAAGGAGGGGTCCAGACTGATCAGGGTTGGATGACCAAAGACCGAACAGTGTGGTTTCTCCCTGACTCCATGGTACAAGTCATAATTGACACGGTCCATAGCCCTGCCCACCTAGGCGAGAAAGGTATGCTGGATAGTTTACGGAATATCTGGTTTAACAAACATCTGAGAGCTGCAGCCAAACAAAAAGTAAAAACTTGCATGATATGTTGCCAATTTAATCCTGGTAAAGGTGTACCAGTAGAACAAGGTGGATTCCAGCCCCCTGATCATCCTTTCAAAGTCCTCCAGATGGATTATATCCAAATGGACAGATGTAGAGGATACAAATATGTACTAGTGGTAGTGTGTACACTGACACGATGGACTGAAGCATACCCCGTCCCAGACTATGGTGCCCAGACAACCGCTAAGCAATTAGTGAGAGAATTTTTCCCCAGGTATGGGTTACCAAGGATCATCTATTCAGACAATGGACAGCCTTTCTCTTCTAAACTAATGGAGGCTGTTTCTCTTCTACTGGGATATTCCTGGAGATTTCATTGTGTCCGACACCCTCAAGCAGCTGGCCTGGTAGAGAGACACAACCAAACCTTGAAAACAAAACTAGCCAAAGTATGTGCAGAAAAAGGGATAGACTGGGTCACTGCCCTCCCGGTCGCTCTCTTTTATATGCGGATGGTGGCACATTCCCGGACGGGACTGTCCCCTTTCGAAATAACATTCGGTAGACCTCCCAACATTTGGGGTGTCCCTTCTCCTAGAAAACTGACTGACATTGATTCTAATATGTTGACAGATTACCTGGCTTCCTTGATGTCTGCACTCCAATCTTGTCGTTCACAGGTTACAGCAGCATTTCCAGACCACACCACGCCTGGAGAACACACCATCAGGCCCGGCGACTGGATATTGGTGCGGAATTTCGATCGTACCAGCCCCCTGGAGAAGAGATGGACAGCTCCTAAGCTGGTCCTCCTGACCACGAGGACAGCCGTCAAGGTAGAAGGACGTAAAGGATGGCTCCACGCTAGCCACTGTCGGAAATTTTTTGGACCTACACCCACAGACACTGTGCCCTGTTCAACAGCTACAAACGCCCCGGATATAATTTCACCACTTCCAGAACTCACTCCTTAACAGGAATACCGATCGCGGCTGCGATCTCACCAAAAACAGACTAAAGACATTTCACCTGATCATAACGCACCGGTGGCTAATTAAGCCCAGGAACAAGCTCTTGGTGAAGCGGCTGCTGGAAGACGTTTTGATCTCGTGTCCAGAGACATCTTGATATTAAATCCATAGACATTATGAGGAGAAATGACGCAGTGCGTCAATGGAAAAAGACTAATTATGTAAAATTACTGCATAGCAGGTTCTCGATCTTTCTATTTACAATGTTGCTTGTTTGCTGTGTAGCAGCCTGTCTAGGATGGATCTTATGTACAGTTTTCCCTCCACATCCTTCCACGTTTGTAAAGAATACCACTATGCATTCCCATGTTGATCTTCCCCCACACCTCGAGGACAGAAGAAAGGAATTTATAAATAAAACATTCATTTCCACCCTCCATAAACACCAGCTCATAGTCAACAAGACCAACTGTTGGGTTTGTGGCTTGATGCCACATTCCGTGCATAAGGGAATGCCCTTTTTCTCCCTCCCGTTTGGTTATTCAGGATCCGCCTATGCCTTAGCCATGATATTCTCTGCCTCAGTCAGAAACATTCCCCCGACCAAATTGAAAAACGAGAGTAATTGGAACGAAGTAAAGACCAAAATAGTAAAAGCTGTTTCTAAAATGGTGGATCTCACTGTTACCTGGGGGAGGGCCGAAGATCACGAAAATATTAGTTACTCTCAGTTCCATGACATTGCTTCCTTCAGGGAAATGTTTTCCGTCGATCAAAGACGGACAGATCAAGGGGGTTGGGTAGTACCGCAAAACGGCCGGTTTTGCATAAGGGGGAAAGGAAAAGGGGAAGTAATGGGGAACAGCGAGTGTGACAGGACATACACACTGCCTGCTCCCGATTTTCCAACCATAGTAACTGCCCCAAACACCTATTTCATTTGTGGACCTCATGCACGCACCTGGTTGCCCCAAGGCTGGTCTGGAAAGTGCTACATCGCATTCCTATTACCACCGACTTACACAGCCCCTGCCAATTACCACCTGATTGACCCTCTGACCCAAGTTAGAAGACAACGAAGGGGGGTCATAGATGCAGAAGATACTACAGGACAAGAAGCTGGGGACCTATGGCAAATAGTCGCCACATCCGGCAACTAACCCGTGTAGTTCAGGCCACCATAGATGAAACAACTGGTGCCTTAAATAACATTACAGCTGAGGTAGCTGCAGACAGGCTCATGACACTGCAGCACCGTATAGTTTTAGATGTCTTATTAGCCGACCGTGGTGGTGTGTGCAAGGTAATAGGGTCCAGTTGTTGTGTATTTATTCCAGACAACGCCCCATCAGTTTATTCTGCCATCTCCCGCCTTCATGTTCTATCCGACAAATTGGATATGGACACCGGCACATGGTCCCTGACCGGCTGGTTGTGGGATCTCCTGTCCACCTGGGGGTGGAAGGCACTAACAGTCCTCGGCCTCGTTTTCGCCACTATCTTCACCTGTTGCCTCTGTGTCTAGTGTGGCCCCGCCCATTGTGGATTGTGTGCCACTTCCTGTACTCCTCGTCCACGAAACAGAGGAAAGAAAAATGAAATGATCATGTTACAGGAACAAGTATACGACCTGATGAATATAGAAATTGATTAAGAATTTCTGTAATAGGGTTTCTATGGGACAAGGAGGGAATGTGGAATTTGACTAAAAAGCTCCCTTTTCCGCCTGGTGTCCCATCATGCACCCTATCCACCCTGACATCGACCAGGCAAGCCGGTTCTCCTACTTCAAGCACAAATCCCGTTATACCCCCTCTTGCCTGCTCTCTTTCTCATAGTACTGGAACATGCAAAGAATAATGACCAGCCATCATGTATCCTATGGGTTTCCGTTCCGTTCGATATTTTCCTTTAGACCAGAACAGAGTCAGCCGGATGGTTGACTCGGAAAACCCCCTCCCTAACCCTGTCACCGAACGAGCAGCTCTCGCTCGTCAATGATTTCTTAGTTTGCGAGGACAGCCACGGGTTGGGTTAACAACCAAGGGGAGACCTAATCAAGCACACGAGACAGCCACGAAGAAGAATAGTTTACTACAGCCCATTCTCCCTCTTCCCCGCTGCACACACATACCATTGTGAGACATCCCCGCCCTTGTGTACGAAGCAAAGAACGCACAATGCCTCGTCCTCTCTACCTTTCCGACAGAAATGACCCTGTGACAATGCCTCGATTCTCTGTCCTCAGATACTAGCAACCCTGTAACTTGTTACCTCAATCACCCCGATGCAATATGTTTGTCTATGTGTAAATGCTATTCAGGTTATTCTTTAAACGAGAACAAGTATGCTATGTCTTCTGTATGACTACGTCATGAAATGATTGAATCAAGCCCAAGGGAAACTCCGTCTTTTTGATTGTACTCGTATTGTATAAAAGTGCTGATATGTTTCAAGCAAAGTAGACTACTCCTGAACCCGCTTGGTGAAGGGGCTCTCCCTTAAATCGAGTTCTGGAATAAAACCCTTTCAACTCGAAGACCACGGACTCTGCTCCTCATTTTATGCATTACCATTTCTTGGGTAATTATAGAAATTCTGACAGCGTAAATAATTAGTTTTTTTATTTACCACAATGCACAGAAACATGCTAAACATATCGAACAGAGCAGGAAATCATTAGATTCATACATACGCGTACAACCTCACATCCGTCACGTAGTCCAACAGTCCACTGTCCTACATCAATTTGGCAACACCGCCCAAACAGTCACAATCTACATTGTCATACTCCCTGCATGTCAACAAGAACAATGCGCAAACGTACATGTCAACACAATGTTAACATGCATCTCCCCTTCACATTGCAGAGGGACAAACAACATCTCCAGCAGACCAGACCAGACAATCCATCAGTGATGCTGGAGAGGACCACCACACCTTCGACACCGACACCCCACAACAGCTCATGGACGTCACAGGCAACCCACCACCAGGGAAGACTAGCTACATAGAGGAGAACACAGCCCCTTCACAGACCACACAGCAGGAAGCACCCGCAAGCACGGTTGGCACCCAACACGCTACCGAGGCACACATCACATACAAATGCCAGGTGTCAGAATGCAGAAAGGAGTTGGCCGAACAGGTGCGGGTGGGGCCAGGGCTAATGAAAGCTGATTAACATTACATATAGGGTCTCCAAGTCCCATCAGGGCAAACCTGCACCCCACAAAGGAGACCCATACTGTGACAGAGACACATGCATTTGCACATTTCCTGGGTAGGGTGTTGAAATATCGATTACAAAAATATAGTTTACAAAAATATAGTTGTAAAAATATTGTTTACAAAAATATCGACACCCTATACCTAAACAGGTAAGTACATAAATATCTACTCAAAAATATCGTTGTAATAAATATAGATGTAAAAAATATCGACTTTTTAAATTAATTCAAATTACATTAAATAATAAATAAATATAAGTACTATTAACAAAATACATTACATTACTTTTATTTTTTGACTATTTAAAACAAATTAACTACACTTTTTCATTATAAACTTAATAAATGTGTACATATACATATATTTAACACATTACTTTATATAACAACAATAATACATACATATAATTAAAATATAAAATATATTATTAGTTAAAACATTTGATAGCGAAGGGGTAAAAATTACTATTCCCACTCCAGAGGGTGCAACAGTAGGGAAAGCGTTGGATAGCGTAGGGGTAAAAATTACTAATCCCACTCCAGAGGGTGCAACAGTAGGGAAAGCGTTGGATAGCGTAGGGGTAAAAATTACTATTCCCACTCCAGAGGGTGCAACAGTAGGGAAAGCGTTGGATAGCGTAGGGGTAAAAATTACTATTCCCACTCCAGAGGGTGCAACAGTAGGGAAAACGTTGGATAGCGTAGGGGTAAAAATTACTATTCCCACTCCAAAGGGTGCAACAGTAGGGAAAGCGTTGGATAGCGTAGGGGTAAAAATTACTATTCCCACTCCAGAGGGTGCAACAGTAGGGAAAGCGTTGGATAGAGTAGGAGTAATAATTACTATTCCCACTCCAGAGGGTGCCACAGTAGGGAAAGCGTTGGATAGCGTAGGGGTAAAAATTACTATTCCCACTCCAGAGGGTGCAACAGTAGGGAAAGCGTTGGATAGCGTAGGGGTAAAAATTACTATTCCAACTCCAGAGGGTGCAACAGTAGGGAAAGCGTTGGATAGCGTAGGGGTAAAAATTACTATTCCCACTCCAGAGGGTGCAACAGTAGGGAAAGCGTTGGATAGCGTAGGGGTAAAAATTACTATTCCCACTCCAGAGGGTGCAACAGTAGGGAAAGCGTTGGATAGCGTAGGGGTAAAAATTACTATTCCCACTCCAGAGGGTGCAACAGTAGGGAAAGCGTTGGATAGCGTAGGGGTAAAAATTACTATTCCCACTCCGGAGGGTGCAACAGTAGGGAAGGTGTTGGATAGTGTAGGGGTTAAAATTACTAAATGTATTTACATTGTTTAAAAATTAACAAATCTTTATTTTTATTTAATTAATCATTAATTAAATAATTATTCAATTAAAATGTAATTAATTCACTACATTTTCACTTAAAAATTCCACTACACACACCTAAAATTAATTAAACAATTAACATAATTAATTTACATAATTATTAATCAATTAACTAATTGAAATTAATTAACTATTATTTATTACACTATTTATATTCAATTAACACATTAATTAATCAATTATTTTAATATATTTAAATTACTTCCCACCCTACTCCCCTATAAACCCACAACCCGCTACAGAACTATTAACACTAAATTCAACAAATGTTAAACCATAGTGATGAGGGTCTAAAGGGAATTCCAGCTCCATCGACACAACCAACAACGGACAGGGCAATCATAACCAGAGAGGGTCCATCCAATTACAAAAGTTATGGATTGAATGTAGACCCAAGCTCCCCGTCGCAGAGACCAATAAGACAGGGCGTAAAGAACTTAGAGGTTGGTCAGGCAAATACGGAATCAGTCATCCCGCCAAGGCCACTTAATCACAATGCCGGTGTTGAGCTGAATAAAGTAATTTGGTCACCAGAGTATAAGTCCCAGGGAACACATGACATACTAAACAGGAGTAATATTCTGAAGTTACTGACAGAATTTGATGACCTAAAGGAAATCAACACGGCAGATCTTGAGCAGGTACAATTTTTTAAAGGCCCTAATGAAACATCAGCGGAACATACTCTGACAACCTGGAAATCAACGGATATAGCAGAAGCAATTATGAGGAAAGTGGACATCTTTCAATTGTGGGGTATTAAAATATCTTATCAAATTTCCCCTCGATACCCGCCGCCATTGAAGAGGTTGTGCGGAGTTAAAGTTACTAGGAAAATTGACGATACACATGTCAATCAAAAGAAACCAGTTTATTCAATTCTATTTAATGCAAAGGGTAGAAGCGAACCACCACCATTACATGAAGAACTAAAACGGGCAAATGACGAATCACAGAGTACACTAGACAATTGGAAATGGCTCCCTGGTATGCTAAATGCAAAAAAGCAGGTGTGACCGTTCAAAACTAAACAGAAACAAGACTCTAACAAGGATATACATCTATTTTCTTGGAATATTGCAGGTGCTAAGAGACTGCTGGAAGGGGGTCTTCCTCTGAAAGAATGGCATGGTTGCGATATAATTGCGCTACAGGAAACCTGGCTCCAAGAACTTATAGCACTTGCTGGGTTCATTCATTATAACGTAGCAGCAGAAAAATGTAAAATCTATGGCCGTGCAATTGGTGGCCTTTCTGTATACGTATCCTCATCACTAAAAATTAATTCAGTACAATTACAATCACCGGATCCCAGTATTCAGTTAATCAAATTAACAGATCAAAGCAATAACTGTAACAAACCAACAATACTGGTTAATTATTACACACAACCAAAAATCAAGGCGAAAAAGCTAAAGAATGAGACATTGTGCAAAGTCATAACGGATCTACGGTCTACTGATCCACTTTCCAACCTCATACTAACGGGTGACTTTAATTCCAACCTGATTTTAACACCTATAGATGATGATAAACTACTATCTGATAATATCTACTGGGGAGTCCCCCAACAGTGGCAAGGAGGTGCTGGTCCACGTAAAGACAGTCTAGCAATCCAACTAGTGACTGAAATGGAGTTTCTGGGATTGAGAGTATTGAACGGGAGATACTCCGAAGATCAACCTCCCAGGAAAACATACTATGGCCCTCATTCCCAAAACACGTTGGACTTTACAATGGTTAGTCTGTCATTAATCCCCTTGGTGATCAATTTTAAAATAGAGTTTACCCTGTTGAGCGACCATGCATTGCAACATAGCTATTTCAACTTGAATAAGGAAAGATTGCAACCGTCACACTTACCAGAAGGCCAGTTAAGTACTGCTAATATGAAACGGATAAACTGGTCTAACACAAATGACCACGAATGGTTCACTACAATGAAGGACACACTGATTGAGATAAGGAGTTCCCCAATGAACGCTATCCAAAAATGGTCTCTTTTTCTGCAAAAATTAAAATCCAAGATGAAGCCGCCTATTATGAAACCTGATCCTGATGGACCAGGGAAAAAACTCCGGAAAGAACTACAAGACCTGCGAAGACAGCTTAGAAAAACTCAAAGGAAGCTACAGTCGGCAAATCATGGTCCAAGCCAATGGGCCATTTTTAGGGTTCAAAGAAAAGAATACAAAAACACGATCTGGGAATATAAAAGATCAACAAATGACAACTTTTGGTTAAAACTAATCTATAGCTCAAAACTACAGAATTCTAATATTTTCTGGCAAACAATAAACCAACTAACAAGACCTTGTAACGTCCTGAGTTCTAATGTACAGGAATCGGAGTGGGCAGCATTTCTGGCATCTAAATTTTCGGTCTCTCCGGAAAAAACACAAAGTAGTGACCCATGCACTAAAAATCAAAATAAACTGTGTTATGTAGAAGAAAAAGAAGGTAAATCGTTGTTTAGAGACCATAGCGATTTAATAAACTCGACCCCTAAGAATAATCCATATACGGCGGAATAAATAATTAAAAGAATCAAAAAAGGAAAAACAAGTGGGGCGCCAGACCCGAATGGCATCCCGCAAGCGGCGTATAAATATGCTCCGGAATTCTGGGGACCTTGCCTGGGAGAACTGTTCTCAGACGTACAGAACATGAACCAAGTACCAGAGAGTTGGAAAGGATCAATATTTACGCCGATTTATAAAGGTGGGGACAGATCCTTAGCAAACAACTATCGTTTGATAGCACTGCAGGACATCGAGGCAAAATATTTTGCTTCTCTACTCTTGGATGATTTGGTCGCATGGTCTAGTGAGAAAGAACTGATTCCCCTAAATCAAACGGGGTTCAGGAAAGGGATCGGAACAACAGCAAATATCCTATCCATAACTATGATCGCGGAGAAGTGCATGAGTAGAAAACAGGATCTGAACATGTGTTTTATAGATCTTCAGGCGGCCTTCGACAGTGTGGATCGTAACCTGCTGTGGGCGAAATTGAGATCATGGGCAATGCCTGAGTGTATCCTAAAAGGTTTGTTGCTATTCTATTCTGAAACTTGGTCTCAAGTAAAAATTGGAGATGGATCACGACTGTCGAGAAAAGTTCCAACAACCATCGGCCTCAAACAGGGGTGTGTTCTTGCGCCACACTTATTTAACCTCTTTATTTCAGATCTCTCTGCGAAATTGAACCACTGCAATGCCCACCCACCAAAACTTGGCGACTTACAGCTCACGCATTTGGCTTATGCAGACGACATTGTCCTCCTGAGCCTAACAAAGGTGGGGTTAACCAGATTAGTAACGGAACTGTCGGACTTCTTGATGGCAAACAAGTTGTCATTAAACATTTCAAAAACTAAAACCATGTTGATTACTAATCGCCGTGGATTGCATCATGATATATGGTTAAAAGGAAAACCTTTAGAGAAAGTCTCGGTTTACAAATATCTGGGATTCTATATAGATGACAAACTTAACCTAAAAGAACAGAAGAACTATCTGACACAAAGAGCGGGTGCTCTGATATTTGGACTAAGTACTTTGGCAAAAAAATTGGAAGGGCCATCACTCAAACCCCTTCTAACCGTAATGGCAAACAAAATCCTCCCAACCCTGACCTATGCAAGTGTGGCAATGCACGGAAAGGATGCCGACCTACTAAACATCCTGACAACCAAAATATACAAAAAAGTACTACGTCTCCCACGCACGACATCACCAGCGCAATTGCGACTTGAATTTGGACTAAAAAACGAAATACCGGGGAGACAATACTCGTATATTAAGGTCTGGTACCAGATTAAGCAAAAAGCAAGTAATAACAATCTGAATACCTACCTATGGCAAGAGTTTAACAGCCTTATTCATCAAGGCCGAATCGGCTCGCAAAGGGCCAGATTCTGAGAATCTGGCCCTTTGCGAGTGCGATTTTTGCATTTGGGATTCAACATCCCAAATGCAAAAATCGCTATTTGCTAATTCGCATATTTGCGAGGATTTACATTTAAGGAATCTCTATTTGAGATTCCTTAAATGCAATTCATCATCCATTTTACAATTGCGAAATCGCAATTTCGGCCCGCAATTTACCGCGAGGTCAAACCTCGCGGTAAATTGCGAAAACTCAGAAAAATGCATTTAAATGCATTTTTCTGAGTTGCACGTTACACACACACATGTCCTTTGGACATGTGTGTGTGCAACACCTGTGTTAATTTCCATGCAGGGGTGCTACAGGGTGTCCTTTGGACACCCCTGGCACCCTTGTACTCGCAATCTCATTTGCGATTAGCTAATTGCTAATCGCTAATGAGGAATGACTCCCCATGCATTCCTATGGGCCTTTTGGCCCATAGGAATGCATGGGGAGTTATTCCTTATTTGCGATTAGCAATTAGCTAATCGCAAATAAGGAATCAGTGGGAATCGCAATTACTATTGCGATTCCTACATGAATACCGTTTTGCGGGTCTCAAATAGCGATTCCTTATGATTCGCTATTTGAGCCTCGCAAAACGGCCCGTTCATGAATCAGGCTGTAAATCCCAAAAGAACTCCAAAGCAAATCAATTTCTCATGCAAGCTTTGGAGACAACTTGCTCAAAAACCCTATGGGATAATAATCTGTCATTTGTTGTCCTAAAACAGACCCTAAATAAAGTGGCTAAACTTCATTTGTTAATCTTGGACAAAGAAATGTTCTCCCATCGTTCGCATTCATGGGCTGTGATAAATGGCTATAAGACATTGACAGCTGCAAAATACCTGGAAACAACTTATTCTATTTTTATTAAGAAAAAGCTGATGGCGTTGAGACTTGGGGACTTTCCCACACGAGCAAATGAACCTGCCTTGAAACTGCTTGACGACGTTTCTTGTCGACTGTGTGGTAGCCCTAAAGAGGATCTAATACACATAATTTGTCACTGTAAGATGCTATCCAAGGAACGGTCACACCTAAAGGAAAGTTACCGGTCCATGAAACTACGAACATGCAGATCAGCCATTATTGGAAGCCTGGATACTACTGCTCCAAGAATACACTGCAAGCTGGTGAAGTTCTTGCAGGCATTTGAGAAACGTATAAAAACAATATGAACAATTAATGCTTTGAAATTTTTTTAACATTGGTACATTTTTAGCGATAAATTTATAAATTTTATAACTATGTGTGACATTCATCAAATTGTTATGGTTTTAATTAACTAAACAATAAAGTTTAAATTTCAAAATTTCAAATTTCACTAAATTCAACATAAAATACGTTATTAACGAATAAAATACTACAAAAAATACTACTTTGACAACCAATACTCATTAAAAACACTAAATTACTTATAATTATTTAAAAAACGATATTTTTGTAAACTATGTTTTTGTAAACGATATTTATTACAACTATATTAATGTTAACGATATTACTTACCTGTCTGTCGATATTTTGGTCAAACTATATTTTTGACATCGATATTTCTTCTTGTAGATATTTCTGCGGCGATATTAACACCTTGGCTGCTATGGGTTTTCCCCTCCTGTGCTTCTTTGTGAGCTTTCCCATTGTTCATGACGAGCTCAGCTCGTCATCAGCACAGCTCAACCGTGCCTCATGACGAGCTGAGCTCGTCATGAGCATCGAAGGGGTTAAGGTTAGTCGATATTTTTACGACGATATTCCCGCTCTGCACCCATTTCCTGTACTGAACCACGCCCAGAGCCATGGAATTACCATTCACCCGCCCACGCTGGACACCCGTACAACGGCCCAGTACACTCCCCTTACGTAATGAGTGGTTGAGTGCATAGCTACATGTCCAAGCACTAATAAGCTGCCTTCGAGGACATGGCTGTTTCCACTGTACACAGCACAATGTAATGTTGTAGGGGCAGGGACCCACATGCACACATCATGACCACACGGACACACGCATATAGTTTGTGGAACTTGCTACGGGCACGTGCACCCGGCCCCTTTATTGGCAGGGTCACATGTACAGTGACGCCTGTGCTGGATGTGTGTGGGGTGAGTGTAAGCCGGCCCTCACGGAGTGGTTGGTGCTGGCAACAAATGCAACAGTGAACACTATGAAGACGGGAACAGTAAACACCAGCATTACAGCGACAACAGCGGTGCATTATGGTGGTAACCGGAGCAAGTACAGAGGCCACCCAATGAGCAAACTGAAGTGTCCGTGAGTTGCAGTGCACTGAGGTTGGGGCACCAGAGCTGAGCGTGCTCATGTGAACAAAATGTCTAGGATTGGGTCCCTTCGGGATATTCCTGATGCAGCTGCAGTAGGGGGTGTCACACCTGCATCATCTTACCCATCATCGTCCCAGGTCTACCACACTGCCGGAGGAGAATTTGCTGCGTGAACTTGCCACAGCACATAACCAAAACAGTAATGGACAATGACTCGTGGTGCACTGAGTTAGTCGCACCTGGAGTGCTGACTAGGGTATCAGGCAGATGATGGCATCCACGACAGGTGTAATCAACTCTGTTAGTTTGCCAGTACCACTGTTTCTACTCTGGCAGATGGTGGTTGGAGTTGGTCCTTGCAATGGTGGCGTGTGCCTCCTGCAGTGATGCGACGTCCGGCCGGTCAGGACTTGATTTGATGTGTGGGCCCTGGTGGGCTGCAGTAGAGGCCAGAGGCAGCAGACAGCGCAGGGCCATATACACATGGCATCAATGACCCTAAGCCCATCGTCTCAGAGGCCAGACAATATCTCAGAAGAACGGGTCCCTGACCTGACCAGCACAGAGTTTTATTTATTATTATTTATTTATTTATTTATTTAAAGTCTTGTAGAGCGCGTAGTCACCCAGTGGGTATCCCAGCGCTAGAACCTTTTTATTTACTCACGAAGGGGTGTGGTCCGGAAAAGTGACAGTTTAAGGGAAGAGTAGAGTTTTGAGGGCTTTTCTGAACCGGAGGAGGTTGGGTTCTGTTCTGAGGCTCAGAGGGAGTGCATTCCACTTGTTTCCGGTATTTACCGAGAAGCGGCGGCCACCTATGCGGGCCTTTTTCACCTTGGGGATCGTAATGAGGTTTCCTTGCTCCGAGCGGAGCGCTCTCGTGGGTCTGTAAAGGGTGATCCAGTTGTTTAGTATGGGAGGGCCGGTGTTATGAAGAACCTTGTGGGCAAGACAGAGGGCCTTGAAGGTGACCCTTTCCCTGATCGGGAGCCAGTGCAGCTTCCTCAGAGCGGGCTTGGCAGATGATCTGGCCGGGGTGTTTGTTAGGAGTCGAGCTGCGGCGTTTTGAGCTTTTTGCAGAGTTTGAAGAGTGGATTCTGGGGCGCCCAGGTAGATGGCATTGCTGTAGTCCAGCCTCGATAGAATTAGGCCCTGGATCAGCATGAGGCGCGACTGGAAAGGTAGAAGTGGGATTACCTTCCTGCAAGATTTAAGTAGACCGTAGCAAGTGCCGGCCGTCTTTCTTGCTTGGGTCCTGAAGGTAAGGTCGGTCTCCAGCCACACTCCGAGACTCTTGACCTCCTTCTTGGGAGTGGGGGGTTCACCCATGCAGGCGGGCCAGTTGTTAGAGGGGAGGTTCGTAGTTTTTTGCCCTAAGAGCAGGATCTCTGTTTTGGAGCCATTAAGCTTCAAAGCGGAGTCGCTCATCCACTGATATACGTTGGAAAGGCAGTCGTGGAGGTTGGAGGGCGCAAGCTTGGGGTGGGAGAGTGTCACCACCAGCTGTGTATCGTCAGTGTAGCTGACGATAGTGACTCCAAAGGGTGAGACGAGTTCCTCCAGTGGGGCCATGTAGACGTTAAACAGCGTGGGGCTCAGGGAGGAGCCCTGAGGCACGCCGCACTGGAGGGGGGTGGAAGGGGAGCGGCTTTCGCCTTCCCATACTTGATAGGAGCGTCGGGAGAGAAAGGACGATAGCCACTTCAGAGCTCTGCCTTTGACCCCCACAGTCCCGAGACGGTGGGTTAGGACCTGGTGACTGACCGTGTCAAAGGCCGCACTCAGGTCTAGGAGGACCACTGCCACTGATCCTCCTGTGTCGATGATTTCCCTAGTTCGTTCTACTGCCACGAGGAGAGCAGTGTCCGTGCCCTGACCTGGTCTGAAGCCTGTCTGTGAGTCGTTGAGGAGATGGTTTGACTCGAGGAAGGATGACAGCTTTTTATTTGCTAGTTTTTCGGCGACTTTACCTATCCAAGGTAGAAGTGAGATAGGTCTGTAGTTGGAGAGGTCTGTGGGGTCGAGCGACGGTTTCTTGAGAAGCGCCTTGACGACAGCTTCCTTCCAATTGGAAGGGACCTCTCCCTGTTCCAGTGAGATATTAATCAGGGCTGTCAGTTGGGGAACTATAGTCTGCGAGATGTTTTTAGCGAAACGTATGGGAACTGGGTCGCTGGGGGCTCCGCTCTTGGTTGAGGTGAGTATGCTTCTTACTTCTTCTTCTGTAACTGGGCCAAGTGACTCCAAGAAGGGTTTGTCGGCGTGGAGTATCTGCTCCTTGGCTCTCTCTAAGGTGTCAGAGTTGGCGGGTGGAAGGGAGGTGAGAATTTTTTTAATTTTTTCGTCGAAGAAGGTGGCCAACTTGACGCATTTTTCCTCCGCTTCTTTGGGGTCCATAGGTTTCTGTGGGGGGTCCGGGACATGGAGGAGTTCTTTGAGAATGGAGAAGGTCTCCTTGGATGAGCAGGAGGAGTTTTTGATTTTTTCCTCATAGTAAGTTCTTTTGGCGTCTTGTAAGGCTAGTTTGTAAGCTTTCATGGAGTGGTGATAGACGCTTTTCTCTTCTGCTGACTTGTGTTTTCTCCACGTGCGTTCTGTCTTTTTGCATTGTTTTTTAAGGGCGGTGAGGGCGGGTGTGTACCAGGGGGAGGGGTTGATTCTTTTCACGTGTTTTAGCGTGCTAGTCAGTGGAATGGAGCTGTCTAGGGGTCGGACTAGCCAATCCAGGAATTCTCTGTCTGCGGTGTTTGGGTCCGTGGATAAAGGGGCGATGGTGTCGCGTAATTTGGCCTCCCATTCCTCTGGTACTAACTTGTGCCATCGTCTGGCTTGTACCCTTGTTTTTTGTTTGGGCGCTGGTGTCGTTTCGAGTGACCAGTGCATAAGAATTAGCATATGGTCTGTCCAAGGCAGGGGAGTGGGGTCCTGGGCATCCAAGTTCCCGATGTTGGAGAAGATAGGGTCCAGGAGTTGACCTTTCTCATGTGTGGCTTTGGGGTTTAGGAGAGGGAGGTCAGCTGAAGTGAGATCCGCGAGCAAGTTTGCTGCGGCATTGTCCGTGTGGTTCAGAAAGTGCATATTAAAATCCCCTAAGAGGAGAAAGTTAGAGACCGAGATAGTCTTGAGTAAAATGTGGTCCAATAAGGTGCTGGTGAATTCGCCTAGGGAGCCTGGGGGTCGGTACACAAGCAGTCCCGAAAGGGAGGTAGATGGTGAGATCTGGATTGTGAAGTGGCAGTTCTCGCAGTCTTTGACAGTTCCGGTCTCGATTCTACATTTGAGGTGATCCTTGTAGAGTATGGCTAAGCCGCCACCTCTACCGATTGATCTATTCAGGCAACATATTTGGTAACCGGGGGGGGTTGGGTTGGCCACATCGAAGTCGCTGTGCGGGGTCAGCCATGTTTCCGTCAGAAACAATAGATCTAGCAGCGAATCCTGGACGAGGATGTTGATTTCGTGGGCATGCTTTACTAAGGATCTGCAATTAAGAAGGCCAAGCCGGAGTCCTTGGTGGCGTTCCGGTTCCTCGATTTTGTTGCAGAGGATGCATCCTACATAGGGGGTGTCCTCCTTGAGGATGTATTTGCACTGGGGGTGTTTTTCCGGGTTCCAGGCAAGCAGTGAGCCTCTGGAGTATGAGATGCGGTTTTGCAGATTGGGCATAGTGGCTGGGCCTAAGGCCGTCTGGGCCCGGACGGGCCCAGACGAGCTTGCCTTTGGCGCGCCTTCGGCGCGCTGACGGCGCGCCCGCTGCGCCCGTCCGCTGCGCGTCCGGTAATTGCACATCTTTGTATGGGTGGGAGAAGGGGCGGGTGGGCGTGGCCTGTGTAGGCGTGGCCTCGGTTCCTCGCCTTCAATGGCGTCAGATAGTTTGTTTTCCTCGAGTTGGTTGCAGCGAAGAAGTCGCTGTTCAGGCGCTTTAATAGTCCATTCTGGTTGTGCCAGGGGGTGAGTACAATTTTAAAAACAAGATAATTGTGGGAAGGTGCTACACGAAATACAGTTTTAAAAAATGTGACCTCCCGGCTTCCGCCTCAGGAGTATAGCAGGTTCTGGGGTAGTGGCACTGTCAGCAGCGTTTTATACTTTGTTTGGGCGGGTGGGCGTGGCCTGTGTAGGCGTGGCCTCGGTTCCTCGCCTTCAATGGCGTCAGATAGTTTGTTTTCCTCGAGTTGGTTGCAGCGAAGAAGTCGCTGTTCAGGCGCTTTAATAGTCCGTTCTGGTTGTGCCAGGGGGTGAGTACAATTTTAAAAACAAGATAATTGTGGGAAGGTGCTACACGAAATACAGTTTTAAAAAATGTGACCTCCCGAGAGTTAGTGGCCCCGGATGCACAGCGGCTGGCACAGGCACCCGGCCACGGTACAGTGCTTTGCGGTGCACTGAGGCAGGGCCACACGGACTGAACAGGTCCTCAGCGATGTTCGAGGTGAATGTGGCAAAGGGTTGCGGGGGACAGTGGAAGGTGTCACTCAGGGCATGATGCAGAGGGCATAAGCCGTCTGGAAGCAGCAAATGGAGGAGTGGAGTGCTACAGCCTCATTTCCACCAACATTTCGGTATCAACTACATTAGGATGAAAACAACCCCCCTGACCATTGACTCAGAGGCCACTAAAGTTCAACCAGAGAGTGTCCATGAATGCCGGGGAACAGACTTAGTGGCACCGAGGCTGAGAGGGGATGCAGTCTGCGATGATGCTGGTACAATGATATGGACTCCGCCATTGCTAAATCAAGACTCAGTCCCAAATGTGTGACCTACTCGACCGCAGTACAGGCCGGAGGCAGCGGTCAGCAGTGACCCACAGCCACGTGTCATTGGCTCGCTATGCACAGAGTCAGTGACACCTGGGCAGTTGTCAGTAGTGTTCGATCACTTCTGTAACGGAGATCCTTTTTCCCTCCTGACAGCGACGCGTCATCCTCTTACACCTCTCCTTGCGTGCAATGATATGTAATCTGCCATTGAAGAAACGATGCTCAGTTCCAATTGTGTGACCTACTCGGGCGCAGTGTAGGCCGAGGGCAGTGGTCCGCATGGGCCTACAAAAGCGTGCGGTTGTGATGCACTACTAAGACCTGGTGGCACCACCTCGAAGGGAGTTTAGTGACATCAAATCTGCCATAAATATTGTTCTCAGCCATAGTGTAATCAAGACTCAGTTCCAAATGTGTGACCTACGAGTCCGCTGTGTATGCCGGTAGAGTACATCCAAGAGAAAGGAGTACTGCGGGCCTTGCTTGCAGAGGCCATGATGGTCCGAGTAGGCTGCCAAGGTTGGGGGCCTCGGGTTTGGAGCTTGCACCGGCACGTAGTGGGCCCTCTTTGCCACACGCCGGTGTCGGCAGGTGAGCAGTGAGGCCTGGGTGCGCAGGGGCGGGCAAGCCGAGTTCCGGGATTAGCGGCCTGGGGTACTGCAGGTGCACGGGATCGCAGGCCACACCGCTCATGGCGACAGCCTCATGGGGGGCTGAGGGGCAGAGACATTGGGCATTCTGGAAGAGGGTCATGCCCAGAGCTGCGTGCTTTTTATTCACACCCCTACACTGGCCTAGCGTACGCTCATGCTTACGGGGGGACGTAACATGCTACATTTCAGTGAGCTTCCCCAGTGGCTGGGATGACATGGTTGCGTCCACTGTCCATTATACTCCATACACCAGTGGTGTATGTCGACGTGGATATGTGTGTGGTCTGCATACTGCAGTCTGGCCATCACATCCACGCCACATTTGGCAATGGGTACCTTCTCAGTCATGGGTCACTTGCCTCTTTCGCACATGCCTGGTTCCCACCTCTCCCCACATTCTGCTATTATGTGGCTGAGGTGTCATGACGTTGACTGATGGCTCATGTACATGGCTGGCTCAGGTTCCCAGAGTAAGTTGTGCTGTTGTGTCTGGTGGGTGGGCATGTTGTTTGGCATGTTGTATGTGAGTTTGTAACATGTGCACTCCCAGTGTTGTGTGTTGCATGATTGTGGAGTTGAAGTGTGTGTTGTGTTCATTTGGTACTTGCCAACGAGCAGTCCATTTCCTTAGGTGCCATCCTGGTAGCGCTGGTTGCTGATGGACTGTCGGGAGATGTAGGAATCATGCACACTGCATGGGTGGTTGTCGTTGACGTTGGTGGAGATTTCCCGGGGGACAGCTATTGCCTGCACATTGATGGGATGCGTGTGCTTTCTGTTATGATTATTGTGTGCAGTGTTGCCAGGGGGTACCAGTAGGACACGTGTGCAATCAATTGCACCCACAACGCGCAGGGAGCCAGCTATGGCGTGAACGCCTTGCTTGGTCTCCAGCTGTTCCTGCGTAGTGTGTGGGAAGTATAGGTACTGGGGTACCAAGCTGATGATGGCATCCAGGACAGGTTTGAGGAACTTTGATAGGGCGCCTCTGACTCTGGCAGTTGTTGGTTGGTAGGTACCAGAGGCCAACAGGTGCAGCAGGGCCAGCAGCTTTGTCTGTGGTGGTTGTCCCTTTGAGCCTATGGTGTGTAATGTAATTCTCTGGTATTGGGTGTGTGATGTTGGTGTGTTTTCAGGGGATCGCTGTCTTTGCCTGCGCTGCCTCAGTGTTGGTGCAGGGGGGTGAGGTGTGGTCCTGTGGGTGGTGGCGGTGGGTGTTGTGGCACTCTTGGGTATCCGGGCTCCATGATCAGTGGCTCCATGGCATCTGTTGCCCTTCAGGTGTTTCTCTGGTCTGGGCTTCCTTTTGTAGTGCAGGCTGTCGTCTGAATTTACACCAGGTCAGAGCAGGTGTTAATTTCCTGCTGCTAATTATTATTATTAATGAGTTTTATATAGCGCCCGGTTACCCTTGGGCATCCCCGCGCTGATCCAAAGGAAGACACTGCCACTGAAACACAAGAACTAGACAGTAAATAAATGGGTTTTTAAAAGCTTACGGAAGCGAAGAAGACTCGTTTCCGAGCGTAAGTACAAAGGCAAAGAATTCCATAGCATGGCCACATTCACAGAGAATCTTCTACCCCCAGTTCTTGCCTTCTTCACCCTCGCAACCTGCAGCAGACATTGGTGGTCTGAGCGAAGGGAACGAGAGGCCTTATACGGCTGAACCATGTCCCCCAAAATGGGTGGACCTTTCCCCTGCAGGAAATGCGCCTTTTTGCATGTTTGGTGGTTTTTTCGCAGATCTGGCTGGTCGTTGAGTATGTAGCGGAGTGGTGTTGTCACAGCTTTTGGCACGGGAACGTCTACTCTGCATCTCATTAGCGATAGTTGCCGGGGTCATCTGTGGCAATATTTTATTGTGGCTGATATCGCAGGTAAACTGGTGATATGGGCTGTTATTACCTGCTTGCGAATAGGGCGTTTGTTTTATCGCAACTTTGGCTGCGATAAAGTGCCGATAACGCGGCAATAGTTCCTTGAGAATATGCCCCTAAGTGTTTTGGACTCTACCACAGGACTGGTGAGGATGGTCTCTGGGGTCCAATAGTCACCTGATGTATAACAGTTCTTATTACAAAACTGGGAGGATACGGTTATTGTTTTAGTTTCCCAGTTTTTATATGGATTATAAGCCAAGGAACTCTTACATTTATAGTATGTTTTGGAGTAGAGATGAGATCAAAATAGACAGTTTCTTGATGTTTTCCAAACACTAATTTCAAGGGAATTGGCATGTCCTCAACTGGTCCTGAAGTTAAAAGTGTACCATCCACCATTTGCACTTGTTCTGGAACTTACTTGGATACTCGAGAGACATTGTGATTCTGAGCCCATTTAACAGTCAAGTAAATTCCACTAGTTCCACTATATAAAAGAGCCAGTATTCTTTATTTCTTTCCTTTTGGTAATTCCAACCACACCAGTAAGAGAAATATTGAATCATAAGGGATGGGATCTGGCATTTCCCTGCTGCTTTAGAGGGCGAACAAGACATGCTCGGACCATGTGTTTCGGGGACCTGCAATGCATACATAAGTCACTCTTACGTCTATGTTGTCTTTCCGATTCAGTAAGCACCCCACGTGTGACTCTGACTTGCATTGGGTCTTCACTTGAAGAGTTAGGGTGGGTTTCAGTAGGAGTTTCCGTTCTACAAGTTGCAGCCGGGTATTCCCCAATGGCAAGGACAATCAAATTCTACATCTCTCTCACTTTCACTCTCACAGATGATATTCAATGGTCAAGTCTTAATCCATATGTGCAGCTAGAGACTCAGATCTGAGAGAGTGGACTACTTTATCTTTAATGTCTTCCTGCAAACGTCGTCGGAAAAGAGCAACCAGGGTTTGTTCAATCCAAGTGGTTTCTGCTGCCAGTTGGCAAAGTGGAGCCTCTTCTTCTGAAAATTGTAGGTCAGGTATCTCAAACCATCACTTCAAATTAGCAAAGAATTAAGTATACTCAAACAGATTAGCATCTTCAAAGGCTACTCGAGGAGTTGCCCAGGCCAGCCCCTGTCCAGACAAGGCATTGATTAAGTAACCAACGATAGTACAATCTGGAGTAAATTGTGCAGGGTGGAAGGCAAAGAAAACAGTCAATGAGTCCAGAAGTTCTCTCAATTTATGAGGATCCCCAGAAAAGGGTGGAGTCGTGGAAGAAACCACAGGTACACCAGAAATTCTGGCAGAAAGAGCCTGTCACAGGGCAAGGTTTTCATCTCTTAACTGTTGTAGCTCTTGTGTTTGTGGTTGGATTGTCTGGACTAAGCCTTTGGTAGGTTCAACCAAGACCGCCTGAGCGATGGGTTGAGCCTAGTCCATCTGTTCTCCATCAGAACTAGAACTATGGCATCACAAACTGTCAGGGATCTGACAACTAGTCAAAGGACTCCAGTTGTGGATGGATGGAAGACTCCTAGTATTGACTGTTCTGGTCTGCTTGAGGTAAAGAAGACCCCTTCTAGTCGCAACATTGCTTTCTGAAGTAGGAAAACGTCCAAGCAGAAAAGTGCCCTCAAGAAGAAATCCCAACTGAGGAAAAAGCCAGAGGGCAAAACACCTCCAGGAGGCAGTGTAATTCCAGAGATGGAAAGACTGGACAAGATATCGGATGGTTCTAGGAAGTGGTACTGGTAAAACTTGATTACAGGAATAAGACTGGAAAACTGTTGGAGAAGCAATGAACACTAGGGCAAAAGCACAAGCATTGCAACACACGAAATAGACTAAACAGACTTCCTTATATAGGCCCCCAAACAGGAAATAGATAAGAAGCCATCCATCTTAGATTGGTATGTAGGGGTGACCATCTTGGAATGATCTTTACTTTAAGTCCAAGGAAAAGACTTTGGGGAAATGGGGGAGCTGATGGCGTTCTCCAGCAGCAGCCCTACTGAAGCCACAGGAGGAGACGTGACTGCATCGGTGGGCCGGCAGCCACACGATGAGTTTAGGCACGTGAAGCAGCGGCCCACCGGAGCATCGACTGAGCTCCCCACTGTCATCCAGCAGCATGGCCCACCCACCCGACAGGAGCACAGGCATCAGGCTCAGGCAGAATGCAGAATGCAGACGGCAAACACAATGAAGAGTCAGGTGGTATCCTTGGAAGTGTGTCCTGATTAGCACAGAACCTTATCCCTAATCATCTGTAGTAATTGGGTGTTTAAGTGGCCCATGTGTTCGAACTTCTCTGGTTTGCATTTGACTGCTAAATCTGTGGAGCTGTAGGGCTTAATGGGGGTAGTCAACCTACCTAGTCAATGGTGAGAGGCAACTGATGAAGCAGGCTAGGGCACTCCTATATGCATATCCCAATTGCTGACCGGAAGGCAGATTCCATTACTCTACATCACATACCTGAAACAAAATGGCTTTAAGTGAATTTAGGCAATATCTTATTCATCCTGTACCTGACTGTATGACAATTAATCACCCGAATTGCCCCGATGAAACTCTGGCAAAATATACCCAAGAAAAACATGCAAATACATCTGAGCAAAACATATGGTGGTTGTATTTCTCAACAGGACTGTATAATAGGAATGCAATTCTATTATCTACATCTCCTTGAACCTCAAGTAGATTATTACACCCATTGATTGGGATACATGTTTGAGAGTGCTGCAGCCTCTTTCATCAGTCATATTTTTCCAAAATGACTCTAGGGGAGCAAGTCAGATTAGAATGGGTGTGCAAGGTCACTGGGAGTAAGTGGAGGCTTTAGCAAGCCAAAGCTTACATTCAGAATTACTATATATGCACCTAGCAACATTCTGGAGGTTTTTTTTATTGGTCTTTTATTGTGCCACTTAGAAGGCCAGAATAGAATGTGTTGAAGTAATGAAGACAAGCAAATGTATATTATGTGTGATCTTCCTTGCTTCATGGAAAGATAAGAGATAATGTCTTAGTGAGATTTGAGCGTTCACTCCCACTGAATCCTACTATAGAATTTGGGCACCTTGAGAAGTGCTTGCCACGAGAATTTAACTTTTGTTTCTGTTTGTGTAGGGGGAAGTAAGAGGTTTGGTGGACTAATCTCATTCTACCTTCATGATCATCTGATGAAATAGAGTGAAAATCGTAGGTGTCTGGGAGGGTGAAGTTAGCCTGGCCACAAGAGGGCCCCATTCTTAGGAAGATCTCCTGGTCGGATTGCCAATCCAGAATTGGAATGGGTGAATACGATGTCAATGAATGCTGTGATGTGTGCAGGCCTGACAATGGCAATGCCAATAAATTTAATGTAAATGTATGCCATTACCTGCCCGCACGACCATGTCAGTACCTGTCAATGCTAGTTAATGTATATTAGACCCCGTACCCGCACAATGGCTCCAACACTGGCAATAATTAAAACAATGAATGTCATAATCCATGCTCAAATGACAAAACTGTTACTAGTAACAACAATGCCAAATGTACGTTATGACTTAAGAAAACGTAACCGGGTCAATACCAGGAAGAGCAATGTCAATGTATGCTATGACAATTGTATGCACAAGTATGAGAATCTTGATAAAAATGATACCAGTGACTGGCATATTATTTTTAGGAGATCCAATAAACTTGTATCATTGCTGTCAGATTCACCGAAGGTGACCTACCCATCAACCCAGAGTCAGAGATACATGGTTAAACAAGCCCTAAGACCCACACCCATGCAGATCAAAATCGAACACCACGTCACAGGTGGGGTCTCTCTTAACCTAAAGACAAACACGCCCCGGGGAAAACCCTGATCGATCCCAGAGATTGATAGTTGCACCACAAACAGGTCAGAGAAATTGGCCTCAATAAAACATGTTTGGCCAAGGGCTCGCATTCCCCAAAATACTGCAAAGCTAGATGTCACATATAGGTAGAAACTTTCAACCAATCAGGACACGACATGCACACCACATGTAGTGATTACGCACTCCTCACGCCGGTCATCTGGACACACACACTGGTTCACATCAAATCTCCACGAGGTCAAGAGCCCTCTGTATCTTTATCAGATGACCACGATTGTTGATTTACAACTGAGATGGTTTTTTCATTGTAGAAAATTGTTTTATTGTACCTCTTGAACTATATAATAGCAGCCAAAATGTTCTGCACTGAGAGATTTTAAGCAGACACACTCTGTTGAGGTTCGCCTGGCTGCAAAATTTAATTAAACCAATTTGTTCCTGTTTTGCCAAATGCCTCTTGTCTTTTCATTTATTTAAGGTAAAGTCATATCAGAGCAACACCGGCATTTATCCGAACAGCGTGGTGGCATCGGGGTGAATACGATGATGGCCCTTTTCCCCGACATTCTGTTGACCGAATTGATGCCACAGGGGACCGGGTGAGAGCTGTTGGGTCTGAGCTGCGACCTTTGGAGCAGAGATGTTGAGACCCTGTCATGGCAGCTGGAGGATGGCTTTGGTGAGGATCATTGCCGCATGAGAACGGCCTCACCTGATGTCCCTGGTAGAGACTGTGTCTGGTGCCAGAGGGAGCTAAGTGTTGTGGGAACCTGTGCCGGCCAGGCCTCGGTGGTGTGTGTTCTCGAAGAGTGCGCCCAGCTCCCTCTGGACCTATGGAGCTGGGGCGGCTCGGGTGTTTACCCTAAGGTCTCAACCTTTCTGATGAGCCTGCTATCGAGTGCAGCTGGGGAGGTAACTCCACCATTGTCATTGGAGGTCAGAGTTATGCCCCCATCTGGGTTGCCCATTTTCGTATAGTTGCACTCCTCGGCTACCTCTGGGGTTGGTGAGAAGCCCGTGGGACACAGGGCCTGTGCAGTGTGGAGGGCTGAACCTGGGTGGAGAGTGACTTCCCCTTCGTGGAGTTGTTAACCTTGTAGGTGACTACTGCTGTGGTGTTTGGAACTGGTGCCTCAGTGGTGGAGGTCCCCCTGCCTGGATCTTACCATGTCTGACCCAGGTGCTGCTCTGGGCCTGCTTGTGCCTCCCCAAGGGTGATTTTCCTGGGGTGAGATGGGCCTGGAGAGCCCGCCCTTCTCCTGGACAGGATAACTGCCTTGAAATTGGAGCTGTCCTGACTACTTTGTATGTAGAAGACTGCCCCTTATCATGGATTGCGAATGCCAGGATCATCACACATACAGTCCTAGCGGGTGGAGGTGTTCAGGTTTGCGGCCTGGGGCTGCTGAAGGAGCATTTTGAGTGGTAATGCCGTATTTTGAACTGGCCTGAGAAGGGTCCGGCTTGCCCAGGAGATAGCTGCTGCACATAGGTGTGCACCTATCTGCTGCTGGCACTCCCACCGGCACCCTGGAACATTGATACCTGTGTATGGTCTGCCCGTGCCCCCATGGTGGACTTTGTGGTGAGAGGGGAGACCTCGTGGGGTGGACATTAGTAGGCGACTAGCTTGTGACCTGGTGGTCCCATCTGACTGAAAGCTCTTTTTGGAGCTGGCTGACTTGCTAGGTGTGGGTGGCAGAATACACACTGGCTCCCTCCATCTTAATGTCGGCTTGCCTGTAAGGCCTACCTGCGCCCCCGGTGGAGTGAGCCTGGTCGGTGGAGAGGATAAATACTTGTCCCGCTATGCCCACAGTGCCTAGCCATTACTGCTTCAGATTACGACCTCCCATTGTGACTGGTCAGGGGGACACCTGCACTATGGAGAAGATCAACAACAGGTAGGCCAAACTGTCCTTTGACCCACGCAGGACAACGCAGACCTTGAAACCTGCACGGGAGGGACCTTTGCGGTGCTCCCAGGCGGTAACGAGGTGCCTGAGGAAACCAACATCCACTCCATGTTCCTTGACCTAAAGCAGAGCATACACACCATAGACTCAAAAACTGATCTGCTGGCAGACCGCTTTGACAGACTAAAGGAAAAGGTTGAACTTCATGAACAGCAATTGGATCAGCTTGAACACTGCAAATCTAAAGTTGAAGATTCCTCTGTGGGGGGAGGTGGTTACTTCAGATGGAGAATGTTCTTGAAGTTATCGACAATAAGAACAAAGACTTGGAGGTGCGGTTGCGACGTTACAACCTGAGAATCATGGGCATTACAGAGTCAACGGCCATGGACCGAATGGAGGACTTAGTAGAAAAGATGCTGCATATCCTCTTCAGGGAAGAACTCTCCCCCAAGTTAATTGTAGAAAGGGCGCTATGGTCGTTGGGACTCTGGCCTCCCCTGGGGTCCTCTGACCGCCCCATAACAATGCTGCTATTGATCTACCAGGACAAAGACACCATGCTTCTTCTTGCTCAGGAGTGCTGGGCACTACAGTTCCAGGGAAGCAAGATCTTGTTTTTCCCGGATTTTACTCACGCTGTACAGGCCTCCAGATGAGACTTCATTCCAGCTAAACAAACCCTTCAGAAAACAGACCCAAAATATTCTCTGATTTACCTGGCCAAACTCTGTGTGTTTCACCTGGGGAAGACACTTCTTCAAGGTGGCCGCCAAATTCTCCAGAGTACTCCCTGCAGCAGGACCCACTTGGCCGCCTTCGCCTATGGATTCAAACCATGATCGGCTCAACAACCATGACTGTAGGGGGACCAACGTGATATGTTGTAGGATGTTTCTGATTCCGGATCGGTCTGTCCTGCCTGCTCTCCAATTGGAAATTAAGTCCCCCAACCCTATGCAAGTGGGTTGGGGATCATCAACTACTCTCATCTGCAGAAATATATTCATCCCAGGCTGCCCTTTTCTCCTTTTCTGGCCACTCAGTGACAGGTTTACTTACGTTTCCGCAGGAACGTCATGCAAATGATGAAAAAATCCTCTACTTCACCTGGTCATCTATTGTACCCAACTTAGTCAAAGAAAGAACAGTAATGCAGGGAAGAAGGGAAGAAAACAAGGAGAAAGCACACAAAGGTCCCAAGTTGCACCCCAATCTGAGATAGTGTCACTGTGGAAAGAATAGGGAAAATAGGTAAGTCTAAACTCTGTTTAAACCCTTGGGTCTCGCTAATCTCTGGTCTAGTATGAATATACCTGATCTATTCCCTTCTTCTGTGTATGTCCTGGTAGCTGGGGTGAGTCTTAGAGAATAGAAACCTGGATAGAGGAAGAATATGTAAGGACATATATTATAAACACTCTTAATATATTTGTATGCCGGATATAAAAATATGCTGGTTATCCGTAATGTTAATAACATAAATTCTCTTGACTGCAGGTAACTAATCCATTCCTTTATCTTTTCAGGAATTAACAAGAAGTAAAGAAAAATCAAACCTCCTGCAACTCGGACCATAAATCAGATAAGTGTCTTAAAGTAAATAAGCTTGCTAGTAAAAGATTGTGAACAACACCAATTTCTTTAATGTAAGTATTCAGCTTTTCTTTTGTATTGTCTCTTTTACTTTTCATTAATCATTAGATGAACAGGAGCCTGTAGGCTACTGCAGTGGAAGAAATGAGTTAGAAAAGCTTTCCAAAGGGTTAATCACCAACCACGGAGAGGAGTATCATGCCAGAAACAAGGAAATCCAGCTCCAAGGACGCCGAGATGAGGAGCGAGCCAATGAGGAGACGCGACAATCTGGAAGCACAGGTGAGTAAACCCGGAAACGACCACAAAATCTCGTAGCTAGAACGTTAAGTGTTCTTGCCCGGAAGCGGCTGGATTTAAGGTACCTCTGCTGACTCCCGCACATGTGCAGACGCATGAGTCAGCCATCTTTGTAGTCCACCGGCCGCTTGTGCACTGCATACCTGACACCCAGTGCATATTGTGCTGGGAGAGTGCTGGGCAGTTACCTAGCCTCCCTGGGACCTGACCTCTTAAGTTTATCCCCTAATGGGTTTATTGGGTGGGTTGGTCTTATTTGGCCCATTTTGGGGGCCAAAGTTGGTAGTGGCCTTAGGGTTGCTGCATTTTGTTTGATATGCATTTGCTTAGATTCCCCTCTATCTCGCCACTTAGCTGTACTATTCCCCTTTTCTGCACTGTGTACACTTGCCTCTCCGCTGCTATCCCTGGAGCTAGCTTTGTTCCCTAATGGCGTCAGTTAAATGCTTGAACTGGAATATTCGGGGCATGAATAACGGACGAAAGGCACAAGTCTTTCCCTATTTATAGACATAAAATTGATGTTTGTCTATTGCAAGAGCTATCTATACTACTATTATAAAGAGAGAACTTGCACCTTTTGGCCAGGTAAACTCGGGAACCACAGCGCCAATCTACACACCCGATACATCTATGAAAATGTGAGGGTGTGTAGATGGACATAGGCTATATAAATTTTTTTTAAAAAAGTAAACTTAAAAAATTAAGTTTGTAAACAAAGTAGTCCCCTGAAAGTAGCGCCGGCCGGGACCTAGCGCTGGCTGCGACGCGACGTGCGTGATGACGATGAAGGAGGAGGGCGGTGCAGTGAGGAACGGCTGTGCAGTGAGGAGCGGCGGCACAGGTAAGGAAAGGGAAAGTGAGACTGTGTGATGCAGGGGGAGGCAAGAAGGAGGCAGCAGTAAATGAAAATATCGGAGCGCGAGTGAGTCGGGGCGGGAGGGGGGCACGAGTGAGTCAGGGCGGGAGGGGGGCACGAGTGAGTCGGGCGGGAGGGAGTCGGTGCGGGAGGGGGTCGGGGCGGGAGGGGGTGTACTGCCCCCAGCCCCTTTCTGCCCCAGGCAACGCTGGGGCGGGCTGCTAGTATTTGATGGACATGATGCAAATGCGACTAAGAGCCAACTGGATATGTGAGAAATATGTGGCCTGCTATTTGAACTACACATGGGGGGTAGCTGTGGTTCTACGCAGAGGGCTGCAATGGCACACGCGCTCAACCCTTTGTAACACACAGGGATGATATGTTATCCTCACAGAGATTCTGCAGGGACACCCAATGATTCTGGTGTGGGTGTATGGCCCTAACACAGACGGTCCCTGTTTCTTTACGTAGGTCTGGTACTTGGTGGGCATGATGGGCACGGGGACTGTGGTGTGGGAAGGGGACTTCAATGTGGTACTGGACACTAGAGCAGCTAGATCTAGTGAGCCACATCCGTTCCTGCCAACAATCCATGGCGCAATTACACGTCATTATTGCAGACAATTGCTTTACAGATATCTGGCGTTCCCATCACCCGCATAACACCGAGGGGACTTGTATTACATCCACTCACAATACATGGTCCAGGATCAACTTCTGGCAGGCCACCAGGCATGTGGTATCCTGGACCACTGATGCTCTACACCTCCTGTGAACCCTATCTGACCACTCTACTAGAGCTGAACCTGCATGATGCTACCTCACGTGTGTTCACTTAGAGGCTTCCTCCTGGTGCACTGTGTGACCAGGTTTTCCGTAGTAAGGTCAGCTAAGCCATCATAAAGTATTTCGAACATAACTTGCCGTCGGTGGAAACTCTGTCCATCCTATGGGAGGCCTTCAAGGTGGTCATCCATGGCATTTGTTTTGCCAAACAAGCCGAGGTGCTAAGAACGATTTGGATGGAGCCGGCCTTCCTGGAGGTGGAAATCTGAGCATTAGAGCTTTGGTACTTCGAGTCTAGTAAGGGAGAATTGCTTGCAACCATCCGCAGTAAACCCATGGAGTTTGGGGAGGAGGCCATTACAGAGACACAACAGGAAAAGATGCCCACACCAGGTGATACAGGAAGAGAGACCAGGCTGGTAAAACCCTAGTTGGGATGCTGCGCAAAACCTGGGTGAGGGATTTTGTGGTCGACCTGCTGGATGACCACCACAGCATACCGACTGGCAGTGCTGACATACTGGGTACCATGGTAAACTTCTATGCCTGCTTGTATGCCTCTTCCCATTGTGAAACCACCCTGGGCCCTGACCTGGACTCAATGCAGCCCCTCTGGCTGGAGGAGGGCCATAGCCTTTTTTTAAACAAACCCTTCACAGTTGAAGAGATCGCTAAGGCCATTGCAGGATTGCTGGGGACAAAGCGCCTGGTCTTGATGGCCTCACTGCACCCTTTTACAAGGAGTATAGACTCCTGCTGGCCCTACACCTTCTTGACATGTACGAATAATCTGTGCAGACAGGCACGTTGCTGCCCTCCCTGGGTGAGTTCCTTATTTTCACCACCCTGAAACCGGACAAGGACCACAGGTGCTGTGAGTCCTACAGGTCCCTCTCCATGATAAACATTGATAATAAAATCCTGGTGAAACTCATTGCCTTGCGGCTCCTTCGTCTCTTCCCCCTTGTGGTCTTTCCGGAACAGTCTGGCTTCGTGCCAGGAAGATCGACGTCGTATAACCTGTGCATATTTTTGCCCTCCTCTATACAATTGACCTGAGCTTATGAGCTTCTTTCGTGTTCCTAGACGCCTCCAAGGCCTTCGACTCACTTGAAAATCCCTATCTTTTCCCCCTTCAGGAACGACTCAGAATCGATTTTCATGCATTTTATCTGCTTGCTTTGAACCTTGTCTGTTGCACATCTGCAGATTAATGGTACAGCTCCTTTTGCAATATCCTCAGGTACACACCAGGGATGCCTGCTGTCACCTATTTTATGTGCCATTGCAATGGATCCGCTTGTTGCTTTGTGACGCCAGTACCATTCACATAGGGCCCTTGCATTCCTCCCTGGTGGATACTAGCCTCCATGTATGCAGACAATGTTACACTATATGTTCAAAATCTGATGGATAATCTGGGCTTTGACGGCATGTCGGGCATTTCCATCAACTGGGCAAAGTCCATTTTGCGCCCGCTTTCTGCGGTCATGGCGACTCAGGTGTTTCACCAAGCCTAGAAGGCAGATCTGTATTCTGCAATCCATTGTATTTGCTAGTATTTTACTTAATATATTCATTACTTCTTCCCAGTATTCCCGAATTTTTGCGCATTGACAAGCTAAATGGAGAAAACCGGCATTGTCTGACCCACATTATTTACAGCGCGCATCCTCCCTCAATCTGCATTTCTGCAGCTTCAGGAGAGTATGGTACGTTTGGTGTAAATATTTACAATGTATGATTCTCAGGTTTCCATTAGGAGTCAGCATTTCTGGTAATGCGCAGCAAGTGCTCCATTCAGTCTCATCCAGTGGTGTTTCTAGATGTACATTCCATCTTTCCCTAGCTTTTACAGTATTCCCTGCTATGTCTTCTTGCAGCAGCTTGAATAGTTTGGAGACCAAGTGCGCATTATTCGGGTTGGTGATAATCATTTGGAGTGTTAGTAGTGTTGGTGGCTCCGCAGGAAAATCCGGGTATAACTGCTTGACTGCTCCTTTCAGTCTATGATGATTACATTTAAATAACCGCGACTGGTTACTGATATAACTGAGATCAGTGCTATCTAGAAAGATGCCATTGTTATACAGGTCTCCCATTGTATCTATTCCCACTTGTTGTAGTAGATTCATTCCTATCTCTTCTTGTGTTACCGAAATATCCGGATGATGCCCCAATGGCAATACCGGTGCATATAATGGTAGTTTATGTGTTAGTTTACCCTTGCGTTGCCATGCTGAGTTAGTCTTTCGTATGGTATTTATTTAATTTCTTTCTAGGTGTGGGTGACGGTGTGTGAGGATACTACTGAGCTGTATAGGGTACGCGTCACCATCTTCCACTGCCACATGGGTCAAATATGGTACTTGGTGAAACCAATAATGTGCATATTGCGCCTGTACACAGAGATAATATAGTAATAAGTCCAGTACAGTGAATCCCCCCTTGGAGTAGGGCAGAGTCAGTGTCTGAAGCTCGATACACGCTTGTTTGCCAGCCCAAATCAAGGGTGTTACAAGTGTTTTTAATTGTTGAAATACTGGTGTTGGGGGTGTTATGGGAATATTGTTAAATAAGTAGAGGAATTTTGGGAGTATCACAATTTTTACTATGGCTATTCTGGCCATTGTTAGTGGTAAGCAAATCCATCACTCTACTTTCTCGTCTAGTTTTGTGACAGTTGTTCCATAGTGTGTCTGTATTACTGTGCTTGGGTCACAATGAAACCAAATCCCTAGGTACTTAATAGGCTCGGTCTGCCATTCTAGTGGGTATTTTATTGTGTGAGGCTTAGTCACATCCGTTAGTGGGATAATATTTGATTTACTCCAATTTATCTGGACGCCAGAGTGCCTACCAAATTTAATATATTCCTGTAACAGAGGCAATAAGGTTCCCGCACATATAGCACCATATCATCCGCGTAGAGTGAAATATTAATAGGGCGCTGTGGGAATTGTATGGCTGTGGCTTTGTGTTGTTGACAAATTTTACAGGCTAGGGGTTCTAGCGCAATTGCAAATAACAATGGTGAAAGTGGGCACCCCTGCCGTGTGGCTCGAGTTATTTGGATTGGGCCCGATATATGCTTGTTTACTTTAATGCGCACTACTGGTTTGGTATATAACATTTTAATCCATTGCAGCAGACTCGGATGCATGCCCATTTTTACCAGGACAGTAAAAAGATATTCCCACTCAACCGAGTCAAAAGCTTTGGCAGCATCAAGTAATACCGCCGCCGCCTCCTGCTCCAGATTGAGTTGGTGTGATAATGAAAATAAGGTGCGTATATCTTGGGAGGTGGATCTGGTGAGTATGAAGCCTGCTTGGTCAGGTAGTACAATAGTCGTCATTAGGGGTTGCAACCTCTTTGCTATGATTTTCGCTAGAATCTTCGTATCGGTATTGATCAATGACAATGGGCGATATGATATACATTGATCTGGCTCCTTGTCAGGTTTACATAATGCTATTACTAACGCCTCTCTCAACGTAGGGCGAAGTATTTGTCTATTGTAGGTGTCGTTATACATATCAGCTAAATAGGGGCATAATATTTCCAGATATTCATTATAAAATACTCCAGTAAATCAGTCCGGTCCTGGGGATTTACCATAGGGCAGAGACTTTATAGCATCCTGTATATTCTATTTCGTGATTGGTTGTGCTAAGTATTCCCTTTAGGTGTTTGATAGCCATGCTATAGCTATGTCTTTCAGGTATTCCATAAATTCCTCTGCATTAGCTGTATGCCTACATGTATACATTTCGCTATACGTGTCCATAAACACTTTTAGTATGCCTGCAGTATCAAAGTGCAGGTTCCCCTGACTGTCTTTTATTTTATTGACTGTGTGTGGTTGACGATCTTTACTTGTTTTTTGTACTAATGTGCGCCCTGCTCTGCCCCCTTCGCCATAGGTTGGTGCAATATGTCTGCTCGTTACATATTTTAGCTCGGTGTCTGCATAGTCCTGGTATTCTGATATTGTTTCTCTAATTTTGGCAAGGATGGTTACATCGTTTGTGCAGTTATATTGCTGTTCCAGTTCCGTAGGTTTTGTTTCACTTGCTTTTAGTATCCCAGCCTTGGGACAATGGGTCTAGTAGTGCCTTGGCTTTAAAGCGCCATATAAAGGGCGGTGGAACATAGTTGGGTAGTTCCAGTGTGAGTAGGACTGGGTTATGGTCTGACAGTGTTCTTGGTTAGTGTTTGATGCTTTGCACCCAAGTGCTGGCTATCTCTGTAGTTAGCCAATAATCCAACCGGGACCAGCTGTTGTGAGGTGTGGAGGTATGTGTGCTTGTTAATTGCTGTGGATGGCGCTCTCGCCAGACATCTACCATTCTAAGTTCAGTCATGCCTTCATGTATGGCTTTGACCGCTTTCTTGTGTGGCTCTTTTGTATGTCCTGATCTGTCTAAGTCTTCATTGAGTGATACATTAAAGTCCCATCCCCAGATGAGTGCTATGTCTGGTAGTTCAAGTAATTTGTTCCATATTGCGTTAAAGAAATCGAGGTGATCCGTGTTGGCGCCATACATATTAATTAGCCCCAGATGATGTCCACGGAGATATCCTGTAATTATGATGTATCTCCCTTGGTCGTCTATAATATTATGCTCCTGTTGGAATTGTACTCCTTTTTTTAATCAGCAGTAGCACACCCCTAGAATATGATGAGTAAGAGGATGCCAAGATTGCTTCCGTCCATCTGCTTCCTATCATGCACTTATTTTGTTTTGGTAGGTGTGACTCTTGTATTAGAGCTATTTCCACCTGATGTCTATCCATGTATGCAAACATCTGTCTTATTTTCTTTGGACTGTTCAGGCCCGTATGTTCCAGGTTAGGTAATAGGATTTGCATCAACCTTGTATGATCATTCACCTTATGTATTGAGTGTTGTCTCTGAGCATGGATCTGTGCGTTGTGACACTTGTATTGTGTATTGTACATATCTTATACTTGTAGAATCTGTATGTAATTTTACAGTCATGATATCTTATACTATGTCTTGTGGCGTTGTGCCTGAAAAACGAAACATTCCCCCTAGCCCCCTCCCACTTTAGCATCCCAATTATGCCAAAGACATACCCTTGTAAAAAGAAAAAACTTTAACATCAGAACTTGTTGGGGAGTACCTAAAGGAGGGCCACTAGGTACCCACATATTCATCTGCTGAGCGGATGTGGCCAGGGTTTTAGTAATAGTTTCGCCATTTACTTATACAGATGTGCATGCAAGTCGTGAAAGGTGTTCTATAGCACTTTTTGATCATATTGCACATTATATACATGGTTATTGCTCAATGATGCATAACAATCATATAGTATATTTCAGTGTCCGTATCTAGCAGTTTTTACCCCATTTGCAGTAAACAACCAAAGCTGAACTGAATCTATTTTGTACTTTGTCTCTCTGCTTAATGTTTTAGTATATACCCTTCGCCTGCATCTGGGCAGTTCAGTGTCCCATTGTCCATGGGTGAGTCTGTGTGCTTCATACATATATGCATTGCTAGGATCCTACATTATAGTGTTCGGAGTTCTCCGTCCATCTTGCCACGTGTACATTTGGCTCCTGCAACAGCAATGGAAAATATCCTTACTTATCGCTTGTGCCCTTGTGATTGTAGTGATGATTGCTCATGCACAGGGGAATTTTGTCTCAGTGTGATTCTTTTCAGGTGGTCCTGCACAGCTTTCAGCATTGTGAATATGTAGGTCTGATCCTCGTGTACAATCTTCAATCTCGCTGGGTACAGCATTGCGTAGTTTATTTCCATTTCTCATAGTTTCTTCTTTACCAATAGAAATTCTCTAAGTGCCATTTGTACTGCGATGGTGTAGACTGGGTAAAATGATATGCTATTGCCTTGGTATTGTATGGTCTGCTTGTCCTGTGCCAGTCTCAGAATCGTATCTCTATCCCTATAATTCAGGATGCGTGCTATAAGGGGGCGTGGAGGAGTACCTGGAGGAGGTTTCGTCGCCAGTCATCTGTGGGCACGCTCGACGATTAGCAAGAGTTAAAATTGCTCTGCACCAAATATATCATGTAGTATCTATTCTACATAGTTTTCCAATCGCCCAGAGTTCGTACTTTCCGGCCCGCCCATTACGCATATATTGTGTCGGTGGGATCTCGCTTCTAAATCTTTGTTCTTGTTTTTGATACTTTCTAGTAGTTTCTCCATGTCTGCACGTCGCTTAGTTGTGGCACCCGATTTATCCTCTACTGCTGACAGTCTCTGCTCTGCTGCATCTAACTGTTCCCCTTGCTTATCGAGCTTGGCTGCCATATTACCCACTCTGTTAGTTAAGGTGTCAATCTTACCATCTATACTTTCCAGACTTTGTTGCATAGCTTGAAGTGCGGTTTCCATGGCTATTTCTTTGCCAGGAACTGCATCTAGTTCCGTGTCCGAGTGGGTGGACATGAGCCTTGGCGCACGGCGGGCATCAAAAGATATTTTTGGTTGCTGCTTATCTGTTTTGCCAATTGTTTTAATGGTATGTTATATGATGGTGTTGATATGGGGTCTTGGTGCACGTGTATATGTCACATATACCTTTTATCACACAGGGCACTGTAGTTAACAGTATATCTGAGTCCAGTCCGCAAGCCACAGGTACAGTCTCAGTATTGGTATTACATTCCCCTTTATGCCTGATGTCCTGAGTGTACCCAGTTATGTTCAGCTCCGTTACAGACCTTATTTGGTTTACATGCGGTGGCTTAGTACATGGACATGTAGTTCGTGCCCACAGCGCTTTGCCGGTTAGCGTCCTGTTCCTGTTGTTTTCCCACACTCTGCCGTAAGGCTACTTTTAGACGCTCTGTTATGGCGGGTTGGGTCCGCAGAGCTACTGTGTAGCTTTAGCCGACTGCGCGTGGTGTCCACTTATTTTTGGGTTTACTTTGGCCCTCCCTGCACTGCTAAATAGTTGACAGGAGAGTTCATGCTCTTCCATATGTCCACCGGCCCTCACTGGTCATTGTCCGTTGCTGGGTGGTGCCCCAATATCAGTGTAGAGGTACGCACCGGGAGCCACAGAAGGGGTGCACCTTGTTACTGCACCATAGATATCAGGGCAAAATGGCCGCTATTATGGGTAATAGTCCTCCGTGAGATGAGGTGACGTCCTCCAGCCTCCATGGCCCTTCTAACAGATACGCTACTGTCTAGGCTGATTGTCAGGCAGTTTTGAATGTCATCTGGCATGTTTAAATGTGTGCTGGTCGAATATGGCAGACCCGCAGCTCTATGCCGAGCCCGCTCCCCTCAGGAAATTAAGGCATTGTGCTGGAGATCGCTGTTATACGTATTGCTTTGGAACTTATCTGTTCGGGCGGCTAATGTAGTTCTCTCCACATTCTTCAGAGATGTAGGGAGTCGCCGTCAGTTTAGTAGTTTCCTCCGTTGCTCTGGGTGTAAATTAGGCATTACAGCTCTGACTCAGGATATGTGATGGTGCGTTGCACCATCTTGACACGGCTGGAGGCTAGCAAGTCCCGCACAGCTTACACCATTTTTCACCTCGATCTGCACATGTACTCATGAACCAAGTTCATTGTCTTACTGCTGGCATATTCCGATGTCCGTTTTCAGGCTTTTTCTGTTGTTTTAGGGGCCAATTACCCACTGTTTGGTCAGATTAGTATTCCGGCCGGCGGAGCAGCACTAGGGTGCAGCCATTCTGCAGTGCGTCCTCTTGCGCCTCCTCAACCCTCGACCTCATCTTCACAGCAGTAAACTCCATCCCCTTCAGCCACACCTCCGAATGGATGGACCATCGCTGTGTCCACTTAACCTTCAAAACAAACATCTTATGTAGACATCAGCTTGCCGCCTGCCTCAGCAGCTCCTCTCCCAACGCCATGGACGACGACCTTACCACTGCCGCCCGTACCCTACACAATTGGATCACCAACTGCACAAACACCATCGCCCACCCCAAGAAAACTTCCAACCCACACACCAAGAAAGCCAGCTGGTTCTCCACCGAACTCCGGGAATCTAGATGAACCTGCAGATGCCTGAAAAAGCTATAGAGGAACTCCAAAACCCCTGCAGACCTTGACAACTTCAAAGCAGCCGCCACCGCCCACTACAAACTCATCAGATACTCAAGGAAGAAGGCCCCCCAGGACAGAATCTCCACCCACGCACACAACAGCAAAAAACTATTCGGCATCATCAAAGAATTCGCCCAACAGGGAGACCACCAACATCCCACCCTCCCAGGACCTCTGCCTCAAACTCAATGCCTTCTACCATCACAAATCAAGACCATCTATGACAACTTCGACGATAACAACCTTCACGAGCAACCCACACCCAGCACTAGGCCTGGGCGGTAAATTTCGTTCCGCTCGCGGAATTTGCACAATTTGGGTAATTTCGCATTCCACGGAGAACGCAAAATTGCCCAAAATTCTGCGTACCGCGACTTCGCAAAATTTTTTGCTTTTTCGAGTTCTCAAAATGCACGTTTGCAAGATATTTCCCCCCGAGCACGCAAACAGCGATTGCGAACAGGAAAAAAGCATCTTCGCGGAATTTCTGCGTGTTTGCAGAGATTTTTTACTGTTTCGCGGAGATTTGCATAACCCGATTAAACAAATTGCGCCCACCCCTACCCACCAGCCCCTGCTCCACACAGCCGACACTGGAGAGCTGGACCGCCCTCAGCATCGAAGACACCCTAAAGCCTATGAAAACAACCTCACTCCGGAGCCCCCATGGACTACTGCCCCCACTACATCTACCACAGAGTTGCAAACATCCTTGCTCTCCCTTGCGACGTTACCACGCATCAAGAAGACCAGAACAGGAGCACGCTCCTTCTCTCTCCTTGCGTCCAAGGCATGTAACTCTTTCCCTCACCACCTCCGACAGACTCCTACACTGTCCAAGTTCATGAAGGTCCTCAAGACCTGGCTCTTCGAATCACTGTGAACTTTTTGGAGCTGACATTCCCCCTCAGCGCCTTGAGACCCTTTTGGGTGAGCAGCTGCGCTCTAGAAACCCCATATTGATTGATTGATTCAGCGTGGGAGTGCCCTGGGATATGGAACTTCTGGGAGGAGGTATTCAATGAGGTCACTAGCATTACAAGCTACTCTCCTGACCATACTGCCCATGTCGCACTATTGGGCTATGTCAAGGAGATCCCCCGGAAGCTCGTCTGTTGACAGGGATGTTGCTACTGCTGTCAAAGCCAATGGTGGCAATGTACTGGGGTAGGCAGCGGGCGCCTAATAGGAGTAAATGGTTGCTTGACGCAGCAACTTGTCAAGAGATACTTGATGCATACTGGGAACTAATATCAATCAGCGCGCGCCCATGTTATATCTGGGCCCCCTTGACCAATCACCTCCGACTACAGGGAGACACGTCTGAGTATGAGAATGTCACTAGAGTTTCTCCTTAGCTGGTGACTGTGCTCAATTGCCCTCTCCCCATTATTCCCTGATAGACAGGACAGTTCTATGCTAAAGCCCCTGATCTTCCATCCCGTTGGATGCAATGACGTCGAATATTACTGTGCGGGTAGAGTGATCACTTAATTGAGTGGCACAGTTGTTTGTTATACCCTGTCCCCCGTACCGCCTCCTCTCTCCTCCATCCCTGTGACTCTTTCTCCCCCTCCGCTTCCTTGTTACATGCCAGAGATATTAGCATCATTTCTTGCTGGATATCCATTCTACTGGCATGTAACTATATTGCTAAACCTGTTTATTGCAAAGTTGAATAAATATAATTTGAAACAAATTTCAGCTTGTCTTAAAATCCCCTGATTTCTAAAGAGGGCAAAATGCTTCTAGAAACAAACGAAGCACAAGGGTGAGAACATTGCTTGCAGTATGGATGACACAGTGCCAAACAATAGTTTTAGATGCTTTACGAAGGATATATATTACATTACATTGTGATCCCTATTCCCTTTCCCAGAGAACTTCCATCCTCTCTCCCCCCCACCCCTCCCCCAGACTCTCTGCCTGCTCTCTTCCTTCTATGTGTGCAAGGGATTCTCTGAAAAAGCTCAACCAGTAATGATGAGCACTTTGTATGTACTCTCCCTGGCCAGCTTCAGGACCTCTCTGAGGTGCTATGCTATCTTTGTCTGTCAGGACCTGACTCTCTCTCTCTCTCAGCTGCTTCTTCCACATCTCATCCCACATTTTAGCTCCTTCGCATCCTATTTCATCATTTCTTCTACTTTTACCCACCCAACTACCCACCACTCCTCTTCCTCCTTTCTTCCCATTCTTCCAACCAACAAGATGCCTTATCCGGCTACTCACATCACATTGGGAATGAGGTTTCACTTAGTGTCAAGCCTCCCTGTTCTCTCTCTTGTTCTCTTTTTCCCTTTCTAAAGTTATATACCTACCTTCTTTCCTGTCTCTGCTGAACACTTGAAGGAGTATTAGAGAGGCACAAGGCAGTATAAAAGAAATGTTAGTGCAACATAGAAAACTATATTATACTAACATTACTAACACACCTGCCCCAGGTACTAGGTAGATCTAAACAGCAGGTGAGAATAAACGATAACCTACTGATACCATTAGTTGAGCATAGATTTCAGCTTTAAACATGTATTGAAATTCACATAGCCTCGCTGGCAAATTCTACCCTCTATTCCAGGCTCTCACTTGGCTCCTTTAGAGTATTATCTGTTTACCCTCCTCGAATCTATTCAATGTTTAACCCCTTCACTGCAGCGGCTATTCCGCCGCAGTGCTAAGGGGGTGGGGCGGGCGCGCGGCGGCCGCATGCTGGTGACGGAACCGCTCCGTCACCAGCGTCGGTGGCGCTGTGCTTATGACGGAGCGGTTCCGTCATGGCCCGCCCCGCTCAATGGAACGCTCAGCGCAGGCGCGGAATTCGCGCCGCCCAGGCGCTCCGAGCGGGCCATGACGGAACCGCTCCGTCATCAGCACAGCGCCACCGCAGCTGATGATGGAGCGGTTCCGTCATCAGCAGGCAACGGGTTAAAGGGATAATCCATTGAAAAGAAAAAACAAATATAAACATGGGCACAAGTACTATGGAAAATAATAGGGGGACTAATTAAAATATGTAATTCACAGTGATGTCCCAGTATGCAATGTGAAATTCTTCTAATATTCCTCACTTAAAATCTGATGTATCTAATACCGCGGAAAAAAATGATTTATTTTATTTTTTGTAAATCTCATTAAGGATTTACAAGCATCGATGTTCAATTGAGCTCAGAAATGGCTGAAAGGGGCACTGTTTTTAAATAGACGTGTGGAACATGGTAAAGCTGCTTTAAATTACGATTAGAGGTTAAGCAAAATGTGTTTTTTTTTTAACATTTAGGGGTCGATTAGGATTGCGGTGAATCCGCATCCTCCGGGCCGGCGGAAGCCACCGCCGGCCAAGAGGATGCGGATTCACCGCTGCGGTACATGAAAAGACCCCCGCCACATTAGGATGGCTGGGGGGTCATCGGCGGATGGGAAGACCGTCTGCCGCTTTTCTGCCGTGGTCGCCTTCCGACCGTGGCAGAAAAGCTCTAATATGGTGGCGGTGTCTATCAGACACCGCCAGCCATATTAGGATGAGCTTTAGGACATGCCTTTCTGTGGCGGTCTTTTCTTTGGGGGCCCATTGCGGGCCCCCAGGGTGAAGAGGGGGTGGGGTTGCATAGGTACCCCCCTGCTTTTGCATGCACAATGCGGCAGGCACCGCGAGGTGCCTGCCGCTTTGTGCATGCAAAAGCACAGCATGCATATTTTACTTTACGGATGGTGCTGCTTAAAGCAGCAGCCGCCGCAATGTTAAGTATACGGGATGTGTCCACCAGGGTGGCGGTCACATCCTAATTCCACCGGAGGGACCGCCGCTGCCCCTGCGGACTGTCCCACCACCTCGGGGTGGCGGACGGACGCAGGTCCGTCCGCCATCCTAATAAGCGCCTTAATTTGCATATTTGTCTTCTGCCAGTGCTCTTTATCCAGCGTCAAAGCACAAAGACCTGCTCATGTTAAGTTAATTAGGTAATAGAAGGGTTAATGGTGTGGAGTTCTCTTTGACTTCACAGACACAAGCAGTTTAAAGGTAAAACCTCACTGAATCTCTTCTACAAATAAAGAGGATGCTACTAATGGGATGGAGGCTTACAAACACACTGAAGCCATGTTACAAGCATGGACTGTTCATAAAAAACACACAGCTGCAGTGTTGACAGGGTGACACCTCTCAGCCTCCTTTGACCATGTATAAGTGAATTGGAGTTCCCTTTCTCAAAATAGTGGGGGAACTCAGTGCCTGGGATCCATCCAGACTTGTGGCCTGATTTAAGTGATTCCCACACCACTGACAAGCTTGTATATGCCAGCAAACCGAGGTCAACAATACCGAACACAAAATGAATAAATCCTCTGTAGCGTCCACAGCTATGTTGCCAAGGTAAGTTTAGATAAGTAGTTATAGATTTGGTATTGTTGCAGGGATTCGGCTCTTAGAACAGAACCATACTTAGAACCATAGAACATCAGTATGTAGGGACTGAGTCACTATACCACCTCAGTACCAATGAGTAGGCGTGGGCCGCAAACTCTGCTCCACTGGCAGAGGTTGCATTATTTTTCCCACTCTGCAGTCCTCTTGGAGCGCGGAGTTCATCAGGGACTCAGTGGTTGCTACACAGCGGAGTTTGCTGGGGGCATATGGTTGCAGCAATGCCTGGCTGGTCGGTGTGCAACCACGGAGTGCATCTGTCCGTGGCCCTAGTTCTCCCTGCCGGTTTGCACTAGACTGAGGCGTATGCTGCTGGATGCTGCTCGGGTTTCCCTATCCGGATTTGAGGGGGAGTTCTTTTTGTGGGATTGACTGAGAGCATGTGTTTGAATTATTCATTGGTTGTGATTCACTAGACGGTCTGTCGCTGTCTGGTATTGGCTAGGGGGTTCTTATCAGTTGTGGGACGGGGAGGTGGAGGTTAACTGAAAGTGATGTTTTTCTTCTGCACGCCGCACACCTTGGTTTCTGCATCAATGTAGACTGGGTGACGTTGTGCAGAGGACACAGTGGCTGGGGATTGCTCGGTGGATCACTATGTTTCCATTGGGCTCGGAGAGTGTCTGGACTCTGCATGTGACTTGCGAGAAATCCTCTGAGGTAAGAGGCCCAGGACACGTCATTGTGGAGTGGGCACTGCAGCCTTGGTTTAAGAATCCATGCATGTGGGTTGCCCCTTGACACGGATGCCACAAGAAGTGCATCTGCTGTGCTTTGTGAGCCTTGTGGTGGATGCGGCTAGTAAATTATGTTTGGAGGCGCTCCCGTTGTTTGCATTTGAGTCCCCCTGGGCTAGGGCAACTAAAGCCCTTCTTGTGTGCGCATTTGTGTTTTTGCAGTTGCAGAGTGGCACAAACTCGACCCAAGGGTGTATTGAGGTGCTCTGCGTGTTCACCAGTTGCATTGCAGCTCATTCCATTCTCACGGAGGTCGCTGTCTGATGTTTGCTTTTGCTGGCATTATTTAGTCTTCACAGCAGTTGGGGTATGCTTTTGCCCAACAGATTGGGATACACAGTGGGGGGAGGTTTGTCCTGGCGCAGGCTGCTGCAGATGGGTGCCCGTGACTCCGAGACCCGCACGCTTGTGTTTGCTGTGAGGTCACTTCATGGTCTACAGGTTGGTATTTCAGTAATATCGTGGGATACATTGGTATGTGGACAGGTTGGGGCTCATGGCGGAATTGGTCTGGTCAGCCGGGTCTTTCGAAGGGAAGTTAGATCTCACGACAATGCTTTGGAATTGGTACCCGGCGGTATTCTGCTACATGCGAAACTCCACTGAATTTAGCCGAGTTTTATGCAAACTCCACAGAATTACGCGGAATAGAACTCTGAGAGTTCTAACCACCCCTACCTATGAGTCCGAGGCTGATTAGCTATAGTGCCTCATTTGCCCTCACAAACTTACCAGAGAAACAAGTGAATTGGCACCCCAGAACACAACGCTCTTGGCCCTCTTAGGGTTTGCGGTAACAGGGCACACCCTTTCGCTCTCTCACTCGTACTTGTCCACAATAAGATAAACAGGAGACACAAAGGCAGTTTCCAATATTTATTTAAACTACTGTGCTCTGAAATGCAGTATACGTGCCACAGTTAGAATACTGATGCATACTAAAAATATAATTACTGTGGTTAATAATCCATATATTATGAAAAGCCCTGTCATTTTATAGGACAGAGTAACTTAAACAACCCCTCTCCTTTGCTAATGAATCTAAATGATTATATATCAAAGATCTCTGGGATTACTGGCAGACCCCATACCTTAGCATTTACAGGTGGATGTTCTACATCTCAGCAGATGCAGTGCTGCTGTCTCAGAACTCTTTCTCCATGTGTCTGTTTTCTACTCATGTGCTCATCTGTATGATAAGACATGTGTGCACATAAACAACAGCTGCATTCTTGATTTAGGTCTAGGTGCTAGTGCCTGGCCAAAAAAAATAAAATGGGACATTGTTGTTTAACCTTGTCAATGGTGTTCAGACTAAATCCCAGAAAAAGAACGGAACGCAAACACATATGCAGGTTCTGTGTGAAAGTACAATGTGGCACAAAAGCAAAATGTGTTTACATAGTAAAGTGTGCAAAGGGAAACGAGGTCTACAATGTGCACAGTTAGGCTAACATAGGGAAAACTTAAATGGGCTTTGTAGGAAACACACAGCACCCTCTTTTTGGTCAGGATACGAGCCCTTACAAGATTCTAGATATGATAAATGTAATTTAAAAATAAACTATTCCATACATTGAATGACTAGAAACCAAGAATAGAATAAGTTGTCCATTTGGAAAAAATGATCAAATCAAGGTGATTCGGAGGGATCCATTATGTTACTTGCCAATTCGTAGGCCAAATGCCACATGAGGGAATCCAACTCTGCACGTAATGATTGATCCACAACCAAGGCATGAGCTCCACAGATCAAACATGCTATCCAGTCTCAGACAATGAAGATACAGTTACTGAACAACCTATGTCCGTGTTCACAGTGCCTGTATCTTGTGATCTGTGTGCCTATGTACACGGTCCCTCGTAGGCCAAAGACTCAAACTTCACATTGTGTAGAGGTCACAAGCCCAAGCAACAGTTCTGAAAATGGGTACCTAAGTGACTCATCAGCAGCCCAAAGTCCAAGGCAGTGGCTGCCTGCGAAGCATATATCTATATATATCAAGTGCCCATGCGAAGGGACAACAGATGCAGTGGAACAGGGGTTGCACACAGGTAAAGCAGACAGGCCGAAATATCAAAGACCAATCATGATCCAGTTCTGGTAGTAGATGCATGCCACAGATTTGATTCATACACTCGCTATAATGTTGGAGCAATGCCAGTTCCAGAGCGCTCACAAATGAGCATCCATTGAGAAGAAGCAGGAACAGGATGAGAATGCCGCAAATGAGGAATACAACAATTGGAATCCTCAGAATACACTAGAGAAAATGGAGTGGGTAAAATCTGAGATTACTCCCGAGATGGTCTGAAAAGATCTTACGAGGCCCGAGCCCACAACGTTAAAAGAGTGTGCAAGGCTGGCCATACTGGAAGCATTAAAGCTCTGATGAGATAAATTATCCAAAATGCAGGGGAAGATTAGTGTTTAACAATGACTGTATTTCACTAGAATTTCAAGCCACCTGCAATTCAAAGGTCTCGCGAGCCGTTGTAAGAGCTACTTCTTGCTGAAACAATAATGCTTTGAGTCTGTTTAGTTTGTTGAAGTATGCCTGCAAAGTTGGAATGGAAGATCATAGTGAGCTATCTACATTCTCCAATCCCATGTGGTGGGGGAAAGAAGACATTGTTGCAACAAGTGACTAACTCGGAAACAGACAAAATATACGGGACTCCAACCCGCATTCTGCAACAGCCTTGATCACTAAGCATGAGATAACTCCAGTTAAAGAGGACCATAATGAAAGCAAGTATTGTGTGAAATGGTATTCCTTTTATATAACAAGCTAAATTTGGTGCTGAAGTGTTACAAACACCGTGAATTTTTCTGTGTTTACAAACAAGTGAATGTCCGACAGTAGAGTCGCATTCTTCACCAGTGATAAAAACTGCTGTCACTACGTTCACAACAATAAGAAAAGGGAAGTAACCATACTTCATGTATGTAACTGCTACTTAAGCGTTCGTATCTATCTACAGGATAAAGTTTCATGGAAGATGTGAATTGAAATGTCGATATAGGCCGTGAAATTAATCTATGTATTAACCACACAGCTGAAGGCATTTCAGCTATAGTGAATGGTAGTTGTTCTAATTTTCCTAAGTGCAGCATTGTAGAGGTCACGTTCATGGCCATCAATTGTTGATTACGTGTTAAATTAAAAGGTGATGAAACACACCTATTTTTAAGTGTCTAGCTACACTGCATAATGGATCTAAGCTGACTTTTCCCATGATACAGCGTTGATATGTCACTCTGCACACTATCACTAACAGGTGACACAATGTTGTTCAAATTATAAATACAAGAAGACAGCATATTAATATTATCGACAACAGTGAACACTTTATCCAAATTACCTTGTTCTATTTGTCTCAAACACGCAGCAGCTTCCATTTGGGGTAACTTCCAAATTTCATTCTAAGTAGCATATATACATTTTTTAGAATGTATTTGGAACTATAAATAAAATCTGAAAAATTCATGCCCTGGGACAGGAGGGAAAGAGGTTGTTTTACTACAGACAGTGTAGAATGTTCCAACAATTGATGACATAACTTTCCAACCAAATAAGTGGTAATAGACCGAGAATCAGGTCTACCTGATTTCAACCCAGATGTGGAATTGAGAAAATGAGCATGACAACTATTCATGTACACTATCCGCTGTTCTGCAAAATTGTTATTTAATTGTTCTTCGTATAATTTGCTATATTCTGCCAATTATCAAAACGGCCAATAGAGGGAATGGTCGGGCATTCATTTCTTTCATCTTGGCAAATCCCAGACAGGTAGTTTGCTGGGTCGTTTCATTCAGAAAAATTATTTGTGTGGGAATTAAAGAGGCTCCAAATAAGGTTTCCATGTTTTGAACCTGCCAGGAGTTCTTACCTTAAATCAATTTCAAATCAAAGATGTCCTTCCAGTAAGCATACCCTTTTAAGGCCAACTGATTAATGAACATAGTTGTATATATAAGCTTTTTTCGAGTAAGCAAATATTTCTTTGGTGGTGTTGGAGTTAATTTTAAATAATATGACATGGTGTCTGAAGCGTCATATCCTGTGAAATATGCATATTTTTCTTTTTTAATTTTGGAATTTTCAGGAGGGGGGATTGGACAATGTTCCCATTGGGTATAATTAAAATCTGAACACTATCTGCCTATTCTATGTAGGAAATGGTGTCCATAATGATGGTAGAAGAACATATCAGCATAGTTAGCAGAACAGTATAATATGCCTATTCAGAAAGCACAGAATTTACAATATCAACATACCAATCATCAAAATGCAACAGCAGTACTAATACATCATCCATAGAACCTTTAAACACATTTGGGATCTGCAGGATATCCATCGAACCGAATATGTAAAAAAGAACTTTATCCTCACCAATTCCATCAGTCACTGGAATGGCTGAAATATTAATGAAGGACAAGTCTCTTTTCAATTTATGTGATGAATAATGGGGTGCCAGCACCATGTCCGCCAGTTCTTTAGCAGAACGTTCCGGGAGGTAATGGCTGTTGACTAATAGTAAAAACACTGTCACAAATCCAGTCCACATGAACAAGAAATCCAAGGAAAGTATGGTCCAGACATTTATCCAAGGAGGGAGTACATAAGTATGTTTGTTTTAACCATAAAATACAAACACAAATCCATGCAGGGGGGGTGTACAAAACAGAAGAACTGTCAGACAAAAATTGATCCTGATCCATATAGTACCTGGAAGTCCTCAGCTGGAGAACAGCAGGGTGGGACTCAGCATTAGAACTTGAAAAGGCCATCAACAATGGACTCATCAATGGTTGATCATTATAAATGCATTCTGCTGTGTAAGACATTGTATTAGAAGCAGGTATCGTGTCAGGGAAACTATTGGTGGAGGACTCAGCCTCCCCCACTCTCAGCCTGGGAGGATTAGCTTTGCTGGTGCTCACAGGCTGCATTAAAAAGTCTTGCTGAAAAGAACTGTTATTCCGTGGCATACTATGAAATATCTGCTATATGGTGTAGCTTGACATATTCAATGGAGACAAAATGATTGTCCTTGTACATCTAGGGAGAGGTGGCAAAATCACAGTTCGGGTACCTCGAAGGCCAAGGACTGGAACAGCAGCACGGTACGTTGGGACAAATTCCTTTATGACACCCACCATTTCTCGAACCAGATCGCCAGTTTTTAGATGCCAGATGGAAACTGGAAGACCACCTTCAGAAGAAGACTGTTGAGTTACAGGTGAATGTTTGGTGAGTTACTGTAAAAAAACTCTTGTAGGTCCTGTAAGATAGCACAATGTTATCTACGTCAAAGGTTGCAGCAGCCACCACAGCCTATGGGACATCAAGGTCTGGGACATACTTCTTGATGCCAAAAAGTACTTTGTATGGGGTCCACCTACCCAGAAATCATTTAGGAAGGCTATCTAATGCCTGTTAAACCCCATGTAGATGGTTCAACCAACTACACCCTTTGCCTAATACTCTAGTCGTTAATGACTGCTTTAAGTCAAGGTTCATACTCTTCACAAAAGAATTACCCTCAAGTCTATACGGAGAAGAAAAATGCACTTGCACACCCATGGACCTCATCAAATCCCAATACAATTTTAGAAGCGGAAGCCGGACCTTAGTTTGAGTAGAATATGAAAAGGGCATACGTCCCGACAAAGACTTGCAAGTCTTTAATAGCAGTTCAAGCAAAAGCTGAGCGGTGTGGCGAAACCCAGAGGAATCTAGAACAAGAATCAACTGGAACCAAAATATATTTGAACCCAGTATCAGAAATGAAAGGACTGCAAAGATCTAAGTAAATGCAGCCAAAAGGCTAGTTGGAAATAAACAGGTGTATCTGTGATGGAAGAGACAGAGTGGAACTTTTTATCTGTTCACAAATGTCACAAGTTAAAATATCTGTTTGAATGTGTTGGTAATCACCCTGCTACCAATAGCATTGCTGTAAGAGCAATATAGTGGCACACTGGCATGCGCAGAAACTAAGCCTTCATGTGCCACTACAAATAAATCATGTCTCTGGTCTTTTTCAGGAGTCAAACAATCCCCAACTCCAAGAATAGTCACAAAAGGAACATTTTGGTCATTTAAATAATAGGAATATTTAGAAGTAAAGCCCTTCTGTAAAGGGGTGCCATATTTAAAGCATTCATGGCAGCCAAGATATCATTGTCAATATGAGTTTTAGAGCAGGTCACTGCCACAATTTCAGCTGTGGCTACTGCAGATTTGGCTACTTCATCAGCCAAAGAATTCCTTACCTCATGTGTTCCCACAAGTTGAAGACTCAAAGTATGTATTACATGAGCTTGTGGAAACGTATCCTTAAAATTGGCCACTTTAACCCCAAGCAGTTTGTGCTTGATTGTGCTTCCTTTAGAATCACTTATAACACTTTGTTTCCAAAAGTGTAAATTAGCATTAAAACATACGTGCAATAATACAAATCACACACTATAAGCATGGGGAATCAGGGATCCATATTTTCAAGTGCAAGAAGTAAAGCCTTCAATTTACAAACTACACGATGCAGTCTCCAAGGATGGAGACAGAGACTGTGTGTGAGTAGTCTGAGGGTGAAAGACGCCATCAGAAATAGTGCCCAGAACGATGGTGCATGTGGGAGAACATTGCTGCTTGTAACCTATAGCTGGTTGCGCAGATTTCCATATGAATGATAGATTTATATTGATTGAGCAGCAGAGTAAAGGATAAACATGTTCATATTGCAAAAATTCTTGTGTTTGCAAAGACGGGTCAAAGACAAATTCATCATCCATGGCTGACAAGGACATAGCCCATTATATCCAACGAGGGTGGAGGGTTTTTGCATTAGTAAGGCTGGCTTTCATGACTGCCTCTAGGGCAGGCACTGGAAAAACAACAATAATTTGCTTACTTTGAGCAAGTGGCCATTCCTTCCGGATAGTCATTTGGAAAGTAGTAGGATTTTTTTCAGTAGAATATAAATGACATTTATATGCAATGGGTACCGTTTCACCTTTATTAAAGGTGACATAAAATCGCACCCGGAAAGACCTGGATGACCAAGTTCGTAATATTGACGTGTGTATGTAAATGGCTTGTTTCAAGTAAATCAGACAGTAATGACCTGAGTGTTTCAGAATGCTCCGACGTCCAGCAGGAATCGGAAAAAAACAGGGCATATAAAGGCATAGTGAAGTTTAATTTATTGTGCATAGTCAGGTAAGTAAGTCCCCACAACATTCAAAAATCCCAGCAGAGGCTGCAATTGTTTAAGTGTATTAGGAGGTTGCAATTGAGCACACTTTTCTAGAAAATGAGGGGCAACACTTTTTCCCTCATTGGTTAGTTTATATCCTAAGAAAAGGACACTGAGAAAAGCTATGAAAGGCTTTTTTAAGTTAAACTGGTATCTAAGTTCAGCAAACCGCTAAAGAATGCAATCTACTCTTGCCAAATGGGGGTTTGATTTATCATCAGTTCTGTAGATATCTTCAACAAAGGATAGCATATCAGGGTTGATCTCATGAAGAATCATCTTAATGCATGCCGCAAAGACACCTGGGCTGTTCTTATAGCCCATAGGAAGTCAGAGCTAGAATCCCTAAAATCCAAGGACACTTAATGAGGACTAGTCACTGCTCTGTGGCGCTAAATTATTACTGAAGAAACCAATAAAAATATCTAAGGTGGTTTTATATTTTTTATGGGTGATATTATTCATCAATGCAGTATGTGTATTTTGCATCCCAAAAGTATGCGTATGACAATTCAAATGTCTGTAATCCAAGACAATATGATAATCTAGTTTCAGAACACGAAAAAAATTAGATAAGCAGGGTTCAACTACTCCTTGGAATTCCAGTTGGGAAAGAATTTCCTAAACAGGTGCTTTAGCCTCCAATTTGGTAGGATATTGTGGTTGAACCTGAGGTGTAGACCGTATAGCAATAACATGCTTAGGAGAATCCATATCCCAATCTGTATGGTTATGATAAAGTGCAGGGGCCAAAGCAAGGGCCCATTCAGAAGCATAAACGTGTTTAACTTCGTCAAGCACGAGGTGTGAAAAAGAATGGAGAATGACATCCTCACCCTGGGGTTATGTAAGAACAAAAACTGGGGGATAATCAACCTCTGCCAAAAGAGGTCATATGATGTAGTTAAAATGTCACAAACGATTGCTTTAATGGTGTGTTTAATATCACCTTCAATGTAAATATCCAAAAGATATAGGGCCCGATGTAGATGACCCATTACCGATCAGTACACCCGAAATTCAGTAAATTTCATGCTTACCGACCGGTATTGAGCCATTTCTGATGCAGGGATAATTCAGTAAATACCGAATCGGTATTTACTGATTCGGTATTTACCAAATCATTATTTACAGTTTCGGTATTTACCGAATCGGTAAATGGCATGTAGGAGGCACTTTTGAGAGTGCTTCTGTGCTGTAAGGATTCGTTATTTACCACCAACTATTAGTTGGTGGTAAATACCGAATACCTTTGAAAATGCAAATCTGTGCATTTTCAACAGTGCCATGTGGCAGACATACATGCCCTTAGGGCATGTATGTGTGCCACATGTGCACTCAAGCACTATTCAGGGGTGCAACAGGGTGTCAATGTGACACCCTGACACCCTTGAATGTTTCCCTATTTTACCAAATCGGTATTTACCGATTCGGTAATTCACATTCATTCCTATGGGCCTCCAGGCCTATAGGAATGAATGGAAATTACCGAATTGGTAAATACCTATTCGGTAATACTTACCAAATTGTTTGCTAATCGGTAAAATTCTGTATTTTAGAATCGGTAAATGATATTTACCTACATCTGGCCCATAGTCTGTCCAGAGGGCAACGTTGGTGTCCATGGTTTCAATTGTAATAAGTGTTTCAGTTCCTGTCGTTTTCAGAAATTGGTGGGGATTCCAGCATACTATGGTGCCTTCTGCCACAAGGTTTAGGAGAGTCACCACCCAACTCATGTTCAGGAGTGCGGTTCTCACAATCTGTGGCATATTTGTCTGATAATTCTGTAACTTTCTTATTCTGAAAAGGGGGTTTGTATGGAGGGGGTCTTGCCTCCTTCTTTATCTTCATGCCAGACGAGCATTGTGTTTCCTGTTTTGGTTGCACGTACTCTCCTTGTCTGACATCAAATCACCTTCCTCTGTCATATTGTTGGTCAGACGACTCCTGAAAGGAAGGAGGAGAACAGGATCAGGAATCTGATACCTGTCAGGGGGTTTAATTTTTGTGTGATCAGGAAAATCATATCGCCTCTCAGAGGATTCGGTGTCGGAGTGCCCGCGTTATCCAAGTTTTTGTTGTTATACAGATTTGTCCTATGCTTTCTTAGGCAACTCACGGATAAGTCAGGCTTGTCAAGCGGTGGCACTGAAGGTCTGTTCCCCAAACTATTACGTCCGAAAGATGTATGTACATTAGCAATAATGACTGCCAACTTGCGTTCTTGGTCAGCAACTGCCACTGCGGCAAGTAACTAGTGTAATTGCTAAAGAAGCTGCTTCACCTTTAACATTGGAAAGAATCATTTCAGAAATGACACAAACATTTCCTACAAGTTTCATCCCTAAATTGAGGGCAGGATTTACACCATGCTCGTTCTGTATTTGTGTAAGGACGTTTCGGAGAACATCCATCGAGGGAGTGCCATGACAAAGAGTGTAGACTGAGGCAAAATAGTCCCCCAGGTGTTGCAGTAGGCAAGAGGGGGAACCTGCCCTTTAAGTAAACACATGGCCAGAATTCTGTACTTGTCGTGTGATCCCGTAAGGGAAAACACAGCTTCAAGTAGATCTCTTTATGGGCAATCCAGAATGGTATTTCTTCCTGATTTGTGGGTAATTTGCTCAGAACTAAATTAACAATTACGGTTCTAAAAACATGACCTGCAGGCACCTGTGGTTGTACCTGCAAGGCAACCCTAGCTGGTGCAGCCAGCAAGGCAACCCTGCAGATGCAGCCAGCAAGGCAACCCTAGCTGTTGCAGCCAGCAAGGCAACCCTAGCTGGTGCAGCCAGCCAGGCACGTGCAATAAATTGGGTCATGTGACGATATAAGAGAACAGGACCTGTGTACAAAGCTCTAGTTTGTACTAAATTATTAACTATGTCCAGATACGGGGTAAAATACGCTATTGCCGGCCAGGTGGCCCCTTAAGGACTCAAGGGGCCCATTTGGACAGTGCCAAGCATGTGGGGAAGGGCAACATTAAACCAAGTCTGGTGCTCCCAGACAGTAAGTGGAATTTCAGTAAGTGCATATGGCCGATATGCATACAAAACTGCTGATAGTGTGTATTCATGGAAATTATTATCATTAGCGTCCACAGTCGGGAAAGTGACCCACGAATTAAAGACTTCAAAACGGAACGCTGCGTATGCTTAAATTACAAGAATCACAGTAGGGCCTGCATTAGGAACTTCATGATGCATTAAATGCTGAGTTACTGCCTTGCGGCAATTAAAAGCAATAGCTACAGGTTAAGCCATAGCGAACCAAAATTCTATTCAAAGTGTAGCACAATCAGGGTAAATAAAATGTTTAATATTCAAACTTGAAAAACTAACAGAACTAGGTGCTGCCTCATAACTGTGGTAGAGAAATTCCCAGTACCATGGATGTCCTCGGGAAAAGGTGCTAGGGTATTGTGGGCAAGGACAAGCACTACTCAGGGTCCCCGCAAGCCTGTACCAAATCAGATGTTGGTGGCGCCATGTTGCAGGGATTCTGCTCTTAGAACAGAACTATACTTAGAACTATAGAACATCAGTACGTAGGGACTGAGTCATTATACCACATCAGTACCTCTGAGCCCGAGTCCGATTAGCTATTGTGCCTCACTTGCCCTCCTAACCTTGCCAGAGAAACTTTCGACCCTCTCAGGGATCGCAGTAACAGGACACACCCTTTTACTCTCTCACTCGTACTCGTTCACAATAATAAGATAACCAGGAGACACAAAGGCATTTTAGAATATTTATTTAAACTATTGTGCTCTGCAATTCAGTATATGTGCTACCATTAGAAAACTAATGCATATGAAATATACCGTTAGCATGGTTAATAATCCATATATCATGAAAAGCCCTGTCATAATATAGGATAGATTAACCAAAACTCCCCCTCCCTTACTAATGTGGCTAAATTATATTACATCAAAAATCTCTAGGATTACTCGCAGACCCTGTACCTTAACATTCACAGATGGATGTTCTAACGATCAGCAGATGCAGAGCTCTTGTCTCAGAACTCTTGTTCCATGTGTCTGTTTTCTGCTCAGGTGCTCAGCTATAAAATAGGAAAGGACTGCACGTTAGCAACAGCTGAAATCTTGTGTTTTGTCTAGGTGCTAATGTCTGGCCGGAAAAATAACAAGGGACATTGTTGTTTGACCTTGTCCAGTGCTTTAAATGGGCCGGTACTGTCTGGTACGGAGTACCAGCACTTTTTTATTTTGGAAGGGAGATAACTGGCACTTCTCAAGAGAATTGCTATGCTTTTAACCCTTTGCGCGCGTCGGACGGCCTCCCGCAATCCGACGTCATGGTGCGCGTGTGCGGAGGACGGCTGGGAGCCGTCCTAAACACGTCAAGTCATAAATCACCTGCACCAACGGGTTAATTGGAGAGTACCGGCACTTCTCAGAAACAAGCAGGTACTCTGCTACAGAGTACCTGCACTTCTATTTGTCCATTTCAGGCACTGACCTTGTCTAGGGTGTTCAGACTAAATCGCAGGAAAAGAACAGAACGGGAAAACATATGCAGGTTCCGTGTGAATGTACAATGTGGCACAAAAGCAAAACGTGTTTATATAGTAACATGTGCAAAGAATAACAAGACATACAATGTGCACAATTAGGCTAACATCGGGGAAACTACAATAGGCGCTGTAGGAAACACACAGCAGAATCGTTAGCAGCACATCTTCTTCCATTGACTACATTGTGGTAGTCGATATACAGGTGCAATACTTCTGTCTTATGCTATATCATATACAATGAATATAATGATCCTTCATCACAACAAATACCCAAATACAGCTGAATACACCCTTTACTCGATGGCGGCTTACTGGGTGTACTATTGAGCCCGGATGTGACTTCATTCGTTGTATGGCCCCAGATTAAGGGCGAGGCCTTGACTCCCTGCTTCCCTTCCGGTGTTGGCTGCTGAGCCCCGGTGTGACTTCGTTCGCCGTAAGGCCCTTTATAGGCGAGACACCGGCTCCCTGCTTCACTTCCTGTGACCTTCCAGTGTCCTGCCTCGCCTTGCCATGTTAAAAGAGGGGTGTTTCAGTGGGGGCAGAGAGACGCTTCAGCGGACTGTTAAATAATTCCGGAGCGCCTTGCCTTTCATCTCCCGGAGCACGCATACTAAGAGGCCCTGCAATCGCTCGAATTTGTATCGTAATTTCTGAGCTGTCGGATCCGGCCGTGTGGCGGTCGAGAGGACATGAGATGCTGTACCAATTAGCTCTGACCTTAACGAGCTCTGACCTTAACTCGGAATAAGCTAACGGTAGAGGACACAGTGCCGGCTACTGAAGGGCCAGGGCAACGGATTTTTCATTTATTTAATTTTTACAGCGACCTCTTTTCCGCTGCGCTTTGCAGCGATCTTGTTTTTTTTCCTCATTATTCGTCTTTGTTTCTGTAAAGTTTGGTTTTTAATATTAAACCATTTTATTGACTCCATAGTCTTAATCAAACTGCTCAAATTATGATTTAGGGAGTGAAGTCACAGTCTGGTATCTAGTGTCTGTAGTGATGTGACAGATAGAAGTGTCATTTCCTGGTGAAGTCACTGTCTGACATGTTTCCTCCAGTTATGTCACAATCTGATGTCTAGTTGGTAGACTGATACCAAAGTCTAAGCTATCTGGTTCATGGTGTGATGTCACAGTCTGATATTTGGTTCCTGCAGTGATGTCACAGTCTGAAACCTGACTTATGGAGTGATGCACAGCCTACTTTCTGGTTTGTAGTGTCGACGTCTGTAGACTGATATCTCGGGTGATGTTGCCGCATAGACCAGGTTCTTGCAGAGATGTCCTATTCTGCTCGGCCATCCAAATATTTTCAGGCTTAGACATCAGTGCAGAAATCTGGCACCAGGTTCCTAGATCCCCTTGTATGGTATTGGCGACATTTCTTTTTTCCCTATATGCCTTATATCTGCCCTAATTAATTGAAGTACATGATGTCACTACTTTGAAATGAAGCAAGACAAGTCAGTCTAAACAGCCGTAAGGGTCTCAAAGCCCATGTTACCTCATCACAGTTATTGACTTAACACCTTGCGCGCTTAGGGTTTTCGCGCTGCGCGCTGGGTTTTTGAAAAACCCGCGTTACATGACGAGCTCAGCTCGCCATGAGTGTACGAGAGGCGTAACTCATGACGAGCTCAGCTCGTCATGAGCATAGAAGGGGTTAAGTTGCAACTAATCACTCTCCTCTTCTTCAGAGATTTGTTCTATTATGCGATCAAAGAATATAAAGCGCTTGCACAACTGTATGTGTAGCATGTCACTTGTGCGTATACTTCACTGAATGGCCTCTTTTAAGGAAACAGAGGTAAGCCTGGTTTTTAATCTCTTTTGCAAAGTCAGCTGATCATAAATGTGTGGTAGATGTGGCAGAAGAAGAATCCAGAAAATTGAATCAGGGCTGGAGAAGGAACATCGGTTTGTTAAAGTAGTGATTCTTTAGGTGACAGAGTTACTAAGATCTCGTCCTCTAGCATGGGCAGTAAACAGGGTTCATTCCTAAAGCACAATGGCACACACCATAAACTGCTCCGAGGGGCAATGCAATTATTGTAATTTGGAGTTGGGAAGACATTGGTAGCCCATGAAGATAGCATGGTCAAAATGACATACGAGCAGCTGTATTCAGAAAAACCTGCAGGCATGTCACGGAACCCCGAGGAAGGCCGAATAAAGGAGACCAAACAAGAGCCAACAAGGGTGATACCCTGCTTGAAGGAATGGAAGGAAGCACTTATACAAAGAGCCTTCAAGTGGATAAAGGAGGAGGAGAAATGGTAGAGATCTGAGAGAGTGGAGTTTTTCTTGATGTAAAGATATCTCTACCAACTTCACTGGAACAGAAAGGTCACCTAGTTGTTCGACCCACAAGTCTAACTGAAATCTGAGATCGCCATTTCCCCAGATTTTTCTTGAGTTTTATCCAATGCCACTTTGTCTAGTCCCCATCCTCCAAAATACATTGATAAAAGTTGGTAGAAGCAATTTTCTGATATTTATGCAAACCAGTGGTATTCAGTGCAAATTCTTTCATGCCACACATCCTTTCAGAAAAATACAATTTGCCCACTCCCATGCAAGCATGTAAGTGATGTAGCCTAATAGAATGTATACCAGTGAATGTAATTTAGCCAGCGTATTGAGTAAGAAGCCCCTGAGCACTCCTCTGCTAGCTTAGAGCCATAAAGAGCATGTCATCTGGTCCACGGTCCCTCACTTTGCTGCCACTCAAATGTTGTCAAATTTACATCTACTAGCCTTCAGACCTTCACTTTCACCTCTGACAGATAATGTCCTTCCTCTGTGCCTCCAAGAGTCATAGATATACTTTTTTAGCCCCAGAACCCTTTTCACTACTGTCCCAGCCTATGTGCCTCTCAGGCAGCCTGCTGTTAGCTCTCCCACCCATTTAGTCCCCGAAGTATGCACTCACGGTACTGCCAGGCGCTGTTGCTGGGGTAACACTTTTAGTCTAACAAATTTGGAGATTAAACCCTCCCCTCGCAAAAAGGTGCTTGTCCTTTTGCAGAAACCTTTTCACACAAAGTTCAATTATGTGCACACACACACACATTTGTCATATCTGTACACACATGATTGATGCTAAAATGCCTTTTGTGTAGATAACAGATCCACATCACAGCAAGATGTATGAGTGGAGACCCTGCACTGAGGCAGAAGGAGATGCATGTGAGATTGTTTTCGTTCTCTTGATCTTGCCTCCCCCCTGACATTGTGTCGACCCCCCCCCCCCCCAATCGCCCCCTCTGGGGTATGCATATCACAGTTTGAAAGCTATTGATCTAAACAGAGGTCAGTGTACATATAAAAATGGAATCCACAAGATCAGATGAGGGGGTCAGTTAGATCAACATAAATGCTGAACAGACTTGAGTGACGATGAGATATCCCCCTGAGGGATTGCACTGGGATGTGTTTGGCAGAGGAAGAAAAATATTGCTCGGCCTCAAACTCACCTTTGAGAAATGGTTGAAATTCCTTCAGTACTGCACCTCTTTGATCGACGTGACCCATTAGACTGGCTTTTTAGACTGGCTTTTTAGAATGCGTCAATTATGACTAGGGCTCCCAGTTTTCCATTTTTGCTGATTTTTACACATAAATACAGACAGAAAACTATTTCTTTTCCTGTCTGTATTTCTTTTTAAATACAGAAAAATATGAAAATAAGCTTTCTTGGATGATTTTTTTCTACTGTCGATCATAAGTGCCAGGTCAGTTGGTGTACAGATTGACAAGTAGTGGAGATGAAAAAAAGACAATAGATGTCCTAATTAAGCTTAATTCAGTGCAGACCTACAGTTATTTATGCTATTCTACAATGTAAGTGTTTTCCCATAACGCTACTGCACTGTATACTGCTAACACCCTTTGGACATTGAAATGCGAGTTTAAATTAATAAGTTAAATAAATGTGCAAACATTCCCATTGCAGCTTCATTTATACAGAAAACACATAATAAAAATGGATAAATACAGATGAAAATGTCAAAAAAGTAAATACCATAAAACTGGGAGCCCTAATTTTGAACAATATGTCTAGCAGGAACAAGGGAATGAAAACGCTGACACTAAAGGCCAATGTTAGAAAATCCAATATGAACAATAGCTATAATAAAGGCAGACCCTACCTGGTACTCATATGAATCACCTGCAATTTCAAGACGGTGTTGAACACAATCATCCACAGTGATCTTGAGTTAACTTGTAGCTGTTAGAAAAATTAAGAAAGCACTATGGGGCATATTTACAAGTCCCTATTGCTACAGGAGCATCACTTTTAAAGATGGTGATTGGGGCTTCACCTCATTTACAAGGCAGTGTTAAGCCAGATTAAGGCTTAACACCAGCTTGTAAATAAGGCACCCTTTCATACTATACGTAGCGCGAAAGGGATGGGCAATGGTTGTTGCTGTGGGTGTTCCGCCGCAACACCAATTGATTGTGACGCTGCCTCCGTGCAGGAAGGGACACCTTCATACATATAAACAATAATTCCCTCAATGCAGGCACCCTTGCACTATGGTGCAAGGGTGCCTGCGTTGGCTCAAGGCAACTTAATTTAGCACCAGCACTAGGGAAAAAACAGCAATGTTCCATATCTTTCTAAATAGATCTCATCCCTGCGTTTTCGGAATGGCAGAGCGTGGCGATAGCATTTTGTGCTTAACGCCACGCTCCGGCATCCCCTTGTAAATATGCCCCTACCGTTTTCAATTACCTGAGTCAAGGGTAAGTTTTTTTAAATGGGATATTAAGCAACATGAAAGGACTGGGTATGATAAGCAGACCTATTAGGACCTTATGAGAAAACTTTAACAGCCACATGCATCAAGCTAAAAAACGGTCGCAAACGGGCAGATTCTCAGAATCTGCCCCTTTGCGACCGGTATTTTTGCATTTGGGTGCATCATCCCAAATGAAAAAATCGCAATTTAAGGAATCTCTAAATTGAGATTCCTTAAATTGCGACTGCATTTAAGGAATCCCAAATTAAGATTCCTTAAATGCAATGCATCAAAGTCAAAAAATTAGCGATTTCGCTAATAGGAGTAGCAAATTACCATGAAGTTCAACTTCATGGTAATTTGCAAAAACTTTGAGAAATGCACTTTTGTGCATTTTTCAAAGTTTCATGTTGCGCACACACATGCCCCAAGGGCATGTGTGTGCGCAACATATGTGCACAGATCAATTTCAGGGGTGCAACAGGGTGTCCTTTGGACACCCCTGCACCCTTGAAATTGCATTCTCAATTTGCGAATCACTAATTGCGATTCGCAAATTGAGAATGTCTTCCCATTCATTCCTATGGGGCTCTTAGCCCATAGGAATGAATGAGTAGGTATTCCTTAATTGCGACTCGCAATTTGCAAATCGCAATTTTATTAGCGATTTCCTCATGCAAAGCCTTTTGCTATTCACTATTAGCGAATCCTTATTTTTCGGTAATAAGGAATCGCAAATGGCATTGATGATGCATGTGGGCCCATGTCCTATATAAAATGGAGCAGGATATACCGAAGAGCCAAGTGTGAGATACTTCAGCAAACAAGTGAGCTCTTAAAAACCAGAAAGTAGGAAATGCCAAAATAATAAGTACGGAAGTACTGACAGGGGCGGCCTTAGGCATGTGCAAGCTGTGCACCTGCACAGGGCCAGCAAACCCCAGACGCCACCACGCCAATATATATCCTTAATATAATAATCCTCTGAGGATGGATACATATTTGCGTGGCGGCCCCTGGCAGGGATTTGGTGGCCTCTGGCTCTGTTCCACTTCCAAACACCCTACCCCCCCCCCCCCCCCTCTTCACTGGCCTCCACGCTACGCCCCGCCTGGACCCTCTATTCTGGGGCCCCGTACCAACGCTCCCTGCCCAAGGCCACCATGAGCGTAGAGCCGCCCCGGGTACTGAAAGAGAAGGTGAGAAGAAACTGGAGGTTATGTCTTTCCAAATATCCAGAACTTCAGCATAGCAAACCTGCATTTGTGAATCAACAAAAGTCTGAAAGGCAACCAGAGTTGTAAAGAAGGCAATCAGAGGTGCAATCGAATGAAGGCTGCTCAACAATAGAGAATATACACTCAATGTATCACACCTTTTCTTGATGGTGTAAAAGAGATGATTCACAGTCAATTCCACAATATTTTTATAACTGTTTGCTTTTTCGCTGGAACCCGTTCATAGAAGGAGCGCAATTTCCTCTCTGCTGATTTAACTTCGCTATCCGATGTGAAAAACAGAGTAACACACTTCCTTTTAGGCATTCACGGTTTAACTTCCAAACAGGTGGCACTTGTTCGTCCAGATTTCTATTGCTCTGACGGAGAAAGTCAGAATAAGTGGCAAAGCAACCTATGAAATTCATGGTCAAAGAGATTTGTAAGAAGGAGGTGGAAATTATTTTCATCAGACGTTGTAGGATCTAGCAGAAATGTTTGAAGAATAAGTAGCATTGATGGAACGAGTATCTGGGAGGAGAAGGACAAGTGAGCTGTTGTAACCTCTGGTGCTAAAATAAGGCCAAAGGTATGACTTGCCAAGCTGGGGGTAGAGTGGGATAGAATGGAGTGGGGTGGATTGGGGTAGATTGGCATGGAGTCGATTGGGGAAGATAAGAGTGGGGTAGATTGGAGTGGGGTGGATTGGGGTAGAGTGGAGTGGATTGAGGTAGATTGGAGTGACATGGGGTAGACAGGAGTCAGATAGATTAGAGTGGGGTAGATTCTAGTGAGGTAGATTGGGTGGACTATAGTAGGGTAGTGTGGAATGGAGTGGAGGCAGATTGGGTAGGTTAGAGCAGGGTAGATTGGAGTGGTGTAGGTAGATTGGGATGGGGTGGGGTAGTTTGGAGTGGGGTGGAGTAGGGTAGAGTGGGGAAAGGGGAGGGGGGTACAGTGGAGTGAAGTAGATTGTAGTGCATTAGATTGGGGTAGATTGGAGTGGGGCAGATTGGACAGGGGTAGATTGGAGAGAAGTGGGGTAGATTGGAGTGGGACAAATTGGAGTGGGGTAGGGTGGAGTGGGGTAGACAGCGGTACAGTGCAGTAGGGTAGATCGTAGTAGAGTGGCATAGGATACATTGGGGTACGTTGTAGTGGAGTGGGATAAATTGGGGAAGAATGTGTGGGCATATTAACAAGCCTCTTATCGCCGCGTTATCGGCACTTTTCTGCCGATAACGCAGCGATATCTGCATCGCCCTATTATCAAGGCAGCGTTAAGTCAATTAACGTGGCTTAAAGCTACGTTAATTGACTTAACGCTGCCTTGGTAATAGGGCCCCTTTCACGATAAACTCATCATGAAAGGGGGGGTGCAGTGGGTGTTGTGGTAGACGTTCCACCACAACACCCATCCACCTATTATCAAGCTTGGCGATAATAGGTGGCAGCACCGAATTTAAGAACAGGTCAGACCTGTTCTTAAGGTGGCAAAACGAGGAGAAATGCTTCATTTCTCCTCTTTTTTGCTTTTTCCATGTGTTCTGCCTTGTGCAGCACACATGGAAAAAGCAAAATGGCAAGTTTTGTTTATGTACAGGAAGGTGTCCCTTCCTGTACATAAACAAACCTCTTTTAAAAAATGCCAATTTGTAACTTACATGTGTGCTGCATAAAGCAGCTCACATGTAAGTTGCAAAATGGCATTTAAGCTTTGTTTATGTGCAGGAAGGAACTCCTTCCTGTACATAAACAAGCCTTCCCTGCCTGCGCTGGCGTTAAGTTGTAAAACTTATCGCCATCGCAGGGGGAAACGCTAGGCTGCATCATATCCTTGGTAATATGGTGCACCATAGCGTTTCCGAAGTGGCGAAGAGAGGTTAAGCCAAGGCAGCTAACACCTCTATTCACAACTTTGTTGCTAATATGCCCTGTAGTGATGTGGATTGGGGTAGAATGGAGTGGAGTTGGGTAAATTGGAGTAGGGTAGATTGAAGTGGGGTGGGTTAGATTGGAGTGGGGTAAATTGAAGTGGGACAGATAGGAGTGGTGTCGATTGTATGGGGTGGAGTGGGGTAAATTGGATGGATTATGGTAGGGTAGACGGGAGTGAAGTGAGCTAGATTGGAGTGGAGCTGGGTAGATTGGAGTGAGATAAGAGTGCAGTAGTTTGGAGTAGGGTAGATTGTGTAGATTGGAGTGGAGTAGATTGGAATGGAGTGGGATAGAGTGGGATGGGGTGCGAGAGATTGGAGTGAGGTAGAATGGGTTAGGGTGGGGTATATTTGGTTGGATTAGATAGGGATAGTCTGGAGTGAGGTAGCTTGGAGTGGGATCGATTGGATGGGTTAGATTGGAGTAGGGTGGTTTCGGGGTGCAATGGGGTAGGGTAGATTGGAGTGGGGTGGATTGGGATGGAGTATATTTGATTGGATGAGAGTGGTGTAGATGTTGGTGGCATGTGGTATATTGGAGTGGGGTAGATTGGGGTAGAGTTGAATGGGTTAGATTTGGTTGTTTATAACGGGTAGATTGAAGTGAGGTAGATTCGGGCAGAGAGGAGTGGAGTAGATTGGAGTAGAGTGGGGTGGAGTGGAGTTGGATACATTGGAGTGGAGATTGTAGTAGAGTGAGATACATGGGGTCAGAGTGGAGTGGACTAGGGTAGATGGGAGTGGAGTGGAGATGGGTAATTTAGGGTGGAGTGGGGTAGATTGGGTGGATTAAAACATGGTAGATTGGATCGGAGTGGGGTAGATTAGAATGAAAGCATTGGAGAGGGGGCATTGGATTCGGGTTGATTGAAGGCAGATGATTGGAGTGGGGTAGCTTGGAATGGGGTAGATTGGATTGGAGTGGGTTGGATTGGAAAGGGGTAGAGTGGGGTAAGGTGGGATGGGGTAGAGTGAGGCTGGGGTAGAGTGGGTTGGGGTAGGCTGCAGAAGGGTGGGTGCAATGGAGCAGAGTTGGGTAGAATGGGATATATTGGGGTAGAGTGTGGTAGATTGGAGTGGAGTAGATAGGGGAAGTTTGGAGTGGGGTAGTTTGGGGAGGGGTAGATTTGAATAGGGTAGATTGGGGTAGAGTGGGGTTGGGTAGAATGGATTGGAGTGGAATGGCTTAGATTGGAGTGGAGTGGGGTAGTTCTGAGTGGAGTGGGGTAGTTTTGAGTGGAGTGTGGTAAATTGGAGTTTGGAAGATTGGAGTGACGTGGAGTGTGGTAGATTGGGTGGATTAAAATAGGGTAGATTGGATTGAAGTGGGGTAAATTGAAAGGGGTACATTTGAGCAGGGTATATTTGAGTCAAGTAAATTGAAGAGGGATGATTGGAGTGGGGTGGTTTGGAGTAGGGTGGATTGGAGTGGAGTAGGTTAACTTGGAGCAAGACAGACTGGGGTGGGTTAGAGAGGGGGTGAGGTAGATTGGGGTAAATTGCAGTGGGGTGCGGTGGTGTGGTGTGGAGTAGGATAGATTGGAGTGGGGTCATTTGGGTGGATTGCAGTGTGGTAGATTGGAATGGAGTGGGGTAGATTGTGGTAGATTAAAATGGAGTAGATAGTGGTAGATTGGAGAGGGGTACATTGGAGTGGGGAAGATTGTGGCGGAGTGGGGTAGATTGGAGTGAAGTGGGGTAGATTAGAGAAGAGAGGATTTGGATAGATTGCAGTACAGTTTGTAGTGGAATGGGGTAATTTGGAATGGAGTGCTGCAAAATGGGCTGGGGTAGATTGGAGTGAAGTGGGTTGATTGGAGTGAAGTTGGGTAGACAGGAGTGGGTTGGGTTGGATTGAGGTACATTGAAGTGGGGGTGGATTGGGGCAGACTGGAGTGAGGTAGATAAGAGTGGATTTGAGTGGAGTGGCATAGAGTGGGGTAGATTGGAGCACAATGGGGTAGAGTTGAGTGGAGTGTGGTAGAGAGGAGTGGAGTGGGGTAGATTGGAGTGGGGTGGGATTGATTTGGTTAGATTGAGTACATTGGGGTAAATTGAAGTGGAATGGAGTAAATCGTAGAGGAGAGGGTATAGTGTGGTAGATTATAGTGGAGTGAGGTAAATTGGATTGTAGTGGAGTGGATTGTGTTGGACTGGAGTTGAGTTTTGTAGAATAGGTTAGAATGGGATAAATTAGGTTAGAGTGGGGTGGACTGTAGTGCAATAGATTGGAGAAGGGTGGGGTATATTGGGGTGAGGTGGGGTGGATACATTGGGGTGGGGTAAATTGGACTGGAGTAGAGTGAGTGCAGTAGATTGGAGAGGGGTGTGGTATATTGGAGTGAGGTGGGGTAGGGTAAATTGAAGTGGAGTGGAGTAAATTGAAGTAGAGTGGGGTAAATTGGAGTGGAGTGGGGTGGATTGGCTGGAGTGGGTGGAGTAATGTGAGGTAACTTAGAGTGGAGTATATTGTAGAGAGTAGAGTGGGATGAGGTAGATTAGGGTACATTGGAGTTGAGTGTAATGGGAAATAATGGAGTGGAGTGGTGTCGATTGGAGTGGGGTAGGGTTGAGTGGTTTAAGTGGTGTGGAGTAAAGGGGCGTACATTAGAGTGGCATGTTGTGTCATGGAGTGAGTGGCATAGATTGGAATGGTGTGGAGTTGAGTGGAGTGGCATGTCATAGAGTGGAATGTAGTGTCGTACAATGGAGCGGGGTTGCATACAGTGGAAGGGCATAGAGTGGAGTGGAGTGGCATAGTGTTGAGTATGCAAGGTGGGGTAGCAACTGCCATTACATACAACATATTTTCAATTGAAATTACCAATACATTTGCACCAAAATATGGTTATACTGCACACAAATGATAATGTGTGCAAATGGGATCACTGAAACAATATCGATGTAAAAAATATCGAGGTAAAAATATAGAATACCAAAATATCGACCTCCTATCTCCAAACAGGTAAGTACAAAAATATCGAATAAAAAATATCGATGTAAAATTATAGTTAGTCAAAATATCGAATTTTTAAAAATGCTTTAAATTAATAAAAAATTAATGAAATAATAAATACAATTAACTTAAACATACTTAAACTACTTAAATAACCTTAAAATTAAGAATTTTTTACAAATTAATTTGTTAATACATATATATATATATATATATATATAAACATAATATTAATAAAATATTTACAATATTTTTACCGTAGGATAGCGGAAAGTGTAAAATTTACTATAACCACTCCATTAAATGCAACAGTAGAGAAAGAGTTGGATAGCGTAGGGGTAAAAATTACTATTCCCACTCCAGAGAGTGCAACAGTAGGGAAAGCGTTGGATAGCGGAGGGGTAAAAATTACTATTCCCACTCCAAAGAGTACAACAGTAGGGAAAGCATTGGATAGCGTAGGGGTAAAAATTACTATTCCTACTCCAGAAAGTGCAAAAGTAGGGAAAGCGTTGGATAGCGGGAGGGTTGAAATTACTATTCCCACTCCAGAGAGTGCAACAGTAGGGAAAGCGCTGGATAGCGTAGGGGTAAAAAATTACTATTCCCACTCCAGTGAGTGCAATAGTAGGGAAAGTGTTGTATAGCGTAGGGGTAAAAATTACTAATCCCACTCCAAAGAGTGCAACAGTGGGGAAAGTTTTGAATAGCGTATGGGTAAAAATTACTTTTCCCACTCCAGAAAGTGCAACAGTAGGGAAAGCGTTGGATAGCGGGAGGGTTAAAATTACTATTCCCACTCCAGAGAGTGCAACAGTAGGGAAAGTGTTGGCTAGCGTAGGAGTAAAAATTACTATTCTCCCTCCAGTGAGTGCAACTTTAGGGAAAGCGTTGGATAGCGTAGGGGTAAAAATTACTACTTCCACTCCAAAGAGTGCAACAGTAGGGAAAGCGTTGGATAGCATAGGGGTAAACATTACTATTCCCACTCCAATGAGTGCAACAGTAGGGAAAGCATTGGATAGCAGGAGATTTAAAATTACTATTTCCACTCCAAAGAGTGCAACAGTAGGGAAAGCGTTGGACAGCGTAGGAGTAAACATTACTATTCACACTCCAGAGAGTGCAACAGTAGAGAAAGTAAATACTTCATATATGAATAAAAATAATTTTAATATTAGTAGCAAATACAAATTAATTAACAATAATTAACAATTTATATAATATAATAATTAATCAATTAAAAATACCAAAAAAATAATTATTAAAAATAATTACCTATTAATACAAAATATTTACCAATTAACAATTAATTAATTAACAATTAAACATTTATTAATAATTACAACAAAACAAAACCAAAAAATAAATAACAATATTTATATATTCACAATTAAATTACTTCCCACCCTATTCCCCTATAAACCCACAACCCACTACAGAAAATAAATTAATAAAATTAATTAGCAATTAATAATTAAACTATTAATTAAAATTAATTAGCAATTATATTTTAATTAATTACCAATTAAAAATGTATATATCAATTAATTCCAAATAAATACCAAAAAATAAATTTAAAAATGTAATTAATTATAATTAATTTACTTCCCACCCTATTCCCCTATAAACCCACAACCCGCTACAGAAAATACATTAATACAATTTACATAATTATCAATTAATCAATTAATTAAAATTAATTACCAATATTTTTATTAATTACCAATTAAAAATTTAAATATCAATTAATTCAAAATAAATACCAATAAATACATTAAAACATTTAAATAATTAAATGTAAATTACTTCCCACCCTATTCCCCTATAAACCCACTACAGAAAACACATTAATAAAATTAACATAATTATCAATTAATCAATTAATTAAAATAATTAACAATTATATTTTAATGAATTACCAATTAATTATCAATTAACTATTAATTCTAAATAAATACAAATAAATAAATTAACATATTTTATTTATTATAATTAAATTACTTTCCACCCTATTCCCCTATAAACACACAACCCTCTACAGAGAATACATTAAGTAAATTAACATATTGATCAATTAATCAATTAATTAAAATAATTAACAATTACATTTTAATTAATTACCAATTAATTATCAATTAACTATTAATTCTAAATAAATACCAATAATTAAATGAACATACTTAATTAATTATAATTAAATTTCTTCCCACCTTATTTCCCTATAAACCCACAACCCGCTACAGAATTATATTACGCAAAAAATAAATACCATAAAATTATTTAATTATAATAATTTATAAAACAAATATACACTTTTCACACATATACTAAAATAAAAAATACTTAAAAAAATTAATATTAACTTACCTCAAATTCGATATTTTTGTTGTCTATATTCTGTCATTCTATATTTTTGTTGTCTATATTCTGTCATTCTATATTTTTGTTTTCTATATTCTGTCATTCTATATTTTTGCTGTCTATATTCTGTCATTCTATATTTTTGTTGTCTATATTCTGTCCATTCGATATTTTGTCCATTCTTTATTTTTTGATTCGATATTTATGCTATTCTATTCGATATTTTTGTAGTCTATATTCTGTCCATTCGATATTGTGTCCATTCTATATTTTAAACTCGATATTATTGTAACTCGATATTAAAAACTCGATATTTTGACTGTATGCAGCGCAAATGTCATCACCTAGTGTATTGATGTGCTTTGATCATATTCAAGTATTTGTTTTCACAACACTTCCAAATTACAAAAAAAATGTGTTTTTTTTGTACTGATTCTGATATATTCTGAAACATCAGCAGAGTTCTTATTTTTGTTGTGTGCTAAAAAACAGTCCTACACCCTATTCTCTTACATGGATATTCAGAAGGATTCTCACATAAATGGTCTCACTTTGAAGTCAGAGAAAGAAATGTAAACATCAAGCTCCCTCCAAAGAGAAAGCGTGACATTTTACCTCGGTCTTTGAATACACAGCAAATGTGATGAAAACGAAATTCAAATGGCTGTTTACAGAAAGTGAGTTCATGGAAGAATACAGCAAACAAGATTTGTGCAACGAGAAGGACAAACTCAAGCTGGACAGCCTAAAGCAAATGAAGCTAATAAATAGATAGCCAGCAAATCTCAGATACAAACAACAAAGTCAATTGTAAGCTACGGGCTGCATGCATTCCTAGGTCAGCTTTCTGAATGTCTCCAAGATGTCTTTAACAAACCAGACAGCTCCTCCTTCTGATATGCTGCAACCTGCAAATAGCAAATAGAGAAAAGTCATGCAGAGCAAAAAGGGGCAGTAAAAGGGTGTGAAAACAAAGACACTGCCGACAATACCTAAATATTGGGCATATTTACAAGGTCTGGCGCATCTCTGCAAATCAGCAGGAATGCGCCAGAATAGATGCGACGCACAATTCTCCCCTTGCGCCACCACGGATGCGTAGCTTTTACAATGCGACGCACCGTGGCGCAAGGATAGGCAGATGCATGTCCCATCTTGTGGCGTAAGGGCGGCGCATTGCTGGAGTTGTATCATAAGCGCGACGCAACTCTGGCAATGCTCATAGGCCGCCCATACTTAACGTGGTGCATCACTCCTTACGCCTGCTTCAAGCAGGCGTAAGGGTTTGACGTAGCGTCGTCGTAAATGTGGGTGTACTTGTAAAGCGCACTGTGACTCAAAGGAGTATCCTGGCGCTGAAGACCGCTGGGGAACCCGTCCTGGTTTTCCCTGTGAGATGGTCCCTTTCTGGGTATCTCCAAGGTGAAACCAGGCATCCCCGGCGTCTGTGGGGGGCCGTTGTAGAGATGAGGCAAGCTTAATGCCCAGAGTTGCCGAGTGTGTTCCCTGGTTAGAGTAGGCACTGAGGCGAGAATTATCAAGTCCATTTGACCCTGGTCCACAACCCTGCCGCGTCGGGGATTGAACCCTGGTCCCAGGCGCTCTCTGCTTACGGGTCTGCCGCCTCTAACCAGTGAGCCACACCACTCCACAAAACTCCGTAAAACTGACTTGGAAATCTGCCCCTAAAAAATTAAACTTACATAACGCAAATTAATACCCAATACAAGCTAGATAATATTGGAGCAAATTAAGTAAAAACAGCATCTAGGTTTCTTTCACATACAAGCAACAAGGCAGAGAACAAAAGTGATATTAAAGCATAAACCAATCATATACTTTCACAAGATTCTCTACCTCCTTGGTCTTTATCTCCTTCTTTATTCCTGTTGTAAACCCTTTTGTTGCCCTTCCACTTCAGTTTGCACTTTAGAAATGTGTTTAATAAATCAATAAATGAAAACAAACAATGAATGTAAAATTCCTTTCCGGAGGGGTGATCACTGACATTCCAAAAACAATATCCTTCAAGTAGGTCTAGACAAGCATTCCCAGTTATAACAAAGCTAATTCAAGTCACCATCGGAGGCAGGAATCAAACCTCTCCCTTGTGATCTTGAGACATGCATGGATATGTTCGTAGTAATCCTTGCTAAATATGGGCCCAAGAATTACCAAGACAAAGATGGCATCCAATTTTCTTGGAGAGTTCCAAAATGAAGATTTTGAACATGGTCCAGATTTGTGTTTACACTGTGCTATTTTACTGTTTAAGTCCTGGTTGCTGCCAGCTAATAATGTTTTTCCTTACTGATTTTAATTGGCTTTTCAGATTCTCACTCTTGCTGTGTTTCCGTAATTCGAAGGCCTGTGAATGGTATTGAATTAAGGTTATTATGGCCTGCATGTGTATGTTGGTGTTTGCGGTGGGGGTGACTCTTGCAGTCCAGGCCCATGTGGACAAACATTTTCATTTGTTTTCACTGCCTTCTTTCCTATCTGCATGTTTACAATTTGGTATATGCGTGAGATGTTTGAGTATTGTGTATTTTCTGCAACTTGTAAAAAATATTTGGCTGAGGTAAATATTGCTTTGAGCTATTTGTGCTTGGAACATTTTTTTTGAATATTTAACCATTTTTTTTCTCAGATATGTACTGGTTTACTGGAGGTTTTGGGGCTGCAGCAAGGGCAACAATGAGATGAATTGTTTTATGGTACAATCTTTGTTCCTCACTTTCCACATCAAGTTCTCGAAAGGTGTGAGCATTTAAAAAAGTTTCTTTCTTTGACCCCATTTCTCAACGTCCATTTACATGGCCTTGGCAGTGGCTTCACCTCATCTTTGTAGCACATAATAATGTTTAGACTTGTACAGCTCAAACCAGCATAGCAGCATGTAGAAGGTAAAGTTTCACTGGGTCAGAACCTCCTCAATGAGGTTTTTTACAGGGGCTTTCATAGCATGCTGAACGAATGTCAAGCACTTGCTGGCTTTAAAGGAATGTCTAAATTGTGTGCAAATCACCCGACAGGTGACCACTATGTGGCCCCCTCCACAATTTTTATTTGGCCCTGAGGACCCCAGGGCCTTTTTATTAAAGGGGGGGCCCCCTTCCTAAGCCTTGTGAGGCTCTGGGGACCCCATCCCCCAGAGCTACTACTATAACTAAAGGGGAAGGAGCAGAAACGTATAGTACTAACTTCAGATGGGAGCAATATTTTGATCTTTTTCCCTACCCACATCACTGTGGGCAAGGAAACAGGTAAGAAAACGGTGTGGAGCCAGTGGAAGCATTTTCAAATGTCCAGCTAACTGGGAGCAGACATTGTGTTTGCTGCCGCCTGGGTGGATATTAAAAAAATGCTCCCGCTCAGTGGGAGCAAACACAGGATTCCCTGACTGTGCCAGTGCAAGCAAGGAAACTAATATGTCCCAGTGGGAATGGCTCCTGGGACTGAGACTGAATTCCCTGGTGCTGAGCCAGCACCAGGAAATTCATTCCCAAGGGCCATTGAAGGCTCAGGGAGGGTGGACCACGTGCCCCCTCCCACCTTTTAATTAGTTTAGCGACCCTGGGGCATGGGGTCCGTAGGGCCTTTGGAGGCTCGGGAAGGGGGGCTGTGCATCACTCCCTACCTCAAAGAATAAGTTGGGCCCCAAGGAATGGGGTCACCGGGGCTGAAAGTGGCCAGGGGAGGGGGGCTGCATGCCTCCCTCCTTCTAATACATACATCACACCTGGGAAATGTGGTCCCTGTGGGCCAAAAATAGCTTGGAGAGGTGGGTTGTGGGTCCCTCCTCCTTAAAAAATCTGTGAGCCAAAGGGTATGGGGTCACTTGGGCCACCCCACGGGCCTTGACCTGCCCTGGGGAGTTTAGAAAAGAAGCACAGGAGATTCCTTCTGTTTTAAAATAATGTTGCCATGTATTCACGGATCCTCCATGAATCCACAGCAACATTTTTTTAAATGTATTTAGCCCCAGGTGGGGTCCCTCTGGGAACCCATCACTGGGACTATGGGATCAGAGTATTCGTACTAAGCCCAGGCGGAGAACTCCGATCCGCTCGCGGAGTGGGCGGAGATTTGCCTACTCTGCGTTCCGTTGAGAACACTGATAAAGTAAATCTCCGCACACTTTGCAGTGGAGCGGAGTTGGCCAGCCTCCACCTCCACCCCCCTATTAACAATTAATTCTACATTAATTAAAAGTAAATTAAAAAACACTTAACCATTCGGCATAGGGTGACCAACTGACATGGGTGCAAATTCAGGACAGTGAGTGAAAAAATTCAGGAAAAGAGTCAAAATTTAGGACAAAAATTCAGGACAGGAGGTCAAAATTCTGGACAAAATGTACGTTTTACAGACACATCAGAGAAGGTTGTGCAATTGTATATAAGTAAGTAAATAAACAACTACTAAAGTACAAGTGAAAATAAGTTTATATTAGGTTAAGACAATTGTGCACTCCATGGTTTGTCAGTATGCGTGCAGCTTTAAGCAAATGTGCAGATCTTTTTGAGGTAACAAAACCGCCCCCACCTTTCCAGCTCCCAGTGAAAATGCATGATGCCCGGTCCGACCAGTCCGGCCTTGATACCACCCTCCAATGGCGCCTCTCATCTTCATATAGACCCTCTCTCATGTGTATTTCATTTCTTCTACTCATCCCAAGTATGTGGGGCAGAGGGTTGGAGTGCGTTACAACACACATATTATGTAGAGACAATTACTCATATAAATGTGACAGTCAATGTATACGAAATATTGCTTAAGATAATGGGGCTTACAATGTGTAATCATACTTTCATCCATCATTCAGTCTTTCACCATTCATTCTATCCTTCCATCTGTGTGCCCATCCATGTCCATATTCATCAATTTACAACCTATCCATCACGTGTTCTTCCATCCATCCTTTCACTCATCCATCCCTCAATCCACCCTTTTACTCATCCATCATCCATCCACCCTTTCACCCTATCCATCCGTACACTCAATCATCCACTCTTCCACCCATTCATCCACTCATCCATCCAGCCACTTACCTATCCAGTCATCCTTTCACTTACTCATTCATCCATCCAGTCACTCATCCTTCCACCCACTCAGCCGTTCAGTCATCCATTTACCCATCCCCCTTTCTCTTTCAATTCCCCTTTCACTTAGCCATCCATCCTTCCATCCAACCACCCATCCATCTACTCATCCACTCATGAATCCATCCATTGAACCTATCATTCACACATCCTCTATCCTTTCTCTCATCCATCCACCCTTTCATTCCTTCACTCATCTATCCATCCTTTTGTCCATCTATCTGCCCTTTCACTCACTCATCCAGCCTTACATCCACCCTTTCACTCATCCGTCCATCCATTCACCCTTCCACTTTTCAATTCATCAATCCACCCTTTCACTTATCAATTCATCAATCCATCCATCATTTCACTCATCCATACACCCATTCTCTTGCCCATCATCCCCCCATTCACTCATCCATCCATCCATCATTTCTCTCATCTATCAAGCCATCCATCCACTCATCCCTTCACTTACTTACTCACTCACCTTTTCACATTAATTATGAGACCCATCAAGAACTTCACCCTCACTGTAGTACCTAAAGTAAGGGGTGGGTGGGGCAGGGTTCACTATGTCCCTGCACGTAGGCAATCTGAAAAAGTGGAAGGCATGAGTCATGCATGATGCACAGTGCCTGGACTTTGGGCGACTGTGACATTGTGTTGGTTCCAGAGCTTTAAGTGGGATGTGAAAACTAGGGGGTCTATCCCAAAGGGTGTTTAATGTAATACAATGCATGGCTTAAAACACATAAGCTAAAAATCTGTGTTTAATATAATGTGCCGCCCGACTGGTATTTTTGTTGCTTCTGTCATTGCATCCAGATATATAATACAACAAGTAACATTACACTTGGAACAAGTAATGTTACACCTACAACAAGCCAGAACTATTGGCTTTGTCAATGATTGTTAGTTGCATAAAATAAAAAAGCAACAACCATGGCTGCTATACTATAACTATAAACCTTTCCTTGTGAACTTCTTTCATCGCCTTCCTTTGGTTAACTGGATTCTCACCTAGCAGCAGCGTATGTGTTTTTGCCCTTCCATGTGACAAGCCCTGCCCTGAACAGAGGCTGGAGGAGGCCACCACATGCTGTGCCAGCCCAGACCGGCCCATTGATATTCTGTATGTGGCAATCAGCCGCACTCAGAATGACAATGGGTGGTGTGGGGTTGCTCTCTTGTTCAGAGTGTGAGGTGGCCCCATCAGGGAGCTGAAGCATTTTGCAGGGGAACAACTCTGTTCCCTGCAATGCCTAAAATTATGGAAAAAAGGCGTCCGTAAAAAGGATCCTCATGGACAACGGACGTGAGGTCCAATTTAAGGACTGTCCGTGAAATTTCCGGGCGGTTGGTCACCCTAATACACTAGTGTCCCCCAGGGCCGGACTGGCTACCGGGCGTTTTTGTATGCTGCAAAGCTGGGGGCTAATTTCTCTGCTGTGGGGGCTGATTTTGTTGATGGGGACCTGAGGGCCCTTTGAAATAAAAAAAGCACAACGAACTTTGTTCAGCACACGTGACGCAGACAGGGCCGGCGCTAGGCATGCACATTTCTCGCCTCTTTTGCTTATTAAATGGCTGGTTAAAAGCATTTGCATTGCATACACTACCCAACGGGCCTCTTAGTTTTAGTTGCTTTGCTTTCTCTGGGCACAATGCCTTGCCTAGATGTAGAGAATTGCTGTGATTGACAGGGGATCTGTGCGCAGGTACTCCATCTGCAGGGTAACAGGCTGTTGTAGAGAAAGACAGCGCAGGATCCCTGGCCGCCCTCCGGCGCTTAGCTCCCTGCCTCCATCATGGAGGCGGGGAGGGCGAAGCATCTCTCTGGATGATCGCTGTATTTACTTTCAGGATGGCAGAGCGGTCAAAGTGTGTTTACCATTCCGGGCCTGGCTTCTAACAAGGAATAGATACTCGAGCCGGTGAAGCTAAGCGTCTCTGACACGCCTGATGGACGCTGCTCTGAACAAATTCTCTTCCTGCCTAAACTGATCAGAAGAAATGCCTTTCACCCGAAGATTAGCACTTCACTGATATTCTAATAAAGCGGCCCTTCTCCCGGTCTGCGTCTCTCATTCGCGCTCTTCCTCCCCCTTGGCTCTCCTTCTCCACCACTGTGAAAGTATGGCAGGTGCAGTGGCGCTGGGGCCCAGGGGTGTGAGCGAACCGCTGCGCCTCAGTCCTATGTGTCTTTAACAACTAAACTGGGGGGCATTTTCTTTACTTGCACATGGGCCTTTAAGTGGAATGAAAAAACTAGGGGGTTTCTCAAAGGGGCGTGGTCGATGTAATTAAGGGCGTGGCTTAAAAATGCACACTAAAAAGCTGTGCTTTTGCTGTTCCTGTCATTGTATACAGATATGCAATACAACAAGTAACATTACACCTACAAGAAGTCAGGGCTAACGGCTTTGCCAATGGTTTTTAGTTGTGTAGGATAAATAAGCAGCAACCACGGCTTCGTGGTATATAACATTGAAAATGCTTCAGTTCTGAAAAGATGAGAATGTGAAAGAACTATAAGCAGTCTTTTTAAAGTTACCTCAAAGGCAGTGAAGGGTGGTACTGTGGCAGAGTGAAGATTTCTTTTCACCCTGAGGGCAAAAATGAAGATCCTGATAGGGACCCCTCTCAGCACCTACTTTTTAGAACTGCCAGTGCTTAACACCGGCAGGAACCGGCCCACATAAAGCCCTGGGTCAATGGCACCCTCAGCTATGCTTCTGCCTCTCTCCTGCTTTCTTCCCCTTCTTCCTATCTGTCCAAGTTTCCTCCCCTTCCCTTTCTCCATCAGAGGAGTGGCCCCGTTTGTTGGTGGTTTGCCAGATCACTAACATACATGTCATTATGCCCTCCATGCTGATGCCATCATTTATGTTCTCTCACAGCTAACACGTGAGTATGCCACTCCTATTAATCCATTTCCATATTTGCCCAGTTATTTTATAGCTTTGCAAAGCGCAGCGCATCTCCTTTCCTTACCTCGGAATTCTGAAAGTCTTTGGCGAGAAAGTGTAATCATTAGAAGGTGATGGGTGAGGAGAAAACTTTTTGATGCTCTTTAGAAGCGAACCCTGTCCCAGTGAACCTCGGTTTTAAACAACGTTTAAGGGGAAGATCGAACAAAGAAGAAAAAGTACCTTAGAGGAATAATTCTTCATACTCCTCCCCTGACTGCACAGGTTTGAGACAGGTTGCAAAACATAAGCATTGGACCAAGACACACAATTTGAGGAGAGGGAGTCGAGCATGTTCACCCGCAGACATTTTGAATTGGCTTGAAATCGAGCAATTTTATATTTTAGAAAAAGCCACATTCTGACATTTTTGGAGTAAGGCAGTAGAGTTTTCCCTTCTCTTCTTGGCTCTGTTTCTCTAAGCCCATTTTCATTCGGTCCAAAACCTCCACCCACTTCACCCAGTGAACATTTATCACATATTTAGGAAAGCGTGATTCTTATTTGAGACTTCCAAAAACTGCGAGACAACAACAAAAAGAAACATTTTGTTTCCTGGCTGATTTGTGTGTGGTGTGCAGCAAATATTTCCACACAGTGACTGGTAGTTGGGGTTGGAAGACGCGTTACAGGTGTTACTGGCTTTCCAGACACATGAAAAGCACGGACATCGTTTAGGGGTCGCAGCTGCAGCCCCTGGCTTCCTCACTGCGACTCATGACACTTCCCTTGCGATCCCCGGCCTCAGAGGTGTCAAACTCAGTGCCAAGAAGACAGGGATGGCTTTCCCCTCTTTATTTTCAGCTCATATTTAATTACACTAACAATGAATAATTGTATATTATTCACTATTAGAGTGATACAAACTGGAGCATTAGGTAAGTGAAACGTTTTTTAAATGTATGTTGTGTGCATGTTTCCAGGTGATAGTGTGTTTGTGTCAGAGAGGGAGTGTTATGTGCAACACTGTGTGTATGTCAGCATGCATATCAGTGAAAGTGGCATTTGGTGATAGGAATGGCCCTAAATGAGATTAAATGTCAGTAAGTGAGTATGAGTGAGATAGGGTGAGTGAGAATAATGGTGAACATAGGAGTGACTGCAAATCAGTGTACGTTAATTAGCGTAAGGATGAGTGACAATGTGTGAGTGAGTGTTAGATTGAGTGCAAGAGAGTGAGAATGGTTGAGTAGGAGTGAACACTTGAGAATAACTGTGAGATAGTGCAGATAAATCAGCATGAGTGAGAATGTGGTTGCTTGTGAGTCTGCTTGTGGAACTCGCAAATTACTGCTGTTGGCATACTGCAAAAACCACAGTTGATGGACAGAATGTAGAACAATGTCTTACATTCACCCCAGTACAAAGATCTGGGCCTGAATCCATCGTTTTTTTGCACTCAACACCATCCTAGGTCAGACAATGGCTATATGCAAATCAGCCTTGACCCTGTGCCTCATGGGAACAGTCCAGCCCGAACTACCAAGCCATGTCTTTCCTAGACCGGAATCAAGCATCCAAGGACCGGTTTCTGGCTATCAGCCTTCTTCAGCCTGGATAGCTTGACTCCAGAGATGTGGAGAGCCTGGGACTCACGTCTGAGCATACCCAGCCCACTCGGGGTGAAAATTGCAAAAACCACAGTTGATGGACAGAATGTAGAACAATGTCTTACATTCACCTCAGTACAAAGATCTGGGCCTGAATTCATCGTTTTTTTGCACTCCACACCACCCTAGGTCAGACAATGGCTGTATGCAAATCAGCCTTGACCCTGTGCCTCATGGGAACAGTCCAGCCCGAACTACCAAGCCATGTCTTTCCTAGACCGGAATCAAGCATCCAAGGACCGGTTTCTGGCTATCAGCCTTCTTCAGCCTGGATAGCTTGACTCCAGTGATGTGGAGAGCCTGGGACTCACGTCTGAGCATACCCAGCCCACTCGGGGTGAAAATTGCAAAAACGACAGTTGATGGACAGAATGTAGAACAATGTCTTACATTCACCCCAGTACAAAGATCTGGGCCTGAATCGATTTTTTTTTGCACTCCACACCACCCTAGGTCAGACAATGGCTATATGCAAATCAGCCTTGACCCTGCACCTCATGGGAACAGTCCAGCCCGAACTACCAAGCCATGTCTTTCCTAGACCGGAATCAAGCATCCAAGGACCGGTTTCTGGGTATGAAGCCTTCTTCAGCCTGGATAGCTTGACTCCAGTGATGTGGAGAGCCTGGGACTCACGTCTGAGCATACCCAGCCCACTCGGGGTGAAAATTACAAAAAACACAGTTGATGGACAGAATGTAGAACAATGTCTTACATTCACCCCAGTACAAAGATCTGGGCCTGAATCCATCGTTTGTTTGCACTCCAGACCACCCTAGGTCAGACAATGGCTAAATGCAAATCAGCTTTGACCCTGCGCCTCATGGGAACAGTCCAGCCCGAACTACCAAGCCATGTCTTTCCTAGACCGGAATCAAGCATCCAAGGACCGGTTTCTGGCTATCAGCCTTCTTCAGCCTGGATAGCTTGACTCCAGAGATGTGGAGAGCCTGGGACTCACGTCTGAGCATACCCAGCCCACTCGGGGTGAACATTGCAAAAACCACAGTTGATGGACAGAATGTAGAACAATGTCTTACATTCACCTCACTACAAAGATCTGGGCCTGAATTCATCGTTTTTTTGCACTCCACACCACCCTAAGTCAGACAATGGCTATATGCAAATCAGCCTTGACCCTGTACCTCATGGGAACAGTCCAGCCCGAACTACCAAGCCATGTCTTTCCAAGACCGGAATCAAACATCCAAGGACCGGTTTCGGGCTATCGGCCTTCTTCAGCCTGGATAGCTTGACTCCAGTGATGTGGAGAGCCTGGGACTCACGTCTGAGCATACCCAGCCCACTCGGGGTGAAAATTGCAAAAATCACAGTTGATGGACAGAATGTAGAACAATGTCTTCCATTCACCCCAGTACAAAGATCTGGGCCTGAATCCATCGTTTTTTGGCACTCCACACCACCCTCGGTCAGACAATGGCTATATGCAAATCAGCCTTGACCCTGTGCCTCATGGGAACAGTCCAGCCCGAACTACCAAGCCATGTCTTTCCTAGACCGGAATCAAGCATCCAAGGACCGGTTTCTGGCTATCAGCCTTCTTCAGCCTGGATAGCTTGACTCCAGTGATGTGGAGAGCCTGGGACTCACGTCTGAGCATACCCAGCCCACTCGGGGTGAAAATTCCAAAAACCACAGTTGATGGACAGAATGTAGAACAATGTCTTACATTCACCCCAGTACAAAGATCTGGGCCTGAATCCATCGTTTTTTTGCACTCCACACCACCCTCGGTCAGATAATGGCTGTATGCAAATCAGCCTTGACCCTGTGCCTCATGGGAACAGTCCAGCCCGAACTACCAAGCCATGTCTTTCCTAGACCGGAATCAAGCATCCAAGGACCGGTTTCTGGCTATCAGCCTTCTTCAGCCTGGATAGCTTGACTCCAGTGATGTGGAGAGCCTGGGACTCACGTCTGAGCATACCCAGCCCACTTGGGGTGAAAATTGCAAAAACCACAGTTGATGGACAGAATGTAGAACAATGTCTTACATTCACCCCAGTACAAAGATCTGGGCCTGAATCGATCGTTTTTTTGCACTGCACACCACCCTAGGTCAGACAATGGCTATATGCAAATCAGCCTTGACCCTGCACCTCATGGGAACAGTCCAGCCCAAACTACCAAGCCATGTCTTTCCTAGACCGGAATCAAGCATCCAAGGACCGGTTTCTGGGTATGAAGCCTTCTTCAGCCTGGATAGCTTGACTCCAGTGATGTGGAGAGCCTGGGACTCATGTCTGAGCATACCCAGCCCACTCGGGGTGAAAATTACAAAAAACACAGTTGATGGACAGAATGTAGAACAATGTCTTACATTCACCCCAGTACAAAGATCTGGGCCTGAATCCATCGTTTGTTTGCACTCCACACCACCCTGGGTCAGACAATGGCTAAATTCAAATCAGCTTTGACCCTGCGCCTCATGGGAACAGTCCAGCCTGAACTACAAAGCCATGTCTTTCCTAGACCGGAATCAAGCATCCAAGGACCGGTTTCTGGCTATCAGCCTTCTTCAGCCTGGATAGCTTGATTCCAGAGATGTGGAGAGCCTGGGACTCACGTCTGAGCATACCCAGCCCACTTGGGGTGAACATTGCAAAAACCACAGTTGATGGACAGAATGTAGAGCAATGTCTTACATTCACCTCAGTACAAAGATCTGGGCCTGAATCCATCGTTTTTTTGCACTCCACACTACCCTAGGTCAGACAATGGCTATATGCAAATCAGCCTTGACCCTGTGCCTCATGCGAACAGTCCAGCCCGAACTACCAAGCCATGTCTTTCCTAGACCGGAATCAAGCATCCAAGGACCGGTTTCTGGCTATCGGCCTTCTTCAGCCTGGATAGCTTGACTCCAGTGATGTGAAAAGCCTGGGACTCACGTCTGAGCATACCCAGCCCACTTGGGGTGAAAATGGCAAAAACCACAGTTGATGGACAGAATGTGGAACAATGTCTTCCATTCACCCCAGTACAAAGATCTGGGCCTAAATCCATCGTTTTTTTGCACTCCACACCACCCTCGGTCAGACAATGGCTATATGCAAATCAGCCTTGACCCTGTGCCTCATGGGAACAGTCCAGCACGAACTACCAAGCCATGTCTTTCCTAGACCGGAATCAAGCATCCAAGGACCGGTTTCTGGCTATCAGTCTTCTTCAGCCTGGATAGCTTGACTCCAGTGATGTGGAGAGCCTGGGACTCACGTCTGAGCATACCCAGCCCACTCGGGGTGAAAATTGCAAAAACCCCAGTTGATGGACAGAATGTAGAACAATGTCTTACATTCACCCAAGTACAAAGATCTGGGCCTGAATCCATCGTTTTTTTTGCACTCCACCCCACCCTAGGTCAGACAATGGCTATATGCAAATCAGCCTTGACCCTGTGCCTCATGAGAACAGTCCAGCCCGAACTACCAAGCCATGTCTTTCCTAGACCGGAATCAAGCATCCAGGACCGGTTTCTGGCTATCAGCCTTCTGCAGCCTGGATAGCTTGACTCCAGTGATGTGGAGAGCCTGGGACTCACGTCTGAGCATACCCAGCCCACTCGGGTATACCCGGTCCGTGGATGCTTGATTCCGGTCTAGGAAAGACATGGCTTGGTAGTTCAGGCTGGACTGTTCTCATGAGGAACAGGGTCAAGGCTGATTTGCATATAGCCATTGTCTGACCTAGGGTGGTGTGGAGTGCAAAAAAAACAATGGATTTAGGCCCAGATCTTTGTACTGGGGTGAATGTAAGACATTGTTCTGCATTCTGTCCATCAACTGTGTTTTTTGCAATTATCACCCCGAGTGGGCTGGGTATGCTCAGACGTGAGTCCCAGGCTCTCCACATCACTGGAGTCAAGCTATCCAGGCTGAAGAAGGCTGATAGCCAGAAACTGGTTCTTGGATGCTTGATTCCGGTCTAGGAAAGACATGGCTTGGTAGTTCGGGTTGGACTGTTCCCACGAGGCACAGGGTCAAGGCTGATTTGCATATTGCCATTGTCTGACCTAGGGTGGTGTGGAGTGCAAAAAAATGATGGATTTAGGCCCAGATTTTTGTACTGAAGTGAATGTAAGACTTTGTTCTGCATTCTGTCCATCAACTGTGTTTTTTGCAGTTGGCATATTGAAGGCAATTATTAATTGAAAAGGACGTGGAATACTAGAGATAATATTTTATATATGGAACTTTCATGGCCAAAGGCTGGCACAAGCATACTGGAGGCAACTGGGGGCACTTACGGCAAAATGCTCACGCTAGCATGTTGGATGTGATTCTTGGCATGAAGGATGACAGCTGAGGTAAAAAGGAGGTGGACACACATGATAACATGCTGGCTATATCATACTTTAAGGTCTCCCATGATCCATGGATAACAGTCTTAGCAAAATTTCAGGACTAGATGTTCTATGTAATTGTTGACATAAAGGGTCACACATGGCTTATAGGCTGCATCTATGGTCAAATGCAGGCCCTGGCGTATACCTTTACCACGCATGCCTTTACAATGTGTCCATTACCATGCATGCATCTTTACCATGCATGTCTTTACCCCAGATTTATTTTATTACGCATATGCCTTTATCGCACATTCCTTTACTACAAAAATGTAAGCATTTTACAAGTAAGTATAAACCCTATATATACAAACCTATATATAGCTATACATATATATATACATATATATATATATATATATATATATATATATATATATATATATATATATATATATATATATATATATATATATCTATATATATATATATGTATATGTATATATATATATATATATATATATATACACTCACACAGACATATATATATTTTTGTGTGATTAACATACATATATATGTGTGTGTGTATAACCATACAAAATGCACACACACACAAAAGCACACACACACATACATATATATATTTATATATATATGAAAAAGCCATATGTTTCAGAGACGTTATAGTTAGTTGGACATTTCACTCGTACAAAACCAGAGAAATTCCACCGTTATAGTTAGTTCAGCTAACTATAACTCGTGCCTTCCGCAATGCACTGCTGATGACGTCACATATTACATAATTCATGACATGGTCAGTGACATCACTGATGATGACATCACTGATGACATCTCAAATGACATCACTGATGACATCACCCAGTGACTGTGTGTTTCTATAAAGTTTAAATATGTTTTATATATATGCAAAATTGTATTGAAGAATGAGTGGGTGTATAAGTGTCTGGATGGAGGATTTAGTAGGTGCGTGACTGACTGTATGAGTGGGTAAATAAATGTGTCTTACTGAATGCATGGGTTAGTGACTAAACTGTGTGAATGTCTGTATCAGTCTGGCAGTTGGTGTGTATGTGACTGCATGGGTTGGTGAGTAGCTACATGAGTGTCTATATGGCGTATTGATTAGTTGCCTGAGTTTTTGTATGGGTGCCTGAGTGTGTGTGTGACTGCTTCTATAACCAATGGGGTTAACCCGGTATCCCTTATGAACCTGGGCAGCAAATCAATATTATCAACAGGTGGTTCATATGGGTGCAACGTATTTATTTCACTATCTCAGTGATATCTGTGACATTCAATTGACACTTTACCAAATAAAGGTATTTCAACGAAAGATTCTTCCTAAAAGACACTTTCTTAAAAAAACACTTTCTTAAAAAACAGAATCCAAACCATCTATATCTTCATGTAACGTTTTTATGAATTGTATTCATTCATGTATACTTCAAATATTCATCATTTACAAAAAGGTTGAAAGGTGAATAATCAGTGCAATTCGTGACATTTAGTGCTCTGTGCTCACGGCGCAAGTGTGACCAACAAGATATACAGGTATTATTTACAAATGGGACATAAAAAGAGGATTTATCAAGGCCTATATTCTTCAATATTCAACTGTATACTGCCTTTGTCAATATTCAATACAGGATTTTGCCATTATAGGTCCAATATATTGTACGTCGACATTTCGACCCTCTGGAAGCCCCCTTTTTGGCGTCAAGGCGGGTCTTCCTCATCACTGTGTGGGGTGGGGGAAACAGCCTTCTACCCTTATGCCCAGCCGGGCATCTGGTGGTGAAGGAACTGAAGGAATCAGCTCTGTCGGTGAGACAGCAACTTCTGTCCCCGACGGTGACCTTGTTAGAAATTGAGTGCTCAGTTATGCCAGCAATCGCTCCTTTCTCAATTTTGGTCTGGTGCGCAAACCCAGCGATGATCATCTGTGAGTATTATCCCATCTGACTCGGGAATTCCATAGTTAGAAAACGCACAAAAGTGCTCTTTCCACTCTATTTTGAGTAACGGATGCAGAAACCAGGGTTTAATATTCTTTCCTTCCTGGTGTTGCTCCTACGTGTATTGAGTGTGTGTGTGGGTGGGTGGGAAGTGTGTAACTCTGTGCATATATGTGTGAGTGGTTGATTCACAGGGTATATGGGTTCAAGAGTGCATGTGGAAACTGTTGTATGGGTGGATGAGTGTGTGTATGGGTGTGTTGATGAGTGAATGGATGTCTCAGTGGTACATGTGCGATTACTACAATTGTAAAAGGCAATATATCTGAGTGATGGTGTAAATAAATAACTGTATGTAAGAGTGAGTGATTGAGAGAGTGGCTGTATGGATGAGTGTGTGTACTTGAATCAGTGATTGTATAAGAGTGTAAGTATGCGTTAGTATCTGTATGAATAAGTGAGGTTGTGTGTGTATAACTGTATAGGTGAGTAATTGGAAGTGTGATTGATTCTTTGCATGACTAACTAGGTGTGTGAGTAACTCTGGATGAGTGGTGGTGTGTGAGTGTCTGTATAGGTGAATGAGTGCATATGATATTGTTGTATTGATGAGTGACTGCATGTATGAGCAACTGTATGGGTGAATGAGTGGATGTGTGTGTAAACCTAGGAATCAGTGAGTGCATATGTAGTAACTGGTATTGGTATGTCTATGGTTTCAAAAATGGTAGTCTGTATTTTAGAGTGGGTATATCCAAGGTTATATTAGGGTGTGAGGAGGTGCATCAGATTTTCAGGTGGAAGATGTCATCAGTGATGTCATCCGTGATGTCATCTGAGATGTCATCAATGCTGTCACTGACCATGTCATGAATGATGCAATATGTAACGTCATCAGCAGTGCATTGCGGGGAGTGCGAGTTATAGTTAGCTGAACTAACTATAGCAGCGGAACTCCTCTGGTTTTGTACTTGTGAAATGTCCAACTAACTATAACGTCCCTGAAACCTATGGTTTTTTCAGTGAATTTCAAAGGTATTTTAAATGCTAATTTTTAATTATAACATACTAGTCGCATTTCCAGAGTGGTGGAGAAAGGTGAGCATGGCCTCCAAAACACCTCTTAGCAATCCCACCGTGTGGGATTTACTGGAGATAACAGGAGGAATAGTTAGCCCCCAAAGTCAACCTTTGGGGCCAACTACCCCTTCAATTACCACCAGTAAGTCCAACACAGCAGAATTGCTAACTTGTTATATCAGGGCGCTCCCCCTCCCTGCACCACTGTCAAAATGCATCCCCTAGCACATTGTAATTTGGGGGATTAAGTCTCCTTGAATCCCGAGGGTCCCTGGGGGCCAACAAGCCTACCAGGTACCTCCAGTTAGCGCCACAGAGCTGCTTTGCACGGAGGTGGTCTGAGGCCACACCCCTTTTTACACCTCTCTGCAGCGCAGCTCTGTGGCGCTCACTGGAGGTACCTGATGGGCTAGTTGGACCCTCAGGATTCAAGGGGACTTATTCCCCCAACTTACTATGCTCCAGAGGGACCTTTTGCACAGTGGTAAAGGGAGGGGGTGGGGCCTGATGTGAAAAGTGTGCAAACGCTCCCTGTGGCGCGTTTTAAGTTGGGGGATTAAGTCCCCTTCAATCTTGAGGGTTCCTGGGGCATAGCTAGCGCACCAGGTACCTCAGTAAGTGCCACAGAGCTGTGTTGCAGAGAGGTGGTCCGAGGCCACACCCCTTTTTACACCTCTCTGCAATGCAACTCTTTGGCGCTGATGGCACGGGATTATCAGCTCAGTTTACCATACTCACCTGGGCCCATAAACATTCATAGCTTGAACCTTTAATCCAACTATATTTCCTGCCTATCAGAATTGTATTCACCTTTAGGACTTATACCTGTACACCATGACTTTCCAAATCCTTGTCACTTGTGCTCTAAGTCCTAAATCTAAGGCATTAAAAGAGTTAGAATACTAGGTAGCGTTTGACAATGACCTTCATGAAATAATCACAGACTCAGGTACATTTTAAACACTTTATCTATGCATTATTTTGTGAGTCAAGTTCCAAACAAGAGTGGTCTAAGACTTTTCAAGTAGGAAAAAAATGATCAAAGCAAAGATCTTTAGAGATTTTACGAGATTACTTTTAGACATTGGTACCTGGGAAGGGTGAAAGAGGCAAATGGTACAAGGACATACCACACAGATTATATTTACCTACAATGGTGCGAGGACCAACCCTGGCCACAGGCTGGGACAAGGAAAGGCTCCCGACTGATCAGGTGCCAACATGACAGGACAGCTGCAGAATTGGACAGGTATCCGTCGCTAAGTGCAATGCCAGCGCCACACCCCTCTCTGTGGCTACTCTCGAAATCCCTCTGGGTGACATAGTCTTCTCCCTCAGCAATTTCCCCATTCTTCGTTTCAGAGTGCTCGACCAGTGTTCTGAGGTCTGCGGCATTCACGATTCTTCTCCAGCATATGTTGGGTCAGTGACAGGTCTGTGACAAGTCAGACAATCTAACTAACTGAATCTACCTTAGTTATACCATTTTCCAGGGTATGTACCATGCCCCAGTGTTGCAAATGTGTATATTCCTTTCATTTGATTGGACAGAAAGGCAAGGAGAGGTCATCACACCATACCGGTATGAGATCATTTTCGTTCAATAAAGTTGATCAATGTTCCCGTCCATAATTTACTTTCCCATGGTTTTTATTCCACCCAGCAATATTATTTCTTTTAATATACAATGTATAAAGTTTCGTGCTTTTTCTACCTCTTGCTTCGGGTCATAAGGTAAAGTTCGCATGAACATCACGAATGATAAGGGTTTTGCGGTGGTTCAATGACAGAGCTTCAACGATCTTAGTGTTGATTGCGCATGACCAGCAATTTTCAAAATGGAGTTTGAGACACCCTTAAGGCCCAAATATGAGCTAACAATAAAGTCAAAGACAGACATGTTAAAATATGAAAATAAATGAATGCACTGTATACCAATTATTTCTACTCTAACCCCATTACTTTATTTTAACTATAGCATTAATAGTTAAGCAGGACATACAAAGTTTAGTTCGAGCAGGAGCATGTGCGTTAGAATGTGAAGTATGAAGCAGCCATCTTTGGCACTAGTGCACAGCTGCAAGAATTCCCACCAAAAGCAAAGATACGTCACACTACGTAGATGTAGCAGAGGTATGCGCAGAAACGTTTCCGCATTTTCGGCGGCCATTTTAAGACACTCTGGTTACTGTTAGTAAAAGCACATAGGATAGCTTCCCCTAGATGCTAAAATGTGAAATGCAGTAATTAGTAATAACAAAACATGTTGATTATTAAGTTACATGGTATTTCGAGAGGGCTGAATCCAAGCAAGATTCTTTGTGTATGAAACCTTGCTCCATCAATACCCTCTTTTATGGTATTCTATACCATCACTAATTATGGAACCAGATGCCAACTTTCCAATTCAATTTCTTCTATTACTTTAGAATTTCCTCTGTCTCTATTCTATTGAGAACCCTTCATTCTTTTGTAAATATCCCCTTTCATCTCTTCAAGTTGAATTTCACCATATTTTTTCTTTTCTCGTGTACTGCATACCACCTTCTGTTTCTGCAGCATTTGCACCAAATCATTATCACTAATATCAGTAAGGCTATTCCCATTATTGGCATCAGTATTCAACCTACAATACTTTTTCCTACATTAGAAAACCAACTACCCACAGAGGAGAGACCATCAGCTAGTCTCTTCCATGCACTATCAACCTCCAGTGGTTTCGATTCTTCCAAATGTGTAATATTTTTGACATACTTCCCAATTTCGATACTTTTGTCAGGTATGTAAGTGCAACAATGTTGCGCCTTCAACATTCTACATACTCCGCCCTCTTTTGCCAATAATATGTCAAGAGCAAGTCAATTTTGTAAAACCACAGATCTTATTGCAATGAGTTCTGTATTGATCAATAGGAATCCTCTAGCAGTGTCAGTCGATAAGTGATCCACTACTGTAGACAATTGACAAATTCTTTGTCTATTCAGAATTAATCCCACTGAAGGTATCAATACACTAATTATATCACCTACAATTTCTGAAAAACAAGTTCTTTTATTACGTGTTAGTCCATTATTTTCTTCATTGCTTCCAGTGATTCTTTTTACATGGTATATCTTTGGGAATACTTTTTCCGAAAAATCAACTCCCATACCAATGATCAGTTAGCTTAAAGTAAGCTTTGTTTCTGCAAATATAATGGACTCCAGAAAATACTGGATCAGTTCCCCCATTTAGTCCCCAACCCCCAATTATTAGGAAATTGTGTTCACATTCACTGGAACCGATGATTATATTATTATACGCTGTTGTAAACCTATGAAGACAGATTTTCCCTTTCTTTTCAAAGTCCAGGGGCATAGCAGCATGAGTCCTGCCAGTTGCAAATAATTCTTCCCTCTCAGCCCATTTAGGTATCTGAGGTTTCGGTTCAGTAGCCCTTCTATGGAAATCCTGTCTCCCTTTCTCTACTAAATTCAAAAATATTTTCTTTTCTTCATGTAACGTACATGTTAAAATATCCTTATGTGCTTCTGCTATATCTATTGGTTTCATTGTCAGGAAAAATTCACCCATAAACTGTGAGTCTTTACTACTAAGGCCAGGGTTAATGTTTATACGTATAGGAATCTCAGAAAAAATCACATCTATGTTAGAATAATAATATTGTAACTTCCCAGTTTTGTAAAATAAACTAGCTAAAACACTATATTAAATTCCATATGTCAATGGTAAATGACGATATGTCACTCCTTCTGCTACTGATGTCGGTAATTTCATGCAAACATAGCAGTCACTAACTTCCATTGTTTCTACATAATGTACTAACAGATTAGCAAACACATTTAAATACGTCCCATTTCTATTTATACAATAGTGTATTTCTGTCTCATCAGGTGCTTCTAATTCTACTCTGCCTTGCTTAAGGTTAGCTACCTTTCCACGTGCACTAATGTTGTTCTGTCTACTCTGACTCATTAAGTCAGAGTAGACAGATCCGATGTTAGGATAAGGATATCATCTGCGTATAGCACTACCCGCCTCTCCCATGTCCCGAACCTGAAAGATGGAATATTCACGTCTCCCCACAAAAGCTGGGCAAACGGCTCAATATACAGATTAAAGAGAAGGGGAGAGAGCGGGCAGCCCTGCCTCATCCCCCCATGATTTTAAGCGAACCTGTCAAGGCCCCCTTTATTAACAGCCTTGCCTCTGGTGAGTCATACATAAGAGTAATGGCACGACAAAAATTCAAACCAAACTTAAATTTCTTCAAGACCGCTTCTAAATAGGGCCAATTGACCCTATCAAAAGCTTTGGTCGCATCTAAGGTGAGTGTAGCCAAAGGAAGAGAAAAAGCTGAAGCTATATCTATTGCCCCCACCAGGTCATATGTTAAGTCAGATAACTGTCGCACCTTAATGAAACGCATTTGATCTTGATGTACTATTTCACCTATAACTGAACCCAATCTTGCTGACATGATGGAAGCGAAGATCTTATAATCGCTGTTTAACAGTGAAAGCGGTCTATAAGACCCGCACTCACTGGGGTCCTTCCCTGGCTTGGGGATCAAGACTATGGTCGTCTTTCCCCAAGATTTGGGGGGGCGTCCCCCTTCTTAAGAATACCATTAAAAGGGGTGGTAAGTGTGGGGACAATAGCGGCACCCAGGGCTCGGTATAACTCAGCTGGCAGCCCGTCAGGGCCTGCTGCCTTCCCATGCTTAAGTTGCTTGATTACTTTACTCACTTCAGCCTCTGAGATTTCCATTTCCGGCAGTTACTCTGTGCCATTGTTAGGGTTGGTAGTAGAACTTGATCCAAACATAAATCCCTAGCCGGTTGGTCGTTGGGTGTATCTTCCCTGTAAATCTCCTCAAAGAACTCCCTAAAGGCTGTGCCTATCTCATGATTAGATGTCCTGGCTACAATCTCCCCCTCAACCATAATTTCTCTGATATAATTTTGAGCTTGATCAGCCTTAACCTTCCATGCCAGTACCTTGCCCTCTGCTTCCCCGAACTCAAAATGGGAAATCTTGCTGGCCTCCCATCTTTTAATCACTCTTTCCTGTAAAATGCTCTCTAATTGATTTTTCAACTCAACTAGTTTCTCTTGCTCATTTGGTGACCCTAACGAGGGGCCTTGCCCCTGCTCAATCGATACCATTTTCTGCTCTAGACTTTTTATCTTTTGCCGGTATATTTTAAGCCAATGCAAGGCTCTGTTTGTAATACAGCCCCTCAGGAAGGCTTTTAATGTTTCCCAGACCGTAACCAGAGCCGCAGGCTAAAGATTGATATCAAGAAATGAGGTGGTCTCAGTTACCAGGAAATTGACTTCATCATCATCCAATAATAAAGTACGATCAAATTACCAGGATGGGTATTTAATCTGGGCTTCTAGTTTGAGAGTGAATAACAGAGCAGAGTGGTCAGACAGGTGGAGCGGGAGATAGTCTATTCCTAATAGGGAGTTCTGAAGGCAATAGCTAAAAACACATAATCAATTCTTGATTTATGTTTGTATTTGAGGTTCCTGAAGGAAACCCCTAAAATATTGCCCACCCTTTCTCTCCATAGATCCGCCAATCCCAGCTGTGTCATAATTCCCACAAGGATTTGCCTTGATTTAGAAGACATGCGGGCTCTCGAACTGGTGGATTTATCTAGTTTGTGGTTAAGTACAATGTTAAAATCCCCCATCCAAATAATAGGGTCTTGGAAAGTGATCAGATGGTTCCTGATTATCTCCAAATAGGACGGGTCATCGATATTCGGCCCATAGTAACCAACTAATATACACAACCATCCATTGATATAGTCACACACTGTTAAAGGAAATTTAAAAAGAAAAAGAAAAACTGTCAATTTTGAGATCCTTCCTAATTGAGCAACATTTCACTGTTGCAAATCGGCTGTGCCGTACTTACAATATCAAGGTTACCTCCTCACCAGGACACTGCTTCACCGCAGCTCCCTGGAACATTGAGCCAGTGTGGGCAGTGTCCTTAAATACTGAGCATAATTGGTAGTTTTGCCACCAAAAAACTGCACTAATTGGTACAAACACTAGACCATCAGAAACTCCAAGATGGTGACCTTGAATGACACCTCTGGCTGTATGTGTTTGTTCCACACTTCCTTTTGCTCGAGGGTGTTTGTTCCTCACTTCCTGTTGCTCAAGGGTGCCTGTTGTATAACCCTAGGAGCGAAAAAGACTAGTGCGCCAACTAAAAGGACACTACCTCTTCCTAACTCTTTAAACAATCCAAGCGTAAAATGTGGACCAGCCGGATAATGAAAAAAATAATAATATTAAAAATAAAGTGAGCCAGGTCTGGGGAAGTATTTAGTAATGGTACATGTGATCGCATTTATGGTAGACATTGTACCAAGGGAGTGTGCAGCCAGACATGTGGGTTACTCCAAAGTGTTTTTTTCATGTTTCATAATATGCACTACATAAAGTTGCTTCAAAATAATTTTATGTAGAGGTAATGACACCTCTCTACAGAAGGGTGAGCTCAAGATGGCAAAAGTGAATAGGAGTGGAAAAACGCCTGCAGGACATTAAATTCCACTGGGTAATGTACAGGCCACATTATTTCAGGGGTGTTTTTCTGCTGGCCCCAAGTGTTTAATAGAAGGTTGGCCAACATAAGGGTTCTGCCCAGTCATTTCAAGAGTTTCTATGTAGTGTATTTGCAATAGCTTTCTCTTCCCAGCGTTAGTGACAAAAGTCACAGGGAGATACATATCAGCTAAATTGTCCCCAGGGGATGTCGTCGTTTAGACCTGCAATGTGTGTCCCCAAGCGGAACACCCGCTGATGTTCCTTCTCAAGAAGACCGTGTTCACTGTTGAGTTGCTCGATAATGGTCCACTGTAGGTCTTCCATTGTGTGTTAGGTTGTCAAGTAGTAGGGTAGCCATTTTTGTAGTGCTTATTTTGCAATGTACGTTAGTCCGGTGCTCTCCTATGCGTGTCTTGACAGGTCAAGTTGTCATTCTGACATATTCTATTCCGCATGGACAAGTGATGATATAAACTACATTCTTGCTGTTGCAGTTCGTAAATCTCCTCTGCTCCCATTCCGTACCATTCCTGAATTTTATACTTTTGCTTTTCTTCATTAAGTGGCAAGTGCTGCAATTACCACAAGGATAATGGCCCTTCACTGGGGGTAGGAGGGTATTTTCTGCCTCAATTGCTAAGGTGTGTCATGGTCTTGTGTGGACCAGCACGCCCCTCATGCTCTTTCCTCTTTTGTGTGCAAACATCGGTTTGGGAAGGTTGAGGTTTCCGTATGCCAGGAGTCTCCGATGTTTGTTTACAATTGTTGTCACTTGATTGAAGTCCGTATTGTAAGTAGTGACACATATTGGTCTTGTCACGATCCAACACGCTTCTCCTCGGGGCTGTGTTGAAAGACCTAAACCCGCTTTTGCGCAACCAACCCGTGACCCGATATTAATCACAGACCAGTAGGAAGGTTCCGCAATCGCGGGAAAGGAAGGGGACAGCGGGGAGGGAGATCTGAAACAATAAAAGACAAGGGATTTAGCTTCACACCCCTCCCTATCCACTCAAGAATACAGAGACGCCCTATTGATAAAGTAGACTCTTCCCTCACCCTAATTTCCCAGCATACCTGAAAGGGAAAATTCTAAGTCTTTATATGCAGGAGAGGGAAGGAAGGTCCTATCAGTGGTAGAAATCTGGTAAGGAAGGAACACAAATATGTACATCAATACACAACAGTTTTACCATGTACACTTAAGCTTCTTTTCACCCCTCACATACCACAGTTTGCCGCGATTTTGCCTTGTTCCACTCTTCCTTTGAACTAGGTACCCCCCTGGTTCCTCTCCTGCAGTGTGAAACAAAGCACAAACAAGTTGTCGCAAAAGTACATAAAATAACCAAAGAGCTGAAGGTTAACTGCACCTTCTTAATGTTTCTTCCTGCTGACAAATGATAATGTAGTATTCTTTGTTGTCTGGCTTGCACTGGTTCGCAAATAACAGTCACGTATTTCTCACTTCAATGTGAGTCTGTGTTGATGATCCCACAAGGACCACCATCACTAACTGTTCCGAAATCCTTCCTTTCAAAGTTTATATTGTTCTTTCCCAGGGAATGTCCCAAGTTTGAAACGCATCCGCGTTTCACCGCCACTCGGGAGACCCAACTCCAAGACTTTCGTAGGTATCAGAAGGAAGGGGGAAACGGACTAACACAGCCGTGTCAGTCTATCCCCGGATAAGACACACACACAGGTACGGTTTCAACCGTTCTCCAAATCCGAGCGTTTCCAGCCGGAAACCACCCTGAAACGCCTACTCACTGTTACTCCAAGAATGCACGACCTCTCGACTCTCCGGTTCACCAAAATTATCGGCTCCGTCTCTACTGCCGGTTTGGTTTTTGTTTCCTGTTTTGCGCGACTAACATCTCGCGCGACTTCACCCTGGGCCTTCTGGGGTTTGTAGTTCGAAGGAAGCCAGGCATTGATTCCCCACGCATTGCGCGGACAGCGGACCCTACGGACCGATTCTGACAGTACATCCCCCTTTACAAGGGGCGCTGGCCAGGCGCAGGTTTATCCGGATACTGTTTGTGAAAAAGAGACACCAACCTAGGAGCATGCACGGACCCCGCAGGTTCCCATGAATTCTCCTCAGGCCCGTAACCTTTCCATGAAAGCAGGTACTGCAGCCTCCCCCTCACCCATCTGGAGTCCAACACTCGCAACACCTCGTATTCAGACTCATTCTGCACCCACACTGGAACTGGAGGACGGTGGACAGGGCTTCGAGAAGGCTTCAGAAGAGATACGTGAAACACTGGGTGTATGCGTAAATGGGCAGGCAACCGTAATTTCACCGCCACGGGATTCACCATCTTCACCACCCGATAAGGCCCGATGAACTTAGGGTTGAACACGCTATACCTCCGGAATCTGATGTGTTTAGTAGATAACCACACCAGATCCCCATGTTTGTACACAGGACTCGGCCTACGATGCTTGTCAGCCTGAGCCTTGTATCTCCCCTTGGCCTGAACCAGATTCTTGCGCGTCGACAGGAGAATCCTGCGAATGCGCAACAATCGTGTCTTGACGTCTGGTAACCTAACCGTGGGTCTAGGGAGGATGAGAAGAGTAACCCTAGGGTGATGACCATAATTGCTAAAGAAAGGAGAATGACCAGTCGAAGAGTGTTGTGTGCTATTGTAAGCCAGTTCCGCCACTCACAACCAATCCACCCAGGAATCAGTGTCTGCCTGAACATAGCAGCGGAGGTACTGTTTTAAAGACTGGTTCAGTCTCTCGGTTTGGCCATCCGACTGCGGATGGAAGCTGGTAGACAAAGATGTTGAGATTCGCAATTCAGCACACCACGCCTTCCAGAACCCTGCAGTGAATTGGGCCCCCCTGCTCGACACTATCACTTTTGGAAGCCCATGCAACCTGACTACGTGAGTTAACAGGAGATGAGCTAAACGACCCGCAGTAGGCACTTTGTCACAAGCGATAAAATGGCCCATCTTAGTTAGGAAGTCCACTACTACTATGATGGCCGTCTTCCCTTGATCTTTTGGCAAACCCACTATGAAGTCCACAGAAAGGCTTTCCAAGGCATTTCGGGTGTTGGCAAAGGTAGCAGAAGACCTTGAGGTTGTTGTCGGTCAGCTTTCATTCTGGCGCATTGCATGCACTGGTTTCCCCATTTTTTCAAGTCCAGTCGAATGGAGGGCCACCAAAACTGTCTCAATGCCTTTTCCAATGTTTTTACATAACCCATATGTCCTGCGCTCGGTGTTCATGGGACCATTTAAACACTGTACGTCTTAAAGCCACTGTGGGCACTAGCACTTGCTTCCCTTTCATGGCCACCCCTTGTTTCAACCGCCATTCTGGATGATGCCGAAGCCAGGTTCTCCACACACATGATTGTATCCCAGAGCGCAAGGATTTCACAAAATCGTTGGTTTGAGTCACACACACCACTTTCTATGGGTCTATGATTGCTCTTTTTGGGGTTTGCGTGTATAATACTGGATGTTCCTGCCGGGTTAAAGCGTCTGCTTTTTTGTTCATCGCTCCGGGTCTAAACGTGACTATGAATCGATATTCCTCAAAGAAGAGCATCCAGCGTAACTGCCTGGGCGTCAGATGGTGTGCCGCTCTTATGAATTGCAGGTTGCGATGGTCAGTATAAACCGTCACCTGATGAACCGCTCCCAAGAGCCAGTGCCTCCACTCCACAAAGGCGTCTCTTATAGCCAATAACTCCTTTTCGGCTATCGTGTAATTAATTTCAGCCGGGTTGAGTTTTCTGGACATATAGGCGATAGGATGCAACAAACCGGTGTCTTCCTGTCGTTGTGAGAGAACCGCCCCCAATGCGACTTCAGACGCATCAGCTTCGACGATAAAGGTAATGGAGGGATTGGCATGTCTTAAGACAGGAGCCTTGATGAATGCGTCTTTCAATCCATCAAACGCCAGTTGTGCTTCAGTGTTCCAATGAAATGGAACATGTTTCCTTGTTAAACGGGTCAAGGGGGTCACCAAGGCAGAGAATCCACAAATGAACCTCCTGTAAAAGTTCGCAAACCCCAATAGACATTGTACATCTTTTACGGTGCAGGGACGAGGCCATTCTTTTATGGCCTGTACTTTTCTTTCTGCCATGACCTGGCCTGAAGGCGTAAGCATCCCTCCCAAGAACTCGACGGTGGTTACGTGAAATTCACATTTCGTGATCTTACAATAAAGATGATGTTTCATCAGGGCACCCAACACCTGTTTCACATGCTCTTGATGTTCACTCGTTTTGGTGGAGTAAACCAGGATGTCGTCGATGTATACGACTACAAAGAGGTCTAAGAATTCCCTCAATACCTCATTTAAGAAGAATTGAAACGCGGCAGGGGCGTTGCACAATCCAAACGGCATCACTAGGTACTCGAAGAGCCCATACCGCGTCTTGAAGGCCGTCTTCCATTCATCGCCCCTTCTTATGCGGACCAGATGGTAGGCTCCTCGCAGATCTAACTTCGTGTAAATGGTGGCCGTTCTGACATGTTCTAGTAAGACAGGAATCAGAGGTAAGGGATACTGATTTTTTACCGTGATGGTGTTCAAGGCGCGATAATCTATGCAACACCTCTTGTCTCCATTGGCTTTAGGTATGAAGAACAAGGGCGAAGAAGCAGGCGACCGAGAGGGACGTATATATCCTAAAGCCAAATACTTGTCCAAGTATTTTCTCAGGTATTCATTTTCGGGTACCGTAAGGGCGTAGAGCCTGCCGTTCGGTATTACTGCTCCAGGAACTAGATCGATGCGACAATCAAAAGTTCTGTGAGGCGGGAGTGTCTCCGGTTGCTCTTCACTGAAAACCCTGGCATACTCGGCATAACACAACGGGAGTTGTACTTCCTTCTCTGCCGCGGTGGCGATGTTGTAAACCCTTACCAAGGTTTGAGAAGGACTCGCAGTAGATAACATACACTGTTCCTTACAAAACTCGGAGACAAAAGCAATCGTCCTTGAAGTCCAATGGATGTAGGGTTCATGTTTTTGCAGTCACGGAAGTCCCAAAATGATGCCATACTGCGGAGCTTGGATGATGTTAAAGGAAATAGTCTCCTGGTGCGTGTCATTACTGATGCATCGATATTCTGGCGTGTGGTATTTTATGGGTCCTGCAATTAGTTCACTACCATCCACTGCGAATACTGGTTCAGGTTGTTTCTTTTCAATGAGAGGGATCCCAAGTCTTTCTGCCTCGGCGTAATCCATAAAACATCCAGTGGCTCCGGAATCCACCATAGCCTTTACGCCTTGTTCTCCAGTTTCCATCACCAGTAACATTGAAAGGAAGACGTGATTCTTTTCTTGTTCACAACAGGCCATTATGGAAGGGATGGTGATTCGGCTTGAGGGTTCCCCTCCATTCACGCTCAAGCTTTGAAGTTTTCCAACTTCTCTTCCGAGGTGCCAGCTGTGGTTTGGCCAGCCCTGAACCTTCCGGATTTTGGTTTCACCGGACATTCCCGTAGGTAATGCCCCTTCTTTCCGCAGTATAAGCAGAGTCCGTTCTTCCTGCGATGTTCTTTCTCGCTAAAAGACAATGAAGCCCTAACAGCCCCTATCTCCATAGCTTCTTGAGCGGACGTAGGTTTTTCACTGTTTCCTCCTCCTCTCTCATGCACCATTACCACCGGCTCCTTCTTACGTAATTCTCCTTTGCGCTCCCTTATGCGGTGGTCTAGACGAAGAGCGAGTTCTATGAGCGCGGAGCAAGTACGGGGTTGAGGGTCTATGTGTGCCAACACATCTTTCATTTCATTGTTTAGTCCTTGGTAGAACAGAGCCGACTGTTTGGCCTCCGGCCAGTCAGTTTCAGCAACTAGGCGACAGAAATTGTTTAGATAAGAAACCAGGTCTGATGTGCCTTGTTTAAGAACCAACAACTCCCGGTCTGCCGAAAACGTTTCAGCTCTGCGGTCAAATGTCTTTTCAAACTCCAACCGGAATTCGTCCCAGTCGTGGAGAAGGGGATCGTCTCTCCTAACTATGGGAACCGCCCACTGAGCTGCTTCCTCACCCAGGTATGAAATCAAAAAGGCCACTCTGGCTTGATTAGTCGCAAACATCTTGGGCTTACACATGAAATGTAGACGGACTTGCGTCATAAACACCTGGACCTTTTTGTTATCCCCATAAAACCTCTCGGGGGGAGCTAGCGGAATTTGAGTGGGTATTTCTACCACTAGGGACGAGGGAGTAGAGGTGCTAGCCCCTGCACTAAATGGATTTACTTGTATACTGTCTAAACGGGTTTTGATCTGAGCGTTCTCTGCCCTGGAAGCAGCAACCTCTCTATTGGAGGCAGCTAGTTCCGTTTGGACCAAAGCTAGTGCAGCCAAAACGTCATCCATAGTGGCCATTTTCTTTCAACACAGCCAAGAGGAGATTCACCTCCTTGGGCCGATAATTCTGTCACGATCCGACACGCTTCTCCTCGGGGCTGTGTTGAAAGACCTAAACCCGCTTTCGCGCAACCAACCCGTGACCCGATATTAATCACAGACCAGTAGGAAGGTTCCGCAATCGCGGGAAAGGAAGGGGACAGCGGGGAGGGAGATCTGAAACGATAAAAGACAAGGGATTTAGCTTCACACCCCTCCCTATCCACTCAAGAATACAGAGACGCCCTATTGATAAAGTAGACTCTTCCCTCACCCTAATTTCCCAGCATACCTGAAAAGGAAAATTCTAAGTCTTTATATGCAGGAGAGGGAAGGAAGATCCTATCAGTGGTAGAAATCTGGTAAGGAAGGAACACAAATATGTACATCAATACACAACAGTTTTACCATGTACACTTAAGCTTCTTTTCACCCCTCACATACCACAGCTTGCTGTGATTTTGTCTTGTTCCACTCTTCCTTTGAACTAGGTACCCCCCTGGTTCCTCTCCTGCAGTGTGAAACAAAGCACAAACAAGTTGTCGCAAAAGTACATGAAATAACCAAAGAGCTGAAGGTTAACTGCACCTTCTTAATGTTTCTTCCCGCTGACAAATGATAATGTAGTATTCTTTGTTGTCTGGCTTGCACTGGTTCGCAAATAACAGTCACGTATTTCTCACTTCAATGTGAGTCTGTGTTGATGATCCCACAAGGACCACCATCACTAACTGTTCCGAAATCCTTCCTTTCAAAGATTATATTATTCTTTCCCAGGGAATGTCCCAAGTTTGAAACGCATCCGCGTTTCACCGCCACTCGGGAGACCCAACTCCAAGACTTTCGTAGGTATCAGAAGGAAGGGGGAAACGGACTAACACAGCCGTGTCAGTCTATCCCCGGATAAGACACACACACAGGTACGGTTTCAACCGTTCTCCAAATCCGAGCGTTTCCAGCCGGAAACCACCTTGAAACGCCTACTCACTGTTACTCCAAGAATGCACGACCTCTCGACTCTCCGGTTCACCAAAATTATCGGCTCTGTCTCTACTGCCGGTTTGGTTTTTGTTTCCTGTTTTGCGCGACTAACATCTCGCGCGACTTCACCCTGGGCCTTCTGGGGTTTGTAGTTCGAAGGAAGCCAGGCATTGATTCCCCACGCATTGCGCGGACAGCGGACCCTACGGACCGATTCTGACAGGTCTCTCTTCTGGGTCATTAGGTATTCTCGGTTCTAGCAGTGCTTCCCTATTATTGTTAGGTGCCCTCTTCATGGCTCTGTCAATGATTTGTGTAGGGTAGTTGCGTTTCTTTAGTTTCTCTTGTAGATCAGTAGCCTGCCTCTTGAAGTCTTTAATCTCCGTACAGTTCCTCCGCAAGCGGAGGAACTGTCCATATGGGAGATTGTCCCAAAGGTGGTGGGGATGGAAGCTGTTATATAACAGCAGACAGTTCTTTGCTGTCACTTTAAAGTGAGTGGTAGTCTTTAAAGTGCCCTCATCTGGGTAGATATTCAAATCCAGGAAGACCAAGTTGGTCCGTGAGGTTGTGCTGGTGAATTTCAGATAGATGTTTTGTTGGTTCAGCCAGGTCATAAAGTTTTCAGTTGATGTAACATCTCCTTCCCATATAATCAACACATCGTCTATGTAATGTTTCCATGTTTTTATGTTGTTGACAAACTGGGGTGTAGGATCTTCTTCACTTCTAGGTGGTAGGCATACAGGCCAGCTATACTGGGAGCAAATGTGCTCCCCAAGTTGGTCTTGTGCATCTGTAGGTAGATGGTATCCTCGTAAGCAAAGAAGTTTTTTTGTAAGTGCCAGGAATGCACATTCCATAACCCCGTTATATGATGTGTGGTATCCCCAATCAGTAGTGAAGAGTACCTCCTCCATGATAGTTAGTGTCTCATCATGTGGGAGACTGGTATACAGACTTTCCACGTCCAGTCCCTGTTGGGTTCAAAGTCTATTCTTTGGGGTAGCTGTAGGACTTCCTTTGTATCGTTCAGGTATGTATCATTTATTTTAACCAGTGGGCGAAGGAAAGTGTCTGCAAACTTTGATAGTGGTTCTAGTATGGAATCAATGCCTGATACTATCGGGTGGCCTGGAGGTTGCGCAAGGTCCTTGTGGATCTTGGGAATGGTGTAGAAGTGAGGGGGCCTTGGTGATTTTTTGGTGAGGAAACTAGCTTCCTTTTTGGAGATCCAGTTGTGTGCTGTTGCTTCTTCCACCATGGAGGATATCCGAATCCTGATGGATTCTGTGGGGTCTTCTTGTAGAACTTCATAGTTCCAGCAGCCTTCAAGCAGTCTTCTGCATTTGTTGTCATAAGCAGTGGCGGTCGCACACAACTGGATCTCCAAAAAGGAAGCTGGTTTCCTCACCTCACATACAGGAAATTAAAAGTATGAAGTTACAGTCAGCCACATTATGGTAATTCTGTGTTATCCTGACATTAGAGCAACAACCTTCCCTATCTTGCTGCTCTGTTTCTCAAACCTAGCCCCAAAATGGCTGAAGGGACTTGAGGAAAAGGCATCTACTTTCAGTGGGACTGAATAAAACATCCTAACTGAAGGTGAGTTTGATTAGGATCCTCAGCTTTATGGGTGGCCTGCTGACCAGCTGAGTAATGCAGCACGCACTCAAATTTAGCAAGATATTGCTGCAGTGCAGTGGGTGTGTACCAGCGGTGGGGCAAGATGGCTTGTAAGTAAGGCTCCGATTTCCATTTTTACTGATTTTTACAGATAAATACAGACAGAAAACATTTATTTCTTTTTCTGTATTTATTTTGAAATGTGGATAAAAACTGAAAATGGGTTGCTATTTGAGTAACTCAAAATATTGTCTGCCATGACTGCCAGGCCAATAGAAATGTGAATTGATAGATAAGGGGCTTAAAAAAAAGGAATTTTAGGAAAGAGGCTTTAACAGCAGTAGATTTGTGCAAGGTTGATACTGAAATTTGCATATTTTCATATAAGTGCACTGATTTATCTTCTGCCGGTGTTCACAGCACTGAAACCTGGCAGACATTCAAGCATGACTGCATATTTATTGGTTAAATAAATGTGGAAATATACTAATTTCAGATAAATTTTTCCACAAAACCCATAATAAATATGGATCAATAGAGATGAAATTAGGAAAAAAAATATGGATAAATACAGACGGAAATGGCAAAAAAATAAACACCATAAAACCGGGAGCCCTAGTTCTAAGCGCTTGAAAGATGTGTTAGTTTATCATTAACATCTCAGACAGTGCCAGTCACTTCTTGCCAGATATCTCACATGGTACCTTAAAGTAACCACGAGAGAGTGATATATAATAATAGGTGGACATTAGACCTGTGTGTGTGATTCATTCCGCATTACACCCACAATACAAAATGACATTTTTTTTGTTAAAAGCAAGAAGGAGTCTATTTCTGAGCATGGGCAATCTAGGTCATCGCACAGGTACATTTAAACCATGGTATATGCATGCCAGACATATAGTTACACTTCCACATGAGTAGCAGCACACACAAATACAATATATTTTCAGCACCTGCACACTCATATATTTAATGTTACAAATCCGGAACACAACTCCATACAGATACTTACCATTATGCATTCAGTAATATCTGAGTACATCACATATGCACATGGAGATGGAAGGAGTGTGTAGTATGTTGGCATCTTGTAGCCATCATGATACAACATGGGTAAACAGTAGATCATGGCCAATGAAGTTTTGAACATTCCTAGCCTCACTATGTCAGCACCACAACTACTGTGTCTCAAGCTCCAATATAAAATTCCGATTGTATTTAACAATATATTGTTTGATACATTTTGATAATTTGCCCAAAATATCTTTAGTGAGTGGATCAATAAGTATCAAATACTTCCTGTCACCCCCATGTCACACATATTTATAAAGGGCCATTGCCAAAGTACAGTGTGCCACACAGCAAGCCACATATAAACAATGGGGAAGGTGTGATTGTTTGTAGTATGGGTAACCCAGAATTTTAAAGTTGACAGCTATTTGTAAACTAATCTGTTTCACCTATACCTGTAGGTTTCCATCTTGTACACAATGCCAATCCTCCCTGACTCTGTACAAACATGAATCATTGTGACACTTGGTGCAGTAAAAGTTGTCAAATGTTGACTGTCTGGGGAGGTCTCACACATGCAGTAACATGTACTCTCCTAAGGCAATGGAGTCCTTTGAGACTTTGTCCACACTAATCATTAGCATGTGCAAGAAATGTGTTGCATGGCCTATCCTTTGACTCTGTACAACAGCTGTTATTTACATATATTATGTATGACTTACAGAGTAGTCTCAGGATGGAATTCATAGACGGATTTTTGAATATCTACCAAACATCATTGACAACAGACTGTGAAACCACATAAGGCGTAACACAACTGGTTGCTCAAGAGGAAAAAGTGGCAACCAGCTAGTCATGCCCCTGCATACCTTGCCCTCTGTTTTGGACAATGGCCCGGTTCACTGGATTTAGACTAAGGTGAGGGTTCAGAGGTATGTGTAAGTCATGACGTACTGCACACAACTTCAGGGGAGTACATCAGCACTCCCCCTGTATAGTCAAGGCATCTGAATAATGGTTTTAGGTGGCCAAAAGTGTGCTCTGTTATGGCTCGTGTATGTATGTATGCCCTATTGTACCTATGCTGAGGTACATTAACTGCACATCTGTATGGCAAGAGATGAGAGGAGAGTGCATATGCAGCATCATATGAGGAGGAAAATGAAGACATATTTGTATATGTCCCTCCAGCATCTGTAGAGTTCATAATGTATGAAATGGTGCATGCAGTGCATGTTGGGGTCATGTGTGTGCCACAATAATTTTTAATTTATAATGGCTGTGTATATTAAAACAACATTTCTGTATATTAGGCTTGTCTGGTGCTTGAGTACTTACTCAGAAGCCATATCTTGCTAAAATCTCTTACAGCCAGCCGCCAGGCAAGAGGTGACCTGTGGAATATGTCACTATTATCTGTACTGCCTTGGAACACTGCCTGCAAGAAAGTAACTGGTCTGACACACACCCTGCACATTGATGGAGTGTCAGCCATACCTGTTGCTGAAGATTTGTGCATTGTGGTGAGATGGCTTAAGTGCCCCATGAATGCAATCAATTGCACCTATCGCTCGTTGAAAGCGGTAGTAGAGGTAGAAATCCATAGCAACCCTTTTCCTTCCTGCCAGTGTATACAGCATACATATGTAGAGATGTATTCCCCTGTTTATGCATCTCAGAACCTGATGCAAGCATCGGGGCTGGCTTGCCCACGATGTCACTGGACACCCTTTGGAAAGACCCAGTAGCAAAGAAATGGAAAGCTGCTCAGATCTTGACATAGGATGGGTTGGCGTGAGAGCAGCATGTTCCAGATTCAAGATCCTGCTTCCACTCAGGCACCATGTCCATGATGACGTCAGGGGGAAACCGGAATCTGGGGGTGATACCTTGACTGAATATCCCAAAGAGGCTAATCCTTTCAGCTCTCCTCCTCCTTCTCCTTATATCATTCTGTTGCATCACAAGGGGCAAATCAGCAAACACATTCAGCGACACGTTAGAAGGTCTGAAAGAGTTTGTGTGTGCCAGCTCTAATTTTACGTACGCATTCAGGCTGTGATTGGCTGTAGGCCTAACGACTTTCAGCTGGAGCTGGGTGGGGGATAGTTAGCACAGACATATGTATGTGGCGTGCTTGGAAGGAACTTAGAAATCTGAAGTTTGATCAGAGGTTTTGACTTGTATATTACATTCACATTTGGGATGTTTGTGGCAGACATGACACATAACTCATAGTTAAATGTACAACTGTAGTAGGGATATTGTATAATCCAAACTTATGATGTTCTTGTTGACACTTGAAGGGTCACATGTATAGGCTACTGGTATTGTTTCTTTCATGATTTTTCTACACTGTTGTCGCAGTGTGTGTTTTTGGCAATCACATTTACCCCTCTGATACTCACCCTACACATAACCATGCGTAACAGCCCAGTGACCTCATGTGGCTCTTTGCTATTTAAGTGAGATATTTTGTGCAATGTTGGTTGTACAACTAGATGTCATGGACCTCATGATGTGTGTATCTAGGCATATGTGTTGAGGAATACACCAATTAATGCTCTCTTCTTTTACTGTGTTGTGTTCTGCCCTGATAAAGCAATTTTCGCCCGGGTACGTAGGTTCAACCCTGAGTGCGGAGATTCCACACTCTAGGTGGAGATTTCGCCCCAAGTGCAGAACCTCTGCCCTAGTGGAGTGCACAGTTCTTTTGTGAATATTGAAAAGTAGTAAACTTGGACTTTTGGTCTAAACTTATACTCTTAGTCTAACTTTACCTTTGTGATTCAGGCACTAATTCACAAATGTGGCCTTACACTTTTGTGTAAGTTAAGGATTTTCTGCAATTCACAAAGGAATTTTACAAGTAGTATCTTTATGACTGCAGAATCTCCGCACTGGTGGCAGAGACTCCGCACATAACTAGATAGGCTGTTGTTACGATACTACTCATACATTTCATTTGTGAATTGCAAACATTCATAACCTTGCACAAAAGTGTATGTTTACTTTTGTGAATCAGACCCTAAGGCCCTAAACAGAAAAAAATATTAATAACTATAAATTAGTTGTAAACAAATATAAAAGCTAGTGCACAGTTGTTATTAAATTATAAAACATAGTAAATAATAAATGTGTACTATTTTTTCTGAATCACTGTTTCAAGCATTAAGAGCAATGCATACATTTCAGCCTCCTTTGTTAAAATAAGATAACAACAACATGCTGTATTCACGCAGGGAGCTGTAAGGAAACTCCAGAATACTGTACGACGGCTGGTAAAGACTTGCGCAGAAGTAACTTCACGGGTGGTGAAAGTAGAGGAGAGAGTGTCCCCTGTAGGGGACAGTTTAGTGAAACAACAAACTGCTGTAGAGATCTTGCAGAAATTTAAGTCAGACGTGGACTGGAAGCTCACGGACTTAGAGAATCGCGCACGTCGCAACAACTTACATGTGCTAGGTATAGCCGAAGCAAGAGAAGAGGCAGATCCCCGCAAATTTGTCGTCCAGCTGTTTAAAGAAGCTTTTCCAGAATTGAGTGCTTGGAACTGGGAAATGGAAGTAATTTGTGCGCATAGGTTCCCTTTTGTGGTGCGTCAGCGGGGGTATGAAACGCAGGGTGACCAGAACTCTTACCCCAGGGCAATATTAATATGTTTAAATAACTATTTGCTGCGTGAAGCTCTCTATGACTTGGCACGGCCGGGAAAAAAACTAACTGGTATGGGGTGTGAGTTTTTTGTTCGCCCGGACTTCTGCCCTCCGACTGTAAATGAACGATTGCAAATGCAGAAATTAATTGCTCCTCTCCAAGCAATAGGGGCCCAGGTTTTTTTGCTCAACTCCTCTAAATTAAAGGTTACTATCAATGGACAAACGAGGTACTTTACATCTGGTAGGGTGGCGCATGACTATTTAAAGGATTTGGAAAAAAGTGCTAAAAAGTAAACTATACAGTACTTGAGTGAGTTATAGGGGGTATGTAACCCTCTCTTGGGCTGCACTTGGTTTAATTTGGTTGGAGGGCAGGGGTAATCACTGTTTAGGCTATTTCGGGAAGTAACAATAAGTGTTTCTCTCTCCCTTAGGAAGCGTGTTTTCTTGTTTTTGCTTTCGGGATATAATTGGGTACTCTTTACTTTCGTGTTATTTGTTAATTATGTAATATGGAAAACTATGAAACTATGGAAAATCGTTCATGGGACAATGATGTTAATTGCAATGGCTCGTATGTGCAGGTAGTGTAGGATGAGTTTTTTTTTTTCTTCAAACTACATGAAACATAGAGGATATTGTGAAATTATGCGAATTTACAGTTCTTATCTAATCTGGGTAAAGACAGGGTACCCAATGTATGTTTATCTTGTTAGAGGCGAAGCAAGTAGTTTAGAATGCTGAAGAGAAAGAGAGACACAGGAGGGTGGTAGGGAAAGTCGATGGGGGGTACGGCTGTAGCACCTCGACATCGCTGAGGACATGGTCCTTTTGCCTCATTTTGGGTGGTGGGGGTGTGGGGGAGTGGGCAAGGGTGTTGTGGGGTGGGGGGTGCTGGGGGGAGGGGAATACATAAAATAATACATGAGAATAGGTTGGAAGTGAGTCAATTTGTTAAAAATATCATGTGTTTTTGGTCGAGAGTTGGAGCTAAACTGGTGAAGTTTCAATTATTTAAATGTCTGGTAGGGGTAATAGAATAGGTACATTGAATGTTAGGGGGCTGAATTCAATAGATAAAAGACGTCAGACAGCACAGGAACTGCAAGCCTTGTATTGTGATCTAATTTGTCTCCAGGAGACTCACATGGTATGGTGAAAACGCTGATTGCTCGAAGAATTGGGATTTAACCTTATTGCCTGTACTAAGTTCTCGGGCACGGCTAGAAGGGTGGTAATTTTGGGAAAGAAGGATATTGATAATACAGGAAAAATTCTAGTTGATGATTTAGGTAGATGGGCAATTGCAGAATGTGTAGTCGGATTGTTAACTTTTACGATGTGTGTGGTCTATGGGGCTAATCTTGATGAAGCGTCTTCCTTAGAGTTCTTAAATGTGGAGTTAGCTACGTGGCCGACACCGCTGATCCTTTGTTGAGATTTAAACATAAATCTAGCTCCTAATATTTTAGGTAATGAGAAGGAAAGGTACAGTGGTCGTAATCCACGGGTCTTCAGGGCATTACAGGCCTTAATGACAGCACATGGGCTGGTGGATGTATGGGCTTTTTTAAGGGGGGGGTGCTCCGGGTTACACGTTTTTTTCTTTTCCTCATCGCAAACTGGTCCGGCTTGATTATTTTTTTGCTCCTCAGTCATTGTTGAAATCGGCCGCTGTTCAGGTATACCCAAGAATAACGTCTGATCATGGGCCGGTGGTGCTCTCAATAGCTGACATGGTAACTCCTATTAGGCTAAGAGTGTTCTCTTTTGATCGTAAGTTACTATTAGAACAGCAATTCACTGTATATATGAAACAGTGGATTGGTACCTTTTTTAATATTAACCGGGGCACTAGTAGTGTTGGTAATGTTTGGGATAGTTTTAAAGCTGCATTCAGAGGAGAGGCCCTGAGTTTTGGTTTATATAATCAAAAACAACAGGCGGCAAAACTTCAGGAGCTTTATCGAGAGCTTGCAAAAGCTGAGGAGTTACTGGCGCAGGATATACGGTCTGGGGTGGATGTATCTGATCGGATGACAGCAGTGGCAGGAATTAAAGCAAGGTAAATCTTAGATGGTCGGAGGAAAGTGCAAAGAAATTTTTTGTTAAACAACAAATTCAATATGAGTACGGGGAGGCAAGTGGTAGATGCCTTGCCCAGAAATTACGGTTGAGGGAAGCTGCACAGCAGATTGACAATATACTAGATTCAAGGGGGAAGTCGGTAGACGATGAAACTGGTATATTGGAGGTGTTTAGGCAATTTTATGAATTATTGTATCAGCGAGATGAGTATGACCCGGATAGGGCGGTTAGTCTTATTGAACAATATTGCTCAATAGATCTCCCTGAAGAAGAAAGAGAAATCCTAGAAGCAGCATTCTCACTTAAAGAATTAGAACTGGCAGTAAATGGGTTGGCCAGGGGCAAAGCCGCAGGCCCAGATAAACTACCTTTGGAAATTTACAAGACTTTTTTTTCAGTTTTAAAAACGGACCTCTTTGCGACGATGAGAACTGCTCAGCAAGGTGCCCCTCCAAGGAGCTGGAATGAGGCATGCATAGTTGTATTTCATAAAAAAGGGAAACCTGCAAATCTTCCGGGGTCCTATCGTCCCATTTTGCTGTTAAATGCGGATGGGAAAATCTATTCGAAGATTCTGGCGAATCGGTTGTCTGGTGTTATTACTACATTAGTTTCCACTATACAACTTGGATTCATTCCACAGTGGGGAACGGCGGACCATGTCCGGCGGGTGATTACTTTATTTGATTATGTTAAGGTTACTCAAGAACCATTATGTTTAATTTTATTAGACGCCGAAAAGGCCTTTGACCGGGTCTCATGGTGTTTTCTGTGGGATGTAATGAGGCATAGGGGGTTTGGTCCAGAGTTTATAACAGCACTCCAAACACTCTATTGCCAACCTATCGCTCGTATTAGTACCATGGGACTTGTGTCTGAGGTAGTTGAAATACAAAGGGGCACTAGGTAAGGATGCCCTTGCTCTCCTCTTTTATTCTCATTATATATCGAGCCATACCTAAGAATGCTTGAACTAGTGCCAGAATACTACCTGTGGCTATACAAAACTACCAGTTTAAGGTCCTCGCTTATGCGGACGATGTTGCTGTCGTCATGCCGAACCCTACAGTAGCGATGGAAGAGATTGAACAGTTAGCTATGAACTTTGGTGCAGTCGCTGGTTACAAGCTGAATGCAGCTAAAACCCAGCTATTATGTGCCAATTTGGCAAAGTTTTCGGATCCTCTGGTTTGTGAGGAGGTTACTTATCTGGGGATTAAGTTAAGGGCCTCTACAACGGCCTTGGTCAAGTCTAACTGGGAGGATTTAACAGTAGGGGTCAGGAAACAACTGGACCAGGCAGAATGTCTACACCTTTCCTTAGTGGGACGGTGTAGTTCATTAAAAATGATGATATTCCCGCAAATTCTGTATTTTTTTAGGTGTGTCCCCCTTGAAATTCCTAAAGCTTGCTTGGGACAACTTCAGGCTCTATGTATGCATTTTATGTGGTCTGGGGGCAAGGCTCGTAGGGCTGGGAGGTATATGATTCTGCCAAGAATTTTAGGAAGTTGGTCGGTACCAGATTTCGCATTTTATTATTATGCATGCATGGTTAAAGGTATGAATGTTTTGTTAACCGGGTTGGATCCATCGAATATGGCGGAAAGTCCATCAATATACCAGATGTTATTGGGGGTGAAGGCTAAAAATTGTTTGTTTTTACACCAAGAATGGAGTTATTACAAACGTACACGTTTTAAGGTCTTAATGGAGGCATTTAAGACTTGGAGAATATTGAGGAAAATGTTCAGTATTGAGAAAATCTCCTGGTACACTCCATTGGCATCTCCTATATTCTTGCCAATTGACTTATGGGATCGGGTGGTGTATCAATGGCGGCAGAAAGGTTTAAGGCTGGTTGGAGATTTATACAGGGATGGCTGTTTGAAATCGTTTCAGCAGCTTCAGGAGCAGTATCAGCTTCCCAGGGAAAACTTTGTGAAGTACTTGCAAATAAGGAATTTTTTGTCTCAAAAAGGAATAATTTTCCAACCTAACTTACTGATAGAAGATAATACAAAAGTAGTAAAGATAGGAGTGTTATATGGCCATGTGTTAGGTTCCAAGAGGCATGATTTAGAGCAACAAAATTCTAACTGGGGGAACAAACTAGGGAGGCAGGATATACGAAAAGAAACCTCACTGGAGATGGCCATAAATGTATTCATGTCCGCAAAGCTATCTGCACAGCATTACAAGTCCATTTTTAAATTATATTACACACCCAATAAGATTTCGAAATGGCAGGGGGATGCTGTGGGGAAATGTTTTCGATGCGGTTACCTATCAGCGGATGACCTTCATATCTTTTTTGGCTGCCCACGGCTGATATCTCTATTAACACAGGTCGAGAAATGCTTATCGGTCATTGTGGGTAATCCATTACAATTAAGTGCAACCCAGGTAATTTTAGGAGTAGAAATGGGGCCAATAGGTCCAGGCCTATTACAACAACATGAAAAGTTTATATTTTTAGCAACAGCTGTTTACCGATTAGTAATAGCCTCTTGTTGGCTACAGCGAGAACCGCCTTCCTTTGAATTATGGAGGGCACGCTTTTTTTCAGTATATTACATGGAGTCTAGTTTATATGCCCTTAAGGTGCATAAAAAGAAGAAGCTTGGTCAACACATTTGGGGTAGTGTTACTAACTATTTAGAGTCTTTAACCTGATGTTATGTTTTCCTCTCTTTGTAATTGTATTGTACCCATCATAGTCAGGTCTATGTAATTACCCGGTTGACTTATTAATTCGGGTATGTTTAAGCTTTCTTTGATAATTGATCCTTTTTGCAGTGCTGTATTTATTTGCTCCTGGTGTATTTCTCCAATTATTGTGTTCTATTATATATGTACTGTGTTGTTATGACTCGCTACCAACTAACTCATGTATTTTGCAATAAAAAAAAAAAAAAAAAAAAAACAACATGCTGTATTTCGCAGCCCGCGTTTGCCTAGAGCCAAGCATAAATAAAGGAAATCCCAATGTTTTCAGAGTCCCTGCTCACTATAATAATGTGTTCCTCAGTCTTTCCTGCCTTTTAAAAGCAAGTGCACATGTGAAAGAAGACCAGTGTTGGATTGGGATCTAACATAGGCCCAATTACCAAGAAATGGTGCCTATTATACGAAAACAAAGGTAGCCCTGGGCAAAGAAATCATGGCTCTCATCGGGAAAACATGGCAGCTTGGAGCTTTGTGGTATATTTTCTTGATGGTCTTTAAGGGATGTGGGATGACAAGCTTCTGGCTGCTACTGGCATGGTTTATAATACTGGGGTATTTCACGGTCCCCATTAGAAAATATAGGACTGCGTATGCGGCCAACAGGACTTCAGAATGGAGAGACTGTGTCCATCCAAATGATCGGAAACTGTTGGCCCAACTCCTAGCTTGCTCACAATGCCTCACATGAATCCCAACCCTTCTGAGGTGGCAGGTGATTTTGGCAACCCTGAATATGGCACTCTGATCCCCAAGGGAATCGTGGAAACAGATCTTACCCCTTTTGTTGCTTATTCAGGCATGCCCATGGGAAAACGCAGGTAATATATAAATATAGTTTTCAATACATGAATTGAAACAATCGTAATCTTGCATAGAAAGAATGTACTGTGGTTGGCAAGTAAATAAAACAAAGCAAGGTAATCAGCATTGTGAACCTGGTGAAAAGAATGAACAGTCCAACCATGGCAGTCTGGTTGCTATATAACTAAATTCCTACCTAACTCTATCCCTACTCTGAGAGCATAGTGGGTGTACCCTCTGCCCGATCTCGATAGACTGACAGCCCATACCTGAGGTACTTGGTCTGGAGTTGTATTGGCACTCCTTCTCTACAGGATCAGCATTGAATATCAGCATTGGGAGAGATGATATTCATCCAACAACTGTTGTGGCTAGAGTGCCCCCTCTGATGCACAAAGGGACAGTGAACTTTTTACATAATAGAGCCCGTAACTTTGCCGCCACTGTTGCCTCCTTGCTTGGGGGAGCGGGACCAGGACTGCAAATCCCAGGCTCCTTTGTTGCCACCATCACCAACGCCAGCATTCCACGCCTGGAGGCATTTTAAATTTTCATGAGGGCTCCCGCAGGGCGGCGCGCTTGTAACTTTGCTGCCACTGTTGCCACCTTGCTTGGGGGAGCGTGACCAGGACTGCAAGTCCCAGGCTCCTTTGTGGCTTGTTGCACCCCCACCGACGCCAGCATTCCGTGCCTACAGGCGCTTAAATTCTCCGGACAGCTCCTGCAGCCCGTGATGCCCGTAACTTTGCCACTACTGTTTCCACCTTGCTTGGGGGAGTGGGACCAGGACTGCAAGTCCCAGGCTCCTTTTCGGCTCGTTGCCGCTGCCACAGACACCAGCATTCCATGCCTGGAGGCACTTGAAATTCTCCGGAGGGCTCTCACAGCGCAGGACGAGCGGGGGACGTGTCCAGCAATGCCCGGGCCACACCCGGGCCAAGGGCAGGCCCTTCTGCACCTGTCAGCGGCCAACAGAGGCCAGGTTGGGCCACCCCTCTTTCGCAAAGAAACCATCAAGGGTAAGCGTAAATTCCCGTGCACGAATGATATGGTAAAGTCAAAAGCAAAATTACCTCATAACTGTGCCTCCATTATATCCTACCTAACAACTGCAATTGGAGCCTTAACATCTGAGGTCCATAATGTAGAGGCGCAGCAGGGTTGAGAAATGAGGCAGCATAAGGTATTACCCCTCCTTTAGTAGTTCCATGTAACATAACCTCAGGAATAGACACTGTTATTGACCCAGTAATGGGGTTTGTGGCTCTATTTGGGAAAATAAAATATTGTCGACCTTACATCAGGACCCACAGCCTGAAGATGGTGGGAGTCCGGAAACTAATACATTTACGGCACCGACCACAGCCCCTAATAATAAAAGGAGGAAGAAAGGTTTAAAGCCGGGTCTCAACAGAAAGGAACTGTTAATTCAGGAGGGGTCTGGGAGACACGTGATCATGGAGTAGCGGCCACTTTCTCATCCCAATACAACAACCACTGACTTAATCTTATCACATATTGATACGCTCTTTGGGACACTCAGGGAAGAGTTAATTATTTGTGCGAAATCTGGGTTAGACTGCATGATGGAGAAGCTGTCCAGTATAGAGATCAAACTGGGCGGTTTGGCAGATTCAAGTGCAACGTCCAGGGAAAAGGGTAAAAATGTCACGTATAGTGAATCTTCTATCAATTAGTACATTTATAGAGCGCGCTACTCACCCGTGGGGGTCTCTAAGAGCTGAAGGGGGGTCGCTATTGCTCGAATAGCCAGGTCTTGAGGTGTTTCCTGAAGGTGAGATGGTCCTGGGTCAGTCGTAGGTGTGCGGGGAGGGAGTTCCATGTTTTGGCCACCAGGTAGGAGAGCGATCTTCCTCCGGTGGTGGTTCTGCGAATCAGTGGGACGGTGGCGAGGGCGAGGCTGGCGGAGCGGAGCTGACGGGCGGGAGTGTAGAACGAGAGACGGTTGTTGAGGTATTCTAGCACCCATAATACACACCACACTCATAAGGTGACTCCCATGGGGGAAGAATGTCCCAGTATTTCACTTTTTGGGCCCCGAAAACCCAATGAGATTACCTCAAGGAATAAAATTGGTACCGGGCAGCTGGATAGTAAAGGAACCCAATAGAGGCCTGATACCACACTTACGATGGGATCAGGCAAATCATACACACAAGGGTCTGATAACCAAGATAGGCTTCACCTACCTCCTGAGGCTACGCTGTTGTTATGGGTCTTAATAGGGGTGCCCCCTCTCAAGAAAATTGTTACTGAATCAACAGAAGAGCTTATTCGTAAAGCTGCTAATGATTTCAGAACAGTATTTAATCAGATGAACTAGTACAGGGGAGTCCAGGTGGGACTTCGATACTTAATATATATTTGGATGCAAAGTTTTTTTAAATGACAGCACATTTATTATCTGCATAAATGGAATATCATAAACTTAAACAGTAGTTCTAATGCTCACACAAAAATTGGAAGTGCGTGAAGTGGGGAAGTGCTGGTGACATTTAAAAATTACATCGCATTGAAAAACAACAACAATAATTATCAAAACTCCTAAATAAATTGAGTGTAATGATGGAATTTTTGTTGGAGAGGTAGACGCCGTTTCGATCTCAAAAGAATATATCGTATCGTCAGGGGAATTAATTCACACAGATTAATTAACCTGACGATACCGGGTTGCTCCAGTTCACCCTGCTGACTTCTGCTGCGAGAATCAAATTTGACGACCGCACACGCCAGTCAAGAGCGGCTTCTCCTGATCCACTACGGGCTGTACTACATACCCTCCGGCCCCATGTGGGCCTCTAAATCACCGGTACAAGAGAGGCAAACTGTCTAAACCAGATGCCTCTAGTAGCACCTTAAGCTGCCCGAATCTCCACGGGTCCTTTATTCATCCTGACGCCTTGTGCATTTCATGCAGCCCGACTGCATGGCCGGTAGACTTGAACCTTAGCGACGCACCCGCCTTCGAATTTTACTCATTGCCCGGGTACCCTGAGCACTCCAACGCTCCACCTACAAATTCTATCTGCTCACACATGTCATGCCCCGAATTCCCTACAACACTGCACCTTTAATGGTACTGCTATTTAAGACACCAAGACTTTCGGAGCAACGCTTTACATTCTTGCGTCTAGCTCCGTTGGTTCTGGTGTTCCGTCCTGTTCCTGTTTGCCTGACTTCCTTTTTTGTGATTCCGGCTCCGATTACGCTGTGGGAGTGTTTCCGGCCCTCGCGCTCGTGTGCGGGCTCCAGCTTTCCTTCTCCCCTCAGTGTTCTTGAGTTTAGCGGGCGTCTCTATATCTGACGTCCGCTTTCGTTTCGATACAGTTTGCTCTGTATCGTGGACGCAACCCCCTTCCTTGAGTCCCGCCCGGCGGCCGGGCTCTTCCCCGCCATCCGGCTGGGCTCAGCCTCAGTCCTTCGGTTATCTTTGTTGCTCCGCCCGGCGGCCGGGCTTGGTCTCCGCCGTCCGGCTGGGCTCCTCCTCAGTCATCCCTATCACCTGGGTCGCTCCGCCCGGCGGCCGGGCTTGTTCTCCGCCGTCCGGCTGGGTAGCACTTAGGCCCCCTAGCTAGTTAGTTTCCTTCTCCTTTGATTTTCTTTACACGTTGGTGCTCCGTCCGGCGGCCGGGCCTGTTCTCCGCCATCCGGCTGGGCACTCATTCCCTTCATAGTTTTTCCTTCACTCTATGCTGTATCCCTATTGGGCACATCTTCATTTTCACCCATTCCTTGGCCAGCTTCACATGTGTTCTGGGGTTCTTGCGTGGACCTGAGTGGGGCGCAGATTTCAACCTTCACGACTTAGAATCACGGTAACAGCGCTATGCGCTGCATACATATATGTTGGCTAATGTTATGACTATAATAGAAATCTGAATGTATGTCTTGTTTCGTAGATTTCCATGCAACGGTCAGTGGTGTTGGCATCAGCTCATTGTCATATCCATCAGAATGGTGGATGTTTTCCAGTAGTCTTCTACACCATACAGAGTGAGAGTTAAACACGTCAGATTCGAGACACTTATGTGTGCAGGGTTAGAAGAAAGTGCTTACTATTATTTTTCTGTCATCTTTGTAACAGCTCAAGACGAACTCCTAAGATTATCCCACATATCAGTTCTGCGACATAGACAAAATGAATGTGGTATGTAGGGGTCATATACATAATTTTGACAGGGTGTATATGTGTATTGTGTTTAACCTAGATAGATTGTATATTTACCTTTCTTTACAGCCCACCTGTTGCCAAGTGTCCATTCTGAGTTGCCACACATCCACTCTGAAGACCACCGTCAAGCTCTTTTTCCCCCAACCTTTCCTTGCTTTGTCTCCCTGTTTTCCCCTGGCGAGCCTTTCGATACTCTAGTGTTTGATAGAGTCGGAAGGCCATAGGGGAAGGCTGTGGAATATTCTTCAGATTCCTGACGCTCCTGCGGAACCTGCTTGGAACTCATTATAACACTTTCTCGTCCTGATGAAGATCTCAATCTTTTGAGATCGAAAAGCCGTCGACCTCTCCAACAAAAACTCCATTATTATACTCAATTTATTTTGGAGTTTTGATAATTATTGTTGTTGTTTTTCAATGGGGTGTAATTTTTAAATGTCACCAGCACTTCCCCATTTTACGCACTTCCACTTTTTGTGTGAGCACTAGAACTACTGTTTAAGTTCATGATATTCCATTTATGCAGATAATAAATGTGTCATTTAAAAAAACCTTGCGTCTAAATATATATTAAGTATGGAAGTCTCAATTTGACTCCCCTGTACTAGTTCATCTGATTGAATACTGTACTGAAATCATTGGTAGCCCAGGCTACCTGAGGACGATTTTGGCCTCTACCAGACCTTTGTTCTACACATCAACGCTAATACTACCCCTGATCTCACTACTGGGGTCCCCATGTTCTTTAAACATAGACCGGTTGGAATTACAGCACTGCCATTGGGATTTTTCTATCCCCCAGAAATGTTTGAGTGGGCAAGAGACCCGAATGCTTTGCTAAGATAACCCCTGGGGAAGGATGTTATGAGTTATGTGCTAGAACTAAGAACAGTGGTGGTTATCCCCCTTTGATGAAGACGAGTAAGCATCCCATAGTCCACTCACCTTTGGCTGATGTTACAAGAGAAAGGGCTACTGATAGTAGGCTGGGATTAGTAAATAGATTTACTCCGCTGAGCCAGCTGTATAGCAATGACTGACTAACCAACTGTTCGCCAAAACATGGGCAGGTAACTGGTAGTTGTAGGGATCACACAATCAACCCGATTTGGGGAGAGGAATCAAGTATGATAGGGCAAGTCAAAATACTCAGCTGGAATATAGCAGGGCTAAAAACAAAATTGATGATGTTATGTGGAATGGTTTATTAAAGGAGTATGTGTGATCGGGCTACAAGAATCCTTAGAAACTTAAAATATTCTCTGGTTGGATGGTTACACAACTTATTTTGAACCTGCAAGGTCATATTTAGCTGGTAGGTCAAAGGGAAGATTAATAACCCTAATTTCTCTAAAGGTCACAGATACTCATTGTAAACCTGACTCCGGGTCAGTAAACTGTTTAGCGATCCAAATCACGCCTATTAATACACCTAAAGTACTTATTGTTCATTTTTATAATTCAGTTGACATAACTTCTGCTAATGAACATCTGTGTAGTCTTAATTGTTTTCTGGAGTCCTATATGGAAAAGCAAGTCCCACCTTATTCGGTTATTATTCTAGGAGATTTTAATATTAATTTATGCCTCAAGAACTTCCATGTTACAGATAGTTTAGGTCCTGGCAATGATTCAGAGACACATTTCATACACTCACAACAAGGGGAATTCTTAGAGGATACCTTGGCGGAATTTGGTCTATTGTAGCCCAATGATTTGTGTGGTAAGGATGATATCCCATCTTTTAAGGGAAGGGGAGTGTATTCTAACATTGATTATATTTGTATCAATACTGCTGTGGAAACCCATGTTGTAGCATACACAGCTATATGGTCACAGTTTAGTGATCATAATCCCATAAATCTCATATTGGCAGTGGTATCAAGATCAACCCTAAGGCCAACAGACGTGTCTCTAACTTAGCTTTAAAAGCAAAAGAACAGAGTCATAGACTTAAGTGGTGTAAGGTAATTCCGGACGAGTTTTGTCATGATCTAGTCAATACTATAGGAATGGCGATAGATCTCTGTTCAGACAACATAATGAGGGACAACAAGATCCTTACAGCTTATGTAAGGATATGAAATCCGGTAGCTAGAGCCCTTACATACCCGTATAAGGAACTTCCAAACAGAGGAGAGAGGTGGTTTGACCACAATTGTTCAGTTGCCCATCAAAAGCTGTTGGTCGCCTTAAAACATACACCACAAGATACACCTCTCATAGCTACCCTTAGGAAAACATATAAATTGGCGATACACACACGCAAATTGGAAATCAAACATGAGGTGTGGAATGATCTGCTGTCCAATGATGTAATCAGGAACAGTGCCAATTCTGGGACATTATTAATAACCGGAGTGACCTTACAGGCGCATACAGAGCGGTCAAAACATGTTGACTCTGGCAGTGGTAAGAGGGATGCCTTGAGGTTCCTAATTACTTCTTAGAGGCTTATTCCCATCCTTTTCATCTATTTTCTTTACCCTGGTAGGGGTGTCAAGGAAAGTTTAATAAAGGTTGTATTCTGGTTGACACCTTTAATCAGTTTTAATCACTCCTCATACTGCACTTTTTTGTCGCACTCCTCGGTTGAGATCACTTGGTGTTTGCACGATTCTCACCAATTTATGTGTTTAGTGTTGTCTATGTCCATTTGTCCTGACTATATGTCGTGTTAAGAGAAATTTATTATTTTTTCCCCTCCCTTATGCTCCGCCCTGTGTGGGGTACACCAGGGCGTATTGTAAGCAGGCCCGATGATGAAGCATGTCACATACCTTGGTATGTGAGTGAGGGCAGTTTTTTCAAATAGAGTGATTTCCCCTTATCAGGACCCTCTCTGTTTTGTTGTGCATACATGTATTTTTATGTTACATACTCTATCCACCCCTTATGTGTGTACAATTGAGGTCTTTGGGGGTCTGGGGTGGTAGATTTTAAACTAAGTTGACCCTCGCCCCTCTTTTGTGATTGAACATTATTAATAAACCATTTTTCTTAGATACTAATCGCAGTCCACTGGAATGTAATATTCCAGAGGAGGAGTGGTTTAACCATTTAAATCCCATATGTGGTAATCAGGAGGACGAAGGGCCCTCAGTTACACAGGGGCAGATTTACAAGCCCCTTACGACACTTTTACGCTGCTGTTGCGTCACATTTGTGATACAGCGGCGGCGTAAACCATGCGCCACGTTGCAACTTATTTACAACGTGACGCATCTAGGCAGATGCGTCACGTTGTAAACCCCTGCGCCACATGAAACCTGTGTCAGGTTTAATGTGGGCGTCTGTCGCAGGATGGGCGTTCCCTCGCAGGAAAGCCCCGTAAAACTGACGCAGTGAAATCTACAAGATTTCACTGAGTCAGTTTTATGACGCTGCTGCGTCAAATCCTTGAAGCAGGCGTAAGGAGTGACGCACCACGTTAGGTATGGGCGGCCCCAATGCATTGCAGGAGTTGCATCGCGCTTGCGACGCAACTCCAGTAATGTGCAGCCCGTACGCCACAAGATGCATCACGCATCTGCCCCTCCTTGCACCATGGTGCCCCGCATTGTAAATGCGACGCATCCATGGTGGCGCAAGGGGGCGATTGCATGATGTATCTGTTCTAGCGCATCCCTGCTGATTTGCAGAGATGCGCCAGAAGTTCTAAATCTGCCCCACAGTTTATATTTGAGGGATATACTTTGGTCTTCATGGATAAAGAAGGAGCTGTTGCAATCTCCCAAATGTCGAGTAATAAAGCTCTGGGCCTGGATGGTGTCCCGACTGATCTTTTTAAATCCAATGTGACACTATGGTTCAAATTATTAGCTAATGTTTTTAACATGGCCTGTAAATTTGGCCTGCCTAGACCATGGTCTCGGTCAGATATAATCCTGGTCTTCAAAAAGAGAATAGAGAAGACCCACAATGCTATAGGTCAATTTCACTGATAGACTCACCAGTGAAAGTATTAGGAAGAGTGGCTCTCAGTAAACTCACTGATTGGCTAAATGAGACCAACATACTCTCAAATTTGCAATATGGGTTTAGGAAAGGGAGGTGTACCACGGACCAGTGCCTAAATTTGCTTTTCCTGGCAAGTAACTATACCATCGCAAAGAAGGAGATGCTTTATTTGGAGTTCAAGGTTCTTTCCTCTGCCTTTACCTGAGTAAATAGATCCAAGCTATGGGTGTTACTATTAAAACTAGGAGTGGACAAGAATATTATAAACTTCCTGGCTGACCAGCATCAGGATTTAACAGCTACAGTGAGATTTGATCAAAAGGGCAAACTTACGCAAGGCATCCACATCATAAAAGGAGTAAGACAGGGATGCACTTTAGCCCCCCTATTATTCACTCTATATATTAACAATCTTGACTCAGTTTTAGAGTTTTAGAGGGAGTGAACAAGGACATCCCGCTTGTGGGGGAGTGGTTGATTTCAGCTCTCCTATATGCGGATGATGCCACCCTACTAGCTAGAACAATGGTTGGCCTACAGCGCCTTTTAACAACCTTTGCCGATTTTATAAGATCATTGGACCTAGATGTACATTTTTATAAATCTCACACATTGATTATGGGCCCTAAGCCAAGAAAACCTAAAATGCACTATTGTGAAGGAAACGTGATATCAAGGATCAAATCATTTACCTATTTAGGTGTTTATTTGATGAAAGGGGTACGTGGGTACTGCAAAAGAAAGCTAAGAGAAATGTAATGTCCAGATCTACATTAGCAGCCTTGACTTTGTACGTAGATTAGGGGCAAAGCCAATTCATGCAATGTTAAACATATACAGAACTGAATGCATTGCCATATCAAATTATGGCTCCGACATATGGGGATATAGAGAAGTATAGGATATCCAAATAGTGGAAAATACATTTTTGAGAAACTTGCCACAATCAACATCCTCTGATGTAATGCACCAGGAAACCGGTATAGGTTTCGTGTCAGATCTAATTGGAATGGCACCCCTACTTAAATGGATAGCAATTTGGATAAACCCAGAGCTAGAAATGATTCACAAAATTATCCGCGATTGCCTAGCAGTAGATCGAGCAAATAGCATCCCCTGGTTGAGCTATGTGAAAAGGCTTGCAATGCAATTAGGAAGGCCTGAGTTATTCGCCTTCCCAGATAAACTATTGAAGGAAGACATCCTGTGGGCCAAGAATACTTACTTGCAGTTGGCTCATATGGAAAGAGAGGCCAGGGTATTGACAAAACCGTCGGCATGAGCACATCAATTGTTAAAACCTTCATGTGCATTTGAACCCTATTTAAATGTTGTAACTAATCAGCATCATTGTTTCAGTTTAGTAAGGTTTAGATTTAATCAGTTGCACTTATTACTCGCTGAACCACAGGGATGGAAAAAGATTGAGGACCTGGGTGCTTGCACTTGTGACAATTTCTCTACCCAGGACTCGTTGCACTTTGTTTTATTCTGCGAGCATTTTTTGCACATTCAGAAACGTTTATTTTACCAATTTCAAGGAGCAAAGGATTTTTACTGGTGGGGCCTGCTTTTATATACTTACAAATGTTGCCCAATGTCTGGGAAATTTTTAATATAGCTAGTTTTTTAACAGCAGCGGTCAGAATCTGGAAAAAGAGAGGGATAGTTATGACCTAGAATATATTAACCACTTTCTAAATAGTTTTAATGAATTAGATCATGCATTGCCTGTTTATTGATGATTAAGCTGTATGTGTACCTTATTTTGTTGGTGTTTGTGTTATATTAGTGTTTTCAATATATATAGTGTACTTTTATTGTTTTAATTAACCGAATACAGTCAATTTGACTGATTGACTATATATTAAAGCCACTGCGTAAGAGATACAACTCTGATGCAAGGTTGTGTGTAGATGTTAGAAGCTTTCTTCGAGCAGAAATCGCATATGCTAGGATATCTTGTTCTATATTCCTAGCCTTAAACGAAGAGTACAGAATATGCAGTAGGAAAGATTTTTTTAAACCAAGCAGCATATGCAACGTTACTTGGAAACATATCATGAAGATAAAATATGTGAAAGGTAACATGGGCTAAACCAAAAAAAATGTATAAGAAGTCTGCTCACAATGTGTAAAATGTAAAATAAGAGGGGAACCAAAGTGGTCCCAAGACGGCTTCACTGCAGGGGACATATTTGAATGAAATGCATTATGTTCCCTCCTTATCAAAAATACAACATCCTATGCACAAAATCATATTCCTGCTCCTGCAATAACACATTCTGGTATTGGTCTGTGGACCCTAATTGGCAGCAGGACCTCTGTACGAATGTATTCTCTTTGTAGTATAGTTAATGTAGTGGACCCCAATGAGAAGAAAAACCGACGTATGAGTTTCAGGCTTGTTCCCAGCCCAATACAATTTGTCAGATTGAGATGGGAAATTATTATGCCTACTATTCAAATCCCAATAACAATTTAGCTTGTGGCATGCACTACACTACTGGCCAATAAAGGGTGAAGAAGGCTTCCTTAAAAAGCACTGAAGCTCCCCGTGACATGATACCTTTTGCTAGATTTAGAGCACCCATGTTGCAGACCTGTACATCATGGCATATATTTCAATATGCTCATTCAATCCTTAACCTCTAAACAGACAGCGAAAACAAAGTGAACAGCAGCTTCAATTAACTTTGAGAAATAGCAAGCTGCCCCTGGCTAAAAGACAGCAGACCCATGTTACATAACAAAAGAATGGATGGGAAAACAGCATGACAACATACATGCTGCGCTACATGATCAGCGCGGATCTTTTGTTTTGCATAGTTCTATGCCGCCAAATTACAGAGAACAGTATCTTCTCCATAGTGGAGTATAAACACTTCATTATCAAATTATTTGCATTTGCTTAGAAAGAGTAATCCTTAACTATCCGTGTTTAAATTACACTGTGCATTTATCTGTGCTCGGATAATTTGCTGTGGGCATGTGAGTGTGTTCATGGGTACAAACATTTACCAGAAATGGTTAACTTATGCTAAATAAAGCAGAAGACGGAATAATACGCAGTGTCTACTTTCTTATACAATAGTTATTAAAACAAAGCCAGTTTTTGATGTAGAGGGAAAGCCAGAACCTGCTAGAAAGGACTGTGCTTAACCCCCCTCACCCTGCGTTCCTGGCGATGGCCCTTGATGTGCATTGGTGCTGGAACAAATGTCAAAGTGAGAGTGATGCCATCAATATTGCACCACTGAAGTCATAGGGTGGCTAAAAATCCAGGAGCAGATTTACAAGGCCCTTGCGCACTTTTACACCACCGTTGCGTCACTTTTGTGACACAGTGGTGGCGTAACAAATGTGTTGAATGTACAAAATGACGCATCTAGGGAGATGCGTCAAGTTGTAAAATCCTGCGTCACATTATACCAGCGTCAGGTATAATGGGGCAGATTTACAAGCCCCTTACGGCACTTTTGCGTCACTTTTAACATAGTAAAAGTGACACAAAAGTGGCGCACGTTCCTTGGAAATCTGCCCCAATGTATGCAGGGTGGGCGTTCCCACACAGGAAAGCCTCGTAAAAATGATGCAGTCAAAACTACAAGATTTCACTGTGTCACCTCTAGGACGCCACTGCGTCAAAACCTTACGCCTGCTTGAAGCAGGTGTAAGGAGTGATGCAGTGTAGTGGGAATAGGCCTAAAAATGCATTGCTGGAGTTGAGTCGTGCTTGCGACATGACGCCAGCAATGCGTGACTTTTGCCCCAACAGATGAGTCAGAATTTCTGAAGCATCTGTCAATCCTTGTACCATGGTGCGCCGCATTGTAAATACGGTGCATCCATGGTGGTGCAAGGGTTTCTCAGGGTGGCGCAGGGAAAGTGACACAGCTCTACAGATGTGTCACTTTCTTGTAAATCTGCCCCCCAGGGGCTTATTTATGGGCCCTGGCAGCACTTTTGCACTGCCGGTGCATCACTTTTTGTGACGCAACAGCAGTGCAAAGAATGCGCCATGTTCCGTCATATTTACAAAGTGACACATCTAGGTAGATGCGTCACTTTGTAAACCCCTGCGCCACGTTATACCTGCGCCAGGTATAATGTATGTAGGGGAAGTTCCGACGCAAAAAAAGAGTTGTAGAAGTGACGTAGTGAAATCTATGAGATTTCACTGCATCAGTTCTAGGACGCAAATGAGTCAATATTGTACGCCTGCCTCATGGCAGGTGTAAGACTGACGCAGGCACATTTAACATGGGACTTGCTCATGTGTAATGACCCATTGCTGGAGTTGATTCACTTTTGTGACACACTCCAGCAATACACCATTTTTGCGCCTACAGATAAGTCAGAATTACTGATGTATATGTAACTCCATGTGACATGATGCATCATACTGTAAATATGACACATCATTTGGTGTCGCACGGAGGGCGCAATAAAAAGTGACGCATAACTGATGCATCACTTTTCATAAATGAGGTCTTATGAGTGTAGAATGGGAACACACATATACCACCCACTGGACTCTCCCTTGACGCAAAGCAGCACAAGAACTACTTTGCATATTTTAGGGCTACTGTCCAACAGAAATAAAGTTTGAGCTGAAAAGTAAATCTAATTTTTGAACTATGTGCCACTTTGCGCTACTTTGTGAGGCACAACGTTTTAGAAAATCTGCCCCATTTAGTGTTTAAGATAAAACAAGTGGGATACAAATATCTAGATTTAGTAATATGCAATTAGACTGCACCTGGTGCAAACCTTTTTTTTCCATTGGAAGGTGATCCAGCGGGTCTAGCCTAAAACCCTTTCTCAATATCACCAATCCAGGAGTAACCTCTTCTATTTACTCATCGATTGGGCCCATAGCACAGCGAGTCACACACTCTCTCAATCGGACAGCCCCTAAATCAGTGATAAGTAGACGATCTGCAAGACATGCGGGGTACCTTAATAACCCATACAGTAACTTTATACATTACAATTTTTTATGCCTAATAGTTATGAAAACAACATCAAGGTACTCCGCTATTTGTTTGATGGACCAACTAGTAGGAATCAGTTGATGGCGATTAAGTCCAGCTCAATCACAAGTTCCTAAAACCTTCACCATTTAATCGTCATGACTTTTATTCTAATAACCACAGACTCGAGTTTATATTTTATAAAATGTTATTTAGATTCATTAAGAGAGAATTTTATATTGCAAAAGATTTATTAGACAAATACATTTTAAGCATTATTTTAATACATTTAAAATAAAAGAAAATGAAAAGTACTCATTACCCCTTGGCCATAGGGCGATGATAGAACCGCAGAACACAGAATAGGTTCCCAAGCTGACTGTCTGTCCCTCTAACCTCCTCGATGTATCCCTCTAGACATAGAATTTCAGCGGCAGATTTCGTTCCTTTTCCCCATAAAAGTTCAAAGTCCAAAATATTCAAAGTCTTTTGCGCGTCAACTGACAGCATGTCGTGCTGAGTAAAGATGTGAAAAAATAACAGCCAAGCAGAAATCCCTTGTCATAAAGTCAAGTTTTTTTCTACCCTTTCACTAACTTTCTAAACCAAAAAATTGAAACTTTTAGGGGCAACATTCATTTCTCATTGGTCCATTGGACTGGTGGCGATGATCACCTCATGTCCTCCTTGCTCATACCAGTTCACAAAAGTGCATATTCATACCAGGGATTCACATGACTTCATAAAATTTTCACATTTCTACTTGTTTAAGATATGCAACAGTTTCCAGCATCCAGGTTTCAATTCTAATCTGTTCCCAGGCTTTTTAATATAGTCAGTTTGGCACAACTCCCATTTCAGGCCAGGCTGGCCTTGACAACTCTCACTCCAGGCATAGGCCATACACTTGTGACTGAGCGTCCATTCTTTGCACATGTGCGGGGGCCATCTTTAATTTCAATTGCACCAGCAGCCACTTTTCAGACTAGGCCGATCAGGCCGTAATGGGAACTAATTTGAAAACACACATAACAGAAATTAGATACAGTAAATAAGCCCTTCTGTTTACCTCCCACCATTCTGATTACCTGTGTTAGGTGTTACCTAGCAAAGCGACGTGTGAAGTATTTTTACTTACCATCTGCACTCTTTTGCCACAATACAATTCTACTACATGCACAAATACATGCATTTACTCTTTTATATCTATTTTATCAAAGTCCTATGTTAGTTCGACTCATGATTTATTAATAAATTATATTTTTGGAAATAGCAGTTAATTTCCCATGTGTAAAGTCTAAATATAATGTGCATTCTGTTGATTAGTTTACATGCTTTACACAATTAATATCATTAAAGTTATGAGGGAATAAACTTTGTAGGGGGTACAACATTTTGTGTTTCTCCCCTGTTCCATCAAAGGACATATTGCAAAACTGAGCTGATAATACCCTCAAATTACCTATCAAATAGAATAAATCTTTGTCACTGTGAAGCTTCAAATCAATCCATCAATTAGACATCAATTAGAGCCATACACTGGCTCCCATCATGACTTCAATTAGAGCCATACACTGGCTCCCATCATGAATTCATATTTGCTGATTTACTCTTTTTTTAACACATTTCCATTTCTTTCAGGTTGTAGGCACCCTTGTGAGAAGGCATTTTTCTTCTTTCACTGTCACTCTACCATGGCTTCATTGGACAAGAGACCCACTCCCCTCCCTCTCAATCAGAGGCACCTGAAGATTGGCATTGTCCATTCTGGAATGATTGTATTTTTCAAAAGTAAAGGGACTGTTATCACAAAATAAAATAAAAATGGGAAGATTATTTCCAATTGATCCCACACACTTTAACCACTGAGGTCATCCAAAAGCAATTTACATACTAGATTAGGATTTGTTTTTTTTCATTGCCTCATCATGCAACGCTCACGCTGTCTAGCTAGCCCACTTGCAACATGTCCATAAAAGATATAGGCCACAATATGGAACTTTCAGAGTGGAATTCTATTCGCTAAAATTATAAGAGGTCCAGTGTTTCTGCACCTAGGTTTGCTCGGTGTGGGACCTGCAACCCAGTTTCATTGGCTGGAAAATCCAGCTGAAAAAGTCACTGGGAGAAGCGACTGAAATGTAGCCCGGACTCCTTCCTTGACCGTAGCCCAAACCTCAGACCAGCCAGCCAACATTCTGCACTCTTTCCTTGACCCTCCTCGCCCCTCTCTGCACCCCTGAATTACAACGACCCCCTGCACACTTTTACCATCTCCCTGAGAGCAAGTGGTAAATGTGTGTGCTAAACCCCACAGAAAATGGAATACCATGTAGACTACTGCCTGGTAAATCCAAATCTACACTGAAATGTAACATGTAATTTCACGGCACTGGCGGGTTGTTGCTGCACAATACTTATAATTACTGAGGCAGAGTTTGCAGGCCAACACCATTGTGTATCTAGTAATCAGGGCCATGGTGTGCCTGGGAATAGATTAACAGGGATGAAATCCTACCACTTCTACAAATACACAGCAGGGGTGTTTAATTATACCTTCAACTTCAGCAGAATTTAAAGCCCACCACTATCATGCATCTAGTAATCAGGGCCCTGGTGGGCTACTTAAAGTGCCTGGAAATAGATCAACAGGGTTGAAAGGCTCAGTTATATCATCCCATCACATCTGGAAACACACAGCAATGGAATTTCACCACACTTTTAACTTCAAAAAAGACATTGAATCCAAGATTAAATCAGCTTTCTAAGCACCTTGAAAAGCACCGGTAACTGTATCTATTGGTATGAGTTTAAGGCTTGGTTTAGGATCTAAGACTGCCCCTGTGGCTGCACTGAATGATGTCAGACAATATTACAACAATGACAGTTCCACATCCTTCATCCTGCTTGTATCATCCTCCTACCTCTAAATGAGGAACTTGAAGAAAAACCTTCTTTTTACTCAGTGCCACTTGGAAGCTTGTCCTAATGCTATCCTCAGTTCCAGATTCAACTATGCCAATGCTTGCTGCCTTGCCCTTCCTGAATCAGCCTTTTTAAGCTTCAAGGTGTTCAGAGTATAGTAGCATGACTTGTCATGAATATCAGTTGATAGGTTGTCCAAGGCTTTCCGTACACTGCATTGTCATTTTCCTAGAAGGATCTACTATTAGACACTCTGCTTTACCCCCATAACCCATATATCGTAGACAGGTCCCACTCTACTTATGTGTTTGCTTCCAAGTCTAAGCACTCCATTCATCTTGGCTCTTCACTCTTGCTATCAGTCTCCTGATTTAGAAACACTCAGTCAGGGTAGGGGGGTATAGTGGGAATGTTGCTCTTTTATTGATTCCTCTCTTTGGAATGCACCTTTCGGTGACCGCACAAGAGGACTATTCTATGTTTAGGAAGGCTGCTAAAATCCATCTATATTATTATCTTACATTTGCTGATGTTGTTAGTTGAGGCACAAGATGCATTAGGGAGTTTTTTGCACTTTATAAGTAACAATGAAACTCAATTTATGTCCTGCATGTATAGGTTTTCAATATATTCAGAGGGTGCCTTCAGGAACTAAATGCAGGGCTGGTGGCTAATTTTGAAGAAAATAGGCTGAAATGATGGGCTGTGACACTTGTCCTTTGGTGATGGAGCATTATCACCAGTGAGATGGCTGATGTTCCCGATGCCTGACCTGTGGGTAGCCTGAGAGATAGCTCAGCTACATGAAGCCTGAATATGTAATTTATTTCTAATTCTAAACATACCTCTGCCACCTAATGCAAATGCCTCTATGATCAATTTCTCAGAGTGCATTGTAAGACAAATGTAGGATTTGGTTTACTGTATGCCTTGTGTGGTTTTCCTCCTGGATGGTGTCCATGCAACTGCAGTACAGATCCACTTTCATTCTGTATGAATTGCATCATTGCATTCTTTCTGTTCAATATAATATAATTTGGTAGTTTGGCAGTAAAATGCTTGCACAGCCTCACTGGGCTTCCAAATTGGGCTTCCACACTAGCTCTCCCTGATGCCTACAGGTCTCCCCTGACTACTGGTACAGATCGTCCTGGTCAACCTTGTGCAAGGTAGTGTGTGTCTAGCTTCAATCTCTGTAAAGTGGGTGCTCTGCCCGCTCTGTGTTTCTATTGTTCTGCCTCCTGGTTTATGACCGTTGTGTTAGTCAAGTGCATGTAAAGCGTGTGCTCTGCCCGTTCTGTGTGGTAAATCATCAATTTTATTTATTTTTCAATGACTAGTCAGTGTTTCATTTTTCTATTAGATAACCCCTTTGCACTGCTCCTTTTCGGATGTGTTGCTGCCAGCCTGCGTCCTGCCACCCAGTGCCCCTTCCTCCCCCAGGATCTACTTAATGGAGGCCACAGTGCAACCCAATTGAGCAGGTCCCGCACAAGCTCCCCCTGGTGCCTTCAGGTCTCCCCTACTTCCTGGCAGCAGATCGTCACGGTCCACCACATGCAAGGTAGCCTGTGTATAGCTTCACTCCCTGTAAAGCGGGTACTCTGCCCGCTCTTTGTGTTTATTACCCTGCTCCCCAGTTTATGACCGTCATGTCTGTTGTGTGCATTTAAAGAGGGTGCTCTGCCCATTCTGTGTGGTTGATTGCCAATTGTTGTCACTTTCAATCACTTGCATTGTATTTCTTTTCCATTGGCTAGTCAGCGTTTTTTTGTACTGGACAGCCCCCTTGCGCTGCTCCTTTCCTGCTTTTTTTGCCACCAGCCTGCCTCTCGCCGCCCAGCACTGCTCCCTCCCCTAAGAACCTACTTAATGGAGGCCGCAGAGTAGCCCAATTTAGCAGGTCCCGCACCAGGTCCCCATAACGCCTTCAGTTCTTCTCTGCTTCCAGGCAGCAGATCGTCGCAGTACACCGCATGCAAGTTAGCGTGTGCCTAGCTTTATTCCCTGTAAAGCAGGTGCTATGCCCACTGTGCCTTTCTATTGCCTGCCCCCTGGATTATGACCGTCATGTCAGTCGTGTGCATGTAAAGTGGATGTTCTGTCCGTTTTGTGTAGTTAAACGGCAAATGTTGTCAATTGTCTCCACTTGCATATTATTTCTTTTATTTATTTCCCATTGGCAAGTCAGTATTTTGTTTTTGTATTAGACAGCCCCGCACCGCTCATTTCCTGCTTTTTTGCCACCAGACCACCTCCCTCCACTAGGACCTGCTCACTGGAGGTCGCAGGGCAACCGAACTGCTGGTTCACTGCCGGCGCACCAAAGCCAAACCCACCTGCGCCCGTCGGTTCCTGGATCAAGCCCTGTGCCAGCAACCTGCCCGTCATCCACCGGTACATCACCACCGAGCTGCTGGTCCTGGCCTCTTGAAGTCGCAACAACAACCTCTGCACGCCTGATCCTCGACGTACACCGCCACAGCCACACCACTCCCCTTCTGAGAGACCTGCACTGGCTCCCCGTCAACAAGAAGATAACCTTCAAGCTCCTCACCCACGCACACAAAGCACTCCACAACACCGGTCCGGCTTACCTCTGTGAAGTGAAGGAATGGGGAGTTGGTTTAATGATGGGTCCCGTGAGCCTGCAATCGTGAAGTGGATGATGTTGTGGTTGGTACAGTTTAACTCAGTTACACGCGAGAACTTGATTCTGTCACTGGTGGTGAAGATGGGATCCAAAGTGTGTCCTACATTATGTGTGGGGCTGGTGAAAAGCTGCATGAGGCCAATGTTGCTCGTGCTCTCCAGGAGGTTGGTGGAGTTGGTCTCTTTGGGGTCATCGAGGTGGAAGTTGAGGCCGTTGAGGAAGATGGCGTTGCAGAAGCAGGGGTAGGGGCCGAGGGTTCTGTAGGCGAGGGTTCCTCTGATGGTTGTTTTTCACCTGTTTGGATTTGGAAGTTGAGGTGATCCATGATTGATGAAATGTAGTCTTCTGTGGTGTCCTTCTGGATGATGGTGATGACCTACCTCATGATTGTTGGTACGGTCCCTGTGTATTGTCTTATAGCCGTGGGGCATTGTGGTAGCAATATTGGGGTTTAAGTGGGGGTGAGCCAGGTCTCTGTGATGAATAACATGTCAGTGGTGAGGGTGGTTATGGTGTCCCAGATTTATGTGGCATGTTTGCAGAGGGATCGGACGTTCAGCAGAATGCACTGAAGCAGTTCTTTGGAGTAGGAGGTCTACTCTGCGGGAGCACCAAGGGTTTTACAGGTGAAAAAGAAGTGCTGACAGGCGAAAGGTCCTTCTGTGGATCATGGAGAGGGAAGGCAGCAGTTGTTCAATCAATCAATCAATACAATTGTAAAGCACACTAATCACCCTTGAGGGTCTCAAGGCACTGAGAGGGGGGGTGCTGCTATTGCTCGAATAGCCAGGTCTTGAGTAGGCTCCTGAAGGTTAGTAGGTCCTGGGTCTGTTGTAGGAGCAGGGGGAGGGTGTTCCAGGTCTTGGCGGCAAGGTGGGAGAACGATATGCCGCCGGAGGTCGCTCTTCGGATGCAGGGGGCTGTGGCGAGGGCGAGGTTGGCGGAGCAGAGCTGGAGTTTGGGGGTGTAGAAGCTGAGTCATCTGTTGAGGTATGTTGAACCGGTGTTGTGGAGTGCCTTGGGTGTGTGGGTGAGAAGCTTGAAAGTGATCCTCTTGTTGACGGGTATCCAGTGCAGGTCTCTCAGATGGGGTGTGATGTGGCTGAGGCGGGGGATGTCGAGGATCAGGAGTGCAGAGGCGTTTTTTATGCGTTGCAGTAATTTCAGGAATTTGGTCGAGGGAGAGAATCAGCTGGGTGTCGTCGGTGTATGAGATGATGTTGAGGTCATGCATTCGGGCGACGTGGGCGAGCGGTGTCATGTAGATGTTGAACAACGTCGAGCTGAGGGATGAGATCCGGGGTACGCCGCAGATGATCTTGGTGGCTTCGGAGTGGAAAGGGGGGAGCTGGACGCTCTGGGTTCTTCCGGAGAGGAAGGAGGTGGTCCAGTCCAGAGCCTTGTCTCAGATCCCAGCATCGTGGAGGCGTGTGCGTAGAGTGCGGTGGCAGATGGTGTTAAAGACGACTAACGGGTCCAGGAGGATGAGGGCCACAGTTTCTCCGTTGTCCAGCTGTGGTTGCTGCGGAACCCGGACTGGTATGGGTCCAGGATGCTGTTTTCCTCGAGGTAGCGGGTCAGTTGTTTGTTGACGGTCTTCTCGATGAGCCTCGCCGGGAACGGGAGCAGGGAGATGGGATGGAAGTTCATGAGGTCCTTGGGGTTAACCTTGGGTTTTTTGAGTAGGGTGTTGATCTCGGCGTGCTTCCAGCTCTCCAGGAAGGTAGCTGTCTCGAAGGAGATGTTGATGGCTTTCCGGAGATGGGGTGCGATGGTGATGCTGGCTTTGTTGATGATGTGTGGGCATGGGTCTGACAGAGATCCGGAGTGGATGGTGATCATAATTTTGATGGTGTCGTTGTCGTTTACGTTGGTCCAGGAGCGCAGGGGTCGGTGCGGATGGTGGCTGTGTGGGCGAAGGGGTCAGTGGTTGTCAGGGCGGTCGTGACGTTGAAGCTGCCGTGGATGTCTGCGATCTTGCGATGGAAGAAGGTGGCAAGTGAGTCGCACAGGTCTTGCGAAGGTGTCGTTGGTGTTGGAGCTGGGGTTGGAGAGTTCCTTCACGATGTTGAAGAGCTCTTTGCTGTTGTGTGCGTTGTTGTCTAGGCGGTCTTTGAAGGAGGTTCTTTTGGCGGATCTGATGAGTTAATGGTATCTGCGGGTGGAGTCCTTGTGGTCTGCGTGGCTGTCAGGTGTCTGTTTGAGGTGCCATTTCTTCTCTAGCTTACGGCAGGTTTGCTTGGAGGCCTGGAGGTCTTCCGTGAACCAGTTGGCTTTCTTGCTGGTGTGTCTTTTGGAGGGTTCTTTGATCGGGGCGAGGGTGTTGGCACAGTCGTTGATCCATTGTCTGAGGTTGCGGGCGGCGGTGTCGGGGTCGATGGGTCGGAGGGTGGGCTCCAGGCGAGGGTGGTGGTTAGCTGGTCTTCAGTGACTTTGCTCCAGCAGCGGCAGAGGATCTGTTGGGTGCGTGGTGGGTTTCGGGAAGGCGAAGTGGATGCAGCGATGATCGGTCAAGTGGGGTTCGGTGGTGTGGTTGAAGGCGACATGGGAGCTTGCGAAGAAGATGGGGTCAAACGTGTGGCCACCTGAGTGTTTGGGTGGGGTGATGAGTTGTCTGAGTCCGAGGTTGGTGAGGTTGTCAATCAGGGTGGTGGAGTTGCGTTGTTGTTGTTCTCGAGGTGGAAGTTCAGGTCCCTGAGGAGGATGTAGTCTGTGGAGGTGAGGGCATGTGTACTGACGAAGTCAGCGATGGAGTCGCTGAACTGTGGCAGTGGTCCGGGGGGTCTGTAGATGAGGGTTCCACTGAGGGTGGTGTTGGGATCGGTGTGGATCTGGAAGTGTAGGTGTTTGGCAGTGCTGAGGGTGCCGTCGGTGCTGGTCGAGACTCTGATAGTGTTCCTGTGGACGATGGCGATTCCTCCTCCTACTCCATTGGCGCGGTCCCTGCGGGTGATCTTGTAGCCGCCCCTCGATAGCTATGGCGATGTCAGGTGCCGAGGAGGGGTTCAGCCAGGTCTCCGTCAGGAAGGCAACATCTGAGCCGGTTGAGTCGAGTAGGTGCCAGAGTTCAACGGCGTGTCTGCGGTTGGAGCGGGTGTTGAGAAGGATACATTGGAGGTGGTTGCGTTCTTTCACCGTCGGTGGCTTGGCGGGGCGGATGCTGGTGAAGCTGCAGTTCCGGCAGGTGAAGGGTCCTTGGGTGCGCTTCGGGGTGGCCAGGAAGCAGGTATGTGATCGTCCGGTGTTGAGTGTGAGGAGGGTGCTGGCATCGTAGCGGAGACGGACGTTGTGAGGTTCGCGGGGGCAAGGGGTTCTGGCGCTGATTGCGGTACAGGCGCGGACGGGCATAGAGGGGCTTGCCTTAGGCGCGCCTTTGGCGCACCAGCGGCGCACCCGCTGGGCGCGGCCGCCATAAGAAGGGGAGGTGGGGGGAGGAGCAGCTGGGTTCTTCCGGAGAGGAAGGAGGTGGTCCAGTCCAGAGCCTTGTCTCAGATCCCAGCATCGTGGAGGCGTGTGCGTAGGGTGCGGTGGCAGATGGTGTTAAAGACGACTAACGGGTCCAGGAGGATGAGGGCCACAGTTTCTCCGTTGTCCAGCAGGGCCCTAATGTCATCGCTGATGGCGATGAGGGCATTATCGGTGCTGTGGTTGCTGCGGAACCCGGACTGGTATGGGTCCAGGATGCTGTTTTCCTCGAGGTAGCGGGTCAGTTGTTTGTTGACGGTCTTCTCGATGAGCCTCGCCGGGAACGGGAGCAGGGAGATGGGATGGAAGTTCATGAGGTCCTTGGGGTTAACCTTGGGTTTTTTGAGTAGGGTGTTGATCTCGGCGTGCTTCCAGCTCTCCAGGAAGGTAGCTGTCTCGAAGGAGATGTTGATGGCTTTCCGGAGATGGGGTGCGATGGTGATGCTGGCTTTGTTGATGATGTGTGGGCATGGGTCTGACAGAGATCCGGAGTGGATGGTGATCATAATTTTGATGGTGTCGTTGTCGTTTACGTTGGTCCAGGAGCGCAGGGGTCGGTGCGGATGGTGGCCGTGTGGGCGAAGGTCTCAGTGGTTGTCAGGGCGGTCGTGACGTTGAAGCTGCCGTGGATGTCTGCGATCTTGCGATGGAAGAAGGTGGCAAGTGAGTCGCACATGTCTTGCGAAGGTGTCGTTGGTGTTGGAGCTGGGGTTGGAGAGTTCCTTCACGATGTTGAAGAGCTCTTTGCTGTTGTGTGCGTTGTTGTCTAGGCGGTCTTTGAAGGAGGTTCTTTTGGCGGATCTGATGAGTTAATGGTATCTGCGGGTGGAGTCCTTGTGGTCTGCGTGGCTGTCAGGTGTCTGTTTGAGGTGCCATTTCTTCTCTAGCTTACGGCAGGTTTGCTTGGAGGCCTGGAGGTCTTCCGTGAACCAGTTGGCTTTCTTGCTGGTGTGTCTTTTGGAGGGTTCTTTGATCGGGGCGAGGGTGTTGGCACAGTCGTTGATCCATTGTCTGAGGTTGCGGGCGGCGGTGTCGGGGTCGATGGGTCGGAGGGTGGGCTCCAGGCGAGGGTGGTGGTTAGCTGGTCTTCAGTGACTTTGCTCCAGCAGCGGCAGAGGATCTGTTGGGTGCGTGGTGCGTGGTGGGTTTCGGGAAGGTGAAGTGGATGCAGCGATGATCGGTCAAGTGGGGTTCGGTGGTGTGGTTGAAGGCGACATGGGAGCTTGCGAAGAAGATGGGGTCAAACGTGTGGCCACCTGAGTGTTTGGGTGGGGTGATGAGTTGTCTGAGTCCGAGGTTGGTGAGGTTGTCAATCAGGGTGGTGGAGTTGCGTTGTTGTTGTTCTCGAGGTGGAAGTTCAGGTCCCTGAGGAGGATGTAGTCTGTGGAGGTGAGGGCATGTGTACTGACGAAGTCGGCGATGGAGACGCTGAACTGTGGCAGTGGTCCGGGGGGTCTGTAGATGAGGGTTCCTCTGAGGGTGGTGTTGGGATCGGTGTGGATCTGGAAGTGTAGGTGTTTGGCAGTGCTGAGGGTGCCGTCGGTGCTGGTCGAGACTCTGATAGTGTTCCTGTGGACGATGGCGATTCCGCCTCCTACTCCATTGGCGCTGTCCCTGCGGGTGATCTTGTAGCCGCCCCTCGATAGCTATGGCGATGTCAGGTGCCGAGGAGGGGTTCAGCCAGGTCTCCGTCAGGAAGGCGACATCTGAGCCGGTTGAGTCGAGTAGGTGCCAGAGTTCAACGGCGTGTCTGCAGTTGGAGCGGGTGTTGAGAAGGATACATTGGAGGTGGTTGCGTTCTTTCACCGTGGGTGGCTTGGCGGGGCGGATGCTGGTGAAGCTGCAGTTCCGGCAGGTGAAGGGTCCTTGGGTGCGCTTCGGGGTGGCCAGGAAGCAGGTATGTGATCGTCCGGTGTTGAGTGTGAGGAGGGTGCTGGCATCGTAGCGGAGACGGGCGTTGTGGGGTTCGCGGGGGCCAGGGGTTCTGGCGCTGATTGCGGTACAAGCGCGGACGGGCATAGAGGGGCTTGCCTTAGGCGCGCCTTTGGCGCACCAGCGGTGCACCCGCTGGGCGCGGCCGCCATAAGAAGGGGAGGTGGGGGGAGGAGCAGCTGGGAGGGGGAGTGGATGAATGGGCGAGCAGGGGGCGGGCCGCAGGGGACACAGCGGCAGGAAAGTGGGGCAGGAAAGGTTAGGGAACCGAAGGCAAAGGAGGGCACAGGCACAGGAACCACGGGTGAAGGTGAAAAAACGAGCAATTTAAAAGTTTAAAAACAGAAGCAAGACATAGGGCACAGAAACCAGGGTGAAGGAGGAGAAACAAGCAATTTAAGAGTTAAACAGAGGCAATACAGTACAAGCAGGGGGGGCAGGGCCGGTAGGAGAACAGCGGCGGGAAAGACGGGGCAGGAGCAGCGAGTGGACAGAGGGTAAAGGAGGGCACAGGGCACAGATTTAAGCAAGGATAACTGAAGGGGAGAAAAAACGAACAATTAAGCAACAAACAAGCAATACAGAGGAAGCAGACTTATGGCGCAACAGGATGGGCTGTTGAGGCATGGGGGAGCGACCTGCCTGGAGCAGGGGCAAGGGACGCCTTAATCCAGTCCTTAAAAAAAATCTCGGCGACCTGCTTTTATAGCGGCTGGTCTTGCACAAGTTATCACTATGTTCTTGTGTTAGCTCTAAGAAGAGCTTCTTCACCCTATTGTTTGAAGTTTACCTGCTAGTCACTCCCAAAGTTTGAGTCTAGTAGTGCCCCTGGCCACGTCATCCCTCGGGAGCATTCCTCCTTGTCATACCCATTGCAATTTTCATTGATGCAGGCAAGTGATTCTTCAACAAATCCTCTTGCCAAACCAGTGCAGGTCCGCACTTCAAAAGTGGTTTAGACGTGATATGAACCCATCTTGTGTCCACCTCCATGAAGATCACAATGGGTATCATGCATCTAGAGTGCGCTGACAGCAAGCATTGGGCCCACCCGTTGGACAAATAAAATCAATCACATGCTGCAGTGGCATGATGTATGGTGGGCTGATTTGAGAAGCCACGACATATGAGTGTGCCAACTGCTAACTCTGGTTTATCCCGAGGGCCCAACAGAGCCAATCAGCTGCTCTGGCACGACTCGGCACTGTGCTGATTGGAGGAGCCATGAGCACGCTACAGTTCAAAAGGCCAGTCCAGCCTTACCAAAGAAGGGGGCTGCAACAGAGTTGAGAGCACTTTTTGAATTTACATTTTAATTACCAGTCTTGTAAAACCAAAGGTACAGCATCCTTCCTAAGGCCATGCGACCTTGAATTACTCTTACACAAGAACTAAGTCGTGTGTTGAAAACCTAAATCTAAGGTAACCATTGCTGTGCCATATACCTGCTTTTGTGACTAAATCTGAATAATTCATTCAGTTTGCATTCACCCGCTTGCATTTTCATACTCGTGGTCTCCAAAATGGTAACAGCAAAAATACTGGTCTTAGAATGCAAATGACAACAAGCATTTGCAATGCAATATGTCTCGCATTGCGAGAGTTAGAGCTGTTGAGGTTGTAAATGACAATGTATTTTACCTGTGTCTTTTGGTCTGGAGTGTAGTGAATGTTTGTGGTTTGGCATGGAATTATGTTGGTTGTAAAGGAATTATTAGTTGTGGTATTAAGTGTAAATGTGTGGTGTGTATTGGAGGTATGTGGTGTGTTGTGGAATTGTGTTGTGTATTTGAAATATGTGGTTTTGTGTGGAATTATGTGGTGTGTATTGTAAATGTGTGGAGTTGGATTGTGTGGTGTTAGGGAAATTACGCTTATTGGAATTAAGTAATATGGTGTGGAGTGCATTTATGTGGATTGCTGGTATGTAGTATAGAGTGCATTTATGTGGGGTGTATTTATCTTGTAGAGTGTAATTATATGTAGTGCAATTATGTGGAGCTGAGTGGTATTATGTGGAATGTAATTATGGTGTGAGGTGCAGAACTGGGTGGCATTGAATTTTTTTGTTTGAAATTATGTGACATGGTTTGTAGTGGTACTATGTGGCATGGTGTGGAGTAGTATTTTATGGGGTGGAATTAAGTGGTATGTTGCAAAGTTTATTTTTTGTAGAGTGTAATTATGTGTTTTGGAATTGAGTGGGTATATGTGTAGTGTAAATATGTTGTGTGAAATGTCAGTTGGAGTGTAATTATGTGTAGTGAAATTATATGAAGTTGCATTGTGTTGTGCAGAGTGTAAATAATTATATGGTTTGGAGTGGAATGAAATGATGTGTAGTTTGTTATTGGTTTGTAATTGAGTGGCATGGAGTGGAATGATGTGGTGCGGAAGTGTGTGTAGTTGAATTGTGTGGCATGTTATTATAAGATGTTAAATAGTGTTGTGTGTAGTGGATTTATGCGGAATGGATTTGAGGGTAAGTATGTCTGTGTACGTGTGATGTGTACCAATGTTTGCAGGGATGTTGTGTGGCCAGGTATATGCACTATCCAGAAGCCAACCCAACTAAATTGGTTCATTTGTGTTGTGTGAAGGTAGTGGAGCATTTACATAATGGAAGTTTTAGCTAGCCACAATTTGGACCACTCTTTGGGTAGAAAAAAAGGGGTGATAAAAAATTGCATTCAGAGGTTTTCAGGCAACAATAAAACTGTAAAGGTAACTTTGGAGATTAATGTTCCTGCATGAGAGAGATTGGAGTTGTATCTAGTGGCTGTTTCCAGTCATGCTAAAGAAGCACAGAGGATTAAGATACCTGCTGCAAAGAATATGTACTTGTGTGTCAAGAGATAGTCAGGCAACAACAAAAATGTAAAGGTACATTTGGCGATAAATGTTCCGGCAGGTAAGAGATTGGAGTTATATCTAGTGGTTGTTTCCATTGATGCAAAATAAGTGCAGAGGATTAAGATGCCTGTGGCAAAGAGCAGAGAGATTGATGCCCTGCCTAGAACAGAAGTAAGACTGAGAAATGCCTGGCACTGAAAGCAGGTAGGTGATTAATTAAGCAGGCACATCGCCGGATAGGGAGCGAGTGAGGCATTGATCATGGAGGCCCAAGAAGGGACCTCGCAGGCTGCCAGCCCCAGAACTCAGCCGCCTTTCACGGGGGGCCTTCCACTCCTTTTCCTAGAGCCCCCAGCACTAACTCTCCCGGTTTGGAGAACATTGAAAAAAATAGTTGGGCGAACTGCACAAAAGTAAACAAAGGCACATGGCCGTCATTGTTGAAGATGAAGCATGCTTTATGCCTCGCTGCTTAAAAAAAACATTTCATATTGATAAAATGTAGTTGTGCAGCCGTGCAGAAGAAAAGGAAAGGCACGCAGCTGCCATTTTTTCAAATAAATTGTGCTCCACGCTGCGCTGTTTTAAAAAACATACCTAGATACCATGCAGGGAGGAGAGGGAGCGTCTTTCAAAGATAATGATCTGGAGCCTGGCTAAGGCAGGAAAATATGTAGACTCTGTTTTGCATGAGAGCCTGTTGTGCCTGCAACAGCTGCTAGGAAAAAGTTACTAAGAAAATAGTGCTCGCCAACTGTAAATAAAACATACCAAGTAACAACACATGTAACAGGGGCAGTCCTTATGGGACATTACAACAGGGGATAAGGCGGTACCTATGAGGTACTACTAAGCCTATTGACCAATGAAAAGCACCATTTCCAAAGGACAGTAATGGAAAGGCGGGATTTCTGATCTGATGTCAACATGTCATTCTCCAGAATCCCGTTACAGGTCGACTAGACCTTTTTACCTGTCATAGAGTGAAGTAGGCAATCCATTTAAGCAAACCATAAATCACTTTCAGTTAGTTTCTATGAGTTCCCAAAGAATCACAGACTAAGGACTAAGTTCAAAAGTTTATTACAAAGCCAAAGACAGTTGGATGTATAAACATCTCAGCAAAAGGTTCAAAAGGTAAACAGGAACTAATACAAACAATCCTACGGAAGAGTCTCAATCGAGTAACAAACAATACTAAAACTAATTCTAGAATCATCAGGCTAACAAGAACTGCCACGACCTGAGATCTAGTAAGCATTTGGAAGGAGGAATAAAAATGCAGGTTAATCTGTCCCTACACTATACTAAGTGACATCCCTACTTAACTGCCCCCAACCTAACAAAGGTGTCAGCCGTGGTGACTTCCAAAGAAGTTCACTCACATCCCTCGATCTCCAGGTTACCCAGTCATAGCTAAGCTCTCTGCCTAAACAACCGCTCTCTCTGACTTCCAGTCCGTCTGCTCTACTTCCACCCTCGGGGCACTGTCCCTAATACAAAACCCCACAGTACGGATGACACGCCCAGAGGTACGCCCCTCTCGAAGGTGGTGGGCTTTGGAAAATTACTCCATGGCATCTCTCCATCCTTGTCCGTTAGAATGTCCTTGGGTCCCAGACTCTTCTTCGCTCCTGGTTGCTTCCTTAAATTCCTCAGTCACACCTCCATGTCTAGGTCTACCATTTTAACATTCATGCACAATGGGCCGTTATACACTATCTACTGAGTCTGGCGCCTTCAAAGGAACACATGTGAATAAGTCCACATTCAAAAACTGTTGCAAATGAATTTCAACTAAAACAATCTTCTCTAAACATTTCTATGAGTTTATTGTCGAGCAAAGCATTTCCAATCTGGCCAACGCAATTTCCATGGACTAGGCCTCTGCACGTTTATGTGCACTAATCACGCTAACACAAGCAATACATTTCTCTCTTCTAGGCCTTCATTATAAAGCAAACACATTTTCTCTAACTTTAAGCAGTTCTATCACGTTAAGGGAATATAACAGCAACATTTTAATAAAACAACCAAATGTAATAAAAGCCCTTTAAGCATTTCTTGATCAAAACAACTCTTTACTGCAATCATCATTTCTGATTAACATAGCATTAATTCCTTCAATACTTCACGTTGCTCTAAACATTTTCTAACACATAAATCCTTAGCCCTACGTTGCATTTAAACATAATTAATAAGTCCTCTATATAAGTGGGTGCTAACTACTCGTGGATATGATGCACCCCTACAGAATTTTTTTTCTTTTTTACGCTCTCTCAGTTCCCCCCTTTGATGACCTGTGTCATCACCACCAGCCTCAACATCCTTAGGGTAGGAACCGAACTAAACAGAACTTGTGGCTACTTTCCCCCGCTTGAGCATCTCCAACACTCTCAAGCTCCGATATTGACTATCTTGCAGCCTCTCCATTCTTTGCTCTTGCACCATCATCGACCTCGCCAACCTGTTGGACCTATACCACTTGTACAGCCTCACCAAACCCCACAATCCAATCACACATGCCACTACTATGATGAGGGGTTTCAGTATGTACAATAGGAAACTTCTTCCCAGACTTGCAAACCAGTTCCCAACATTTCCAAATCCCTTGCCAACTGTTTCCCACACGTTCTCTTGCATCAAGTCCTCAATCTCGTAATGGATGGCAGTAATGTTACGTATATATTTCTTCAGATCCTTGGAATTATCTGGAATATACGTGCAACATTCCTGAACCTTCAAAAGCTTACAGACTCCGCTTTCTTTTGCTAGAAGGACGTCTAATGCAAGACGGTTCTGTAAAACCATTGTCCTTATCGACAACATCTCACCCTCAACCAACACTAATGACTTAGCTGTACTCATTGACAGTTCATCCATCACAGTTGCCAACCGTCGAATCTTCACATCATTCAGAATCACTCCCAACATCGGTATCGCCGCTCCAAACACATCACCTACTATGGCACCCGCACTCTCTCCCCGCTTCACCCTCCTTTGAGGTCCACCCTCCAAGAGAGCAAAGTCTTCAGTATGGTATATCTTGGGGAAGATAATTGCCAGATAAAAAGTCCCGTACCACTTCTCCGGCAACCGCACATAGGCATTCTTCCCACAGACAAAGTACACAGTAGGGATCACTTGCACCACACTCTTCAGGAAGTCCTTCGTGTAATACTCCAAGGTGAACGTGTGGTCACAAGTAGTATGACCCACAAACACATTCTCATAATACGTCTGTGGCCTGTGTAGACACAACTTTCCCTTCTGTACCTCGTCTAGCGCTATCGGACCATAACTCCCTTTTATCTTATGCAACTTCTCTTCATCCGTCCAATCAACTTTACCTTGCCCTGAAGCTTGCAACTGTTTCTGCCTTTGGTATCTATCTTCTACCTGTTCTATGAACTTCTTCTCTGTTTCCGATAATGAACATGTCAAATTGTGTCGATGAGCATATGAGGTGTCTAACTCTTGTGTTGGTATGAAGAAATATCTAAGTCTGTCCTCTGACTTATAATAATCCCACTTGTTCAAGTGTTTATAAACAGGGACTTCCGGAAGCCCAGCATCATAATTCGAAAAGAAATGCTCAAAATGATTTCGGCCATAAAATATGCTAAGCAGCAAACTACATGAAATTCCATATGTCCATGGAAGGTGATGGTATCTAATACCTTTGTCTACTGAAGCTGGCAGTTGCATGCACACATAACAATCTTTCGCATCCATCGCATCAATGTATTCATAAAACAACTTAGCATATGCATTTTCCCCAAAATTGCCTTTGGACAGATCTGCATGTAATCTACGACTCTCTTCTACTAGCAAAGCTTTTTCGGCTCCTATTTTGACCTCTTTCTGGCTAGGAGTGGTGGGTGTAGGGGTACCCTCAACCTCCACTGCCTGCTTTTGTGGTTCTAAATAGTAAACTAGAACTACTAAAAATATAAAGAATATCACTACACCTATAAGTGTGCCTACAATGCACTTGGCTCTACGAGTCGGGTTTCCAGCCTCCATGGTCTCAGGACAGGGTGATTCGTTTTTAGCTGCAACACAAAGTCTTTTCTTGGCTTTATGAAATTTCTCGTACCACCCCTGGAAGCAGAAATCCCCTTTCACTTCTTCATGTTCATCAACATCAGACAACCCTGACCCTTCTCCGTCCTCTAAGGGATGTCCCTAAATTTTTTCTTCTTCCACTCGGCTCTAAATAAGTTTAACAGTTATTTTCAAAAGTCCTTAATAATCTATGATGATGCTTGCTCCAATCGCACATAGCACATAATCCAAAAGTTTCATGCAAAGCACAACTGTGTCGTAAGCTGGCACTTCAGGACCAAAAGTAGGAAAAATCAGTCTATCCAGAATTAATTCACGTATCTTGCTTAGGTAAGGGGGATTAGGGATAGTGAGTGTCAGTATACCTTCAATTTCCAGTCCAGGTACCAACAGTATCACTTCCAACTTAACGTTTGGGATTGTACTGGTCACAGTCACTGATCTCACCCTCCCGGACCTCAGTACACCTGGCATTTGTCAACGGGTAGGTCCACTCAGGAGTGGTGTATCTTCGACAAGGTAATCTCACCCTCCTTGATCTCCGCGGCCTCCCTTGCTCTGCCTCTCGTTTTCCCTCTTCCAGGTCTGATTCTTCAGATACAGGTACGAGATCCCTTTTGGTAGCCAACCTTACATTCAGTCGCCTTCTCCTTTCAGGCCAGCTTGCCTCTGTGCTGCTCACTCTTCTGCTTCTCGTTTGTACACCCTGCTCCTCATTGCTTTCAGCTTGTTCTTCCTTCACATCAGCTTCACAGCAGCTTCCCCATTCAGAGGCAGACTCTGTCTCACTGCCGTTGTGACTTCCTTCAGCTTGGTCAGGTGAGTCACCAGCTTCTTCAGACACCCCCACAGCTTGGCTTGTCCCCTCTAGTGGATCTTCTTCCACTGCTGAGTTTTCATCAAAGGGAGGAGCTGGTTCTTCCAGGGGTCCTGGAACTCTTCGGGTGTGAGAAGCATGGATCCAATTCGGCAATCCACCACCCTTCACGGCGGTGTTCATCACCAGGATAACTTCGAAAGGTCCTCTCCAGCACACGTCTAGGCAGCTCTTCCTCACGTGCTTCCGCACCAGGACCCAGTCACCCGGGCACAGGTTGTGACAGAGGTCTCTAGAGGTTGGAATTTCAGCCGTCTGCACCTGAAGAGACACAGAATGGATGACATCAGAAAGTCCCATGCAGTAGTCAAGAATCAGATCATCTGTGATATTTAGCAAGGCTGTTGCAGGGACAGATGGCAATCTCATAGCCCTCCCCATCAGCAGCTCGTGGGGTGAGAGACCTGTCCTTCTGTCTGGTGTACTACGTAAGCTCATTAACACCAAGGGTAAGGCGTCTGGCCATTTCAGGGACGTAGATGAGCATACTTTCGCCATTCGGGCCTTGAGAGTTCCATTTATCTGCTTCACTATGCCAGAAGCCTCTGGTCGGTAGCTACAATGCAGTCTCTGGTCAATGTTCAATGCTGAGCAGTGCATTTTCACAATTTCACTGTTAAAATGCGTCCCTCTGTCCGATTCCAAAGAGGTCGGAACCTCGAAACGAGGTACTAGCTCCCTCAACAATAACTTAGCTACTGTGAGTGTATCGTACCTACGTGTTGGGTATGCCTCAACCCACCTGGAAAACACACACACAATCACCAAGACATATCTGAGGCGATTACACCTCGGCATTTCAATGAAATCCAATTGCATCCTGTTGAAGGGTCCACCGGACCTGCCAATGTGACTCAATATGACTGGTGTCCTTTTCCCAACATTCATCTGCTGACATGTGACACACCTCTGTCACACTGCTTCCGCAGCTGTACGAAATTTGGGGTTGTACCAAGTCTGCCTGAAGACTCGCGTCATTGCATCTCTTCCCAAGTGCACAGGACCATGTATCTGCCGTGCCATCGGACTCACCAGTTCATTTGGCAACACAGCCCTCCCATCTGCGGAAACCCACAGATCTAATTCCCCTTTGACACAACCAGCTGTTCCCCACACTCTCTTCTCGTAGTCTGACGCTTGTTCCTGCATTTTTCTCAGTTCATCCCAGGTATCAGCCACTTCAAGTATCATGTTCATCTCGGTTCCTCCCTGTGTCCCTTCAACCACCTGATCAGTAAATGAGTAGCCCTGCTCTGCACAGTACCGTGCTACTTTATCAGCATAGCGATTTCCCAGGGACACAAAATCAGAGCCCTTGCTATGTGCTGTACATTTCACCACTGCAATCTCTGTTGGACTCTGCAAAGCCTCCAGCAGTAGTCTGACAAATTCTCCATTCCTGATAGGGGAACCTGATGATGTCATGTAACCCCTTTGAGACCATAATTGCCCAAAGTCACGAACCACCCCAAACCCATATTGACTGTCCGTATATATGGTAATCCGAATTTTGTTGGCTGCCAAACAGGCGCGCGTCAAAGCAATTATCTCTGCCACCTGAGCGGAGTGTACTCCTTCCAGGCAAGCCGCTTCCACAATTCCTGAGATCGTACAAACAGCGTAAGCTGCTCTCAACTGTCCAGTATTGTCCCTTAAACATGAACCATCGACAAAGAATATTTCATCGGGGTCGGTCAATGGTTCATCGACAATATCCGGTCTGGGCTTGGTACATAATTCAGTCACATCAAGGCAATCATGGTCTTCACAATCATCGTCTAAGCCATTTGGTAATGGCAACAAAGTAGCAGGGTTCAAAACCGAGCACCTCTTAAGGGTCACATTCTCCGCAGCAAGTATGACCTGCTCGTAGCGTGTGAGCCTATTGTTGGTCAAGTGCTGGGTTTTAGTCCTGGTCATCAGCAATTCCACTGAGTGTGGAACATATATCTTCAATGGATGTCCCATCACAATGCTTTCACACCTTTCAATGCTGACACCTGTTGCAGCAACGGATTTGAGACATCCGGGCCACGCTGCGGCCACTGGATCTAAAGTAGCCGAGAAATAAGCAACTGGTCTACGGACACTTCCATGATCTTGTGTTAAGACTGCTAAAGCACAACCTTCTCCCTCACAACAGAACAATGAGAATGATTTGCTGTAATCTGGCATTCCCAGAGCCGGAGCGCGGCACAAGTCCTCTCGCAGCTCAAGGAAAGCCAGCATGCATTCCTTGTCCCATGGTACCGGATCACTCACATCCTTGTGCATCAGTTTCTGCAAAGGCTTCGCGTTCAGGGAAAAATTGGCAATCCACTGGCGACAGTACCCAACCATCCCTACGAACATCCTTACTTCCCTCTGGGTCGAAGGCACCATCATTTTCATGATCGCCTCAATCCTGTCAGGTGACACTTTCCTCTTTCCCTTCTCTATCCGGTGACCCAGATACTGGACCTCAGGTAAACAGTACTGTAACTTACTGGGGGACACCTTGTGACCATTTTCAGCCAAATGGTTCAGCAAGGCAATGGTGTCAATCCTACAAGCATCTTCTGTCTCTGACATAACAAGGAGGTCATCTATGTACTGTACAAGAACAGAGTTCTGTGGCAGTATTAGAACCTCTAAGTTCTTTTTCAGTAGCTGATTGAAGATCGATAGACTCTCAGTATACCCCTGAGGGATACGACACCATGTTAAGACACAGTTTTCCAGCTTAAATGCGAAAATATATTGGCTATCTTCGTGCAAGGGAATCGAGAAGAAAGCCTGACACAGGTCAATCACAGTGAACCACTCAGCTTGGTGCGGTATCTGGAACAATATCACTGAAGGATTCGGTATCACCGGACAACAGGGAATAACAATGTTGTTCACCTTTCGTAAATCCTTCACAATCCTGAACTTCCCGCTGGGCTTCTGCAATCCCATAATCGGAGAGTTACATGGACTGCCCATGATTTCCTTCAGAATTCCCTGTCTAATCATGGACTCAATCATAGGTTTTATTCCTGCGATAGTTTCCGGTGTCAACTTGTATTGGGGTGTTCTTGGGAGCTCAACATTCTGTTTCACTTGAATCTTAACTGGCTCTACTCCTCGGATCAAGCCAATCTCATCTCCTGTAAAGTCCCACACCTCCTGTCTGACTGAATCCCTCAAGTCCCAGGGGAGTTCCTCCACGGTTAATGCAGGGTACAACTCTATGCACACCCGCGTGTTCACAACCTTAAAGGCAGCATCATCATCGTACGTCTGCAACTCCACTCCCTTGGGGGTATAGTAGATGGTGCAATTAAGCATGCAAAGAAGATCCCTTCCTAACAGACACACAGGGCTGGAATCACACACTACGAATTGGTGTCTGTCTCTGATATTCCCTATTTTCACTGGGACTGGCTCAGTCAGTGGGTTCGTCATCCTCCTGTTGGCAACTCCTACAACTTGGATAGTCTGTCCCGAGAGTGGTAGGTTAGGAACCACTGCAGACCGTACAGTTGAGCGGATAGCACCAGTATCCACCAAGAAGGTGGTAGGGTGTCCATCCACGTCCGCCTCTACAAATGGTCCCCTCTGATCTACCTCCAATACTGCCCCGAGGGTACAGTCCTCCCCTCCACTCAAACACCGTCCTGCCACTGGGTCGAAGTAATAATTGTCATCCCCTTCGACTATGAGAGGCATCTGTTGGTAAACCTTGCTCCCTGTCCCAATCTTCGGTGGCTGGGGAACCTGAACCCTAGGGGCCGAAGTCCCCCGTTTAGCCGCCTTGAACTTAACTACTGTTGTTTTTGGCACTGGAGGAGCCTGGACCTCCTCCTCCTCCTCCTGTACTTGATTTTCTGGGTTGTGGGGACACTCACGTCTCCAATGCCCGATCTCATGACACAGATGACACCTAGTCGGCTTTTTCAGAGTTGCCAGGTCTACCGTTGGTCTTGGACTGTCCTCACTGTCCCTTTTCTGACCACCCGATTTCCTGCCTAATGTTCCGTTTCCCAACTGGCCCTGTCCTCCGGGTTGCATCTGGACTAACATCAGCTTGTCCTTAAGTTTCCTGCTCTTAGAGTCTATCTCATCACTGCAGTACCTTGCGTACCTCAGAATCTCGTCAAGAGGCTTATTCTGCCAACAAATTAAATGTTGTTGTATCATGAGACAGATATCTGGTCTCAGTCCCAGAACAAACTTGGACACAAATTGCCCTATGTCCTTTGGATCCATCACATCTAATCCACTGTACTGCTTGAATATTTGTAATAACCGCTCATAGTACTCATGGACTGTCTCCTTCGGTTCTTGCCTAGTCCGATCTATTTTCACCCAATCAATATCTTGTGGTGGTACCTTGGTTTTCAACCACGTGATCGCCTGCTCATACTTTACCATCACCCTAGGTGAGGGTCCGTTTGTGGTCGCATCTCGCTCTGGCTCCACTGTGGGCCATTCAACGCTGACCTTACATGCTATCCACAGGTCTCCTGGGACCACAATGTCAAACAGTGTGTTCAGATCAATCCACAGCACTTTTGATATCTTGACGAACCTCTCTACCTGCTTGTACCATTCTACTGGGTTTTCTCGCAATTTTGGAAATGTTTTCGTTAAGGCAGCCAAATCTCCCCTACTCCAGGGTACTTGCACATACCCTCCATGAGCCACCTCCCTCAAGGGATATGCCTCCATGTTCATCAACCGCCCTCCTGGAGATGTCTCTATAGTGCTCCACCTAACGCTCTTTTTCTTCGACCACCTCTCCTCCCACTTTTCCAATTGTACCCATGTTCTGATTCCCACAATCAGTTCCCTGGTGTGGGTTTTTAATCCGTTCACCCTCTTCTCCTCTAGATCTTGGTCCGAGTATTGCAGTCTATGGCCACCCTGTAATGCTTTCGTCCTTGTCAAATCCACTGACTACTTGTTTGCTAATTCAGATAGTTTTTCATGAGCTGTCCTAGCTCTGCGGGTAACGTCTTTTGCTACAAACAACAGTTCATCTGGTTCATAAAGTTCTATTCTTTCCAAGGGCAATGTACCTTCCACTATTTCCTCCACCTCTGATTTGAGTCTCAGCACATCTATTCTCCTTGCCTTTATTGCCGCCCTCAATGTACCTTGACTAGAGGTTTCACTAGAGTCCCTCCCTTTACATTCCTGACTCACTCGTCTGTCCTCCTCAGGTGAGTTATGGGGAACCCTTCCTCTCTCCCAGCTTTCGCGGTCCCACTTCTGGCTATTACCGGCAGATGCAGGGGGGAGTATATCCCTACTCTCGCTTCCACGGTCCCATTCCTGTCTGCTTCCATTAGTCATGAAATGAGACACTCCCCTATTTTCCTCACTTCCATGGCCAAAATCATCCCTTGACCTGTCGCTCTGGTTACCCACAACCGTCTCCCAAGTCCTCAAATCTGGCCTTAATTCCCTAAGCGACCTTGGTCGTGGTCCTCTCAGATCCATCGGTCCTCTCAAACCCCCCTGTTCTCCAGTTGAGTCTGCCGATGCAGCCAAAGGTGTGCTCCTTTCTACGGGCCTTGGCGGTTGGCTCCACCCGTCCGCCACATTACTCCTTCCTTCACTGATGCTTCTCTCCCTATCTGGTTGTGGCAGACTCTCGCTTTGCGTCTGTTCTGGATTGTATACCGATACTATGGGACCTATGGTGACAGGTACCATAAGAGCATCTGGTAGTCTTTGAGAGCTGACCCCCTCTTCAGTGCGTACCTTCTGTACCGTAAATCTTCCCACTACCCTTGTCTCAGGAGAGTGCTGAGATACCCTTTCTTCCTCCACCGAGCCGGACCTGTCCCCTACGGAGCCCAAGCCACCCTCCATTAGGACACCGCCGTCCCCGACAGATGCTTCTCTGCCCATTGCTGGTGCTGGCCTCCCATCTATCTCGGGGTTATATGGAGGTGGCCTCTCCGACAACAGTCTCTCTATCAGGCTGTCGTCTGTCTCACTGTCGTCATCCTCTGTATTCTTTCTCTGTGCATCCCCTACACTCTCCAACAACGGGTATAACCTGTCTCCTTCAATAGTCTGCACTCTCCACCTCTTAGCCAGTGCATCCCATCTCGCATCTTGAACCGCTCTAACTGATCTCTTTACTCTTTCCTGTCGCCTGTCTCTGTTCTTTTCATAAGCTGCCCTGATCCATCCATTTAATGCTTCAAACTGTGTTGGTCTAGGCAAAGGTCGCAAGGCAGCCATAGTCGCTTTTAGCTGATACAACACCTCCAATCTAAACGTTCCATATCTAGGAAAGGTCAGTTCTCCGCTTCCGTCTGCCATCTTACACCAGTTCTCAAGCCACAATATGGTATGCAACCCAACATTCGTAGCCATATAATGGGCTGGCGTATCCTCGGGTGGGGCCTCTTCCCCACCCCGAGGTTCTAACTTCTTTTCTCCCTTTAAACAATCTCGCAACCCTTTAAAACATTTCATGATGAAAACCACAACGTTTCTTTGTTTACAGTACACTTTTACTTCCTGATGACATTCCACCAATCCCAGTGCGGCTTTACACTAACCGCCCAATCCTAGCGCGGCTCTTTCTGACGACATGCTTCGCTGTAACCGCCCAATCCCAGCGCGGCTCTGCACTAACCGTCCTATCCCAGCGCGCCTCTTTCTGACGTCACTCGCCTCCGCTTCGCAGCAGTTCCCCTCCTTTCTCAGCTCGTCTCCCGGTCACGCATGCATCCCAATCATACACTGGAAATTATCACTTACGACCAAGCAACCGCTTCCTTGACTGTACGTCAACAGTCTAACTGTAATTGTCACCAAAACTGGCAAATATCGGTCTACCACCCGACTGGACAATCGCCTCCAATGGGTTTCTTACACACGGTAACTTCCGACCAGCGTCCGTTACCCACACACTCACACATACGTTCCCCCTATCTCGGTCCTGCGGGCGATCAATGGTACCTCATGACCCCCTTTCACAATGGTCGACAATTAGTGTAGGTGGTCGATACACCCGAACCACTTACACTCTCCTTGAGCTTCAGATTTTCACTGGTTGCGCGCGCTCACAACCTGTTCTCCTTTCACACTACAGGCACTCAACTCCGCAAGACAATACAACTCAACAATACAATGCACACCGCAATCTAACACGCATGACCTTTTTCATACTCACTCTCTTACGACCTGCTGCTTTTCTGCCGCATCGTTACTTTCCGTCATTTTCCATGGAACTCCATCCTACTTCCGCGGTCCTCTGGACGCTCATCTCCAGATGTCTATGGGCCTTGGGGAAATCTTAACCTACTCTAGATTTCCCTTACTCCAGAAGATAAACCATCCTCTGCTACCAACTGGAAAGGCGGGATTTCTGATCTGATGTCAACATGTCATTCTCCAGAATCCCGTTACAGGTCGACTAGACCTTTTTACCTGTCATAGAGTGAAGTAGGCAATCCATTTAAGCAAACCATAAATCACTTTCAGTTAGTTTCTATGAGTTCCCAAAGAATCACAGACTAAGGACTAAGTTCAAAAGTTTATTACAAAGCCAAAGACAGTTGGATGTATAAACATCTTAGCAAAAGGTTCAAAAGGTAAACGGGAACTAATACAAACATAATCCTACGGAAGAGTCTCAATCGAGTAAGAAACAATACTAAAACTAATTCTAGAATCATCAGGCTAACAAGAACTGCCACAACCTGAGATCTAGTAAGCATTTGGAAGGAGGAATAAAAATGCAGGTTAATCTGTCCCTACACTATACTAAGTGACATCCCTACTTAACTGCCCCCAACCTAACAAAGGTGTCAGCCGTGGTTACTTCCAAAGAAGTTCACTCACATCCCTCGATCTCCAGGTTACCCAGTCATAGCTATGCTCTCTGCCTGAACAACTGCTCTCTCTGACTTCCAGTCCGTCTGCTCTACTTCCACCCTCGGGGCACTGTCCCTAATACAAAACCCCACAATACGGATGACACGCCCAGAGGTACGCCCCTCTCGAAGGTGGTGGGCTTCGGAAAATTACTCCATGGCATCTCTCCATCCTTGTCCGTTAGAATGTCCTTGGGTCCCAGACTCTTCTTTGCTCCTGGTTGCTTCCTTAAATTCCTCAGTCACTCCTCCATGTCTAGATCTACCATTTTAACATTCATACACAATGGGCCGTTATACACTATCTACTGAGTCTGGCGCCTTCAAAGGAACACATGTGAATAAGTCCACATTCAAAAATGTTGCAAATGAATTTTAACTAAAACAGTCTTCTCTAAACATTTCTATGAGTTTATTGTCGAGCAAAGCATTTCCAATCTGGCCTATGCAATTTCCATGGACTAGGCCTCTGCACGTTTATGTGCACTAATCACGCTAACACAAGCAATACATTTCTCTCTTCTAGGCCTTCATTATAAAGCAAACGCATTTTCTCTAACTTTAAGCAGTTCTATCACGTTAAGGGAATATAACAGCAACATTTTAATAAAACAACCAAATGTAATAAAAGCCCTTTAAGCATTTCTTGATCATAACAACTCTTTACTGCAATCATCATTTCTGATTAACATAGCATTAATTCCTTCAATACTTCACGTTGTTGTAAACATTTTCTAACACATAAATCCTTAGCCCTACGTTGCATTTAAACATAATTAATAAGTCCTCTATATAAGTGGGTGCTAACTACTCATGGATATGATGCACCCCTACAGAATTTTTTTTCATTTTTACGCTCTCTCAGTTACAAGAGCTAAAGATGGGCAGAGATCGGGCAGAGCTTATAACCCATATCCTGAATACAGCATGTCTCAAAGGACAGCGCAAGCCCTGCCCAGGTGAAACCTAAAAAACAGGATTCCTGCCTCATATAATCACATTAGGTAACTTAAGTTTTCTTGGAAGAGGTGTAGCGCAGCGGCCAGGGCAACTGACTCCCGAACCCAGGGGCTCACGGTTTGATCCCCGACACCATGTGACTCTGGGCAATAGCTTGCTTAATCTTCCCCACAGCCCCCAGCGCCTTGACACCTTTGGGTAATTGTTTTCGCTTCCAAAAATACTGGACATTTACATTTCTCACTAAAGGAGGCTCCCCTCAGCTGCTGCACTGTATTATGCAGTCAAGCCTCTAAGGCACTACACATGGTAAGAGCAACAGCATTGCTAGCTACTGCGCACACGTCTCTTTTAGGGAACAATCACCCGTTGTGTGGGGTAGGAGGCCATGGGAAGCCGATGAGAAAAAGAGACGTGCAAAAACTCTAGTAGGAACTGGGGTTTTTGTTTAGAATCCTATGAAGCATGAGTGTTTGCCAATTCTGAGGGCACAGAGAGATAACAAAAAAACACCTTTCAGTTGATATGGTGGTGTACTTCCAGCCTTTCAGTAATACTGCATATTTTATAATATGCGTTAGTTCAAACCTGCTGGGCTCATGGGAACAAAAAAATTGTCCCACACACTGACCATGTCTCGCTGGCTCATCTGGCAGTACCACAGTGCACGACGACAGCCCAGTCCAGGGCGGCGAATGACTCCTCCTCAGGCTGTTATTGCATTTTAAAGGTGAGTGGCATGTGATTGGACAGTTCCAGGTCTCAGGCTGCAGTGAAAACTCCTTGGGAGGGATGAAGGGGGCAATCAAGACCGACTACCATTTTGTGTGTAAAAGGCCGCTTTATTTGAAACAGGTGCACATCACATGTATTACCAACTGGCAACCGCCTCACAAAACTAACACCTCTCTAAACATCGAGTTACCTGACCCCTTAGGTTTGTGTCTCCCTCCACCCCTACGATCCCCACATGATACAATCCCCCCACCCTGCATATACAGATATACAATTCCATAACATCGTCATGTATCCATTTTCTCCCCTACATCTTAACTCCAAACCCTGTCAAACCTGCAGACCTATCTGCCTTATTGCAACTGTAACTAAGCCCCTCTAATGTAACTCCAAAACTGTTTTCCCTTTCCCCGCTCCCGCTCCCCCAATCCCCAAACATCATGATAAAGACCCGAACTCCAGCCAAACTTGGCCAACATCAACCCAAACTCCGCCTGCACCTGCTCCAAGCGACAAATCCATACAGCTAAACCTCCCCTGTGCACCTGTCCCAAACATCGCCACCTAACCCGATTTAGGCCGTCAAAATACTCCCCCCCCCGGGGCCTCCCTTAAGGGTGGGAGGGTGGGACAAGCTAAAATACTTCACACCCAGCCACCAGGTTACAATACCTAAAATGGTGGCTGGGCGGAAGTGAAGCCCCCTTATGTAGCCCATTTTGGGCTTTCTGGTAAGTTTTGGGCTGCCTTTGGGCTCTCCCAGGCAGCCCATCCGGCGGCAAAATGGCCGCGCCCATGAAACCCCTTCCCCCTCCCAAACCTGCCCGGGGGGCAGACCTCGTGGCTCGGCTGCCCCCAAATCCCCCTTGGGAGGGATGAAGGGGGCAATCAAGACCGACTACCATTTTGTGTGTAAAAGGCCGCTTTATTTGAAACAGTTGCACATCACATGTATTACCAACTGGCAACCGCCTCACAAAACTAACACCTCTCTAAACATCGAGTTACCTGACCCCTTAGGTTTGTGTCTCCCTCCACCCCTACGATCCCCACATGATACAATCCCCCCACCCTGCATATACAGATATACAATTCCATAACATCGTCATGTATCCATTTTCTCCCCTACATCTTAACTCCAAACCCTGTCAAACCTGCAGACCTATCTGCCTTATTGCAACTGTAACTAAGCCCCTCTAATGTAACTCCAAAACTGTTTTCCCTTTCCCCGCTCCCGCTCCCCAAATCCACAAACATCATGATAAAGACCCGAACTCCAGACAAACTTGGCCAACATCAACCCAAACTCCGCCACCCAGGGAAAGCGGGGTAGGTGATTACACCTCATCCCCCCTTTCCCTGCCCCCCCACCCCCACCCCGTCACCTCCGCGCACGTCACCAACCCATCACTCCCGCCGCACCCCCAACAACTTCGCCAACACCTCCCGAAGCTCCAACAGGTATAGATCCATTCCCATCCGGGACAAATGCACACCATCTCCTCTAAACATCTCCGGCGCATCATACTTGATGTCCCTGTGCCATATGCGCGTGAAGCCCAAATGACGACAAAAACGCACCATTTCCACATTTATCTTCCGTCTCGCCTTATCCACCGCCTGCGGCTTCACCGCTCCCCGCCACACTCTGCGCGGTACCAACTCGGTCCACACCACCGTACACCCTGCCCAACACCTGCGCAGCTCCGCCAGATCCCGCCGCATCGCCCTCATTAGCACCAGGCCTGTCTCCTGTACCAGGTCGTTCTCCCCCAAATGGAGGACCAACACGTCGGGGCACCGCCCCCCGCACACCAAACCATTCAGGGTCATGACCAGCTCCTTCCATCTCATCCCCCCCCTCCCTGACCAAAACACCTTGAACAAATCAGGATTGAACCCCAAACCATCCCCAAAATAGCTGTCTTGCGCTTGCAGCTTCGCCCTCTTCACAAACGAGTGACCCACAATCCAGATCAACATCTCTCGGGACTAGGGTCCCGCCACCGAACCTGGAATAGAAACATATGTCAATCAACACTGTCCCCCCAATTCCAACCCGCGCGCACCCGGCGGGTCTGCGCCGCGCACATAGCGTTGATAACACTCTGATGTCCACCTACCCAAGCGCATGATGGCCCCCCTCCCCTGCCCCCGACGGTGCACTTCGGATGCCGCCCCTATTCGAAAGGAATGCGTGCCAAAATGTCGCCCATCCACTCCCAATTTCGCCAATGCCTTCCGCAACACTCCCAACAACTGACGCCCCGTCGCCCCCTTCCCATTCGCGTGCTGAAACACCAGACCATTCGCATCCCCCACCGCCCTCCATCTCTTGCCCCAAACCACCGGGCACTCACCGCCCTCTCCCCCCTTTTCCATGGTCACCCAGGCCCCCACACTCCTCTGGTCTGTTTTGGACTTACGCAACCACAAGCGCACTTCCGACTGCGACACTCGGACCTCTGCCCACTCCACGCCCCGTTCAGCCTTGGAGCCCAAAAGCTCTGACACCCGGAAGGCCCCAGCAAACATCCACACCATCAGTGTCCCAAACAAGCATGCTTCCCTGTCATCCTTGCACACGTGCGGCAGCAACAACACCACTCTGCCCAGAAGTTCCACGGACACCGGCCGCCGCACCTCCCCCCCCCGCCCTCATTCCCGCGCCCAACCCTCCAACATCCTGGACCCCAATTCACCTGCGGACGGGGCGTATCCCCACAGTAGCTTACCCATGAAACTGATCCCCGCCAGCTTACCCGCTATCGTCACTCTCGACAACCCCCGTCCAATCAATTCCAGCAAGTATTGCACCACATCCTCCTGCCTGTCCCTGCCCGGCGGCCGCCACCGCGCCCCAGTCGCCACAAACTCCCCCCAGGCTGCCACATACGCTGTCCTGGTTGACTCCGCCAAGGATCCTAGAACCAGCTGCAACATCCGGTGTTGCCTATGTCCCACATCCGCGCCGGCAGTGGAGTCGGGTCCCGTTCCGCGTCCTTGGCTAACCCACGGAATCTCCCCCACTGCGAACGAGACAGAGCGTCCGCAATGTCATTGTCAACTCCAGGGACATGTACCGCGCGAAAAGCAATATCATGGCGCAAACAGCCTAGCACAAACACCCGCAGCAGCTTCAGCACTTGCTCATCCCTGGCGGACTGGCGATTTACCACCTGCATCACCGCCATATTGTCCACATTGAACGTCACTCGCCGATGCGCCAGCACCTCTCCCCACAGCCAGATCGCCACAATCAAAGGGAAGAGTTCCAGAAACGCAATGCTCCTCCCGTCCCCGACCACTCCGGGGGCCACCTCTCTGCGCACCACTTCCCGTTCCAGTAGAGCCCGAAACCTTCGCTACCCGCCGCGTCCGAGAAGATCTGCACATCCCACACCAAGTCCACGTCCCGCTGTAAGGGCACTCCGTTGAACTGGTGCAGGAAAAAACGCCACATCCGCAAATCCTCCCGCACCCCAGCCGACACGCGCACGCGATGATGTGGAGGCCTCCGCCCCGCCAAAGCCCGGCCCAGGCGTCTGCAAAACGTCCTACCGACCCGCACCACCCTGCACGCGAAGTTGAGGTGCCCCAGCAGCACTTGTACGTCCAACACTGTCACCTTATGTCTGGCCACCATCACCTGCAGCAGCCCCAGCATCTGTTGCTTTTTGTCCGCCGGCAGCCGTGCTTCCATCCTTTGTGAGTCTATCTCGATGTCCAAGAATGACAGCGCCGTGCCTGGCCCCACTGTCTTCTCCGGTGCCAGTGGCACCCCCTGTTCTACCATGATCTCCTGAAACCTGTCCAGAGCCACCTGGCAGTTCGTGGAGTCCGGCGCCCCAACCAAGAAAAAGTCATCCAGGTAGTGCGTGACTCCTTGGTGACCCGTGCGTTCCGTGAAAAACCACTGCAGGAACGTGCTAAAACATTCAAAAAGCGCGCAGGACATCGAGCAGCCCATCGGCAGCGCCTTGTCCACATACCAGCGGCCGTGAAACTGGATCCCCAGTAGGCCCCAGTCGTCTGGGTGAACAGGCAGTAACCGGAAAGCTGACTTGATGTCACATTTGGCCATCACTGCGCCTCTTCCCTCCTTCACCACCAATGCCATTGCCGCTTCCACCGAGGAGTACACCACTGTGGCCTCGCTCTCACTGATAAAATCATTGACAGACCCGCCGTCCGGCCACGACAAATGTTGTATGAGCCGGAACTGCCCTGCCTCCTTCTTGGGTACTACGCCTATAGGTGACACTATCAAGTCCGTCATCGGCCAGTCCTCAAAATGCCCCGCCATGCCCCCTCTTGAACTTCCTTGTCCAGTTTAGCCTGTATCACCTCAGGGTGCTCCCGCGCTGACCGTAAATTGTCCGCCCACCGACGCACCCGAGGACCCTCGTAACCCAGCCGAAAACCGTCTCGAAACCCGCTCCGTAGACGTTCCGCGGCCCCCGCGTCTGGGTAATTGCGTAGGGCCGCCGTCAACTTATCCACTCTAACCGGCGTATGAGCCCTTCGGCCCGGGCCCTTTACCACCCCGGCCGCTTCCCGACTGCTGCCCGCTCCCGGGTCGTGCCGCTCCCGTCGCCGTGTGTGCGCCGCCATACTGCTGACCGGGAGGGCCCCAGCAGCGTGTCGCAGGGTGCCCATACCTCCCGCACCCCGAGCACTCGTGTCGAAAACGGCAGTGTTCCCTGGCACACGCCCCTCTATTAAAGTCCCAGCAGGGCCCCGCGGTCCCTGGCTGGCTCCTGGCTCCCGCCCCCACCCCTCCTCGGGTGGGGCGCCCCTGAAAGGGCTGATATATTATCGGGAGCCCACTGGCGGTAAAGATAGTTTTGCCCGACCCCGCCAGCCCCATCGTGTGCTGCCACAAATCGCAATCCAGCTCGCCCCACTTCGCCTCCGTGTCCCACGCCATTCTTGCCCTGAACTCCTCGTCGTACTGCGCCCACGCAAACCCCCCCCCCCAGTAATCTGCGCCTTCCGGATAACGTCCATGTACTTAAACAGGGACACCGACCTCTCCGGGAATTTCTCGCAATACACACTCGCAAAAATCAGAAATGCCGCCGTCCAGTTCTCAATTGTAAGCGGCACCCTCGGGCGCTTCTGCAGCTCGTATTCCTCCTCTTTTGACCCTTCCTTCGACCGCACTTCCCTATGCAACAGCTTCAACAATTCCACATACTCTCCCTCCCATATTTTTTCCTTAGTAGCTGCCATCAAATGCGCCCCTAGCGGCTTCGTGACCCCCATATAAGGAAGTCGTTTAAACTTTAATTCTTTGCTGTCAGGTTTTTTCGCGCCCTCCTCCTCTGCCGGCGCGCTGCCCGCTGCTGCGCTGCCCGCTGCTGCGCTGCCCGCTGCTGCGCCGTCTGCCTTGCCCCCTACGTCCGGTTTCTCCCCCTTCCCCTCCGGCAACCCCGCAGTGTCCCCGCCCTTACCCCCAGCGCAGCCACATCCGTCCCCACACCCCGGACCACCACATACCTCCCTTTGCATAACCGATCACCCGCCCCCACCTCCCCTCCTCCCCCCACCGACACCATCCGCGGCGTCTCCCCGCTTTTACCTGCAAGCAAAGCATCCCCTCGCCGCTCCTCGACTCTCCTGTCCGCCGATCTACCTCCCGACTGTGTCCGGGCCGCCGCAGCACCCAGGCCCCGTGACACCTGTAACAAAGAACCAACACCATTACCGGACCCCCGTCCGCCCGGCCCCTCTCTCACTTCACCTTCCTCTGCACTATCCTCTCCTTCCATCAACTCCACACCTCCCAATCTATACTTCCGGCGCGCCCCTGGCGGCGCCGACCTAAACCTGCCAGAGGCGCTCCCTTCGCCTCTGCCCTCGCTCAAAGTAAGATAGTCCTCCTTGTCGTTGCTCCAGGTTTGCTGCTGTTCCCCAAGCCGCTTGGGCCCTGTGGGTGCTGGGACCGGCAAGCCCGCCTGGGGCCTTCTTGAGCCAGCCGCGCCGCGATCCTGCGTGGTCTCCAGGCTCGCCGCCGGAGGCTCCGCCCTCCCTTCTCCTTGGTGTCGCTGGGCCGCCCCAAGCCGTACCAAGTCTGCTTCCCCTCGCCGGCTAACTCCCTGCAATAAAAAAGGTATTGCTGGTGTGCTGGTCCCCTGCCACTGCTCCGCCTCGTCCGCCCAGCGCCACTTCCCCCAGCTCTCCCCTGCCCCCCCTCCTCCTCGCTCCAACAGAGCCCCCCTACTCCTGCCCCTGCGTCGCCCGCGGGTTCCCCCCCGGCCCCGACCCACCCCCCTTCCGCCCTCTCCCCACCGCCACCCCGCCCATAAACCACCTCGGCCCGCCCTGACGGCCCCGACTCCTCCGCCCCCGCCTCCTTCCCCTCCGCCGCCATGCGGGCCTCCCTGATCCCTTCCTCCCACGACGGAAACACATCCAGCCCCTCCCACTCCCTTTCGCTTTCCTCCGAATCAAAAAGAAGCGGGGACCCCCCCCCCTATGCCCCTGGTCACCCCCCAGCCCCCCCACACCGTCCCCACCTGGCCCCGCCCCCTGCCTGCGACCGCTGCCCCTCCCCCTTGCCCTCCTCTCTTCACCACGCTCCTGCCCCTCTCCCCCGCCCCCTGCCGGGCCGGCGAGGGGCTCTCATTATGCCTCCTCATGGCCTGGTCCTCCACCACGCTTCCTCCCCGACCTTGCCTGCCTCCTCTCCCCCCTCGCCCCGCCCACGCTCCTTCCTCCTTGTCCCCCGCCCCTCCCGCTCGCCACCGAGGGCCCGCCACCCCTCCCGGCCCCCCCGCTACCTCCGCGAACACCCGGGCGGCCGCGCGACTCCACGCGCGCCCGCTCGGCCTCCATGTCCTGCAGCCCGACCGCTTCCCTGCCTCCCACCGCCTCCTGGAAACGCGGTGAGGCGCCCCTGGCAACGCGCCCCGCCTGAGGCCCTCCGTCATCCGGGACCGCGCTCCTGACATCGGCGCGGCCCCGGCGACTCACCTGCAGCTTTTGCGCCTTCCTCGGTGGCGAGCAGGCCAAGACGGCCGCCGCCACCCGAAACGTCGCCTGCCTCACCGGCCGCGCCTCCCGCCGCCCTACCAAGAGGTCCATCCGCCCTGCTTCACTCAGCAGGCGGATGGCCTCAAGCACTCGTATATCCTCCGCGCCTGCCATCACGACGATTCCAAACCGACAAACGACGAAAACCAGCTACTACCGACAAGCTAAAATACTTCACACCCAGCCACCAGGTTACAATACCTAACCTAAAATGGTGGCTGGGCGGAAGTGAAGCCCCCTTATGTAGCCCATTTTGGGCTTTCTGGTAAGTTTTGGGCTGCCTTTGGGCTCTCCCAGGCAGCCCATCCGGCGGCAAAATGGCCGCGCCCATGAAACCCCTTCCCCCTCCCAAACCACTCGTGGCTCGGCTGCCCCCCAAATCCCCCTTTATATCCAGGCTGGAACTTTTCCCCGCTGTTGCTGTATAGTCAGTGGCAGAGTGAACTCCGAGAAAATGAACCGCTTGCCGAAGGCCTGTGGCCCCCCTTTCTCTTCATTAACCTCATTAAAAAGCCATTGCTCTCCCTTCGGAGGCACGCGGCGGGAGTGCGATGGGCTTTCCCGCTCACCACAGAGGCGCATTTCTCTTCTTAAACGGCCTCACAGCTGGTTGCTTACAGCTTTCGCGCCGCTCCGGTGGAAGCCGGGACGGAGATGGTTTTAAATTCTCTTCCCTTGAGAACTGCACAATCGGGCTGTTGCGTCCTCAAGCCTCATTGAGAGCCGAGCTCACCACATTCGAAGACGAGGACGCCTTTCGTGAAGGGGGGTCCCCTGGTTAATCCGCATGCGATAAACCGCTGGCGAGCGAGTCACAACATAGGTGCCCACATAGAGCGTTAGGCGCGAAGGCGCAGCTGAAGACGTGCATGTGCGTAATCCCGAACTGGGTATAATTTTGTCGCCACGCGACAAGCAGGAATTTACAATGCTGCGCCTGACCGCTGGAGCATATAGAAAAGTGAGGGGGCACCCCTGAGAAGTATGGGGAGCTGGGCGAGCCAAGACATTAAGAGGGAGAGCAGAACCAAAGGTCTGGCTCGGCTCTGACAGCCCCAGCAGGTGCCGAGCCATGAAAATATTTGGAATGTATTTAAAATCGTGCACATCTCGTTAAACTATGACAGAATTTACAACTTTCTAAAAGTGACATGTAGAATAGTTTGGCTTTGGAACATCAGATTTTATCACTGTATTGAGAGGTATTTATTTTTAAATTGATAAATGTTAAACATGAAGTCAGAAAAAGTCCCACGCTTCCACACTCCCCACGATGACAATTGGTGAATAACGAGGGAAGTCAGCTGTTCTTCCTGTATATGGTCTACACTCTTATAAATGTAGTAACATTACAGCCTAATAAATCAAGCAGCAGAGGTTGTTATCCCACACACATCCCGGACTCACTTATTTGAAGGTGCACGTGTGTGATCATGAAGAAAAAGGAGGCTTGTGGAATAAAATATTTGTCTAGGATCACACAATTTAGTAAATCAGGGAAGTGAGATTGGGCCTAGATTTTATTTTTTGTAATTATTTACTTCAGCTCCTAGATTAATACAAAGGAGCACCCAGAAAAATAAAATACCCTCATTTTGAGCCACATGGAACAAAATGTCCTTGCAAAGTGAGCAATCGCAACCCTTTCTATTAAGGAGATAGTGAGAATTTTGCCTCGGGAGGAAAAAGCTTCAGAATGATGCATTTTACTGCATGATTTGAAAAGAATGTGGCCAAAAGCTGCCCATTTACCAGCAATGAGTTATTTCTTTCTTTGATTTAGTCTTTCCCTTTTCTCTCCATCTCTCTTTCCTACTTTATGTTTATATCTTTTCTCGCTTTTCTTTCTTCTCTCATTCAGATTTTCCATTTTTCTTTTGTTCTGTCCGTTGTTCTTTCAGGTGTCTTTTGGGCTGCCTGTTCTTCTTTATATTCATGTTTAATTTTTCTTCCTGCTTTCCATCTCTTCTTTCTTTAGTCCCGTTCTCACATTCTTGTTCCTGCTTTTCTTTTTATCATCTCCTGTACTCCCTTTGCCCATTCTCTCATCCCTCTTTCTTCTAAAATTCCTTCCATTTGCTAATTCTTTATTTTCTTTCCTTCTACCGACGTTCCACCCATCTCTCATTTCTTCTTTCCAATATTTCATTCTACTTTCAACTTTCCTTTTTCTCCTCCCATTTCTTTGGTTCATCCTGCCACTCCTTTTTTTCCCAAGTTTCACTCTTTTCTTCTCCCTCCAATTCTTTTCCCCTTTCTGTCCTTCTCTTGTTTTCATTCTTCCTTTGTGCCTGCGTCCCATCCTACTTCCTTTTCACTTTTATTCTTTTTGTTCTTATTTGCATTTTTCTTTCGTTCCTTCAAGCTGTTATATTTGCCTTTAACTTATTTTTTCTTTTATATTCAAAACATTTCTCTTCCATTCTGTCACCATTTTAAACTTTTTTAACTTTTCCACCTCCTTCACCATCCCACAGTTTTACCACTGTAATTTATAGGTCTTTACTTCTGCCTCCAAGGACCTGAAAGCCAGAAATGAAAGTTAAGAAGGGTCGTAAAACAATTTAATTTGTCCCAGGTCAATCAATCAATCAATCAATCAATCAATCAATAACACTTTATTCGGTTACATACATAACCATAGAAGTACAGAAAAACATAATATAATTGTTAAAAACAACAATAATCTTTACAGTAAAATAACAGATCGGGTACATGACACATTATTCCATTTCTCATTTTGTTACATCATGATCGATTTCCTGCACTTAAAAACAATTTTTCAAAAGGTAGTTACCGAGGCTAACACAAATATTGTCTCTAACTGTAGGGCCATGAATGCTGGGCGACATTACCTCATGCCATACATTTTTAAAACAGGGATGATCCATAATTTCCTATGTACAGAATAAAATTTGCAAAAAAATACCACCTGTATGGTTGATTGACTAGAAATTTAATCGCATGGGCATTTTCTCAGTTCTTTAGACCAATCATTTACGACAGGAAAACTTAATAATCTGTGCAGTATGCCCAGGAGGAATCTCATCAATAAAAATGTATCATCGTCACATGTTATCAACCCTACATATGACTGCAATTTAAAGGTTGTTATTATGAGGTTATGTGCTTGCACTGTTATTTTTTTCATTTCCACACATAACCTCTGTTCACTCAGGTAGCTTAAGCATTCATTTTTAAGGTCTTTCCTTGATATCCTCTTCGAAGACATGGGATCATCATAAAAATCTGGATGACCTAGATTATATAAAAATGATTTAACATATAGCAACCATCTAACATGTTTCACCCCATCCAGGCCCATACAATCTGTTAAAATCCAACGATTAAATTTCATTTCATGTATTGACCAAACCCTGTGCCATAACAGGACCGGTTGAATTTTTATGATATCCTCCAGATACAGCAGCCCTAGTTCTGTATGGCATATAAAAGAGGAGGTACTGTTTGGGACCATCAATAAAAACCTCAGGAACATATTTTTATCTACCTGAATAGTGCTGACATCCACATGACCCCAGATACCAGCTCCGTACGAATCAATGGTGACACATTTTGCTCTATAAATATTTAGTAATTCCACCGTTGGGCGTCTTCCTATTTTCCTACTAAAATTAGATAGGGCTGATAAGGTCCTTATGTACAGTAACCTCCTTGTTTTAGCTGCTTCTACCCATGAACCCATACGTTCGAATAAAATTCCAAGGTAGGAAAAAGTCCTAGTGGTTGTAATCTGTTTTTTGTCAATACAAATTGATCTGGATTTTAAGAACCCCCGGCCCGCAATTCATTATAAAAGTTTTAGATGAGTTAATTGTTAAGCCCCTCTCAGACATAACATTTGTGAAACTGTTAACGACCCTTTGAAGTCCTATTGATGTGCGAGCCATAAGGACCGCATCATCTGCATATAATAATGCAGGAATGGGTGGTTTGCCAGCTTCCAGTAAGTCCCTGCATTCCTGCACTAAGACCTTCTCTAAGCTATTTATGTACAGTGTAAAGAGAAAGGGTGCAAATACACAGCCTTGTCTCACACCATGTCTCACATTAAAGTGTCTAGTGCATTCCCCCCTGCCCCGAATCAAACCCACGCCTTTGCCCCTAGATATAGCTGCCTCAGAAAAGAAATTAAAACTGCTTCCACACCCATCTCTTCTAAGATCATCCACAATTTATCATGCATTACACAGTCAAACGCCAATGATAAATCAACAAATGACATGTATAAAGTGCCTGTTTTTGCTTTGTTATACTTATTGCTATACTTATTCATTAAAATATTAAGATTTAATCCCTGCTCGATAGTGCCTTGCTTAAGCTGGCATAGCGGGGGCATTGCTACGCCCTTGGATGAGTATTTATTTTTCAACATGTTTGCCAGAGAGAGTCTAATCCACCTATGCCGAAGAGTGCACTGGTTTGAGTGCACTCATGACATGGAGGACACATTTTACGATGTGCAATCAATGTGGTGTCTTCCCATTCACTATTGCTGTAGGTCCTCAACCTCAAACCCAGGGGTTGGGATCCTTTGTTGTGGAGCCAACTACTTTCTACTTTGCTAGGAGCTAGTGCATCCAGTTGCTGTTGAGTCAGAATGTCACTGTTAAAATATCAACAAACGGGTATCACAAGGGCATTGAATTGACTCCCAAAATATTGTCACAGCGGTGCAAATAATATCAAATCTACACTAACCTTTGGTGTAGTTTGCGTAGTAGCACTACGCGTAGCTACGCGAAGTGCACTGCGCAAGCTACACATAGCAACGCGAACTGCGTAGTGCACTTGGCAAAATGCTGTTTGCACTGATTGCACAGTGCCGGATGCTTGTCCGCACTGTGCAATCAGTGCAAACTGCATCTTGCACAGTGCAAGCAGTCGTTTTCTGCCGTTCGAGTAGATTTCTACTAAAGCTGCAGCTTTCTCAACGCATTCTGGTAGTTTCTCATCGCGAGCGGTCACAAGCATACATGACCACTCGCAATGAGAAACCTGACCTCCCCACATTGAGAATCTCGCCGGGAGGTTCATTTTCCACGCTTGCGATCGGCAACTTGATGTTGCTGGTCGCGAACGAGGAAAAAGTCTCGCCGGGATGTCATTTTGCTCACTCGCGGTCACCAACTTGACGTTGTGGACCGCGAGCAAGCAAAAAATGACCGCTACACTACGCTACGCTACGCATGTTTGCACTGTGCTACATGCAATTTGCGTAGTGCGAAGTAGCGCGAACTTCGCTTAACTAACGTAGTACTACGCCCAGGGTTAATCTACACTTACCTTAATGATATTTTTGGAGTCAATATTATGGTCATGTTAGTTGTAAAGAACAAACCAAATCAAAAGGGAGTGGATCTCTATAGAACGTCACAGTCAAACAAGCAAATGGTGGAGAGGGTAGCTGTGTTCTGGTAGCACAAGTCGACTGTTACTGTATTAAGATGCATTGTTGTTTAGAGACATGCATCTATAACCCATTCCGTATTTGAAGTGGAGTTGGGGCAGTCCTGATGGATACAGGTATGTTGTTCCACATCCTTGGTGCACGAGTGAATAAGTCCCACTGCTTTCTTTTATTTTTTACACATCTTGGCCTTCATGCTGATTGGGCGCTGCTGTTATCGCTTCATCATATGTGAGGCACGGTCTAAGGCACTTGAAATCTGCTCACCAATTGTAAAGATCTGCCTCTTGCTGATGTATGCAACCTTCAGGTCTAAGGGCTCTGGCACCATTTTCTGCAAGTTCCTGCCATTGATTTGAAACCTCTGACGTGACTATTCTGCATCCAGCCCCTCCCTTCTGAGGTGGCTTGGAAGGAGCCATCACCAGGTCTGCCTAAGTGACAGTCCCTTAAGAAACTTATCTCTACAACTCTACCATATTTCAACATACCGTCTTCAAGCACACACGGACTCACTTCTCTGGCACACACCAAATAGACATTTAAAACAATCTGTCTCATACTCAGACTTAATCCATGTATGCTACCTTCACGATCACCTAGCTTTCTGCCAGGGTTGCTATGATGTCACAGACCAATGCACAGCGTGTTACCTGGTCTCTCTATCACATGCTCCAATACATTTATCTGTAAACATATCTGTTCACATATTTCCTACCATCTCTGTCCAGTTTCCTGTGATGTACCAGTCCTTTCAAACAATCCTGCATCAACGCCACCCATCCCCACCAGGACACTCCTGTCTTTTTCCCCTTAGTAGACCAATCAGACACATTTTCCATCTCAGAACTACTGGTCTTTCTTCACTTCAGGAAGAACTCAACCAAGGACAAATACAATCATGCTCAGTTGACAAAACAATTTTTCCAACTACACCATGAAGTCCAGATTTCATTGTATTAGGGGTAGTTGCCAACTCTTCGCTCTGACCAATTCTATTTGGGAATAAGGAGAGGAGCATCGGCAGAGCTGTTTGTGTGTGTGAGCCATTAATTGAACGGCTGGGACTGAGATGCAATGCAGGGATACCTGAATTCCATTAGCATTTTCCTTCTGGATTTGTTAAAATATTTTCTATAAAATTGGTGTAGAAAGTAAACAGGCGATCTTTCCATAGAACACGCACACTGCACTGTAACCGAAACCTGTAGGCTGAGCTGGAGGCTGTAAAGTGAAAAGTGGAACAGTACAAGGTGACAAGGTTTGGAAGAGTAAACTAATTCACTAGGATGGAGGGGACACTGCCTAATTTGCAAAAAAAAATACTAATGCCCAAAGCGCTGCTGAGAAGCCTGCAGCCAAATCTATTAAATGCAGCATGCTGAATACCAGGGCTGTGCAGTCCTGAATCCTCCTCAAGCCTCTTTAATCCACTGCCAGTCATTCCCTGACACTTTATCTCACTCTTACAGGCTACTGCTTTCTTCCTTTGAGACAACATTTCCGTCTCTCTCCTCCTCCGCCTTTCCCTGTTGTTTATTTTTCTCTCTCTTGCTTTCGAGAAATGCTTGATGGAGAAAAATAAGTACCGGTTCCGAAAAATGAGTGCCAGTGGTGTCCATTGGAAACCACCAACTCAAATTAACCACTGGGCGGGACCTTCATGGAGTTCCCAAGTAAGTTTGTGGAGAGTAGTGGCATTGGGCCTATGAATTTTTCTTGAAACAGGATATAGTGTGGTTTTGCAGCCAGGCTAGGGGTGTCATGATATCTCCAGGAGTCTTCAGGCTAGCAGAGGCAGGCTTTGGCCTTAACTTGATGGTGTTCAGAAAGGTTTCATCTAATGGGGCAAATATTGGCTTTGGTATAGGAGAAGAAATGTGTAAATGGGGAGGAAGTCTCCTCCTCTCTGCTTACACTTCTAACTACCTATTAGACCTGGCACCATTGGGGTGGGTCTCCCTTCCATTTTTTTTGCTGTTGCCTCATGTGTTTTTGCTGGTGTTAGATGCTTTGGGCACTGTGCTACTGCTGTCCAGTGCCACAGTGCAAGTGCTCCCTATTTTAAATGAATGTATTAATTGGTGATTCCATGATTGACTGTTTGGTTAACTGTCAGACCCTAGTACAGTGCACCAGGGGTGCACAGGGCTTGTAATCTAAATGCTGCTAGTGGACCTGCAGCACTGGTTGTGCCTCCCACAGAAACAGCCTTGTAAAATGTGACTAAGGTCTGCCATTGCAGAGCCTGTGTGCAGTCTGGTACTGTCATGCTGACTGGGCAAGTGCACCCACTTACCAGTCTCAAAACCTTCCCTTTTCTTCATATCAGTTACCCCTATGGTAGGCCCAAGGGCAGGGTGCATTGTAAGTATAAGATAGAACATGCCCTGGTGTGTGTGTGGCACATCCTAATAGTGAATTACAGCCATTTTCGTTTTTCACTATTGCAAGGCTACATGTTCTCCATAGGCCAGAATGGGCTGTTAGAATTATTACATTTTATAATCCTAACCGACTCAGAGTACACAGTAGGAATTCAAGTTTAGTATGCCTGAACTGTGAATAATAAAATACATCTTTTAGTAAAGTTAGTTTTAGTATTCTGAGTTTGAAAATACCACTTTTAGAAAGTAGGTATTTTCTTGTCTAACCTTTCAAGCCTGCCTCTGCTAGGTTGTGTATTCCTTTGTCTGGAGTTTGTTAGTGGCAGGGCTGAGGGATTCAAGGAGACAGGCTGGGGCAGCCCAGTGGTGAATAGAGAGATCTGCATCTAGATGGGAGGGAGGAGTTGAACCTGGGACCTGAATAGGGCTGGGCCTTCCCTCTACAATGCTGGCTCCACCTCCTGTGGAGCGGCTGATGTCTCTGCCCTGCACACTGAAAGAAGAGAAGGAGTCCTGTCAAAAAAGTGCTCCAGGACTGTACTTGCCTTCCACAATGCTAGCTCCACCTCCTATGGGCGTCTGATGTTTCTGCCCTGCTCTGTGTAATGAAAGGAGAAGTCTGGTAAACAGAGTGCTTCAGAACTGGTTTGGACTGGGCAAATGCTCCTCTCCCCTGAGAGGACAAATGATGTTGTGGTATAAGTATTGGAACCCTGATCCCAGGAAATTAGATCACTTTTGGACTTCAAGAAGAAACCTTTGCTGAGGAGAGGAACCCGAAGAAACTGAGGAGATACTATCCCTAAGCTGAAGTGCTGCTTGGGGGATTTTCCTGCAGTGGTTGCCTGACTGCCAAAGAAATGATAAAGAACTTTGTGTGCTTTACTTTCAACTTATGAAGGAGCTCCAAGGGCTTGGAACAGACCTAGCCTCCTGCTGAAGTCTCAGAGACAACAGACTTCATTCACCAGCTCCCCAAAAGTCTTCATGAAGTACCTGCAGCTGTACTGGACTTTGTGGGGGATTTGCATTTTGCAAGGAGCTGGAAGCTCGACTCAAGATCGAGAAGCGTGTCGCAGACCCGCCACTGCTGCTTCACAACACAAAGCCCCACATCACCGGAGAAGAGAATCGACGACGCCGCAGACACGACGCATCCCTGTCACAAGAGAAGCGTGTCACAGGAGAGAAGGATCAACATCGCATCAGATGCCGCTGCATCTCTGAGAAGCATGTTGCAGGGTCTGTCGCGGCTCATAACCGGAGAAGAGGATCGACGACGACGCAGACGCCGCCGTATCACCAGGAAGAGTATCGCAGGGCCTTTCGATGCTCGCATCATTGTGGAAGCAACTCGCATCACCAGTAGAGAGGATCGACGTCGCAGCAGACGCAGCCGCATCGCTGGGAAGCTTGTCACAGGGCCAGTCGCGGCTCCCATCTTGTAAAGTATCTCGCCTCGCCGGAGAAGAGGATCGACGTCGCCGCAGATACCGCCGCATCACCCGGAAGCGTGTCTCATCAAGAAGAGAGCGTTGTCTTTATTTCTTTGCACCAGCACTTTGCCGCATTTCCCTTGCTGCGACATTGCTTGTCGTGGAAGCGCAACGCATCACAAGGTATATTGACACAAAGTGTTGCATCTTAAGAACTGAACTTATCTAAGTAAAACTACCATCTAAAATTACAGTAATGTGGATTTTTGTTGTTTATTGGTCTTGTGGTAACTCCATACAAAGTATACTTATTTTTGATATAAACCTTTTGTGGTGTCCATCTGTAGTGTTGTCACTGGGTTACTGCATGTGGTCACAAATGCTTTACACACTGCCTCTGAGATAAGCCTGTCTGCTCTTGCCAAGCTACCAAGGGGGTTAGCAGGGGTTATTTTAGGAGTGTAATCCCCTTATCGTGACTAGAGGCAACGGTCCCTATTTGTCACAAGTACCTACCTGTGCCAACTAGAGACCCCCAAATCTAACACTACCCAATTGGCCTTGATTTTACAAGAACTTTTCTATTCTCATTTTAATCTTTTTCAACTCCTGTCTGCTGTATTGGAACTTTGTCTCTTGGCTCATCTGTAAAAACCTGTAGCACTAATTATAATGCCTAAATGCTAACAAGGACCAATGTCCTGCCCTTAAGAAGCCTGTTGTCATAAGTACTAGGAGAGGCAAAGACCTCAATGCCTCCTATGCTGAAACAGACTCAACCACTTTCCATTTGAAGCGAGAAGACATGGTTTGTCAGGCCAGTTTCCATGACAGTAATGTAAATAAGTAAATAAATAGAACACATTTAATTGTGTGTGCTGAAACGTCAAATGTGTTTCAGTGCGCCCAATGACATTTGTTTTATTTCTTTATTTCTTTACATTACTCCGGTCGGCCATGAGCTGGAGTTTACTACCCCCCACCCTGCCCCTCCTGTGCCCCGCCCCCTGCCCACGGCACTCCCTCCACGGACCGCTACTGGTGGAATGAGAGGTGGTGGTTCAGATATTCTGGTCCTGCGTTGTGGAGTGCTTTGTAGGCATGTGTGAGGAGCTTGAAGGTGATTGTTTTGTTGACTGGAGTGGAGTTCTCAAAGGTGTTCGGTGATGTGGCTGTGGCAGGGATGGTGAGGACAGTAATGTCACAATGAGCAGGTAATCATGCAGAAAGACAATGGTAGCCACGTTTAAGAATAGTGCACACCATGGCAGATATAACCACAATAAAGTATGGAAATCAGAGGCCCTGGATGCACACTAATGTTTGAGAGCTGTTCTAATGAGCACAAAGCTTTACTGCTCGTGACGCTCAAAATGTACTCAAAGGGTAACAAGCATTGACAAAGCCAATAAGTCTGGCATTGGCCACGGATGTATGATGTTACAACACATACTTTTTTCAACGCATACCATTACAACGCATTTATTACAACGCAACATCCATTACAACGCATTCCATTACAACGCATACTACCTTTACAATGCATTCATTACAACGCATACCATTACGTTGCATGTATGGTAAGTATTGGATAGTGTAGGGGTAAAAATTACTATTCCAACTCCAGGGGGGTGCAACAGTAGGGTAAGTGTTGGATAGTGTAGGGGTAAAAATTACTATTCTAACTCCAGGGGGTTCAACAGTAGGTTAAGTGTTGGATAGTGTAAGGGTACTATGCGTTGTGATGGTATGCGTTGTAATGGTATGCGTTGTAATGACTGCGTTGTAATGACATGCGTTGTAGTGGTATGCGTTGGAGTGTCATGCGGTGTAATGGGTGAGTTGTAATTGCATGCGATGTAATGGATGTTGCGTTGTAAAAGTTTCATTGTAATGGTAGTGCGTTGTAAAGGTTGTTTTGCATTGGCCACCAGCCTTTTGGCAATTTTTGGTTTGTCCTGTCATGGTTTTTGCAAAACATTTTATGCGGGGAAAGCTGTCTGGCCCTTATCAATCGAAACAATAAAATTAGCAAATGGGGGTGGGGTCGCACGCTACTCACACACCGGCGGTGTCGCCCCGAAGCACTCTGGTTAATGTAGTAACGTGTTCGTGATGCATCATCTTTCGATCTTCTTCTATCTTCGCTGTCTTCGCCATCCCTAGACACGTGTTTTGGGGTATCACCCCTCGTCAGCAGGGATAGGCCGTGTTCTGGGGTTGCCGATGGCTGCTAAATATCTGCCAGGTTTAGTACCACTCGGGCGCGTAGGTGCGGGATACCAGGCTCGTCAGCCAACTGCTCAAGGGAGCTTTAATGTAACAAATGGGGGTGGGGTCACACACTACTCACACATCGGCGGTGTGGCCCCTAAGGACTCTGGTTAATGTAGTAACGTGTTCGCGATGCATCATCTTTCGATCTTCTGCTATCTTCTAAATTAGCAAAATGCAAAAATATATTTTTTCATCTAAAAAAGTATATATTATATAGTAGTCCCTGGCACCGAAGGGAACTACTTTGTGTGTGGATGTGTTCTTTTTGAAAGGGCAGTGTGCCATAACTCACAGTGAAGTCAGCGAATGGCTAAAGTGTGCTGATCCATTGCTCCACAATGAATGCTGAAGTGTGAACGACACAACAGCAGACTAAAGTATGGAGTCTGGCTGAAAACTCCTATAAGTAACTATGTTATACACATACTTGTAGTAATACAAAAGGTCTCTCCAAACACCAGACCTAAAAAAGGCAATAGGTCTGATGTTGGCTGACAGCCTCATGCCTTTGCTAATTGTTTTTTCGTAATGTTTTTGTAACTCTTTATTACAAATAGAAAGGGTTGATAAGATAATTGGAGAGTCTTGTAAAGATAGATAGATGGATAGATAGATAAGTGGGTTGGTAGATAGATAGATAGATAGATAGATAGATAGATAGATAGATAGATAGATAGATAGATAGATAGATAGATAGATAGATAGATAGACAGACAGACAGATGGCTAGATAGATATATGGCTAGTTGGATAGATAGATAGATAGATAGATAGATAGATAGATAGATAGATAGATAGATAGATAGATAGATAGATAGATAGATAGATAGATAGATAGATAGATAGATAGATAGATAGATAGATAGATAGATAGATAGATAGATAGATAGATAGATAGATAGATAGATAGATAGATAGATAGATAGATAGATAGATAGATAGATAGATAGGTAGGTAGGTAGATAGATAGATAGGTAGATAGATAGATAGATAGATAGATAGATAGATAGATAGATAGATAGATAGATAGATAGATAGATAGATAGATAGATAGATAGATAGATAGATAGATAGATAGATAGATAGATAATTGGAAAAAAATGGTAGAGCCTCAATTAGTATAATAAAAGTTACTTTTCTATATAAGCATACCATACAAGCACTGAAAGCAAACTAGAAAGCCATTTAGGCTGGACATACAGCCTAAATTGGTTTACAAGTATAACTGTAACCCCAATTAAAGTACATATCAGTATGACATATAGGAGTGCAGGTGTAAATGCACTGCATTGCCTGCATACTAGGTAGAGACTAACTTTATAAAGAACAGTTTCCAATTGACACAATCTGGTATGCTGTGAAATAGCAGCAGTGATTTAAACAAAGGCCACTCGAAAAGTAATTTTCAATAGCATTAGCAAGAGATAAGAATTGATAAATATGGAATGTGCCCACATCAAAAGCAGCATGAAGAGCTTATAAAAACCAACCTGCTATCACATAAGGTTCTAAGATCAAAAGCAAAACTAAAGTAATACTAAAGTAAAAACACTGGCACTGAAGAGAACTACCTTGTGTGGAGCTAATCTCCCTGTGGACAGCAAAATGCAGTCACTCACGGTGAAGTTAGCCAGTGGCAGAAGTAGACAGAAGTATGGCCCCATGCTGTATGCTGTAGGGAGCTGTAGTAAATTGTGAATGACACAACAACACACAAATGGATGACGAAAACTGGCTGAACGCAGCTTTAAATAAGTAAATTATGAATATCATTTTAGTAAAATCAACAGGTCCTAGCTTACGCCAGACCTAAGAAGCAAGGATGAAGGCAAGCAATACAACAGAGCATTACAATGTTTACAAACAGCTGAGCTAGTTTTGTCCAAGTTTCATGAATACTGTGATTCAAAATAGAGGATCGTAGCCTTCCCCATCAAGATGTAATACTTTGCATCACTTCAGTTATAGTAAATCGTGTTTGGAAGCCTACATGTTCATGAACACGTCAATAGAATAGCAGAAAAGAAGTATACTGTATCAACAGGGTCCATAGTTCCTGAAAAGGAAAATTATGGTGTCTCAGAGTTTGTGATTCTAATCTGAGAGACAAATTTATGTAAATTGAACTTGAGGAGGTCACAGACCGGAAGCAGAGAGTACCATAAATGTTCCTGGATATGGTTTGTTATCTAGAAAACCAGGTTCTCAGCTGCTGGGACAAGGCAGGTCAACGGGAGCAGTGTGGAAATTGATTGCAATAAGAGAGGTTGATGCAAACTGTGATGTGCCTGCCAGGCTGAATCACTACTTCTTCAAGGACACTTAGACGGTTTGATGTCAGGTGGCCTGTTTATGACTGGTGTATGCACGATGGACTCAGAAGATTTTTGCAAGCATTGGCGACCAACGATATTGAATTCTCGACAACTTGCCTCTCTCCCACCGCTCTTATGAGGAGGCTCTACTGTCTACTTGGGAAGGCTTGTGGCTTCTAAGCAAAGATTGAAGCAGGCCAGACGGCTTCCGTAGGGCCTCTAGTTCAGCCGGAAGGAGTCCAAAGAGATCCAAGTACAGAAAAGTTCAATGAGCTGCTCATTCCACAGCACCAGATTTTATTCATCGTTTTGGGCAGTTCACATGAGCCTTTTGCCAATCACAGTTTGTGCCTCTCATAATTTTAAACAGATAATTAATCAGGGTAGGGTCAAGTTTAACTCTTCAGAGAGAAATCTGAGCCATCCAGGGTTTCTGCCATTTAGCAGGGCCTCCAGGCAGTCACTCCAAGTTCCATCCTCCAACAAAGGGTGAATAGAAAGCATTGGTAAGTGAGATTGTCCTCTGTCCGTGGAACTCATCCTCCAACAATCTTAAAAATTCCATTCATATACTACTTCAAATGTTTGAGATCAGCTACTGGAACTCCTAAAAGCATGTACACTGAAAATGATCACAATCTCTGTTATGACGCAAAAAAACAAATGTTTTTATAGGGCTCCCCATGAATGACTGCACTTTGCTTGCAAGCGTTGTTTTCCTTTACACATGAAGGCCAGGCCTCTGGACTTATATTTACTTGAGAAGGCTAGTTTACAGCACAATAGGTGCTCTTTTGCCCCTCCCCCCAAAAAAACTGATAATCATCTGACACTTTCCAGGGCTGGGCCTAATGAGGAAACCTGGAATATGACTGTAGAAGGTGGGGTGGGAAGAAGAACTGGGTGCCCTTATCTAGGCACAGCCAACAAGGGATTTCAAAGTACCATCCTGCAGATTGGAGCTTTCTGTGTTTTTTTTTTAAATTATTATTTATTTATTGGCATTTAAAAACATGAAGCAAAGGAAAAACAAAGGACATGCACAGGCATTAGGAGCATGAATCATTGACATTTCGATATACACATATCGGAAAAGTGAAACACACATCGTTACTAGATCAACAAATGATGCTGACCAGCAATAAGAGCATAGTGACACCCTGGGTACTCAAACCTACCCCTATGAGTGTACAGCAAACAGGGTCACAAAAACCAGTCAGGGACCCTCGTCGTCAGCGTGGAGGGGGGACAAACCCGCCTGTGATCTCCCCTCTGTCAAAGTCGTGTCAGCCCCACGTGCAATGGGAGCGTCCTGGTCAGACCTTTTCTCCAGGTACAGTGCCCAGAAGTTCTTGGATCTATTGCGGGGGGTAATAAGTCACTGTATAACTCAGTTTGCGTGCACCAATAGAGCATCTCTTTGGACCACTGAGAGAGCGTCGGGACAGGGCCGAGCATCCAGGAGAGAGCGATACACCTTTTGGCAACTAGAAAGGCCATGTCTACAAGTCTTCTATATTCAGTTGCAATGCCCTTAGAGTACCCCAGAATAGCCAGTAGGGGAGCAGGAACAAGTGAGAGTTCAGTAATCCTATTTACTTCCTCATAGACCACGCACCAAAAGGCAAAAATTCTCGGGCAGGACCAAGACAAATGGGAAAAATCGGCAACCTGTACTCCGCATCTTTCACAACAAGAGCTCTCCCGCAGTCTGTATCAGAAAAGTCGCTCTGGAGTGTAATAAACTCTGTTTAAAAAGTTTAAATGTAGCAATCGATGGTGGCCATTAAGCGATACCCTTTTTATATTGGCACAGCAGTATCGCCACGTTTCTTCGGGTAAGTCCACAGCCAAGTCCGTCTGCCACACCAAGCGAGGCTTAGTGTAATCTGTCATACGTTCAGACAACGTGATGCGATACAGATTCGTTATCAATTTGATCGAAGTCTTGGCAGTAACGACATAATCATATGCCGTAATCACTGGAGGTTCCATCATGTCCTCCCCCAGCAGGTCCTTTAGGGCATGTCGGACTCTGTGAAATTGAAAGTGGGGAAGGAGGGAACTATTAGTGTCTTTCGACTCCAAGTCCTCACAGGTACGAGCCCTACCGTACAAGAATAAGTCTCCCATATGAGTTATATCAAAAGCAGCTTGCGCTGACAGCACTCCCCTGTCCCTGCAAGGGGCAAGCCAAAAACACCAGGCAAAGGGTGCCTTCGGGGCATACAAAAGCGAGCAGGCCTGCGCATTCATAAAGTGGTGCCAGGCGTCGGTAACTACGTTCAGGGAGTCAAGTAAACCCGTCCTTCGATCCCTGGGATGAGACATCAGCGCAGGAAGAGGGACGGGGCAGCGACAATCGACTCAATACGTATGTGCGGGATATCCGCCTGTCCGTGTATCCAACAATGCGCATGTGCGCCCTGCTCAGCTCGATAATAAAGCTCCAGGTCCAGAGCCTTCAGCCCGCCCTCCTCGTAAGGTCGTTTAAGTATGTCCCATGCAACCCGGGGCTGCTTCCCAGACCATACCAGTCGGAGAATGAGTGAGTGAAGTTGCTGAAAAAACGCACCAGACAGCACCATGGGGATGTTGCTGAACAAAAACAAAAAGCGAGGGAGGACAACCATTTTCAGTAGGGAAATGCGGCCCATCAAGGACAGAGGTAGTCCCATCCATTTAACCACATTGTCTCCCAACTTACAAACGGCGACCCCATTGTTCGCTCTGAGCACCACCTCCGAATCAGTATGCAGCCGGATTGCCAAATATCGGACCGCGTCTGTGGTCCACTGGATGGGATATTCCGGTTCAAATCTCTTGGTGGCAGGGGTGAGCGGAATCAGAAGTGTTTTGGCCCAATTCACATGTATACCCGAAAGATAGCTGAATAAAACTTCTTCGCGCAGCACCGTCGGAATGTTGACCTCCGCGTTTCGCACATACAATAACGTATCGTCTGCGTATGTGGACACTATTAAGTTGTATGTAGGGAACCGAATACATTGATGCCCATGATATTCGCGCAGAGCGCACGCTAATGGTTCGGCCACCAGAGCATAGAGTAAAGGGGAAAGTGGACATCCCTGTCTAGTGCCGCGACCGATATCAAAGGGGTCCGTAGTAAGCAACCCTATGTGAACCCGGGCCGTAGGAGAAGCGTAAAGCGTGTTTAACAGTAGGAGGAAAAGGTCCCCCACCCCCATGCGTCTCAAACCATGTCTCAAGAAAGGCCACTCGACTGAATTGAAGGCCTTCTCCATGTCCAAAAACACAGCAACAACAGAGACATCTGGGTGTGTATGTTGGAATGCCGCAAACACCGTTCGCAAGTTGTAAGTGAGGTTGCGACAGGGGACAAATCCCGCTTGCTCGGGGGCAACTAGCTTGGTGACCAACAGACAGAGACGATTGGCGACAATCTCCCCAAAAATCTCTGCATCAACGTTTAACAGTGATAGCGGACGATACGAAGAGCAGTCCCCCGGGGGTTTCCCAGGTTTAAGGATAGCAACAATTATCGCCTCTCGCATCGTGGGGGGCATCTCGCCCGCTTCCGCGATGTTCTCAACGAGAGTCAGTAGCCATGGGATCAGCATGTCCGAGTACATTTTGTAAAATGACGCAGTTAGGCCGTCACAACCCGGCACGCTCCCTGCCCTCATTGACTAGAGAGCCCAGACAATTTCCTCCGGCTCCAACGGCCGCACCAGAAATTCCTGGTGCGTGTTGGTCAACCAGGGAAGTTCTATATGGGTAAGGTAGTCTCAAATCCATTCCTCCGGAGCAGGGCATCTGGAGGCATATAGCGATGCGTAAAATTCTCAGAAACGTGCCGCGACCTGCTCCTCATCTAGGGGCTCATCAGTCTGGGAGGATCTCATATCAGGAACCGCCATGCTCCGTCTACGCAGCGTGACCAGCTGCGCCAAGACCGTCCCCGGTCGCTCTCCCTCCCCGTAGGATCGCGCAGTGGCATATTTTCCCAAAGGCTTGACCTCGGTATCAGCCTCCTCATGGTACTCGTGCAGTGTCTGAGCAAGCTCCCGAGTCAGGTCCTCGCCAGTATCCCGCAGGCGTCGTGCCTCAATGTCCCCAAGTCTATTCTCCAACAGCGTCAGTCGCCCCGAATGGATTTAAGGACCCCGCGTGTTTAGAAATGGCTACTCCTCGTATATATGCCTTAAAGGCCTCCCAAACGGTCAAGAACGAATCAACAGAGCCAACGTTGTTGTCAAAGAATTCCTCAATCGCAACAGCCAGTACCTCCCTAAAGACATCGTCCAGTAAGGATTAGGGGGGAAGCGCCAAGCAAATGGTGGATGCGTTTCACCGGCACCGTAAGTGTAATAAGAACAGGGGAGTGATTCGAGTAGGTACGCGGGAGAATTCTACACGCCTGGACCCGGGAAAGAAGGTGGGAAGTGGACAACCAGTAGTCAAGGTGAGTATGAATGTCATGTGGAGCAGAGTAGTGCGTGTATCCCCCCGGGTAGCATGTCTAGCCCTCCATACATCCTGCAGTCCCAATCTCATAATCTCAACATATAATATCCTGGCCGAGGCTGAGGGGCGTCGATCTGGACCATCTGACCTATCCAAAGAGGGCTGTCTTGTCATATTGAAGTCGCCCCACCAAAGGACATGTTCACCACAGTACTCCCGTACTCTAGCAGCCAGATCAGAGTAGAAAGCGGGATAATCATAGTTAGGACCATAAGTGTTTACAATATAGAACTCTATGCCTTTCCCAATGCATTTAGTGATCGTGTATCGCCTCTCCCCGTCCGTAGCTATGGGGGTAAATTTCAAGGAAGCCTTTGGGTTGATCCAAGTCAAAACTCCCCCAGCATGGGAGGTGAATCCTGCTGCGTGTATGCTAGTCAAGAATCCTCTATAAAGTAGCGTCGGGCTGTCCAATCGCAAGTGGGTCTCCTGTAGCAACACTTCATCCGTCCCGTGTCGCAAGAGGTACTGGAGGACTCGCCTAACTTTGTGATGGTCATTTAGACCCCTAACGTTCCACGTCAGTAGAGTAATAGTGTCTGTAGTGGGGTTCTGTTGAGTCATCCCAGGGGTAACACCATATAGATATATCTATGCAGCGTAGTCCGAACTCGTGTCGTTGGTATCTGTCGCTTCATACCTGTGCAGAGAAGTCCTACAATCACACATAAAACTAACAACCAGTCCCCCCCAACCCCCCCAGACCTGCAATACCCTCCCACCCCTGCCCAACACCAACTTGGCCGCGAACCCCATCCCACCCGCATCATGACCACCCATCCCTGTCCCCACACCCCAAAAACATTACTACCATTTCACCAGTGTGGTACACTCGCGGGAGGAGGTAGCTCACTGCAAGGAAAGTCTCTGCGCTGATGTGTACACAAGAGGTTCCCCCCGCCCCGCCAAGCAGAATAAAGAGGCAAGCCTCATCACGGAGTATGATATCGCGGATCTAGTCTTGCCTGTACTGGGTTCCCTGAACAGCTCAGCGCCGACCCTCTCCTCATTCCCAGGGGGTCCTCCTCAGTGCGGGAACCACAATTTCTATCCCCGTAGCTCAAAGCCTTCAAAAGTTGTCGCCCCACCCCGCATCTCACCCGTTGGGTAGCCCAAGGGATAACCACAACTTTGCGATCCCCTGTCCTCCCCAAACCAACCGCTCCAACCCATATCATAACTTTATCAGCTGTGACTAGTATATACAGTGACCGCAAATATAACAGCAGTGTATGTGTGCCACCCCAGTGCCCGCCCTCCCTGACATAGCACCCCCTAGATCTAATCCCAACAGTATTATGCAAACAAGGAACATAGGGCCCAAGGGGTAGGGGAGCATTGCACACGGGCCCCCCCACAAGAGCGATCTGGTCAACAAATGTCACACATAGTACTTAGCCGTAAACGGCCTCGCCAAGGGCCTATCCCTGACCGTCCAATCCGCCTCCTGCCGCCTCCTCCGAAAGAGCTCTGTCTGTAGGGGATTGCCGCTCCCTCCGCCATTTCTTTAGGGCCTTCTGCAGAGCCTTGGGGTCCGTGAAGATCATGGAGCGCCCTTGACGGTTGACTCGTAACTTCGCAGGGTACAACATCGCGTAGTCGGCTCCCATATCCCGGAGCTGCCTTTTCATCGGGATGAACTGTCTTCTCGTCTCCTGGACCCTTGCAGTAAAGTCCAGGAAAAGGGATATTGTTGACCCCTCATATTGAAGTGGCTGTTTTTCCCTGGCCAGTCTCAACGCTGTGTCTCTGTCTCTATAATTCAGCATCTTAGCGATGATCGGTCGCAGCGGCGCACCTGGCTTTGGTCTTGGGCCCAAGGTTCTCTGGGCCCTCTCTATCACAAACATCGTAGAGAAAGCTGTGTCACCTAACAAGGTCTTCAAGAGGTGCTCAACAAACAGCTCCATGTTCCCGGTCTGGGTAGTTTCAGGGAGGCCGGTGATGCGAAGGTTGCATCTCCGAGAACGCGCCTCAAGGTCCTCGGTCTTGTCCTGGATAACCTGCAGTGCCCTGCTCAGCTGCTTGTTCTCGGAGTCTAAGGTAGTATGGGCCTCCTCAACCTCAGTTAATCTACGCTCAGACATGTCGATACGTTCCGCATGTTTATCTATTCTCTCCGCCATGCGGTCCATGCGGTAGGTGAGGGCGTCAATTTTAGTCTCCAGTTAAGTGATACCTCCCTGCAGGTTCTTTTCCATCGCCATCAGCAGGCCGCGGATATCTTGTTGTTGAGACCCATCGGCCAAATCCGTCCCGCCAGCCCCTCCTCCAGTTGAGACTCCGCTGGTTTAGGCCTCTTCGGGTCGATCGTCAGCTTGGGCTTGTTCCTGTCAACCCGTCCCATCTCTGACTCGAGCAGGATCTGTGGGTAAAGATCCAAACAGTCCGGGCCCAGAATGTGAGAGGGAGGGTGAGGGCCTACACCGCCAGCTCCGAGCCCGATCCTGGTCCCCCGTTGCCCAAGGTAACCCCCATAATGGACGCAGTCTCCAGTCCAGCGCGATCCTCTTCAGCCACTCGTTGCAACTCTGCTGCAAGCGGCGCACATTCGCACCATGCGCCACATAAGCTAAAATGGGGGAGGGGACTCTCCACAGCGGTACACCACATCGTTCGTGGGGCACATCCCAGTGTCTAGACGCCACGCTGGAGGGGGGCACACCTAGCCCCACTCGGCGTCACAGGGCCCAGGCTGTATCAGCACCTTCTAAGAAGTAGGGGGGGAGGGGGTCAAAGCCTCCGAGGCAGGCACCACAAGAACAAGGCCACAAACATTCTCACAGTGCCCCCCATATGTCAAGGATCGAGAGGGGGGAGCGCGTGTCTGTGTTCTCATCCCAGGCGTGCAACGGAGCGTCCACCTTCAGGGAAGCAAAGATCCAAGGGCCTCTTCAGCCCATGCTCCCGGCCGCTTTGTAAGCGCACTCTCGCAGTCAGGCACCGGGCGGCTGCGGAGGTCCTAGTGATGGAGCAGTAATTTCTTCTGGTAGTTTCTCAATGCAAAACCTTCATGCTACCTCTAATTTACCGCTCAAAAGGTGTTGGGCCCTTCACACCATATACTACCTTCAGGAGACTTTAAATAAAGATGAACAGTTCAAAATGCAATTATTATTGAAGCCAATAAAGAGAGTTGTTGAGTATTTAAAGGGTTTTATTTTCTAGTCAAAAGTTAATGTTTCCCTGACCTTTTATTCATTAGTAAAATATCAATCAGGTTACAGAATTTGGAAAACAGGAAAAATAGCATTAATAAAGAACACATTACAGTCTGCAATTAAGCATAACATGTAGGGAAGAAAATGTGGAGCACAATATCAGTCAAAATTCTTAAAGAGTTTCTAAGAAAAATAGTCTTGCAAAGCTAATCAATAATTAAATAGTTGGCAAAAATCTCCCATAAAGAGAAATAAATGCATAAGACAAATAAATCTTTTCAGAGCTAATTAATTAGTCAAAGCATAAACTTAAAGTTTAGCATCTAAATCTAAAGAGCCTTTCTATCTGTTGCTGCTCTGTGCATCTCTGTGTCTAAAGAGCAAACAAGGAGGGAGACAGCCCCTCCTTCCCCAGACCTCAAAGGAATGTGGCCTGCAGTGCCAAAATATGACGTGAAAGCAAGAACCCTCCCCTTGACTCTCCTCGGACGCCCCAGGCTGCACCCGTGACGATCTCGTACCTAACCCATAGAATGAAGCAAAGCCTAAGCCAAAATGAGCAAGAAGCCAGCTGAGCTGAGAAAGCCAGCCCCTCCTCCGGAGAGGTCAGTATTTATACTCTAAACCTTGGCAGTCTACACAAAGATGTAGCATCTTAAGGCAAACTTGTACGTGATTGGACAGTCATGATGGCATGAGTTCTCACTACCCGGACTCATTCTAAAAACCTGACTTTACCAGTTTTAACAAAAGAAGCGCAAATTATTTAATACATTTATAAACGTTTGCAACATTTACTAGAAAAAATGTTTCATTCTAATTCATCCTTCCTTCCTTCCACAGTGCAGTCAGATGGATACTTTTAACTAACTGGTACATTGGCACAGTCACAAGAATGTACAGTTCAAGATGTCCTTGACTTTTTCCGCAGTTTGAGTCAATCTGGTATCTGCGCATGCTCTCTTCTCTTTCAAAGCAAGCCATAGCCTTGCTGGTTTCACAGCTAGCCATTTAATGGTAGGCCCCAAAATAAAACAAACACAGAGAAAATATTAATTTCATGTAAATCAGCCCATTATGTTTCCCAACTCCATACTAATACCCCTTATAAATGTTTACCTAGCCAAGCTATTAGTGTAAAGCAGCTTTTCTATTATTTATGACAACATGCAAAATAAATGTGCAACATAGCATTTTTATGCTTTAGTGTAAAATTTAAAAGCACACACAGTTAATATAGCGCACACAGTTAATATAGCGCACACAGTTAATACAATACACACAGTTAATACAACACACACAGCAACATGCTTTAGTGTTTTAGATAGCTTTTCATGCAAAAAACATTTAGCCCCCTGTGTAGTGTTTGGTGCATTATTAATTCACACACATTATAAAAAGAGGTGTTATTAACTGAAAATATTTATCAAAATATGCAACAAGTCAAAGTCTCTTAAGACAGAAATAGTACATTTAGACTGCAAGGGATAAGCAAGGAAGAGAGAAACATATTCTATTAATCTTCAAAGCTAAAAAGGCCACTTTTCTCTACATTGCAAAAACACATGTTAATTCAGCAAAAGCATTTCAGAGTGAATAGGCCTCACTTTCATATTTTTCATGTACGTTGTTTTTAACTTGCACCAAAAGGTGCGTGGCAATTTAAATGCAGTCTGTCTGAAGCACTAAAAATAAAACAATGCCTGACTGCAGATGAAATCTGCTCCATCACTAGCGCCCGCCCGAGCCTGCTCACGGAGCCTGGCACACACTCGAGCTCCCAGTCCCCGGCGCACTCCCCAGCCCAAGGACTCCCGTCGGCACCCCCACGCCGGGAGGAGCTGACCAGCGCCACCAAGCGGAGGACCAGGAGCAGCGCCGGAATCTCACCGCTGTTCGGAGCCGCGTCTCGATGGGGTCCAGCAGGTCACGCTCTACTCAGAGGCCTCAACAGGGGTCCGTAGGCCACAAGCCGACCTCGCACATGGCCCGTTCAGTGCAGTAATGTCACTTGGGAGCCTTGATCTTTCGTGCAGCCGTCCAGGGACCCAGCCCGTAGAAGGTAGCAGTCTGAAGGTGAGCCTCACTCTGGATAATTTCAGGATTGTTCGGTGTAGCCGGGGAGCTATCGTCACGAGCTAGCTCTACCCCCAACTTTCTGTGATTTATATTTCTATCACTCTGCTGACAATTTTCATGAATTTATTAATTCATCTTTGGGCTTTTCCCATCTGTGCTCAAATAATCCACTTAGTTGCACCCCCCTGCCAGATTAGACCATTTATGGTACAAGAATCTTCCGAGTAGTGCTGCTGGAACTGCCTTGCTAGGAAGATAACTGTCTGCTGTGAATGGGGACACTGGACTACACCCTACAGAGAAGCTGCTATCTGGAAAATGAAGTTTGTTGGCCCAGTTGTCTGAGGTTCTGTGGGGGATGTCATGCGGTATGCACTACTCCAGGATATAATGTTGCCCAGCTTCTATATAGGAGGATACGCTAACAAGATCTGCTGCATGGACTATATAGCCCAGGGAAACAATTCCTCACCAACCATATGGTTGGCGAGCCTGACTTGGAATTGACCCTACCGATGCTGCAGTAAAATCAGTATAAGCCTCTTTTTACTTCCAGAGACCTTGAGGACTACCTTGGTCCCAAACTCGGGCTGGAGAATGTCAGAAACGTAGCTAAGTGAGACTCGGTCAATTCAGGAATTGTTGATTATGTTGACAATGTCTTTGCACCCCTTGCAGAGTGACCATTTGCATGTCAGCATTGTGGGTAGGCACACTGTTGCATGTTTGAGAAGTAAGCCTGCAGGTAATGGTATGTGTTCTGAGAGGGTTCTTCCGTTTTGCAAATTAGTTACCACTCCAACTTGGAATTCGGTGACATAAAAAAAGTTTGTGACCAGAATTTTGGTTCACAAACCATTGGTACATAGAGTACCAATTTGATATTTGGAGGGAGCACCATTTGTAAAACCCATTTTGTGATTCAGAAAACGTTTTCCATCAAATGGATTCAGTACATGTGTACAATGATTTTGCTGCCAAAATCCCTGATTTTAGCAATTCGGAAGGTTTGCCACAGCAAAAACCCTTAGTACATATGGCCCTTGTGAGATGCAGATTCCCTACACCACACACATTTCAGACTCTGAAACATGCCTGAAAATTATTTAAGGACTGTAAAATTAAATGATCTCCAAATTCACGCCCATTAGTCTTCCATCTTATCCATGACGGTCCGTTGTCAACATATACAGCTATGTAGATGATTCAGGGATTTAAGTGGAATAAAGAAAACTGGGGAGTCTATCAAAGGGGTGTGGCCGATATAAATAATGACGTAGCTTATAAACACAAGCTAAAAATCTATGCATAGCATAGTGTGCCCTCCAACTGGTATTTTTCTGCTTCAGTACTCACTTCCAGTCATATAATAGAGCCTGTTATTTTGTTCCTTTGAACACGGGCGGATTCTCACACCCGTCTTCCCCCGGACCGTTCCCTTGATTCATACAGGGTTTGACCATTGGCTACCCACTAGGCTGAGAATTCTTCCTGCCTTACGTACTGTCCCCCTCCCCGTCCCACCCAGTCTTGATAAAGACCCGCCGCGACCACCAATTGGGGCGCTACAGGGTCGAAACGTCGACGCTTTACCACTGGTCCAGATACTCCAGGAGCATGTACAGGAACTCCTTGTGTCCTTGGAGAAGAATCAAAACTCTGGCCACCCTAAACCCTTGTATATAATAATTTTGTACATATGTGTCACTGTATTTGATGCACTGATCACTCTTCACCTACAGTCACTATTTCTCACACCTTTTGACGGTCTTATTACCACATCATGGAATGAAGTAATTCAGATGTAATATGTTTACTTCACTACGAATATTAACTACTTTTTGAAATATCCGATTCCTCTCCATATGTTCTTGTTTCAGAGAGTTTGTTTCTAATGTGTACAGAGCGCACCTTGCCTACTTTCAAAGAGATTGGCGTTACCCAACAGAACCACCTTTGTATTTAAACACTGTTATCTTGTTATGCATATTGGTTCAGAAGTCCAAGTGTGCTGTGCTGTATTGAGGTAGTACGTGAGTCCTTAGATAGCCTGGAATAGTGCCCATTGTCTTGGGTTGAACCACAACAGTTTTTCGCAAGATTCATAATAGAGCAGTGTTATACATATAGGTTCACATTTTTACTTGTTGATACATAATACAACAAGTAAAAAGGTAGAACTATTGGCTTTGTCAATGGTTGTTAGTTGCATAAGATAAATAAGCAACAACTATGGCTTTGTTGCATACAATTTTGAATAATCCAGTCCTGAGATGATGAGACTGTGAAAGAACTACGAGTCTCTTTAAGTTACATCAAAGGCAGTGAATGAACGGTAGAACTACTGCATTCTAGATTGATATTTTTCATGCTGAGGGTGAGGGCAAAAATGGAGGGTCTGATAGGTACCTGTCTCAGCACCTGCTTTTTATATCGGCCAGTGCTGAGCACCGGCAGGACCCGGCCCCCTTAAAGACCTGGGAGGATTCACACCAATTTGTGAGAAAGAGTGAAAAATCAAATGTAGACCTAGAAGATCAGGAACAAAGAAAACGTTAGGTAGTTATTGAAAGAGAGAGAGAGATAGAAAATAAGTGCTAAATGGAAAGGACAAAAAGAGAGAGAAATGAAGGGGTGCCAGAGTGAGAGCAGCAGAATAAGAGGAAGACATGGAGGAATCGAAAGAAGGAGAGAGAGAGAAAGAGGTGGGTCAAGAGAGAGCTAGAGAAAGATTGAAAGTTAGATGGAGTGATAGAGACAGGGCGTAAGAGACTGTCTGAAGAGTTATCCACTAGATGTGAGAGATAAAGTAGGAGAAAGAGACACAGGGAGAATTCGGTACGAGAGAAGGGGAGACAGAGGAGATATAGGAAGAAAGGAAAAAGAGTGAAAGACTGTGAGAAAGAGTACCGTAGTTTTCTGAGCGTTTGGAGATTTTCCGAAACCTCTCAATAAATTGTCCTGCTTGTTTTCTCTAAAATTAGATGTAAACAGTCGCGAAACCACTTTGGTAGCTGCCTGCTAATTTAATTTACATATAAGTGCATAACAAACATCTTTGTGAGATTTCCAATACTCACAATGCGCACATTTGTTAGAAATACCAGAACGATCATAGGTGCCACTAAGCATCTACACTATACCTTAATTACAACCCACATCTCCTCGAAAATAGTGGGGGGAGGTGGTTTAACATACCTCCATGCACTGCAGGGTATAGGGCAGCGCTGTCCGAGGCCTTGGCCTAGGCCGCGCATGCACAGATTTGGTGGGTAAGTACCCTGGAGCCAGAAAAGAAATAATCACAGATTTATTGTTCTAATGAATATTCAGATGTATTGATCTTATAGTGAATATATAAATCAAAATGCCAATTTCTTCTGTAGGAGTATTCATCTTCAGTACTTTACAGTATGTGTGTCCTGATGTATTTATTGCTCAAGGCAACAATATTCGTATATATTAGTTCAAGCATCCGTGTGCATTTGTTATTTTATAGTCGAGCACTTGTATGTATTTATTGTGCAGGGTGTGCATTTTTACTACGTGTGTTGAAGTTCTCTATGTGCTTTGTATCCGGCAAGGCTTGATGAGTGTGGACTGTTTGCATATGTGGGGCAACCTAAAATGGTGACGTGCTTTGTGCGAGGCTGACTGGTAATGCAGCAATTTCCCTTTGTGTATTTTTAGTCCTGGGATTCAGCTGTATAGGGAAACAGTGCAGTATTCTGTTGGTGGCGATTTCAGGTCTTCTGCCCTTTGAACCCTGCCATCCCGTATCCTTCTACCTAATGTGAATCTACATGACATATGGGCTCCTGTATAGACTAAGTAAACATCAGATCCTGGCTCCTGTTGTCCATGTCCTCCTGCACGTGCTGATCAGGCACTGACCAAGAAGATTTGGTACGAAGTGCCCAAAGAATGTGAACTGTGCAGGAGAGCTGATCTGTCAGCTCGGATTATAAATACTGGTTAACTTGACCAGTGCTGTTTTCTAGGATCATTCGTGACATAGGTCATAACTGTGCACTAGCGCATTTGAGAAGTTATTAAACTCCACGGGCAGAATCTACATTAGGGCACCGCCTGCCAGACTGGACCATGTCTAGGACGAGAATCTTCCTAGAAAGTGCTGCTGGAACTGCCTTGCTAGGAGGATGGCTCTGTCTGCTATGAGAGAGGACCAGCTGCAGCCCGTGCAGGCATGAGCTGTGGGGCAGGGTGGGGGGTATTTCGGCAGACGAGGGGAAATACATTATTTATTTAACTTTCCCTCGTGGTCGACTGTCGAATCCCCACCCCAACGCGGCTCCACCACTCTTACCCGCACGGTCCGCGTCTGGAGGGGACACTGGACTACACCCAACAGGAGAGAGCCTGTCTGGAAGATGGAGTTAATTTGGCCCAGTTGTCTGAGGTCCTATGGGAGCTGTCATGAGGTATGCACTTGTCCAGGACACAATGTTGCCCAGCTTCTATACAGGAGTGCATGCTAACAACATCTGCCTGCATCACCCATGGCCAAGGGGAAGAGATATCACCAACATAATGGCTGGCGACCCTGAGTTTTAATTGACTCTGCCTATGCTGCGGTACAATCAGTAAAAGCCTCTCCATGCTTCTAGAGTCCTTGAGAAACACCTTAGTTCCAACGCTGGCCAGAGGATGCCAGGCAAGCCACTAGACGAGGCTAAGCTGATTCAGAAATTGTTGACCACATGGAAGTTGCTCGAGTGGTACCAAAGATATCAGGAACCTCTGGTTTCTTGTTTCTTGCTTCCAGCTTTGACTTTTCTTGTGAAGTCTGTGCCCCACATTGTGGCTACCCCTTATAAAAACGAACCACAATATTTTTTGCAGGTTAAAAGGTCTTTTAAATATCCTACAGCAGCACCACCCTTTATCCGCAAGGGGCAGCCATTTTGGCTAACGGACACCAGCTTTTGGGTGGGTTCTCTCTTCCATGTTTGAGGAGTAGGTCTGAGGGTAATTCTCTGTGTTCTGAGTAGCTTGGTACAAAAAATAAGGAACCATGGTAAAGCTCTCAGACACTCTAAATAGTAACACATAACTTCAGGCAGAATCAACAGAAAGATACTGGTTGTCTTTGAAGTAGAATACCTGAAGCTGGTGGCTGCCGAATTTGGGCCAGTGAAAGACTGAGATTGCGTGTGCACTCCTGAAAGTTGAGAGTGTGGACTATGTCCCTGGACCATGGATTAGGGAATCAAATGTCCTGGCCATTGAAAATCACTGCTATTGTTGGCATGATAGAGCCTCAGTAATCATTCCCCGTGCGGCCCTTTAGCGCCACTTTTTGAGATTCTGGTGGTGCAAAAAAACGATGGATTTAGGCCCAGATCCTTGTACTGGGGTGAATTTATGACATTGTTCTACATTCTGTCCATCAACTATGTTTTTTGCAATTTTCACCCCGAGTGTGCTGGGTATACTCAGACGTGAGTCCCAGGCTCTCCACACCACTGGAGTCAAGCTATCCAGGCTGAGGAAGGCTGATAGCCAGAAACTGGTCCTTGGATGCTTGATTCCGGTCTGGGAAAGACATGGCTTGGTAGTTCGGACTGGACTGTTCCCATGAGGCACAGGGTCAGAGCTGATTTGCATATAGCCAGTGTCTAACCCAGGGTGGTGTGGAGTGCAAAAAAACGATGGATTTAGGCCCAGATCCTTGTACTGGGGTGAATGTATGACATTGTTCTACATTCTGTCCATCAACTGTGTTTTTTGCAATTTTCACCCCGAGTGTGCTGGGTATACTCAGACGTGAGTCCCAGGCTCTCCACACCACTGGAGTCAAGCTATCCAGGCTGATGAAGGCTGATAGCCAGAAACCGGTCCTTGGATGCTTGATTCCGGTCTGGGAAAGACATGGCTTGGTTGTTCGGACTGGACTGTTCCCATGAGGCACAGGGTCAGAGCTGATTTGCATATAGCCAGTGTCTAACCCAGGGTGGTGTGGAGTGCAAAAAAATGATGGATTTAGGCCCAGATCCTTGTACTGGGGTGAATGTATGACATTGTTCGACATTCTGTCCATCAACTGTGTTTTTTGCAATTTTCACCCAAAGTGGGCTCGGTATACTCAGACGTGAGTCCCAGGCTCTCCACACCACTGGAGTCAAGCTATCCAGGCTGATGAAGGCTGATAACCAGAAACCGGTCCTTGGATGCTTGATTCCGGTCTGGGAAAGACATGGCTTGGTAGTTCGGACTGGACTGTTCCCATGAGGCACAGGGTCAGAGCTGATTTGCATATAGCCAGTGTCTAACCCAGGGTGGTGTGGAGTGCAAAAAAACGATGCATTTAGGCCCAGATCCTTGTACTGGGGTGAATGTATGACACTGTTCTACATTCTGACCATCAACTGTGTTTTTTGCAATTTTCACCCCGAGTGTGCTGGGTATACTCAGACGTGAGTCCCAGGCTCTCCACACCACTGGAGTCAAGCTATCCAGGCTGATGAAGGCTGATAGCCAGAAACTGGTCCTTGGATGCTTGATTCCGGTCTGGGAAAGACATGGCTTGGTAGTTCGGACTGGACTATCCCCATGAGGCACAGGGTCAGAGCTGATTTGCATATAGCCAGTGTCTAACCCAGGGTGGCGTGGAGTGCAAAAAAACGATGGATTTAGGCCCAGATCCTTGTACTGGGGTGAATGTATGACATTGTTCTACATTCTGTCCATCAACTGTGTTTTTTGCCAGATTTACAAGAGCATGTAAACCTGGGGAAGCACCAAATTCTTATGCCTCCTGAGGTGAGGGGTAAAAAGGAGATATTTCTTTACTTCTTACACCTTCCGAGGGGAGGCGTACCAAGGTGATATTTTATACTTCTCTTCGTTATTTCCTCTTTCTACATGAGCTGCATTCTGCGTTGGCGCTAGGCAGCCAATATGGCGCCTGTGCAAGGAGAAAGGACAGGAATGCACCATATTGCATAAATACGGTGCATTCCTGTCCTTTCACTTTGGCGTAGGGCAGCGCAGCAAGATGACTTGCTGTGCTGCCCTACGCCAAGTACCCCATAAATAAGGGCCCTAGGGCCATATGTACAACCATTCTGTTTTGCAGGTCGCAAATTGTGAATTTTTGCATCTCGCAATTTGCAACTTGCAAAACAGAATGTACTAATGTGTCTCAGACACATATAGCGGTTCCCAATGGAGTCGCAAATGGCCTGCCTCGTCAATATTGACGAGGCAGGTCATGGGATGCGTTTAAAAGTAAAAAATGAAAAATTTCTTTTCATTTCTTAAGAGCAAGCAGTGGTTTGTAGGATCACTGCCTGCTCATAACCACATCCCTGCTGACCAAATTCCTCTCCTGTGCTGGGCCATAATGATCTTGGGTGTGGTCATGACGAGCTGAGCTCGTCATGAGCACAGGAGCACTGTGCCTCATGACGAGCTGAGCTCATCATGAGCATCGAAGGGGTTAAAAAATATTTTCGGTGCCAAACACAAAGGGAAAGTGGTCCCCTGCGGGACCCTTCTTTTTTGCGACTGGCTTACCACCAATTTGCAATTGGTGGTAACTGCGATGATTTTACGACAGCATTTGCAGTCGCAAAACAATCTGCATTCCCCTGCGACTCGCTATTAGGAAGGGATGCCCTTGGTATGCCCTTTCCTACTAGCGACTTGCAAACCCTATTTTTACGAGTCAGTAATAGATTACTGACTGGCAAAATAGGTATTGTACATGCTACAACTCATTGTAGCAGTCACAAACGGCCCATACATCTTGCCTTACAGCAAACATCAAAGTAAAATTGGCTCGTAAAGGGCCAGATTCTAAGAATCTGGCCCTTTGCGAGTGCAATTTTTGCATTTGGGATTCATCATCCCAAATGCAAAAATCGCTAATATAGAATTCGCAAATTTGCGAGGAATTGCATTTAAGGAATCTCTATTTGAGATTCCTGAAATGCAATTCATGAAACATTTAAAAATTACGAATTCGCTATTTTGGGCCGCTATTTACCGCGAAGTCAAACCTCGTGGTAAATAGCGAAAACTTAGAAAAATGAACTTAAGTGCATTTTTCTAAGTTGTATGTTACACACACACATGTCCTTGGGACATGTGTTTGCGTTACACCAGCATCCAATATCCTTTCAGGGGTGCAACAGGGTATCCTTTGGACACCCCTGCACCCTTGAAATCGCAAACTCAACATGCGAATCACTAATAGCGATTCGCACATTGATATGTCTTCCCATTCATTCCTATGAGCCTTTAGGCCCATAGGAATGAATGGGGAGATATTCCTTATTTGTGATTAGCAATTAGCTAATCGTAAATAAGGAAGCTTTAGAAATCGCAATAAATATTGCGATTTCTACATTAATCCCGTTTTGGGAGTCTGAAATAGCGATTCCTTAATAATCGCTATTACAGACTCGCAAAACATGCCGATGATGAATCTATGTGTTTGTGCTTAATGCTTAGGCGCTAACAAAATGTTTCTTGTTACATTGCTGACTAAGAAGGTGCTATAAAGTGCAGTTTTTCTTTGACTCTATAAACAAAACAGTTGCTCACCTTGAATTCATTAAATCAATTTCATTGTTTTGCAGAGAAGTAATTCGATGCATACAATTAATGCAGAACGAAACAAGACTGCAATATAGTCTAATAAAGATTTTTAGTCTGAACAAACAAAAGCAGCCCAGAAACAATTATGCAAATTAGCACAATTATTAAGTGGCAAATAAAAAGACTTGAGTGCAATGTGTTCCAGTGAGAAAGCACATAGAAGTGAACAGGACTGTAGACAAACATAGGAGCTTTTCAATGTGTGTTTCTTTGTTGCAAAGGCAGATTATTTATGTCAAATGAATTTGCGTGCAGTAGTGGTGACCGCGTTTCAACCTCTTTTGGAATATCGAGTTCTCGTCAGGACATTGAGTTAAGGGAGACACCTGCTTGGTTTATATGACCACAGGCTGGAGATGACGTCCGTTTCCTATCCTGCTATTAGAAAAGTGGGACACGGAGTGAAAGTATAGATGCTTACTTGCTCGTGGGTGCAATAAAACCCATTGAGAAGTGAAACTGAATAAGAGTTTGAGCCCCGGTTGGCCCCAGTTATACGATCCTGCAGCTATGGAAGCTGACTGGGTCCATAACAGAGTAGGACACGGAGATGGCCAAGGCCGCCAGGAGAAGTGCGTCATCACTGTTTTGGAGCCAAGTTGTGTGCGTATGCCGGGTAATAGCAGGTGTGGGTCGGGGAGACGCTGTGAGGAATCCTGCTCACGCCTGGCAAAAGCGATCCAAGCAGGCAGAGCTCGCAGGAAGCAGGGCACCGTTACTGTATTGGAGTAAGGCGAATCACTGTTTTGTTTATATACAGGTAGTTACCACTGATATAAGGGCAGCTCTTGTGAAGTATAGTTTTTCCTTGAATGTCATTCTTTTATGTTTAGAACTCTGTTATATGTTAATTACAGTACTCACTTTTTTTACAGAGTAAAACACTTACTGAGGTTGTAACCTTATTTTGTGATAGTACCGTGTTTGCTGTGTTCCAAGTGTCTACCCCCAAACCATGAGCTTAGGTATTGGATTTCTCTGCCCTTCTAGTTGACAGAAAATTTGAATTTAAAGAAGGGTATAAATGAACTTTGCATGAGCAATACCTAACAATAGGAAAGATACAAACATAACTAAAAACGTAATGAACATGGAGAGTTTGACAATAATGTGAATCTTTATTGACATAGCCTATATTAAATTAAATATGTATTTAAGGCCGCGAACATGATTAAAGCCTCCCTTTCTATCACAGAACAATGCATTTCTGCACCCTTTAAAGAGAGAAGCACATGCAATCAGTTGTCCTTCACCATTCCATCTCTGCTTGGAACTTTACCCAGATCCTTTGATATGGTGTCTGTAACGATTAAGGTCGCATCTCCAGGAATGAAAGTTTTTAAATTAGGGACATTTTTAAGATGATTCTTAATAGCAACAAACTCTTCCACACACGATTTGTTCCACTGAAATCCAACTTTCTTATTCAACAATCTCCTTAAACAGAGTCGACTCCACACCATGAAATAAACTTTTACCTGCACGTGGCAAAGAATGTGCCTTGGTGTTGGTAAATCGCCGGGGGGGGGGGAAATGATTCTGTGAAGACATACAAGATTAAAACTTAGCACCCTAGTACCTTCATGAAACTCTCAGGATCTATACTGATACCAATCGCCTAATGCCATCAAGAATACGAACTCGTACCTGTAGTTAGCCGAGTCGAATTCTTTAAGAATCGATTGTCCGCCGCGCGGTACACACACGTAAGTGGAACTGTTTACATATTGAATATGTGTCGTTTTGCCAGCTGAAATAAGCACACAGAGATCGGTGCGCGAGATTTAGACCACTGCCTCAGTGTGACACAAAATATGTGAGTTATGAAACCAAGTGACAATCCTACCTGAGTAGGTAGCTTTTGAAACCTATAGCGTAGCCAGGAATCACTTCAGGGCTGGTAAATCAATGAGCCGCAACCTGCGTTACAAAAAAGGCGAAGGTGATTAAGCCAAGCTTTCCCGTGAAACTGGCGGTCATAGCAATGCGGTGCTTAACGCGTTTAGCAGGGGGCCTGCACTGCACTTACTTTGTCCGTAGGATTCAATCTCTCGGGGTGTCTCAAACTGGAACGCGCACAGTGTCAGTGTGTCTGAGCGTTGTGGTGATTATTTGAAAACTACCGGGCCGGTTGGTTTGTGGGAGTGGCTAGGGGGCGGAGTGCGTGGAGGATCATGGTCCATGTAGTTCTGGGCAATTTTTTTGTAAATATGTATGATCTTTTATTGGGCACTGTATCCACAGGACAGCGTGAATTTAGTATATGATAGTGCCAAAGCTTAGATATTTACAAACAGATTTGCATCAAGTCGTGCACTATATCAACAAGAAATCATGAGCACCGCATTGCTATGACCGCCAGTTTCACGGGAAAGCTTGGCTTAATCACCTTCGCCTTTTTTGTAACGCAGGTTGCGGCTCATTGATTTACCAGCCCTGAAGTGATTCCTGGCTACGCTATAGGTTTCAAAAGCTACCTACTCAGGTAGGATTGTCACTTGGTTTCATAACTCACATATTTTGTGTCACACTGAGGCAGTGGTCTAAATCTCGCGCACCGATCTCTGTGTGTTTATTTCAGCTGGCAAAACGACACATATTCAATATGTAAACAGTTCCACTTACGTGTGTGTACCGCGCGGCGGACAATCGATTCTTAAAGAATTCGACTCGGCTAACTACAGGTACGAGTTCGTATTCTTGATGGCATTAGGCGATTGGTATCAGTATAGATCCTGAGAGTTTCATGAAGGTACTAGGGTGCTAAGTTTTAATCTTGTATGTCTTCACAGAATCATTTCCCCCCCCCCGGCGATTTACCAACACCAAGGCACATTCTTTGCCACGTGCAGGTAAAAGTTTATTTCATGGTGTGGAGTCGTTGAAAAAAAGTTTTTTACACAATACGTCAATTATCCGGTTCGAAACGCGTCGACATTCCCACCCTGTGGTCATTCAAAAGGGTGCACCTAGGAAGAGAAAATATATACCGTCTGGGACCCTAGTGGTGCAACCCAATACAAATATCCAACCACAGTGTTGTCAGGCAGGCAGGCGTATCACTCCATCTGTCCCCGCTTGTCCCTTGGTTTTACATCCCCATGGACTGGTTATACCCTTGTGTTTTGTATGAATTTTTCTCATTGTATATAAATGCAATTTATGTTTGAGTATTGAATAACGTTATCGCTTTTTTTTGGTGTGTCATTTTCAACTGTCTTTATTCAATTGTGTTTCTTTCACCTTGTAAATAATGTACATTGGTATGTGTTTATAAATGTAAATACTGTATTCATGTATTCACTGATGTGAGAGTCTTTGGTTTGCCCATGCGTTTTGAAAAATCTGAAAAAACAGATAAAAATTAAATAAATTTGTTTTGGTACAGAAGACCTTGGTTACGTAGTACATATTGACTGCGTCACTGATACTCACGATATTCATTTTTCCCTATCCAGCCATTCTGTTCTGTTTACTTTGTTGTTGAGGTCCGGGCTGGATAGATGTAGGATCCAAAACCTTTTTTGTTCTACAGACTGTACAAATCAATGCATTAGTGACGTGTTACATCATGGTCATTGCCACCAGATTTCAAGTCCAGCATGCAGGTAACTGGCGTAATGTCTTGACATTCAGAACTTAACTACAATCAACAAAACAAAGTTATTACATAACATTTACTCCATCCCTACGGATCATCTACATTATGAATGTACCTCAACTCAAGCACCATGTCAAATACTGCTACATGTCTTCAAATTGCCCCAACCACCCACTTTTGCGCATGCGGTGTGCAATTTTGAAATCAAATTCCTGCCAATGACCTGCTTTGTTATCAATGCGTCCTCTAGAAGCAAGTTATTCGCTGGCTGTACTATTGTATGCTCCCCATCATTCGAAGGTGTATCCACTGGCGTCTCCAAGGATCTCTGCCAGGCTGCGTGAAAGTCTGATAATATTGCATCCCAAGCCGATGCCAGCGGTTGGTTCCGCAGCCCCATCGCATCCTGTCAGCGGACTGCTATGCAATCCGCTTGTGCCCAGCACAATAAGGATTGATACCAGGCTTTTGTTGCTGGGGGGGGGGGGGGGGGGGGCTTCAAAAGGCGCGTAAGTAATCGCTTGGCCCTTATTAGACCCAAGTCTATATATCTAGACGTCACCTTATATTTTTCGGGCATATGGTTTTGTCCCAATATGCCCATTACCCATGTCCAGATCAATGGTCATTCTGTACATTGGGTTAAGCACCTGATGACCACTTCCCACTATGCTTGAATAGCTGTACATGACCAATGCATATGTAATAGATCTGCCCCTGCCTCACAACATCGCATGCATTTGGCATCTGCTTGGGCAAAATATTTGTTTATTTTTCCCGGCGTGCGCTACGCTCTGTGTATTATATAATATTGGATGAGCCGAAATCTAGCATTGTGGGGGATCAGTGTGGGGCTTTCAAGTATGTGTCCCCATTCCCAATCTGTAGTGGCCTCTGTAGGTCTGTGTCCCAGGGGGGCCGCAAATAAATTAAATGCGGTGTTGTGTGTACTCTGAGGGATTCTGCAAGCCATTTGGTGAGATTGTGACCTGTTCTCAGTTCATGTAAATATTGTTTAGTTAAATGGGTAGCAGGCTCCTGTGCTACATTCCCCCACAGCACACCCAGCGTGCATGTCACTGCAGCGTGGAGGAGAAACTGGCCCTGCGGCAGACCTGAGCTTTCAGGCAGGTCCTCGAAAGGGGTGAGTTGCCCACTTCCTCCCAATATAGAAGTTCCACGCTAGATATTGCTTGATGCCTTCTGGGAGTACCCAATTTAGGGTACCAGGTGTGTGATGCAAAGGCAATGGCGGTAACAATGATACACCACTTACATCTATAGCTGTGTGTGCATGTTACCTTTCCTGCTGGGGTGAAACAGCGTCGCTATCTGGGTCTGGGTGTATCCGGGTGTCTGCGTTGCTGCGTCCACAAGATGTTGCGCACTTAGCCAGTGTGCCACCCACCGAAGCTGTGCTGCCAAGTAATAATGTTCCATGTTAGGTAGTGAATGGCCTCCCTGAGCGGTCGATGGGTACATTTTCGCTACTCTGCTTCGCGACCCATGCCAAATGAACTGCTGCATGTCTGACTTGACTCCAGGTCTCTAAACAATTGCGGCCTGAGGTGAAGTGGCAAGTTCTTGAAGTGGTAAAGTAAGCATGGTAGGACCACCATTTTTAGCAGTGCAATTCTGTCCATGACTGCCAGTGATAGGGTATTCCAGAAGGTAATTTGTGCCCGCACTGCTGTGGTGGCGTGCACCAGGTTACCTTCAAGGAGATCCAGCTGGTCCCGATATATGTGGATCCCGAGATATCGGAACACTGTTAGTTGCCAGCGTACCGGCTTACCCCTGATAGTTAATTGCGGATCTGGAGTAGCCGCAGCAAAGGGATATAGACAGGACTTGTCCCAATTCACTCTCAAACCTGACATTAAGGCAAATTCAACCAGCATGTTCTCGATCACTACACATGACTGTCCAACATCTCTAAGATATATCAGTGGGTCATCTGCATATAGTGAGACCGCATGTGTACCGTCCCCCAGAGGGATTCCCATTCTTCTTGGGTGTTGCGTAATGCCTCTGATAGTAGCTCGACAGCTAGCACAAATAGTAATAGGGAGAGCGGGCAGCCCTGCCTTGTACCAGGCTCAATGGGGACCTGCTCCAATATATAAAGACCTGTCTTAATTTTGGCTAATGGACACATATATAGTAGCTCAACAAGGCCCAAGAACTCATCTCTAAAGTCATATTTATGTAACACAGCAAATAAAAAACCTAATTCTATCGCTCCTACACCCCACGCACAACACAATATCGGATAGGCTATGTGAACTCGCAATTTTGCTTGAGAGGGTGTGGAGAAGAGGGTTCGTTCTTCAGTTTATTGTGGGATTGAACCAAGGTCCGGGCCTACTGGTCCAGACTGTCTGACATCATGGTGGAGGTAGTGGGAGTGGAGATCCCACTGGAAGCTAGATGGCATGTCCTGGGGGTCACGAGCGATACCACCTGGCCGAAATGGGACAAGATTTGTTTGGCACTGGCAAGCATGATTGCAAAGAGGAATATAGCGAGACTTTGGGGAAGCGAGATTTTACCAACAGTGGAAGACTGGGAACGAGACCTCGATTGGTGCCAAAGACCTGAGTGAGTCATATATAAAAGTAGGGGGTGCCCCAAGAAATGGGAGAAAATTTGGGAGGCATGGCGGCTGTTTAGGGGAGAACCAGTTGATACCCAGGAAGCGTCTGATCCTAGTTAGTGGCTATGGTGCGCTCAGATCCATGACACTTGGTTGGATGTTGAGGGTGATCCCGCAGATTACGCACCTCCGTTCAGCTTCGTGACAGAATGCTGTTGCCTGATGTGGGGTGGGAGCGGGTATGGGGGGGCGTTGGGAATGAGCTGTCCTTATTGTCTGATGGGTGACATTTCCTAGGTGGAGAGACTGGGTGTATCAACTGCTGGCGATGGGATGTACACCAAGGGCTTGATCTTTATATGTAGGCTAAATTGTCAACATGATGTGTAACTTTTACTGAGTCTATTATGTATCTATGTATTACCGATGCTGACTAATGTGCTGCTTTCTGGAGCTTGTTTTTACAATAAAAAGATTTTAAAAAAACAAAATAAAAAACCTCATTCTAGGGTATCAAATGCCTTCTCTAGGTCTAAAACCAGACACCCAATGTGTGGCCAGTTGTCCCTCAAATAATGTGCCACTTGGAAGAACCAAACGCTGATTTAGTGACGTGCTGTGGGCCTGCACAAAACCGTTTTGATCTGCGTGTACTAGTTCAGGCCCCAATGGGGACAGTCTATGAGCCAAAATTTTTGATAGCACCTTGTAGTCATCAGTGTTAAGTAGTGCTAGCGGTAGTTTGGGCAGAGATACTAGTAGGGATTTGCGAAGTTTATCTGTCAATATGCCAATTTCCAGTGCATTTTGGTACACTGCGAGGAGTTGCAGCACTAGGACCTGCTGGTATGCTTTGTAGAATTCAGCCGGATAACTTTCCCTCCCTGGCGCTTTGCCCGTGGCAAGGGAGTGTATGGCAGCCTGTACTTCCAGTAATTTGAGCGGCTCATTCAGCTCGTCTTTGTGCTCCGCTGTGATGTGACGCAGGGCTAAGGGAGTGAGGAAGGAGTCAATGTCTGCAGGTGTTGCGCAGTGTGATGACTGGTAGACTCTGGTGTAGTGTGTGTTAAACTCACCATGAATATCTCGCTGCGATCTGAGCACCGACCCAGTTGCGGGCTGCAGCCTCAGTATCGGCATCTGCGCATGTTCTTGCTGGATCATGTGCGCCAGCGATCTGCCTGCTCTGTCTGCTGCTGCATGAGTGCACGCAGAGTGTGACACATAGTTTAAACAGAGCAGCCGCTCTAGTACGACGGCATGCTGTTGACGCCGCTTGTGTATGTCTGGTTACAATACGTTACCTTGTGCCAAGTCAGCTTCAAGCCAGGTCAGATCGTCTTCAATGTGTTTTACTTTGCTATCTAGCTCCTTCCTGATCCACCAGCTCAACCCCATGCACTGCACCCTGACCAATGCCTTGCCTACATCCCACAAAACTCCTGTATCTGTAACTGATCCCTCATTATTTTCAAAATATTCTTCTAACGCTGTGCTTACTGCTGTTCTGAACGGGGACACTTCCAGTGCCAGAGGTTGAAGCCTCCATAAATGACTGAGGGGACCTCCATCTACTCCCTGCAATGTCATGATGTGTGGATTATGGTCTGAGTGTGTTTTGCCAAGATAGTCCGCACCAAAACACTTTGTTAGTAGCAGCACACTTACAACAAAGCAGTCAATACGGACATGTAGCCCATGTGGGGGAGAGTAGTATGAGTATAGTCGTACCTGTGGATTGAGGGTTCTCCATACATCTGCCAAATCCCAGTGGCGCAGCCATTCCCCTAGATGTCTAGCGTTAGAAGTTGCTGCTGTTTGCGGGAGCGATGGGAATATTCTGTTGAGTGTTGTGTCTGAGACTGAGTTAAAGTCACCCCCAACAACGAGGGAACTTCACACCAGCGTGAGAGAAGGAGAGTCAATGTGCGCCACAATGTTCCCTGTTCTGTGTTTGGGGCGTATATGGAGCCTAACACTACGCGTTGTCCATTAAGGCGGCCTTTTGAGAGTACGTATCTACCGTGTGTATCTATTTCAATCTCTTCCGGCTCAAAATGGGTACCGGGTCGAACCCATATTAGTTTCCCCCTACCATAGGCCAAGTATCCTGTGGCCAGTATTTGGCCCTTCCATTTCTGTTGTAGTCTGCGAATTTCTGGTTGTGAGATGTGCATTTCTTGCATAAACGCTATGTGAGCTGTGTGACGTTTGAGATATGCCTATATTTCTTACCTGCATGCTGGTGTGTGGATTCCCCTGACATTCCAGCTAACTACATTTGTGGGCGGCATGCAATATGGTCAGGAGGCACTGTGTGTTTGTAGGATTTAGCTGTGAGATCCATAGCTGTGTGAGTGTACTAACCTTAACTGTGGGTGTGAATAACAACCATTGGAGGTGCAACTGGGAAAGAGCAGAGAGACAACATGCGTCTGCCCAAACTGATATCAGTGCCATATGGCAACTCACAGCTACGTTCGCCACCTTGATCCTACTAGGAGGTGAGGGCGGGTGCACATGTTATAGGGAACAGGTTATATGAGCCTAGGACCATCTTGTTTGCTGTTGTGTGTGCACTATGCTACATCTTGTGTCATTCACTCGCTTCTTGAAGCCTGGAGTATGTGAATGTCAGTGCCAGCTCTCCCATGCAGCGCGGTCTCAGATGCGCAGTAAGTGGCTAAGTGTGCATGGAACATATGTGCCTCATATGTGGGTACTTTTACATTTTTATACTTGTGTGTCCATGATTTACATGTAACTGCTACATTAAATCGTCCGCAGTCTGGGGTGTCACATTAGGGAGCCATTGCAAATCTTCGTGGACAGGCCACATAGCCTGCAAGCTTTCTTCTCTCAGACACTGTTCAGAGGAGGCATTTGCGTATCTACTGTCCTGTCCCTGTCTTAAGTCCGCTGCTGCTTGTAGTGCACCGTCGATTGCGTTGGTGATTCTGCTGTGCGCTTTGGATGTCTGTTGCCTCAATTTGTAAGAGCTCTCGCCTATGACTCCATGTTGTTGTGTCTCTGGCTCGGAGAGGTATGATGCCCTTCAGTTTCAAGCCAGTCCCATGCATCCTCCACTGTATTGCAGAAGGGCGTATCTCCGTCTGTGGCTACTTGCAACTAGGCCGAGAATATTAGACAGTATTTCAAGTTTGGATCTCGCATTCACCTTTTGACTGCAAGGAAGGCGCTCCGCTGTCGTTGTACACCAAAGGCGCAGTCTGGGAAGAAGAGAACTTCTGAGTTGTCCACTTTGATTGCCACCATCTTCGGGGCCTCACAACGTACTGCATCTCTGTCTTTGAAATTCATGAGATGAAACAGGGGAAAGGTTGCGGTCCTGTCCGCAGTGGTGGACGTTTTGATGGTACCCTGTGCGCTCTCTCCACAGCAAAGTAAGCGGAAAGCTTGTCCACTGGCATCAGAGACTGTAACCAGGCCTCAGTGTACGCCACTGCACCTCCACCTTCTGCCCCCTTCGGCACCCTCACTACGCAACATTATTCCTGCGGGAACGGCCTTCTGCGTTGTCCGTCCTGCATTCCAGGAATTGCAGTCTGGTGGTGAGATTTCAAACCTCTGTGTCCATTTCCTTGGCTATCAGGGTAATCTCTTTCACTTCAGCAGTTAGTTTGTTGACTCTCCCTGTCAGTTGTCGATGGTCGGCATGAAGTAGCGTAAAGTCTGCAGTGACCTTGTCTATTCGACCTTCAAGAGATGTACGGGTCTGTGTCAGCGCCTTGCTAATCTGCGTCACTGCTTTGAGCACAGTCTAACTTTGATTCCAAACTGGAAACTCTGGAGGCGCCCGACATCTCAGATTCTTGATCGGACTGGGCTGGGCCCATCGCCGACAGTGAGGCTGCTGTTCCTGTACCTGTGCACTGCCTGCCCATCTTGTTTGAGTGATAATGCCGCTGTGTTTGGAGGCGGAATAGTATACTGCGTGTTCCAGTGCCTATCAGCACTACTGGATGGCTCTGCACGCTCAGTTCTGCGGACAGTCATGTGCTAGGCTTGTAACTGCTGCTTAAATGCTAAGGCCACTGCTGCCTGTACACTGGGTCTGGGTACCCATCATGTCTGTCTTATGCAGTGTAGCTCCTCGCTGATTCTTGCCTATACTTAGGGTCGATATTTCATCATGTTTGCGCTCCGACTTAGTCCTGTGTGCTAATAGTAGGGTATGCGCATGAGTTGTACCACGCCAGTGATGCGTTCTTCCAGGTGTCTGCACTCACACTGGGAGTCACTGTCAACCGGAAGCCCACTCTGTGTCTCAGCCCTGTGGTTATGTATCATGCAGATCAGGCATAGGGACTGCTTTCCGCCAAAGTCTTTATAGTGCAAGCCAGGGTTTTGTAGACCTTGAAGTGCAGTCTTGGGCGTGTCGTGTTTTAGCTTTGCCTGCTACTGCAGGCCTGCTTAGTGTCTCTGCAAGTTCAGCATCCGAATCTCTGCCGGTTTCACAAACTCACCCGGTCTTGGGCTGTGGATGCTTTATGGGCTCTGCCAACGGCTGTTCCCGGCAGTACCCGGGGTCTCTGCTTGCGCGGCAGCACAATCCTCTTCTCCACTGCTGGTGGTCTCAGGGCAGGGCGACATGAACTCAACAGCAAGCCCAAGACCTATTGCGCCATCCCTGCTTTCGTCTGGCTCTGGGCGGCAGGATCCCTCTGTATAGTTCTCAGCCCAGTTCTGGCAAAGGGGGGCTCTCACATATCTCCAGGCCCCATGAGGAGGGGGGAAGAAGAAGGTATAAGAGTAGATAGGTATGTGGGGGAGGATCGGTGCCACTGCACATACCTCTTCAACCCCAATTGATTAGTCTTGTTGGCAAACTTCCGGAGTGGATCGGCGCCGCAGCTTGACTCATTCTCCACTGCGCAGAGGGGGTCTCTCTCCTTTTCCATTGTCTGTTCCAATGCAGGCTACCCGGGGTCCACGAAGGAGACCCGCTGAGATGGTGGCCGCCTTAGTGCCACAAGAGGCACAGGAGGCAGCCTCCCAGTGTTTGGGACACTCCGGGGTCTGGTGTGCCACATCACTTCCGGGTAGAGGGGGTGGGGGGTGAGGTATATATACCTCTCCCCGCCCACTGGGAGCCCTCTTTGTCCACTACCCTGACACCGTTTGGTCATGTGACTTCTGCCGAGGTCGATCCTGGGTCTACTAGGTTAGTTACCACCCCTCCTCACCCTAGCCCAAACCCGGGGTCCCACCACAAGGGCCAGGCCCGGCTCAGTACCCCATCCCACACACTTGTGCCCCTGGCCCCCGCAAGGTTAGCTGCTATGATCCAGGTGACTGGGGGCCAGGGAGTGGGACGGACGGTGGTCCCGAAGGCGGCAGACGTTCTGCCCTGCACGGTTTCCGCCATTTGCATGGCCGTTGATGTGGGGGGTTATCCTTCCTGAGCACGACCACCTCACTCGCGGGCACAGGGCTGTGAGATAGTGGTCCCGGACTCAGGGGCACCACGTGGCATCAGTGGTAGAGGCCTGACTAGCAGGTGAGTGGGTTTTTCCCTATGGGGGATAGCAGCTGCGCCCTACCCCTTTTTCCAGGTCAGAGACAGAGCCCATCAGTGCCCGGCAGCCTTGCCTCCATCCCAGCCCTGTCTCGTGGGCTGGCATCCGGAGCCTGGCACTCCCCTGCTGGGGCAGCGTGGTTTAGCTGCTGGCTGGGGGTTGAGTGGAGGGAGGGTCATTCTCAGCGTACTGGTCTCCAGGAGCGGAGTTTGTTTAGCCCGTATCGTCCCTACGCTTGCCTCTGATGCTCCGTCAGCCCCTGCACAAGTGTCCCGGGCCAACAAGAGGCCGTGCCTACCTGCATGGGGGGCATAGTGTGAATGGGTTCACGACCCTTGGAATCAGCGCATGTTGTGTATAGTTGGTCCCCTGTTATGGTCAGCCCCTGTTCGGCCGGTGCAGAGCATGGAAGGCCCGCGCATGTCTGCCAGGTGTTGCTTTGGGATTGGCACGGGGGCAGGCAGGGAGAGGTGGTGTGTCCAGAGTCAGCTTCCTCGAGGTCTAGGCCTCCATTGAGGGTGTGTGTGGAGGGGGGGGGGGGTATCCTGCATCCTCAGCATGGCCACTTCTCGGGCCGTTTAGACGTGCCTGGGAGCTGGTCAGTTTCGCGGTAAGTGCTATAGCCCGCACCCTCCCGGTTTCACATCCCAGGGCAGGGTGGCACGGCCATGCAGCCGTCCGCCTTGTTGAGGGGGGGTTGTTGGGCAGCTCTCCGCGAACACGGGCTTGCTCCACCGGTGCCAGCCTGGAGGGGGGAGCCAGCTATTGCAGCGAGCACCCCTGAATTTCTTTCACCCGTATTCAGTTGGTGGCATTAGAGAAGCTCCCCCCTCAGTGGTATGGGGGGCAGGGTAGGGCACCTAGCTGGCATGGTTACGGGGGTCTCTGAACAAGTGGGCCAGGGTGGCAGCAGTAAGTGCCCGGCACCCCCTCTCGCCCGTGGCTATCCTGTGGGATTCTTTTATGTTAAGGTTAGCCCTCCCCCAGCTATCCCACAGTGTCCCTGGTTACGATCACTGGGGATAAAGTCTGCAGTGGGGTGGGGGGGAGGTGTGCAGCACCTCCAAGGTGTAAAGTATCCTGCACATGTGCGGGGACGGGCTTGTGGCCTCAGTGGGGTATAGATGCGGGCCCGTGCAGGTGGTCACGGCGTGTGGCGCAAGGGAGAGCGCATGCTTTATGGGAGGGGAGGCCCCCGGATTTGCCCCCCGGATCCTTGCTGTTCCCATCTCCTTGCCGGTCCACTGCAGCAGTGGTCGAGGATTCCCTCATTGGCTACTCCTTTCTCGGGGCTCCAGCGGGGCATTGAGAGACCCAGGGGTCAGAGTCAGGCCCTCACTTGTCTTATCTGGTTATTTCTCTAGGAGATTGCTGTATGGGAGGGATGGTGAGTGTTGCCGATATTGGCACTATGCAGGCTGCCCAGGGTCCACGAAGGAGACCCGCTAAGAGGGTGGCCGCCTTAGTGCCACAAGAGGCACAGGAGGCAGCCTCCCAGTGTTTGGGACCCTCCGGGGTCCGGTGTGCCACATCACTTCCGGGTAGAGAGGGTGTGGGGTGAGGTACATATACCTCTCCCCGCCCACTGGGCGCCCTCTTTGTTCACTACCCTGATGCCGTTTCTCTTCCTACCGCATACCTGGCGTTCAGGCAGGGTGCTGGGGCAGGTTTTGTCTAATTTATTCTTTTGTGTTGCAGGCGGAGTTACAGGGCGATCCAGAGGCTGGAAGTTACAGAAGGGTACCCTCTGCACGAACACAGTAAGGGTGCTATAGCCAAATATCCCCATGGAGGTCCTCGCGCTGGACCCTGGAGGAGAATGGCGCCCCGTTAGTCCTACGGGCAGTTGTGGACCTGAGCAACCGGAGTTGCCTGGCGGGCTCCACCCCCCTCTGGGGCGTGAGCAAGGCAGTGGACTGGCGGTCCACCGGTGGGAGGGGTCGCCCCTCTCCCAAATCTGACAAACACCGATTGGATTGGCCACGGTGTAATTTGGCTCATCAGGTGGCAGGCGGCGAGGGACTGCCTGCCCTGGGATCGCCCGCAAGTTAACCCGCCAATATTGGCATGTTTGTAATGCTAATAAACCTGCAGCAGTTTTCTCCACAAAGAAGGTGTCTTGTCTGGTTATTTCTCTAGGAGATTGCTGTACGGACAGGATTCTATACTAGAGCCGCTAAAGTATCTCACGCGCTGGTGATCCGCCATACCTCTTCCACAGGACACTTTTGCTCGGCTGAAGCTCTGGCTTCACATGACTTGCGTTGCCGCTTGGCTCCAAGCTTGATTCTGTGGCGCCCCTTCGGGGCAGATATCTGTAACTCGACTTGTGCGCCTCCTAGAACCTCCAGACTTGTTGTATTTGCGTGCGCCAGCACCCTGAGCTTAGCTTGCTCCTTCTGGCATCACAATGGCCCTGCAGTGCACAGGAGAGTTGACGGATTATCTGGCCTTGAGACTGAGCCCCGCTAGAGTGCGTCCACCATCTTGCCGGGCTAGCCACGCACCGTGGTTATTTAAAATTTATGATGGTGTCAACCAAATCTTTCTTAGGTGAAGCATCTCACCTTAAATTTGATGAACAAGATAGGTAACCTAAGTGACACCAAACTAGCATTTTTGTCTGTTTTCAAAGTTTCACCTTTGCACCATAGTGCCTGTATTAGTGTGCTAGACAGCACACCGTGTGTCAGATCAAGGAGGCAGCAGAAATTCTCCACACTTCATTCTGTCACATTTCTTATGTTTCCCTCTCCCGCAAGCAACGTAGAGCAGCAAGTTGCCTTGCTGCGCTGCAATACGTAAAATCTACGTAAATGTACTTGATATCTTCTTTACAAGCACTATGAAATAAAATTAGACAATGATGTTCACTTATAAAGAGAGCCCTAAAGCAGAATAATAAAAAAAAAACTAGAATCAAGGTAAATTAAATATGGATGCTGCCAGCGTGTGTAGATTAAATCAAGAACGACACATTGTGGTAGAATGTAAAATGCACACTTTGCACAATAAATACAAGCATTCTATAGAGTAACAAATGAATATTCACGTTATAGCAAATATAAATTAATATTGCCTTGAGCAATAAAGACGTCACGTCACGCATACCTTAAAGTACTTAAGATGCATATTCGGAGAGGAAATTGACATGTTTATTTATGCACACACTTTAAGATCAATACATTTGAATATTAATTAAAGCACTAAATCTGTGACTATTTATTTTTTGGCCCCAGCCTAGTTTCCCACCATTCCTGAGCATGCGCAGCTTACACCAAGGCCTCGGACAGCTGCCGCATGGTATACCACATTGCACTCAGGGGCTGCCAAGTAACCAATGGATATATGTTAAAACCAGAAACTGAAATTATGCGATTCTGTGGCCGCGGCATTTCCCCATAATTATGCATTTGGCTGGATTGCTACATTATCCATTATCTTGTGCATAATGTTTTGTGCTTTTAGCTCAAACGAATCAGAAGTTACTAAAAAAGATGCCACTCGTGTTACTGCTCAGTGACAGTCCTTTGCTATTGCTGAATGTAGGTTCTGAAGTGATATCATCTCATCCCAGATTGTGTCAACGTTGTAAAAATGACTAAGTGATGAACTAATCTTGCAAAAAAACATGCTGCATTGCGCTGCGTAAATTGCCTTTTCTTTATGGTAGGGTACTTACCCAGGACCCCTCTCAACTAAATGTTACCCCTGGTGCAAGGATAGCCCCGCCCCGGCCTTCCCCATGCCCCAGGGATTGGACAACCAAACTAGGTGTTGTAAGTTTTTTGGATTAGGGGGGAGTGATACCCCCCCGGCTGTATTTATTAACAATAAAAAACAATATTTAAAACATTTCCATTTACAGAAAATGTATGCAGAAAGTACAGTTTACATTGATAGACACATGTTGTTGCAAGAGCTAACCTTAACACATTCTAATACAGAAGGCACTCCTACCATTAATCTAACAATGCATGACATGACTTTCTGCGTGTCCCTTTTAGAGCCTGACGGCAAAGTCAACGTCTGGCAAGCTTCTCTCCCCTCCCTCCTTTCAGTCCCAGGGTACTACCGCTACTACTCCCGGAGCAAGGTTGCGCAGGGGGTACAGCTTATCGGACAGATCTTTCTCCACCGGGCCCCCCCTATACCCTGGCCTTGAACTCCATTAAAGGGGGCCGCAGACTTGCTGCGCATGCGCATACAGGGATGGCCCCAGGCCCACTGGGAAGGATGACTCCCCCGGCCCCCGCACCCGGACAGCCTACTTACCGGCTGTGACTACCCCCGGAGTTACATGGTGCTGACTGCTAAGACCACAGACTATGCTTACCACTGTTGACCTTACCACCTGACCAGGCACACCTAAATATGACAATAACTAGTATGCACATTAACTTCACTTTCTATTTACATTATTATAATTCCAATACCACCACCTGTGAATAAAAAGGGTTATTACTGTAATTAAGACAGAACTACTGACTATGCAATATCGCATAAAACAACTAACCAGAACTCCAGCTTTTAAGGGATAGTGTGTGGGCAAAACTATTAAAAATAAAGGGGCCGGTCGGCCCGTGCGTGTATGCGAGGAGGCAGCAGCAAAGACAAAGAGGCTGCCTCCGTTGCAAGTTCCCCCTTTTAAGGGATGAGCCCCGTTGCTACTCGGTCGGGCCGGAAGTGACTCTGAACCCGAAGCACTAAAGTGCTTCTGGTTCACCTGACTATGCGCCAGCGCCCATTGGCTGTTGCGTACCAGGGGGTCCGCGTCACTGATGACACAGACCCCCCCTCTCTTGTGGGTCCCGGGGTCTAGGGCGACCGCCATAATGGCGGCCTGTCCCATTCTGCTCCTGGCTTTTTCCATATGGTCGGGTACTTACCTAGGACCCCTCTCAACTAAATTTTTCCCCTGGTGCAAGGATAGCCACACCCCGGCCTTCCCCATACCCCAGGGATTGGACAACAAAACTAGGTGTTGTAAGCTTTTTGGATTAGGCGGGAGTGACCCCCCCCCACCCCCCCACCCCCCCCCTCCGGCCGTATTTATTAACAATAAAAAACAATATTTAAAACATTTTCATTTACAGAAAAATTACACAGCAAGTACAGTTTACATTGATAGACACATGTTATTGCAAGAGCTAACCTTAACACATTCTAATACAAAAGGCACTCCTACCATTAATCTAACAATGCATGATATGACTTTCTGCATGTCCCTTTT